>NC_047141.1:24246803-25446803 GCF_009829125.3 Periophthalmus magnuspinnatus | reverse complement strand
AAATTATTGAGCAAAATGACAAAGGACGGTGAAAAAAAAACAGGTGTACAAAGAGCTGCTCCCTTTGGGCAGAAACATTCTTGATTCTACTAAAGCACCTCAAGGTCTATCTATAGAGAAAGTGGACACGTTTAAATGTGTTTGGCATTTTTGTTTCCATGTAAGTGTGGGGATATGGATGAGACAGTGAGAAAAGTCTGTTATCTACAGTTCACCAACCATCGTTTTTCACAAAAAACACATGATCATACATAATCATGACATAACACAGTCAGTCTAGCGCCAATGCACCCATCAAAGGCCTTTCAATAAATGAAATAAATATCCACAAAGTAAAAAATACTGTGTTGTACATTTAATGCACTTCACTCAGATATGAATAAATCAGTCAAGATAAATACTCAATAATACTCTCTACTCTAATTGGTTGTATTTATTGTTACTGTAGTTGTATCCATAAATAAGACTGAAAGTGTTTGTACTAGTGATGCTGTGTGGAGGAGGTGATGTTCAGGACTCAGGGAGATGGAGTTTCACTGTAGAAGCACTGGGCTCATGCTGTCAGCTCCTCCCGAATCTCTTTGTTCCTGCGCACCTCCGCGGCATGTCTTTCCTACAAAAAACAAGTCAAGAACGTGAATGTAGGGCTGCAGCTAACAAATGTTTAGTAGTCCATTAATAGCAAGTCTTGATTTTTTTTATTTTATTTTATGATTTTTTTATGATCGTTGATGATTTATTGATGATTCAGTTGTACATTAAAACTTTAAATTAAAAACATTATCAAACAAATAAAGGTTGAAACAAGGCAACTGAAGGCATCTAGATATAAAATATTTAGAAGTATGCTGAGAGAAATTTATAATGATTTTTTGACATTTTGATTTGATGAATGCCACTGTCTTTGTTTTAAAAAGATCTTTATGTTTCAGATTCTGTATAGTGCAGATAGCAATTACAATTATTGACTAGTCACAAAGAGGTCATTAATCGTTGCAGCCCTAGGTGAACATGAAGACGTTTAAATGAGTGTCTGGCATTTTTATTTCTATGTAAGTTGACCATTCACCAAAAATATGATTATTATTTTTCCATCAACTGCTGTTCCACAACGTGAATGTATTGTGATTGTGTTCCTCTTATTATCTATCCAAGATCAGCACTTTGTCTGTACCTTCTCCTGTAGACGCTCCATCATGGCGGCCAGGTGGGCTTCGCGGTTCTCCCTGATCTGGTCCATCTTCATCATTAGCTTCTCCTCGGCCATCCGGCTGAAGTTACTGTTCTCCTCCATGGCCTTGAGCAGCACGTCCCGCTCGTGCTCCCTCTTCTCAGCCAAGACCCTCAGCACGTGAGCCTCCTGGGACTAGAAGGCAAGGCAAATAAATAATGATATTTCATCATCAGTCAATTCAATTCAATTCATTTTATTTTTGTAACGCCCAAAATTACAACAACAGTTGTCTCGAAGGGCGTTCATGTTTTGGTTGATGGGGGAAACCGGAGTACCCGGAGGAAACCCATCCAGACACGGGGAGAAACATGCAAAAAAACATGCAAAACTCCACACAGAAAGGCCTGGGCGACCTGGGGATCGAACCAAACCTTCTTGCTGTGAGGCATGAGTGTTTCCACTCAGCCACCGTGCTGCCTACACACAAAAACAAACAGGAAAATCAAACAACAGGAAAAATCAGACAAAACAAGAAAAATAGTCAGTGGGACATTTGGTTCTGGAAGTAGAAATGCCATTTTCCCCATAGACTTCATGAAAAAGATAAAGGCTAATCACCTATTAATATTTATTTTAGAATTATTAGTATCTTAAGCTTCAATTAATATGCTGTAAATGAAATGGACTGCTTTATGAAGTTAAAACAGATTTAGCTGCCAACAAGCTTTCAAACTCATAATATCTAATTAATTTACTTAAAAGTTTATAGGAGAAAAGATTGAAAATGTTATTTCTGCTGCTCTATTCCAGCAGTTGTTTGTTTGCTAAATAAGCTGTAAACTGGTTTGATCAGCACTGTGAGACACTTTCATATTTCCTATGATTTTAAGTCTGTATTTGTTATTTTGTGACTTGTATGTATGTTTGCATGGAAGCCAACTCTAGCTGCAAAGCATTTCTACCTGCGGGTAAAAATAAAGTTATCTACCTACCTGCCAACCAGAAGTTACGTCCACTGATAAGCCTCACTGACATACAAAACTTTCTTTATTAAGGAAAAAGACCACTCCAAAACTACTAAATTACACTATGGTGTTGAAAATATTGTCTCTGTGGAAAAATCTATTTTTAGCATTTGACCCATCCTTCAATGTCAGGAGCAGTGGGCCACTGCAGTGCAGCTTCTGTTTTTTAATTCAAAAGGGTGAAGACTCCCTTGAAACACTCTTGAATCTTAACAAGGAGTAGGAGCCATTAAAATACAGTCTCTGAGACATTTATAACACTGCAAAGTCCTTATAACCAAAATAAAAATAGTAATTCTAAATGTATTAAAGGACTAGCTAACAGCGGCTCTTTTCTCACACCTGCCTGGAACTTTTGCACTGTTTTGTACCTCGTTAACTTGTACTATTTGGAGCATCTCACCTTCCTCCGCTCCTCTGCTGCCTCGAGCTTCTTCTCGATGTCCTCCAGTGAGATGTCCCGCTTGGGTGGAGAGGGCAGACCGGGGGACACCTCTGACACCGGAGATAAGGGCTTAAGAATCACCTCAAAAGCCTGTCCAGATGCTCGCTTGTCTATGGGTTTCACCTCCATGTCTGTAAATGACACAGTGACACCACCCCAAAAATCAATGTCCAATCAATTAAATCAATTGATAATTTGTAAAAAAAAAGGAACAGGCAAACATTATGGATCAATACCTTCAAATTCGCAAATGAGGTTCTTGCGAGATTCTGGGTAAAAACAGGAGCAGATGAGGGAGAAGACAGACAACTCCTTCATCTTTTCTTTGTAGGCTGCAAAGAAAACAACACAACATCACATATGGAAGAGTTTTTGAAAATGTGACACGTGGGCTGATGAATACGGCTTTACTCTCACAATAATCTCTGCGTTTAAGTCAAGGAAATTAAGTCAATAAACCAATTAACATCAGCTATCCGTCAATATTCTTTAGGAACCGAAGGAAACTGTTGCTGAATAATTAATATGGTGAATAAAACAGGTTTCATCAAGCTAAAAGAGCTTGCAGTTCTTGAATGACTGAGAAATTGCTCCTTATTCATGCTTAGGTAGCAGGTGGGTGGGGTGTTCTAGAAACTTGCCCAAAGTACTTTTTAAACAAGGCACTACCCATTTGGAGTCAAAGAATATAATCCAACGTAATCATTTTTATTTGTGTTATAGGATACATGTATTTATCTTTCGACATGTTTCCCAATTGTGCATATGCTAATAAATATTTTGAGTTCTCAGCACTATTGTTGCAGAAAGCCCCTTGCAGTGATACCTCCCACCTTGTCATGCACCTGTTTCTTTTGCAATTGCCCATCCAAAGCTGCATTTAAATACAACGCAGGAAAACTTTATTATTTTTATTATTATGACCACTCATTAAAAGGTATCATTTGCTTGGATTGCAAACTGACCCTCCATCCACAATGATACAGGACGCTCATCCCAAGGCCTAAAATAGCCTGTTGTAAATCATGACAGACAGTCTATAAACAATAAGATTATTTCGTATTTAAAAGCATCCAGGTTTGTGAGAAATCTGTTAAGACTGTAGCAGTTTTATGGCAGGGTGGATGATAAAACGCCCCTCGCCAGCATAAGGGCTAAACGCTCTCATCCTCGCGTCTTGGGTGGGGTCCGTCTGCATTATGCTGCATGTCAGACCGCTGTAGCATCAACTGCAGGTGTAAATAAAGAAACCTCCACCAAAACCAACAGCGTACCCAAACTAAAACACGTAATAAGAGTAAAACAAACTATAGATGACCCAAATTATTCAATGAAAGAAATAAAAGAAAGCACACATGGGTTGGTAACGCACTGGCTAATTATATAGACTGAGACTTCATTCCAAAGCGCATAAAGACGCACCAAAAACGTGATTTCAATTGACTAAAGGTGATGACAGGAATTTCAACTGTAGATGTTTTAGAATAAGGAATAAAGCTACACTTTTGGACATGGCACACCACAGACATCAGGCCGAAAAGATGAAATAATAACCTATGTTCCCGTGCGCAATGCTACGCCTACGCACTGGTAAATAATTGGATTAAAATAATGAAGGTTTACCTGCTGCTGTTTTGGCCATGCTGGATGGTATTTCTCCGCAGAGGATTGTGGAGCTGTATTCGGGTGAACAGGGATGTTGCTTAAGGCACTGAGTCAGCGAACACAGCGAGTCCAGATCAGATGGATGGTAGGAGGTAAGAGCGCGTGCACACGGACACTCCTCTTACGCGCAGGCGCAGTTCAGCTCTATGCGACCAGCAGTGGGCCAGTGTACGGCGATATTCTCATCCCACAGTTAGATTATTTCTGGGAACAGACTGCAGAGTTTCAATAAATCAGCACCATTACTTCAGGACCGGTCAAGAGGCACTTTAGCGTCATCAATGACTCATGGAGAATGAGTTAGGCTTTAACTCATACAGTAAATACACACAGCAAATACTAGACTATTACTGTAGGTATGTTGCAAAACTGATTTCTGGTGTTATCAAATTATTACAATTTCATGTTAGTAATCTGTGATGTGAGTACCGGTAATCTGATTTCTTTTTGATAGCTCATAACTGTGCAAGTTTTGACAAGGGAGTTTATAATGAAAATGCATTGATCAGCTGATTTATTTTGTGCACATAAACACACATACAAATCTGATCTGATTATAGGGTTGTCTGACTATTCTAGTTGTCTGATTTTTCCTGACCATGTGTGTACCTACTGTGGCATTAGGCTGTTATAGTCAGGCAAATTATATTAACGGGCAGAGACACTTAACATTTGTGTTAAGTGTGTCTGTGTCTAAAATTTGTGTTTTGTCTCATAACATTTTACAATACATTTATAGAAGCAAAAGTGACAAAATGACAATGTTTACAGTCCTTTATTTTTGTTTTATATTTTATGGTTAACTAATTGTCTGTGACAGGACAAGTCTTATATAACAACCTGAGAGTTTAATAAATGAATAATAATGTATTATAATAATGCATCATCATCATGCAAGCAGAAATATAATTATATATTACATATTTTATTTTGAGGAGCAATAATAATTATATTAAAAACCTCTGTAATATAGCCATAGGATTAAGACCACAGTGTGAAAGGAAAGGCAGAAGAAAAACATATTTAAACACCACAGTTCTTTTTATCTATAATATATTTGAATATACTATTTGCACTTTGCTGTTAACTGTCCTTCTTGTGGGTGAGGTGTTTCTTGATGTAGTGGCCGACCAGGATCTGCGGCCGCTGTTGGTAATTGTTAAGGATGTCATGAGAGCTCGTGAGTTGATCTCCTTTGAGACGGTCCAGGAATGTGACACACACCACAGCAGCTAGACAGCACAAATATATTAATATAAATAACACTGCAACAACATTTGATGTTATGTAGGAATGAATGGAGGACTTGATTTCTTACCACGCAGGCCACTCATCTTGCACATAGCAGCAAAAACAGATGACTCCATTTCAATGTTGCACACTCCAGCTTTTTGGGCGTTATGGAGATATTCTTGTTTATCTTCCTCAGTGTACGAGCAGAAAGCACCATCCAGACGGGCTTGACCTAAGCAAAGCCAATGTTTTCTGTAAATAACACAATAGCTTCTCATATGGCATCACAATGAGTGAATTTACCTTCATAAAAGTCCATGGTACACATGGTGTTTCCCAACTGTGTGTCAAACTGGTTTAACTCTTTGCTGCACTCCAGCAACTCCTGGGCCAGCCCTGGATCAAGATCTGTGTTACGCATTACAGTCTTACCAAGTATCACCTGCTCAAACTTTGGCAGAAAATTTGCATCAACCGACTGTTTGGTGACAACAACAGTGCCTGGTTCAAGGCCTAAAAAACAGACAACAAAAGAGGAGCAAATATAGAATGGCAGAATTTGTATTTTTGCTTATATTGTGCTTATAAATGTACCTACCTATTCCACCTGAGGTCCCAATGCGGAAAATTGTAACATCAGTGCAGCGTGCATGATGGAGTAGCTTTATTAGCTCATGTAACATTATGGAGATGGAGGGAATCCCCATCCCATGCTGGAAAACAAACAGGTTACCCTTTTTGGTGTGTGTTGTAAAAATAGAACAGATAATAACAAACATATTTTCGAATTATTAGCTTACACTAACTGAAAGTACAGGCCCAATCTTGTACATAGCATAACGGTCAGTTCCAGCACAGATATTTGGATATTCTGCTTTGGGGTCCTCCATCCCAAGTACACTGGCAATGTATTCAATGAAAGATTTCATTCTCCATGGGCTGCCACCGACACAAACAAACTTAAATGCACACAAAATATTAATGTATATACATTTACAGTAAATTGGAGAAAACACAAGGCAAAAACACGCTCTTACTTTAACATCGCCAAACATAGCAGGGAGGTCATGGGTTTCAGTTCCAAGACTGAAGTGATAGAGAACATCATCTTTCAATCCATCCAGGTGAGGATTGTGCACAAGTATGGGCCTATGAAAAGAAAGAAATGTACAAGTTAACCTCTGGACATAATAACACTGTAAAACACCTGCTGCCGGCTTTATATTGTTTTATTATGTTACAAAATGTATAATTTTATTGCAATATTATATGGAAATAAAACTGTAGGAGTAAGTGGAGGGTGGTCTGCACAAATGCTTAACAAAAATCTATATATTGAATTTGGGGTTGGTCAATAGACATAGGAACAGGAACAGTACATGCCTTTAGTAATTATGAATTCTTAGGACCATTGCCATAGTGATTTAAAGCTAAATGTTATCCTATACCTGTATCTTTTGAATGGGAAAATTTACTTAAAATGTACAGGAAATAAAAATAGGAAGCTATGAATTCATGAATATGCTAATAAAAGATATTATACCTCCACAATATAAGCCCTAAGGTATCATATTCAATAATATCATAACTACTTCACAGAGAGTACAATACATTTAGTTATTAATTATAATGTCTTAGCGGCGTTTTCATATGGCAAAGTCTTAAATCAGACACTGTTTATAAAGGGTGAATAAAAAGTAACTGAAATCTATCCACTGACAAGCCTATAAATAAACATATATCCTAAATATAAAGAAGAAAAAAACGAGAATTCGGTACGTGACCGGAAATTCTTACGTAGTAAATGACGCTGGTCGCTGTCCGTCTCTTGAATCCATCTTCTTGAAAATAATCAACAAATTAAACAGATAAAAATTATCTCAGAGATATAAAATCAATCAATGACGGTTAGTCGACGGTGGAACCACTAGGTTATCCTGAATGAATAGACGAGGAAGTGGATAGGTGGATATTGTTCCACAAATTTCCTGGATCAAACAGAGCAAGTTGTCTTTACGGAGCTACAGCCCACCCCAAAACACTTAGACTGACTAAAGTAAATAAAACAAAATGTCTCTGCGAAGAATGACCTCTATTGCCTTCGCTACTGCAATTAATTTCGCCTAGTGAGCACGAAGCACCTCCCACTACCGTGACGTCAGCACCCCTCGGGCATGCGGTTCCCTGCAATCCCACCTTTGCCCCGCCCCCTCCCAGTGCAGAACTGATACAAACCATTATAAAATCCACTGTGCAGTAGTGGTAGTATTAACTAGTATTAAGGTATGGGCAAAATATTTGTTTTTATTCAGTATGTTTGATTTTTATTTGGATGTAGGCTAACTCAGACCATCAATATATATAATATAAAACTAAATCGCCTCTTCCAGTCACACTATGAGGCAAGAGAGTTTTTGCAACCAGATGACTGTGGCAAACCTAAATGACTGTTTTACTTCTAATAGAATTACAATTACTTAGCCAGGCAGTTTTAGCAGATAAGGGGCATATTATGTTAAATTGAATGTATTGATAGATAAGCCCTTGACTTTTTCATTCCTCACAGTCCTCATTTTAGATGATGGTGATAAAGCCATGAGAAAGCAGCAGAATTTGCTGTACATATAAAACAATGGTGAATTTAAAAACATGTGAGAATGAAGACCAAACAAAATGTGAGCACTTGTTTGTGAGCACTTTGTTTATCTTGCAACTTTGCAGATAATCACATCATTACCTTTTCTTCAAACTTAAGTTCTTCCCAGTAATTACAGAGGTCTTCTCAGCGATGTGTTATCCTCATTCTTTGGAATATAAGCTGCATGGTACATCCTTGTTGATTGTAGAAACACACAGCACACACATCAAAAAAATAAACAAAAGGTTCAACACAGTTTTTTTATATAAAACAAAACAAAAAAACTCGTGACTCTTGCTTTTGTACTTCTTCAAACGTGCTTTAGATAAATAAAAACAAACATGCACATTTTACATAAAGAGACATTAGAATAGGGTGGGGGAGGAAGGAAGGCAAAAAGGGTGATCCACAGGGTCACATCTTTGATATGGGTGAAGTATTTTCAGTTCCTGAAAAACAACAAGTTCAATATAATTTTGTAGTACACAAAATCACATTAAATGTGTTTCTCAAATCAAGCTTAATTCATCGAAATTAAAATCATCTGATTGTCAGGCCTAGAAATACAAAAAATAAAAATAAAATAAATTTAAATCAGAAAATCAAACAACTCACACCTGTTCAAAATTCAATCACATTTTTCTCCACAGGTGCTCCGGGTCTCTCTGGTAAAACAATATACAGACAGTATATATTGCATAAACATACACCTTATAAAGCTTTGTTTACCATGTTGAAAACTTACTGCATTTGACAAGACAATAGGGTGCTTGGGTAAGAACTCTGGTCTCTTTCTAGACTCAGGACAACTTGCCAGACTGATTAAAAAGTCCCTTGAGTAAGTAATCCGTTCTGGTATAAGAAGAACACAACCAGATGAGAAAAAGATTCCTTATCAAAGGATACACATTGCTTTTATAACTTCCTTCCATACCTTCTTTCTTTTCATGAAGGCTAAGAATCTTTTTGAACTGCTCAATGCCAATGTAGGGCTGTAAATAGCATTACTTTTAGGTTAGATGATCAACAGAGCTCGGGACTGTGTCATAAAATTGTCAGTTAGCATAATGTTAAACATATTCAGATTTATAGATAATTACTAAACTTAGCATTCATCCAAAACTGTTTTGACATTGTACTAAATTTATTTACCATCAGTGACCCAGTAGCTAATGTATCTCAATGGACATTTTTCACTATGGCTTCAAAGGTTTTTGTCATTAAGTTGTTTTTAGACAGTCATTTCACAGCTCTATTGGCATTCTTATCAATGGGTATACATTGTGTTGTTGAAGATTTTTACCTCTTGACTTGCCACCTCAATCATTGCTTGTGCAAAAGGGACAGAGTTGATTGTAGGCTCTGCAAAGATGATGAACAAACATTAGGTAGGTAGGTTTATATTCTGGTGTTGTCCTAATACTAATACTAATACTCACCAATATTAACATGAAAGCACTGGCGACGGGGCCTTGCAGGTTCTAGATGCTTTTTCCAAATTCTTCTTCTTATTGAAATCTCCATTCTGTAGGTCTACATTTTGTACATTCAATAAACTGAGCATTTAAAAGATGCATGAATCCATGGAAATTACAGTTAAAACCAAAGTTCAGAGCACACTCCAAATAGATGGAACAGTGGAACGTTATAGCCAAAGCAACAACATTTCCATGGAAACAAGCAGGAGACCCTCCACAAGACGAAAAGTATGGTTTGTTGCAATGCAAGCACGCCCACAGTAAGTTTCTTCAGTGCAATAAACTTAAATCAAATTTCAAAAATGGTCCTGAACGATTCTCATCTCGTCAAGTTTTTGGCTAAAAAGTTACGTACTGTGGCTTTAACTAGCTAGTAAAACCGTGAAGCATCAGTAAACCCAGATTTTCAGGTAACTAGAGAGGTGTGTGTACGTTATTTTCCTTTTATTGTACAATCGATATGCTTTTAGTGTTGATATAAACTAAAATCTCAGTGCTCCAGCATTTAACAGTAATGTTATGTTTCAAATTCCAGCAAAGTTACGCACAACTCATATTTTAGCTTTACATTCACTCTTAAGATGGAAAACGTCCAAATAAAATTGTTTTAAGTAAGTTAGAAATCTGTAGGTAATTTCACCTGTTGTACAAACTTTGTCGGCGTGGTTTTCAGTGAAGCCTGCCCTCTGTTGTAATGTCAGCGGAAAAATCAAACTACTTCCGGTTGGTAACTCAAATAAAACGTAGGGAAAAACGTTATTGGAAGTGACGTTCAAATCCCAACAAAATGCAGAACCGAAAAGATCCATAATTGTACGAAAATATTAATGTATTTTTATCACAATAAACTCTATTAACATTAACTTTTACTCTGTATTTCCTTTTATTTTAATTTAATCATCTTTATTTGTACTAAGGATATTCTTTCATTGATAATCTATAATGTATCTCGGTTTGAGAAGTTGAATATTTTAAATAAAAAAACATAAAACCTTGTTCGTCTTGTAAACTGAAATTTTCTTTTACATTTTTTCTTTAAAAAAAATACTGTAATAATTGTAGCAAATAAGTTGCTTCATATCTACTGTTTCTTTATGTAGCCTAATGAAGTAAAAAATAAATAAAAAAGACATTACTTTCAGAAGATTTAATTTTTTCCTTCCTTATTTCAAGACAATTTCACAAAATCACCTATTTTACAAAAGAAAAGCATCTTCCATAAGTACATTTATGGCACACAGATTTACATATGCAAAGAGCAACACTTTTTGTGTTTTCCAGATGACAAAAATACATGTGTTTTTATAGAAATACAAGTTGAATTTTTCTTTGGCCAATTGGTCTACCAGTAAGATCATCAATGGCTGTCAGAGCCTCCTGCCGGGACTCAAACACCACAGTTGCAGTGCCTTTTGAAGCCCCATTCTTCTCATACTGCAGTGAAACAGACCCAGGGATTATTTTATAGCCATAGCAAAAGTCATAAACATCTTCTACTTTTATGTTAAATGGTAGGTTGATAAGCTTTATACAGGTAGGACCATCATGACCGGAGAGCCTGGCCCCACCACGTGTACTCTCTCTGCCTTCACTATGTGAGCCTCGTGTTAAGTCCCTAGAGACACGAGGTCGCTCCTCTCTAAGTGGTCTTTTTGGAAGAAACTCCATGTCTGGAACAAAGGAACCTTCAAAGTTCCTCTCCGGATAGCGATCTTCTCTGAAAGACTTTGGGTTAATCAAGTCCTGCATTTCAGACTGTGAAACTCCCCGTAAGCGTACCTCCGACCCCAGAAACCTTCGTCCATTGAGTGAGAGGGCCTCCATAGCCTCCTCTTCTGTCTTAAATGAAACTATAGCCTCACCAAGGCCATTTCCTTTATGATCTCGCCGGAGGATAACATCTTCTTCAGCCACATCAAATCCAATAAAGAAATCCATAACCTCAACTTTCCTCACATCAAATGGTAGGGACCTTATATGGATGCTGTTTTTGTCACTGGTAGGATTGAGCTTCTGATCTTCCAGAAGCCTGATCATTTTTTCTCTTGAGATTGGACGAATACTAATATTTCGATTCGCCATTGTTCGGTTGTCTCGATCCAAAGCATCACGGTAATCCTGTAGACTTTTAAAAAGCACAAATGCACGTCTTGTTCTTGATCCACTGCCATTCAGTAAGTAGAGAATCTGATCACTTCCAAGTCTGATTCTAGAGAAAAACTTCATGATGTCATGTTTTTCTGCTGAAAAGGACAGATTGTCCAAAAGAACACAGTATTCACCACTTGAAGGTGAAGAGCCACGGACTAAAGGGGACCTTGATCTTCCATGGTATTGTGAATCCTCCTGACTGCGAGGTGGCGGTTGCTGCTGCCTCTGAGACATACCAGACAGAGATGCACCCAGTGGTATTTCCCCAGAAACCTGTTGCCATTCTTTTAGTGTATAGATCTCAACAAATCTTGTACCAATGTATTGCTTGTGTCTCTTTAGCCCATGGTTTGCATCTTCCTTTGATGCAAATGCTACAAGGCCATTCCCATTGTTTTGTCCACGATTGTTCTGCATAAGAACCACTTTTTCTACAGCCAAACCCTCAAAGAACTTTAACACATCTTTCTCAGTGACAGAGAAGGGCATCCCGCGCAGCATCAGTTGTCTTTCCTTTTCAAAGCCCGAAGCCCTTCTGTGCTGTATCGGTGGAGAATAGCCCAATCTGCCTGAAGGCCTTCCATGATCTGCTGAACGCCTGGGGCCCCTCATTTCTTCCATCTTCATATGTCTTGGTTTGTCATTTAGCATTTTTCTTTGGTCCATGCCCAAATTCATAGAACTTCTTTCCAGTACATTTTGCATTTCTGTTTTACTGCTCAGCAGCAATTTAACAGGTGAGCCTTTGATATAATTACCGGATTTAGTCATGGCAATTCTTGCATCCTCGTCGGAACCAAAAATGATGAATGCTTCATCTAACTCGCCTCCAACTATATGCACTCCCCCATCTGGAATTCTAAGGCCACTGAAGAACTTGCGAATGTCCTGAGAACCAGCTGCTATTGACAGTCCCTGTAAACGGATGACGACTGCCATGCTGACCAAGAAACACCTGTAGACAAAAGGGTACAGAAAACCATTAATGCCAACAATTCTTCTCCAACACTAAGTGAAGAATAAAGTTCCAAATATCGATGATCCATTGGTTTTCAAATTCTAGAATGTGATTAGTCATTCTCCCAAATGCACAACAGCCATTTTTTCCATCATTTTCCATTTCTATACATCAAGAAACATCCAATAGGGCAGCCTGAGCATTATTAGTGACCAGGCCCTTGAACTCACCATATTGAAGCAAAAATCTGCACAACATTAACAATTTTTCCTTTCTCATTTCCATTCAATGTTTAAGGCCCATCAAAATGTATGCTGATGCAGTATAATTTAACAACTTCAAAAAGGTTCACTCTAAAAGAAAAAAAATCCATTCCAAATGCTCATATGACAAGTATAAATTCAGACCACCAAACATTTGCAGTTAGGGTTTTCTATACAAGACCTTCAATTCTCTGAAGTAAAATTTCAAGCATCAGAGTTTATAAACCAATTTCAACACAAGGCCTTCCCGGTCTCCCAAATAACATACACTAAATAACTTAAATTACAGGTTTGATGGCCACAAGACAGACAATCTAAAACAACACGCTCATCTCCACTAATGTCTGTTGCACAATAATATGAACTCTGGTCAGCGCGCATTATAAAACCTTGTTTAGGACAAATGAATTCTTCCCATGTAGTAAGGATGAAATAAGTTTCCATCAGTATTTATTATGATGATCCCCATCTGTTCCAAGAACATCATCCCAAGTCCAAAAACATAAATGATGAGGTAGTCTTGACCAAGCCTAGCTCGAGATCTGGGAAAAGCTTTCCATGAGCTGCACTGTGGAGACTGCTCCAAAGAGGTTGCCTCAGTGGCACTGATGATGATGGTTTGTTTATTTTAAGCCTTGGTCTAAGAAAATTGTATATACTTGTCCAAGAAAGGGGAAAAATGCATGCGTACACTTAAAATGTATCACATGTACAAAATGACTCAAGTCTCTTTGCTTGAAAGGGAGTGGGATGAAGTAAGCGTTGGTCAAGGGCAGAGGACAAATCCCCCCACGGACACAATAAATAGCACCTTATTCTCAATAACAATAACAATAACCATATAGTGTGACAAATACTACAATCATGTGCAAGAATTGCTTACAGGGGCTTCTCAAAATTTAATTTCCACTACCAACAAATTCCAAATATTCCCACCCATTCCATGTGCGTGCGGCTCTGCAGTATAGATCCTCACAAATGTGTTACTTAAAAACATATGAAAAGCTCTATAACAGAATATTATTATTTCTAGAATTGACAGAGAGCAGATCAATGAAGGTTCTATTCAAAGAAATACAACTCAAATAGGGCTTTATTTTTGGAATGAGGGTAGTGTCTCCATTAAGTAATTTGTTTAAAATGGTATTTTTCCGATTTCTTGCAGAAGTTGTCTTGTAGAAAAGTATGTTTGGCATACGTCCTCTTGAAGTGTAGACGTTTTCCAAAAAAATAAAAACAAAATGACACCCGCTCAAAAATAACTTCCATTGTTCGAAGATTCGTTTACCAAAGATCGATCCAAACAGACCACATGGCGTTGAAAAGGCGCCAGTGTCTTACCACCCAGAACCGCGAACACAGCCTAATCCGAACATAGCCGATAAATACGATCTTAAATTCTCAAACGAGTAGAACAAACTGACGCGTCATTGTTGGCACACAGGCCTCAAAGCAGCTAACACTGGCTAGCGACATGATAGTAGGTCTACATGAAAAAGAGGAACACATTTAAACTTGCTAAATGAAAATCTTCTTCTCAGACAACTCCACTTACTAGAAGCCCAACACACGAGTCCAACCAACGTATGTGCGAGTACAAATAAGTTAAAAAAAAAACAACCTAAAAATCGCTTGAGAATCAGGAGGAATGGAAAATGGCAAAAGCAGAGACAGTGCTTCTTCTGCGCGGGGACGTGGTGTGTGCGCTTTCGCCCCCTTGAGGTGTAGAGTATGAATCACAACTGAGAAAAGCTTTTCAAGGAAACAAGTACGGTTTTGTGCGCAGTTTTTAACTCAGCGCATGCCAACAGATAAATTGGTGGTCAATATTATTTTAATGCAGAGAAATAATATCTAAAACAAACTATATAGAGCGTCACGTGATTATTGGCATGGTGCTTTCAGGTACCAACATAAACCTTGTATTGAACGCACTCGTTGGTTGTTATGCTGTAAACACCTACTCTGTAAATTAAAACAGCGTTTTACATAAATCATAATTAAGAAAATAACAAACTGTTAGATTTCTATGGTTGAGCTATGTTGCCCACGGTGGCTCCACACTGATCCGCGCTGGAGCTGGGGCGCAGCGGAGAGCCGAGCACCATTTCCTACTGCACGGATGGATTTGACGTCCGCTTACATCGTTGCCTGATGTTTTCACTTGGTTATCGCTGAACTCGAGGATGGAAAGATCCAGAAAGCACGAGTATTTGATGAAGTAAGTAGTCGTTTGTGTCATGTCATTGTCCAATAGTCTGTTACTCAAATATATGACAGGACAAATGCTGAACCATAAGGTTTGTGAAGCCGGGTGCTGAGAATCGGCTAGCCTGGCCACATGAATAATGTTAGCTCTAAAAATAGACAGTTGAGTGCATACATATCATAGGACAGGCTTTAGCAATCTTTTGGGTCTAGGATATGCATTTATTTTATGTGGATAACTAAGCAGAATCTAGCAATGCTAAGCTAGCTGCTGCTGTGCAGTGAGTGGGAAAGCAATGCTGGGTTAGCCATCCGGGCTAATGCTAATCCAGCCTCTCGGTTCGCTGCACTCATGATAAAAACATCAAATCCAATGTACATCTGTTGTGTACACGAGCAAAATTTTCGTAGGAGTCAGAATTTGACATTATTTGTTTCACTGCAGTATATTAACCAGACATGTATACAGCTCGTAGCTTTGAGCTAAGGCCTTTAAAGATGGCACTCCAGTGCTTTTGTAAACGATCAAAGCTTGTGTGCAGCGTAGTTATCTAACATTATGTTTGTTCACTGTATTGTCAATCCTAATGATAATAAGTAATTACTTGCAGGTATGCGTTATGACCACAGCACGTACGAATCCAAAATAATTTAAAGACCTTAGCCAATTTACCAAAACAACGAGTTTTGAGGCCATGTTTTGGCTGCATTCACACACTGGCCATTTTGGTCACCCTCACGAAGACTGGATTGCAGACAAATAATGGTAAAGTTTATTGGATTATTTTATGTGTGTACAAGTCATGTAATGCGTGACATGCGCCTGTCACATCCAGAATTCCAGAGCAAGTGTTATTATAAGCCTGAGTAAAAGTGATATTTTGTATTGCTACTGGTGCAACACATCTAACGTAACCACTACCACACGCCTGATAACACTGAGCGGGAAAGGCGGTTCCAGAGAACGGACCTAAATCTGCTAATATATTGTATTGTGTCTGTTCATTTTGCACACATTATGTAATTATACCGTTTGATGGTGGATGATTGATGATTCTAGCCCTGGTTCATGAGCCTGTCCTCTTTCTGATCAGGTGTGGCGTCACTTCGGAGGCCCAGTTTCTCTGAGTTGCACTATTCATGGCCTCCAGACCCTCCAGGGCTTCCAATCCTTGACTTGTTTCTCCATGGACACACTGCTCAAGTCAGAAATCAGGTATTTGTTCTCAAATCATTTTGAGGATGAACATTTTTGTTTTCCAATATTGCTATCTTTCATATATTTGATAGTTATGCACCATAATTCTATATGCCAAATTTAAATGTGCCCAAACTTCAGAGTGAATTTTGACAAAGTGCTCAATATTTAAAGCTGATAAAGCATGTGTTTCAACACATGAATTTACTCCATGTTCTAAACTTGGCTTCTATTTGTTAAATTTAGTTTCTGCTTTTACTGCTTCTAGTTTGGGTGTCCTTGAGGAGATGGGGAACTGAAATAAGTTGTGCTGCAGATGGACAATGTTTCGTCATTATTTGTGTGAATTATTTTCCTCTCTAACAAAAAATATTCATGCCGCATTTGTTTGTTTGGCTTGTTTTCAGTTCAAACTTTTGAATATCATTTGCATGTTATGCTAAAATGCACATAATGCTGTCGTAATTCTGTTACTTTTACTTTAAGTCCGCCTATTTACCCTTTTTACGGTACTTTTGTTTGCATAGTTTCTTAATGGTATGGCATCTGCACTGCAATACTTTTCTGTTTAATTCAACAGGAAATACATTATATTTAAAATTGATGAACTAGTTGGGGTTGTGGAATGTAATTATAATTAACTGGATATTCAGTATATAATTTGACAAAATGCCAATTGTCAAATCTTACATTAGTGTAGCACATGTTAGATTGATTGATTTATTTTTTTTTCTTTTCCCTTTCCTTCTCTTCTTATGGTTCTTTGATGTTCTATAATGAAAACACAGAGAAGAGGGAAGTGGTGCCCCAGTAAGTCAAATAAACATAGTGTACGTACGTTTGTTGTTTTTGCGTTTTTTAAGTCAGTGGGTGTAACTCTTATGTTAGTTTTCTGAAGTGCAACTGTATTAGAGCTGTTTTTTGTCCCATTCTAGGTTAAGGTGGAGGGTCTCTCCAAGGCAGCCTTAATCAAAAGCCTGTCTCCTAGAGTCCTGTTGTCCAACCGTCTGTTGCCTAAAGGAACCAAGATGAAGGTCAACCTGGAAGATCAGAGTCGTCAGAAAGTGTCCTTCAGTTTCTCGCAGACCAAGAAGCCCCTGCAGAGTCTTTTCTTCATTTCATCCAGCCCTGAAAAGTCTGGAGCGGACCCTGCTGCTCCATCACACTCAGGTTCAGGGAAAGGACATCATGCAGAGTCTAAAACTGAGCACAGGTCTCCTTCAACTGTGCAAAAAACAAGAACAAATGCCTTGAGTCAACCTGCAATTTCCCCAACTAAACTTAAAACAGACTTGTCAAAGACTCATTTTAAGAAGCATATCCTTAATGCCTCTGTGACTGATGAACTACCATCATCTGTAGAAGGTGACTCACAAAGTAATGTCAGACCTTCATCTCCTCAGACTGCAGAGACTCACAATGTAGCACCAGAGTCAAGAATTACCGCTATCCTCCAGACACTTGCTGCCGCCTCAGGAAAAGATGGCGTTAGTCATACTCGCACAGAGTCAAACAGTAAGGGACATAAAAGCACATCTAGGACTCATTCAGACTGTGCCCCTCCTGGATTTGATTCGGATGGAGAATCAGGCCAGTCTTCCACTCGTAAATCATCTGACTCCAAAAGCCAATCAAGCTCAAGCAGTAGGCGAAAAGATGAAAAGAAGCATTCTTCTAGTTCCCACTCCGAGGAGAAAGAAAAAAGTTCCTCTAAGCGCTCAGAGACATACGAACGATCTTCTAGTCACTCTAAATCTGACCGGGACTCAAGATACACCTCGTCGCGTTCATCTCGATCAGATCGCAAGAGGTCAAGGTCGCGGTCACGCTCTCGATCTCGCGGGTCTCGCACAAGTTCCTCTCACTCCAGGCTCGACAGGTCCCGAGGTGAGAGAAGCTCACGCTCTGACAGGTCACATTATCATGAGTCTGATAGGAGGTCTTACAGGAGTTCTCCACGCAGAGAAAGGAGGCGCTCTCGCTCCCGTACTGACAGAAATCGGGATAGTTCGGAGTCTGAGGAGGATCGCAGGAAAGCTAGAACACGAACAGGTGAATCCAGTCGGTCGTCAGCCTATTCAAGTTCTCACAAAGAGTCTAGATCTTCGTCTCATGTGAAGTCCACCTCTAAATCAGCAGATTCTTCTGAGTTTGATAAATCTTATCAGTCATCAAAATCGGAAAGATCATCAAGACGCCTGTCAGACACAGATTCTCAGCACAGGGGCTCTTCTGTTACTGACCATCATAAATCTAACACTGGTCACAAGTCAGAGACCAGTAGTAAATTGAGTTCACCCAGAGCATACACACATTCTCATTCATCAGAGAAACATCAGAAAAGTGACTCTGAAAGAGAGAAATCGCACACATCTGACAAGCGCTCGCGGTCAGATGAATACTCCAAAAATTCACATAAAACAAATAAGACAGACTCCAGACATTCAAACTCTTCTGTATCTTCTCATCATGAAGACACCTATAGGACACAGGATAGAAAATCAAATGACACATTTCACACCCCACAAAAAGCACTATTTGTCTCCACTGTAGAATCAGGTCCAGAAAATGAAGAAAGATATGAGCAAATGAGCCACAAAATCAAAAAGACAAGTTCAAGGGAAACAAATGACTCCAAATTGACAGAGCATGAAAAGGGAGAAGAAATAAGAAATGCATCATTAGATGTAAATGATAACTTGAATAAAGCTGATACTTTTGTGGAAACAAATAAGAAAGCCCAAAGTGGTCAGACAGCAATGCCAAACCAAATACTCGCATCATGTGAAAGTAATGATGTGATGTACAATAGAGATTCAGTTGACCATTCACCAGAATCATTATTCAAATCATCCAGTGTCCCACGTGAGGTCCAAAACTCAATAAATGAGGAAACCCAGAAAGCAGAAATGGTTGACCCAAGTAGAACTTCATTGACAAGTAACTACCCTGACAATGTGTCTCAAAACCCTAACTTAATGTTTTTAGACTCTCAAAACCACATAGATAAAGATCTTGGGGATGCTGGTAAAAAGAGCAGCATTGCTTACAGAAAGTCTCGGTGGGATATTGTTGGGCAGAATGCAGAAGATCATTCCAACACAATTCACATTTCAGAGACAAAACCAGACAAAGCTGATGTGAAAATGGACACTTCAAAATATGGTGGCAAACCAGACACTGAAATAAAAGAAAACATGCATGCAGGAACACATTTTATAACAAAGGACTGGGTGCTTGAATCGGACAGAGCCTGCATGTCTGATAGCTGTAAACACCAAAGTGCATTGACTGAGGCCAGTTTTGACACAAACGCAAGTGAACAAGCAACAAAGAAGCCTTTTTCAAATGATGAAAACACAATAGTGAATGCCAGCAAGAGCAGACATCCACAGTTGAATTTACTGATGGGACAGAGTGGGGCCAGTGACAGTGATAACTCTGAGTATGACTCTGATTGTGGCGAGGCGATTAAGCGCCTTCACTCTGTGGTAGTGGTGATGCCAAAACATTCCCTTCCCACAACTGAAGACAACACAGGGCAAAATAGTGCAGGGCAAAATAGTGATAGTTCTGAAAAAATGATCAATTCCCATCAAATTCAGGGGCATGATCCAGCCCATAATGCAGTGTGCCAGTCCCAAAGTAATATGATTGATAGCACCAGTCACTCTGAGAGCTCTCAGTTGAATATAAGTGTACACATGCCAGCAATAGAAAATAGCAGTCTTGTCAGTTGTTTGGGTCAGCAAGTACACCAACAGTATATTAGTAGTGGAAATGAAATTCCCTTTTCACAATACAAACAAGATAATTTATCCAGCGTAAATAGATTTAGTGATAAGAATGGATACAATCTTCTTTGGACCTACACTCAAGCTGAGCAACCCAGTAGTTCTTGTCCACAGCCTGACAGCAGCCATGGGACACAGTTGATTGATGGGAGATTGACAGAAACTCTGTCCTATTCACAAATGCAAAGCAATGACCCGGTTACTGATCCTTCCACTGTACAAATTCGTCAGGACTCAAATGAAATTCACCCGGACTCTCTCACTAATGACCACGGTGTCTACAGTGGAGAAAAGACAGCAGCTGAATCCAGTGGGTCTATTCTTTGTCAAGGTTTTGTACAAGGTCATGAAATAAGCAGTAACAGCAAAGGTCCAGCAGCAACAGAGCCCACCAAAGAAGATACTTTTAAGTCACTTAGATCCAGGGGTCCACCAAAGAAAAGGCGTCCTGAGTTGGAGTCAGACTCAGACAATGAGGCTGAAGCGGGACCCACAAGTAAAAAGGAGCGTCGTGGAGACACTTTAAAGGATATACCAGTCAAAACTGAGGTGCAGCTTCCAATGCTCAAGTTACGGGTCTTTCAAGATGCTGCAAAGTGGAAAGACCTGGCAAAGTCTAAGAAGATGCCACCATATTTCGACTTGATAGAAGAAAACCTCTATCTTACTGAGAGGTCAGTCAATATTCAATAAGTTCATCATCTTGGGTAATCTGTACAAAAAATTACATAAAAATGTCTTTTAATATATTTGCAGAAAGAAAAGCAAGTCCCATAGAGATATCAAACGGATGCAGTGTGAGTGTCCGATGTTGTCCAGAGAGGAGCGGTCAAAGGGGGTGATGGCGTGTGGAGAGGACTGCTTAAATCGTCTTCTCATGATTGAATGGTATTTTAACTTCTATGTTAGACTGAATACATGCCTAGTTCATGCAAATGGTGATATATTTTAAATTTTATATTAATATTCTCAAAATTTCAAATTTCTTTTCAGTTCGTCTCGGTGCCTAAATGGAGCCTACTGCTCTAATCGTCGTTTTCAGATGAAACAACATGCAGATTTTGAGGTCATTCTTACTGAGGACAAAGGCTGGGGTCTAAGAGCTGCTAGAGACATGCCGGCGTAAGTTTTTGATTAAAATGTTTAATTATTAAATAAATCATGCACCATAAGTTAAATAAATTGTGTTAATTGTTCCAGAAATACCTTTGTCTTGGAGTACTGTGGGGAGGTGTTGGACCATAAGGAGTTTAAGGCCAGAGTGAAGGAGTATGCCCGCATGAAGAACATCCACTACTACTTTATGTCTTTGAAGAATAATGAGGTTGGCCTGGACATAATATGTATTTATAAAGGTTTTATAATCTGTTTAAACCTTTAATATAATTTAATATGGTGTTTCTAGATTATTGATGCTACACTGAAGGGTAATTGTTCCCGCTTCATGAATCACAGCTGCGAACCTAACTGCGAAACACAAAAGGTACAGTGTTAAAAATATTAAAATAATTATAATATCCCATTTCTTTAAAAAAATGTTTTATTATAAATACAGTGGACAGTGAACGGACAGCTTCGTGTTGGTTTCTTCACCACTAAAGCAGTTACAGAAGGCACAGAGCTGACCTTTGATTATCAGTTCCAGAGATATGGGTACACACAAAATATTTTATACCATGCTGAAATTAATAAATAAGGAAATGTCTGTTAATTTAGGAATTTGTCTGGGTTTTTGTTTTTTTTCAGCAAAGAAGCACAGAAATGCTACTGTGGAGCCCCCAGCTGCAGAGGTTTCCTCGGAGGGGAAAACCGTGTGAGTGTTCGAGCTGCTGGAGGCAGGATGAAGAAAGATCGCAACCGGAAAAGTGCTCTCACTACGGTCAGTTATGCAATTACTTACTTTGGTTTTCAAACTCATTGCTTGGAATTGGAATGGCAAGAATTTGACAAGCAATAAAGATAATGGGCACATTTCACATGTCACATCTTCTTATACTGGTTTAATAACTATACAATAACAACGTAACATGGGAGTTCACTATGCTATTTTATACTGAGGATGCATCATGTAGCATTCTATTGTGTCAACTGGTTAAAGTTTTAGAGTGAAGACGTTTCGATCGCTGGTGGACACTGCCTTACATCTATTTGAAGGGAGGAGCTAATTACACTGAACTGTGTGTCGTTCCAAAAGGGTCGTTCTCCTCCGTATACAGTCGTCAAGGTGTATTTTGCCACAGTTGAAAGAAAAGACCACCGTATATAAGCAAAGCGAGCATGTGCGTGCATATTCATGGGGCTCTTTCCACTTGAAGAGCGTTGACATAGAAAGAAATTTGGCGATCAGCTGATGGACTCTCACATGGCTCATGGTGCATCTTTGGGGTGAATGATGCGTGGTGTATGTGAACAAGGCTGACACAAATGTAAAGTAAACACTCTAGTGCAGACTGGGGTTGGTTCACAGAGTGCACTAATGTGTAAAAAGCAGAAACTTTCAACAAACAGGTGCGCTAGGTGGTTTTCAACTAGGTCAGTTGAAGTACATGAAGTGTGAACTGTCTCTGAGTCATATTTGGCCTAATCATTCAATCATTTGTTTACCTTTTGTTGATGTAGGTCTGAGGATGGGGTTATAAATAGGTGATAAATAATGTCTAAGCCCCCCCATTCCTGTTGAAAGATGGATTGACTTTCTTCCAAAACTTGCCCTTTAACTTCCCTCTCAAACCACATCTTTAATTCTGAAAAAATAAGAAAAATCATACACATATTTTAAAATGAGAATCACCCTTTTCTATATATAGTAAAGATCTGGTTTCCTGTATATTCCAGGTTGATGAGGAGTTGGAAGCATTACTGGACAATGGAGAAGGCCTGTATGATGAAAAGCAGGTGGTGGCTCTGTGCAGGCTGATGGTCCGAGTGGAAACTATGGAGCAGAAACTCCTCTGTCTGAAACTGATCCAGGTACTGTGCAGTCTGACAGCAACAGTGACTAAAGACTGGTTTATCTCAGTCTAATGCAGTAGATGCTTGTTTTACAGGACACACAGAACCCATCGTGCCTCAAACAGTTCCTGGATCACCATGGCCTGTCTCTGCTCTGGATCTTTATGGTGGAACTGTCTGAAGCAAAGGGCAACAGTGCCAACAACATCAAACTGCAGTTGGAGGTAAGTCATTTGTGTTAACTTTACCTCAAGACAATTAAAAATAAAAAATGACAGCACAATATACAATATAAATTATTACTTAAAAATGTTTTTTGTTGTATGACATCTAATATGTTTATTCACCTGTATTTACTTACTGTTTTATGTAAAATACCCAGTAAAGTTTGATAGGTTTGGTTTATTAATGATTATGAATCATTTGATGTTCAGTTTTAAAATGTATAGAAAATGTGTATTTATTTACAAACTTTCTTAAACAGCGTTTGATTTTATAACATTATTTTATATTTTTGCAGATTTTGAAGACTTTGGCTGTGCTGCCAATTTCAACTAAGAACATGTTGGAGGAGAGTAAAGTGTTGACCCTGATTCAGCGCTGGGCACAGACCTGCCCTCAGCCCGCAGAGAACGACGGCTACTCCAGCGAGAACACGTCCCGAGCTCAAACTCCACTCAACACTCCGGACTGCTCCAACTCAAGAGCAGGGCCCGAAATGGACCATGATTCTGCCAAACCATCTGTGTTTCGTCGCCTTAAAATCATCAGCGAAAATAGTTTAGATAGTGCCATGTCTGATGCCAGTAAAGCATCGGATGGGAAAGAGGATGATGAGGATGATGAAGATGATGATGATGAATCTTCACGCGCAGGACTGCCCGTGGTACAAGAGACCAAACGTGAACCAGAGGCAGAAACTGAGGACCCAGTGAAAGAACCTGAGAACTCCATCAAAAAGGAGGAGGAGGAAGAGTCAAATGAGAAGAGCCTAGATATTCAAGATGAGTCCAAATCCAGTAATGACCAAGACGACACTGAAATGATGGTGGAGACAGAGGAGGTCAAAGAGGACACAAGTGAGACTCTGATGGAGGAAAGTGGTGACGTAAAAGAGCCACAGGAAAAGGAAGAGGGTGAAAATGAACTAATAGCTCAAGTTTTTAAAGAGGAGCCTGAGCAGGTGACAGGGCAAGACACTGTCAGTGGTGAAGAAATCAAGAATCAGGTGTCGGAGGGAGATGAACCTGCCCCAGCTGCACCTGCCCCGCCTGAAGCTGTCCTAGCTGCACCTGTGCTAGCTGATGCTGTCCCAGTTGATTCTGATTCGGCCCTAACCGATTCAGCCCCAACTGATTCCGCCTCAACTGATTCCGCCTCAACTGATTCGGCCCCAACCGATTCCGCCTCAATTGATTCCGCCCCAACCGATTCCGCCCCAACCGATTCCGCCCCAACCGATTCCGCCTCAACTGATTTGGCCCCAACCGATTCTGCCTCAATTGATTCGGCCCCAATTGAGCCTGTCCTAGGTGATTATTTCCCGACTGAATCTACCCAAACTGATTCTGCCTTTTCTCAACCTGCTCAAGCTGAATCTACCCCCAATGCACCTGTTCTCACTCCATCTACCCCTACTGAACCTGCCCCACTTTCACCTCCCCCGAATGAGCCTGCCCAAACTGATTCTACTCCAACTGAGCCTATCCCAGCGATATCTGAACCTGCAACCTCCGAGCCTGCTTCAGAACCAATGGAGGTTCAGGTGGAGACACAGGTGGAGGTAGAAGATTCTGAGAAGGCAAATACTGATCAAACTAGTGGTCAGCAAAATGACTGTTCTGCTGCTGCTGATGTGGTGGTGAGCTCTGAAGTTCCTGAGGTGAGCGTCCCTTCAGCGGCTGCCTCAGTGGAGCCCTCTGTTGTTGGGACCCCCTCACAGGATGATGATGAGGGTCTCTCTGATGTAGAGAGTGAGAGGAGCCAGGAGCCTCAACTCAGCTCAATGGATATCAGCGGCATGGCGGCCCGACTTCTGGAGAGCTGGAAAGATCTGAAGGTTTGTTCAAATGGGTCAGGCCACAAAAATATCTACATAATATTTTTTTTTTTTCTTAAAATGTTATTGTTTACAGGAGGTTTACAGAATACCTAAAAAGAGCCAAGTGGAAAAAGAAGGTAAGACAAATGTATGTACATAATTTTAGAATATTAATTTCAGGCATTAAACAGTATTTTCTTAACAGATCGCAGTCGGGATCGAGACACTGCTCGTCCGGCTTCAGGGAGCAGAGAGAGGGAGAGAGAGAGGGAGCGAGACAAGGAGCGTGACAGGGAAAGAGAGTATGAGCGGGACCGTGAAAGAGAGAGAGACAGAACGCCCCGCAGCAGTGAAAGACGCAGGCGGCGCTCTCTCTCTCCTCCCTCGTCCTATGAACGCACCAGCCGCCGCACTGACGAGAGGTGAGGAATAATGTCCACTCAGCACTGGCCACATTCAGCACAGCAGCTCGTGCTATTGTATAATTTTCATATCTTTTCAGGTTCGACAATGTCAACAGCAAGACTCCAAGGAGCGTTGGAGGAAAGGAGAGAAACAAGCTGTCGACGGAGGAGCGCAGGAAACTCTTTGAGCAGGAAGTGGCTCAGCGTGAGGCTCAGAAGCAACAGCAGCTTCAGCAGCAACAACAGCAGCAGTTGCAGAGTCTGGGCTATGACCCGGCCCTGGCTTATGCCTCCACCTCCGGCTTTATCACATATCCCTCTGGATATCCTGTCCAGGCCTTTGTAGATCCAACCAATCCCAATGCAGGCAAAGTTCTGCTCCCCACCCCTCCAGTGGATGGAGCTCTAACCTATGAACAGACCCCTCCTCTGGGACTGTCCTCTCCGTCCTCCACTCCTCAGGCTGCTCCAGTGTCTAATATTCCACAGCAGATCAGCACAGAGCCCCTCCCCCCTGGGACCTCTCAACCATATACCCAGCCCACCGTAGCTCCTCCAGACATTGGGGTGGCTGTGCTCTCTGTGCCGGCCCCGGCGGCCCCTCCAGTGCAGGGCCAGAGCTACACCACTCTCTGGGACCCCACGACACAGCAGACAGTCACAGTGCAAACTGCAGCTCAACAGTACACCACTGCACCAGCTCAGCCTCAGCCACAAACCGCTATATACTACCAGGGCCAGCCCTGTCCTACCATCTACAGCATCCCCACTGCCTACCCACAAGGCAGTGCTCCCGTCATACAGGTGTGGTCCTTTGACATATTACATTTAGCCTTTAAGTGATGTACCAGTCATCAATATTAAAAATCATTTACTTTTATAAAGGCTTATGCTGATCCTGCCGGCAACTATCTGCACAGTCAGCCTGTCTATCCCGGCCAGCAGGGGGTGGTAGTGCAGCAAGGAGGCACTGTTACTACTATTGTTACCTCTCAAACTCAGGTAATGCACATGACTTTATGTCTGTCATAAGTCTGTATTATTCATTCAAAGTTTGAAAAGTGTATACCTCAGCACTGTCTATGTTTAACCCTTCCTTTTTGCTCATCAGGAGCTGATTGTACCAAACAACATCGTAGACCTGCCTCCACCCTCTCCCCCCAAACCCAAAACTATTGTTCTACCTCCAAACTGGAAAGTAGCTCGGGATCCAGAGGGCAAAATATACTACTACCATATTGTCACAAGGTTCGCTAGTTTTTATAGAATTAAACCTTATTTTTATCAAATCTTAAATCTTGCCTAATTAATGCAAATAACATTAACTGACCTTTTGTTTTTCATTTTAGGCAAACACAGTGGGATCCTCCAACCTGGGATGGGACTACTGATGCCACTACCATGGAGCACGAGTCTGAAATGGACTTGGGGACTCCCACCTATGATGAAAATCCCTCCAAGGTCTGCTGTTACTAGTTACTAATTATAAATTAAACATTTTACCTTTTTTTTTTTTCTTTAAGGATATATTCCCTCTAAATGTCACCAGCTGCATTTTCTTATTTTACTTTCAGTTTACATATGTTCTTCCTTTTCCAGTTTTCAACAAAGACAGCTGAAGCCGACACATCCAGTGAATTGGCGAAAAAGAGTAAAGAGTCATTCCGTAAAGAGGTGAGCTGTGCTTTTTTTGTTATAAAATGTTTACAAGAGTCTCAAGTGCATCCTGCTTTTGTGTAATACACTGTGTGTATTGTGCTCATTAGATGTCCCAGTTCATTGTACACTGTCTAAATCCTTATCGGAAGCCTGACTGCAAACTGGGACGCATAATCAACACTGAAGACTTCAAACACCTGGCGAGAAAAGTGAGTGTTCTCTGTATGAAGGATTGGATGAGGCAAACACACTCATGTCCTTTTAATAGACATGTCCTTGGGCAAAGATGGTGTGTGGGAAGAGTGACATACCAGAACAGTGAAGACATGCTCCCAATTAACTGACCTTGTGAGCTTAATGTATACACTTTATTGGATAAATGATAGGACACAAGTTGCTAAAAGGAAATGAGCCAAACTGTAACTACATAGGGCTGGGCCGTATGGTGAAAAAAAATCTAATTGGGATCTGATCCATGCAAGAATTTGCTACTTTGATATCATAACATCACCTTCTTCGTTATGGGACAATAATATTTATTAAGGTATAGCAGAAGATTGAGTCATTAATATATTGTTTTTAGTCATCATATCTATCATGCCTATCATGCCGCAAATAATGACAAGGCTAAATTCTATTCTATTTCAATCCATGTACCTGTAGACCTACTTAATGTAGGCTACTTTTGCCCTCATAGTTGCTGTGTTTCCCTAAATCTAAATCTGCACAGCAATGTAGGGCATAGCCAAGGACAATAGATCTCATACTCATTGTGGAAATTTCCCATCCCTACTGTGAATTAGGCAAAAAAAATGGTACTATGATAATTCTGCCTTGTTGCTCACTCCTACCGTTATGTCTGTGCAATGTCCTGGGGTTGATGGCTGATGCGGTAATGCCATAAAACACTTGATGTAATTGTGTTCTTTTATCTCTTTATAGCTAACTCACGGGGTAATGAACAAGGAGCTAAAAGCATGCAAGAATCCTGAGGACCTCGAGTGTAACGAGAATGTGAAGCACAAGACCAAGGAGTATATAAAGAAGTATATGCAGAGATTTGGCTCTGTCTATCGGCCCAAGGAGGACACAGAGGTGTACTAGTGAGAAGAGCCTCAAACTCCAAACTATATGAGCCAGAACCCGCTAACTATTTTATTGTCACCGAGTATTGCACTGCTGCTGTCAAGCTCTTTGGGTTTTCAAAGACTGAACAGGACTCTTAGGTGGAGGAGCAGCAAATGCAATGGGTGACACTGACAGGTGCTACATAGACTTTCAAAGACTGTTTTAACTTTTGTTTTCATTTATGGCTCTTAAAATGGAGGATCATCTCTATTCCATTTTAACCCTATTGAGCCCAAAATGAGGATGACTCCGACCCATGTGTTTTGGGCTTTAGTCCTATAGGTTAACCCAGGGGTGTTGGAATGTGGGAGGTAAAGGGTACTTCTTTACCCAGGCTCCAGTGCACGAAGGGGCCATCAAAAGCATGTAATGTGCATTTAACTATTGCTATAACACCAGTATATTTTATACTAAAGGCCCAGACTTTGTGCTACACCCCTCGGTTAATCCTTTTCCATTGGAGCAATCTTAGATCTCCTGGCTCTTTCTCTGGTGCTGCTTTTATCTGGGCCTTGGAGGTCCAGACTTCCACAGGTGAACCCCTGCCTTCTTATCCACTCCTGTGGTGGAGTAATCCTTGTTTTATGAATGCATTATGTACTAGGAAAAAAATATATATTTTACAGAAGTTAAAATTAATTAAATTGATTTTTTTTATTTGAGTTGGGTAGATTTTGATAAGCCACCTGCCAATAGCATAAGTAATGTTTTATTTTTTTTATTTTAAATTCAGAGATATTTGTTCTTATCTTAAAGGTACACTATGCAACTTTTCTGGTGGGAGTTCGCCACCTGCTTATCTCCATGGAGATATTATTGAATTGCCTATTGTACGGCATTAAACATAAATCTATCTTGCATTTATTCAATTACAGGTACATTTATTGCTAAAAAGAAGGCAGTCAAAAACATTCTTACTGTGATTTGCTTGTCATACAATTTTAATGCCATTCTTTGAAACATTACAGGCAATGCGATGACATCTCTATGGAGACACTCTAAGGTTACATACTGCACCTTTTAAGCAGAATATGACTTGCTCCATTGGCATTTTCTTTTCATACCCTGTCAAAATGCACTCCATTCAAGATGGATTGGATGGTCATTGGTCATTTGTTCAGGTGGAGTTTTCCAGGCGTCTCACTCCAAATATCTTCATGGGGTCAAATTTTACGTGTGTAGGGATCAGTTGTCCACCAGTGTGTCTTTTATCTGTTTGTAAAATAACAGTTACTTTACGTGCCGTCACATCATTTGACACATTTTCTTTCTTCCAATTACTACGTAGATTCCTCTTGTAACATAGACAGGTTTAGGGTGTGATCTAAGCAATGCAGTTTTAACAATTTGTGAACATCCTGTGTATTCTGTATACTTTCAGTTTTTATAAGAACTAGGTTGAGGTTAAAGACTGGTTATCAACATAAATTATACTTAGATCAATTCAAACTTTATTGTTCTCAGTTCAACACCATTAAGTCACTGCAGTTAATGAAAAAATGCATTAATGTTTTTCCAACATGTACATTTGTTATGTGAATATATTGAAAAATAAGTTTTGGAAATGATAAAAAGTAGCAGTCACTTTGTAAGGACTATCATTCATGGTTAATATTGTAAATAGTGATCATGTAAAGTTACCAAAGCTGTACACGAGAGGGCGCTCTTCTCACCAGCTCAGCTCCTGATGCAGTCCACTCACTGAACCCCACAGGCTCACAGCTCTTTGTTTTATTTCAGCTACAATGGGGGAAATTTTTTATGTTGTTTTGTTAATTTCTTTTGTACAAAATGTTTCATCTGATTCTACTGTAATTATTGCGTAAGCACATTGTCATACTGCGTGTACAAACATTTTAAAGATAATAAACCTTTTGTAAACATATTCTTTGATAAATTATTGTGAACATGTGTAACTGTATAAGTGTAATATGATTAACGAAATGTACCCACCCAACCCCGTTATAGAACATTTCTTTCCTGTAAGCATTAAGCAGATGTTTGTAGTTATCAGTTGCATTTTACCTGAGTAGCTTCCATTACTCAAGCTGTACTTGAGTAATGGAATATTGGTTTGACACAGTAGGTCATGTGATTTGTGAAAAATAGTAAAACAAAAATTCAAATCTGTCAACTGGACCAAAAGTTGGAGTGAAGACGTTTGGCTGCTCATCCAAGCCGCTTCTTCAGTTCTGGTCAGATCGCTGGTAGACACTGCCTTATATCTATATCTATTTGAGCTTTATGTTGATAATATTACGCTAAAAGATTTGAACAAATTCTTCCACCTTGCATAATAGGCAAAATTAACATTTTTTTTCTGATTTCAAAAATATTTATTATTTGGAATTGGTCTACACTCATTTGCACATTTACTTTTGTCCCCTGAATCAAACTGACTTGATCCAAACAATCATAATCTATTATAGGTGTTTGGCCAATAGATCTACAGTGCTAATAAAACTTTTGCCTACTCTTGAGTATTAATTTGGTCGACATGTATGTAAAGTATACTTCTAGGGTACTTAGGCCCTTTTGAATAGTGGCTGGCTCCTCTTACCTAAGTGGCCTACATTTTTGTCTAGATGTATTTTACCATCTCTGCTAATGACTGCGCACATGGCACAGTCCACACAGCACATATGGAGTGCTGAACCAGATGTTCCCAAATCAAAGTGATGTACTGCGTTCATTAGGGCTGTTGTGTGAAGAGGCGCTGCTCTTCCTCCTCCCCCCTCCTCTGTACCCCTCCCCCCTCTGCGCGCGCATTCCTCAGCCCCATGCTCTGTGCGATCCAAACCGCAATTTAAGCAGTCCCGTCTGGAGAGTGTGACTGCATCCAGCGCTCCTTGCCCCGGGCTGTGCAAAGCGCCTGCTCCCACTTAAAATCCACAGGCACAAAGATCATCAACAGATCCGAGACGATGGGCAATAGTCCCCAAAAGTAGGACTACATAATGTGACCCAAGATTGGAATACAATATTGAAAGTACCTTACTAAACGGACAGCAACACAACTTTATTCTTAAATTCTGATGCCGTTTTCTATCAAGTTTAGCTTTTATGTTTTCCTTATTAGACTCTTGACAGAATCAACTTGCACACCCTTTTTGCAGTAAATGTGGGATTACATTTACTGTATGAGGATTCTATATAAAGATTATTACTATTTAAGACACAGTAAATCTTTAAAAAACAAACAGCTTTCGAAACAACAAAATGGTACATATACTGGATCATCTTTTGCTTTTGTTGTATTTATTAGATACAAAAATAGGTGTAAATACATGAGCTGTGTGTTAAATGTGACAGACAAATAGTGTTTACTTATTTGTGCACGCACACATCAGGGACAAAACAAGTCACATTCATATTTAATACTTTTTTTTTTTTTACAAAGAGCTATTCATATGTTTATCAGGCACCAATGTGGATGATTTGAATGACTGAAATCTATAGAAAACATGCAAAAGGTGCACTATGTAACTTTTCAATGCTGAGATGTTATTGCTTTGTCTGGAATGTTGTGGCATTAAACATATCTATCTACATTTATACAAACAGATGACTGTAGAAGCGAGTCCATTTACCGTACATCCTTTTCTGAGCATTTTGAGCAATTTAAAAACATTATTAAATAAATACTAGATACATGTTTAATGTCATGTGGAACAGTCCAAGAAAAGCAATAACATCTCCATGGAGACACGCAGGTGTCGTCGTCCCCCAACCATAAAAGTTACACTGTGAACTTTTAAAATCTTTGCTTGACTGTGTTTCACTCAAATAGTTTGGCAGTTTGTTCAAAAGCAAAGACAGTAACGTTGAACAAAGTTAAAGAGGGTTTGGAAAATAAAACTGTTCCATAGTGGTTTGGGTTGTGGCTCATTAAAGAAGGCACACGACAGGCATGGACTGAAACCGATCACTGTTAAAATCACATATAAACTAATGAATTCGAATCACACTCAAATTGTCTCTGTTCCTTCAGTGTTATTGGCACAGAGCATGCTCCACTGCTGACTTGTACACGATCCTCAGAGCTGTTTTTAAACGAGACCAGTGAATGTTGTATAGTTCAGGCAGTGTTTCTTTAAACTGTATTTCCTTTACAGTTTGTCTAAAGATGTTGTCTTTTAGCGACAGGTATAGTGCCTCCTGTCAGTGCAGTTCAGTCTCTTCTCGCTCTCTTTCTGTGAGATTAGACCAGTGTTTCTCAAACTGTGGCACATGTACAACTGGTCGTACACGTGGGCTTCCTCTGGTGGCACGCGGGTCCTCTGCAGTTTGAGTATTGATTTCATTTAGAAACTAATCTATTAAAGCTTTTCTCCTCCTTTGGGTTAATCATTTAGAACTACTATATCCACAGCCTAGTCTTTTGGTTTAGCCCTAATTCAGACCTGACAAAGTCCAGGTTTAGATCTGGTGGTACTTGGAGGGCCAAATATGATCTTAGGTGGTACTTGGTGTGAAAAGTTTGAGGACCACCACCACGTTAGACCACTGACACTCCCTGCGAAGGCGTCATCAGTGCAGTCACCACATCCGCTCTTTCAATTCGGGCCAAAGCCGAGCTCAGGAGACCCAGGGTGGAGCCCTCCTTCTGGGACCAGTTGGAGAGGAGCGTGTGGGCGGGGGCTTCTCCTCGTCCAAACAGCTCCAGTTGGTCACTCTCGTACCCCAGGGCCACCCCCAGCTCCCTCCAGCCTGGCCCTCCCTCCTGCAGCAGGCTCTCTAGCTCCTCCTGTCTGTGCGGAGGTAGGTTCACGTACAGCCGGTTGTCCAGTTTGCTGTCCCTCTTTGTGCCTATTTGAAAAAAGAAAATGTTAAGAAATTGCCATTTTATAAAACAAAAGCCATGGGTTTCAAAGTAATGAAAAATAAGCACTACTGCTATTAGTGATTCAAAACAACTTCTTTTGAATGGTCAAAAATCCTCAAAATGGCACCAACAACAGGAAGCTGAAGTTATTTTCTATCTGTATTTTAATATAACTTTTGTTTTGTCTCTCTTGTCTGTGAAAGCGGAAAATAACGTTTGCTTGCTTGAACCCTTAAAGGTACAGTAAGTAACTTTTCTATGGGATGGTTTGACAGCTGCTTGTCTCCAAAGAGATGTTTTGTTTTAAACTTATCTGGCTCATGGGGCCAAGCAGGTCACATCACCAGGCCAAGTTACTGATCTGTGGAGAGGCAAGCCCGCTAGTTTGAATGCTTGTTTTTCAAGGTAGCTCTTACCCATTAAAATTGAATAAGTGCAAGCTAGATCTGTTTAATGCAATATTTTAAAACATTCCAGGCAAGGCATTAATGTCTCAATGACGACAGGTAGCTGCACCCCACCAGAAAAGTTACAAAGTGCACCTTTAGCACATAACCCGCTTGTGTCCTATACCGTTCCATTCATTTACTTTGTCTCACCTTTGCTGGGCAGGTTGTCCATGATGCTGTGTGAATCCAGAAACACTCCACTGTCACTCTGGAGCTTCTCTGCCTCGGTGGATGTCCCCATTTCTGCAGCACGGGCTTTGGTCAGCGCCTTCTTCTGCTTACATGTCCTCCAGCTATGCACACAGAAAGAGAGTTAGAAAGAGGTAATTACTTGGATGCAAGAGCTCTAAAGATGCAAAACATGATAACAAAAAAGAGCAATAATTAATACCTAGACTAGATTAATACCTAAACTGGACCAGAACTAAACCAGGACAAGCCCAGGACCAAAACAAATCTCTATTAGGACTCAAACAACACATCTTAAGAGTATGTACTTTATATGTGATAAATAAGGATTCAAAAAGAGGCATTAAAATAAGTATATAAGTATAATAATTAAAATGATACTTTGAATAAACATAAAATTATCAATAGAGTGAAATAAGACTGAAGAAATAAAATACAATACAATTTACATATAGCAAAAATTAAAGAGCTACAAAAGTATTATGTGTGGTAAGTGACTGTGGATAAGTACAGTACAGCATATGGACAACAGCAGTGTTCATTGGAAACAGAAAGAGAAAAAGAGAAGAGAAGAAGACTAATGAACTACTAAGGAATGCACTGATAACTCACCATTTATAAGCCACGTAGACCAGCAGACCCAACACCACGGCAGCCAGGACGGACACATACACCAGAATGTTGTAGCTGCTGTTGCTCTCTTCTTGTGGGGTGAACTTAGGCGACCCAGGGGCTTGGCTGACATCCTCCTCATCGATTACTTCATTCAAACTCGGTCTGCGAGGTGCGTCTGACTCAGGGCGGGATAAAATGTGCAACTTTCTGTCTGTAAAAATAAAACAAAGGATATTTTAGAGTTAAATAAATGCAGTAATTGTAATCACACTGAAGGAGCATAAGCTGGAAGTCCTTACAAATGTATACAGCCAGAAAAAGTCTCTATTATTTCTTAATCATTTATTTTATTTAACCAATTAATATTTTAATGGCTACTTACTATGTTTAATGGAAATGCATTTTGAAAGTAGGTCTGTCACAATAATAACTATATGAAACATTTTTAGGCTCCATATTTGTCATCTGAACATTTTATTTGCATCATATGCTTTTTTCTTGTGTGAGTGTTGGAAAAAGTGATCAACATATCACTTGTTTTTGATGCTAACCATCTAAAAAGGTTACAAGAAAGGTGTTTTTAAATCGTGCTGTAGTGCTATCGGGTCAGTGGGGAAAAGTAGTATCAATGTTACTGTTTATCATATTTATATGATATATTGATATATCAAACTTCAAAAAGTGGTTCTAACACACCTAATTGAAAACAAGAACACTAAAAAAAATGAACTAATGAATCGAAATCTAGAAACTAAGTGAACAGACAAGTCCATATCACTCAAATTAAGATACATGTGATACTTTTAAGTAATTTTAACACCTATAAACATGGATATTTGCTGTGTAGCCCCGACCATGCAGCTCCCCTGTAGATTTCAAACAGTCAGTTCTACACGGACTCCTGCCTCCTGTGGTCAGCCCATTTTAGGATCAAACACTATGAGGTGCTCCAATGACCTCCAGGGGTCAATGAATCATGACCTTTGAACCCAAAGTGTGTGTACACAGATGACTCAAGCAAGTGTAGCCATTTGGGATCAAACAAAACCATCTCTGGACTTTACTTCTTAGTTTGTGTCACTTAACTATTTTCTTTGTTCTTCTCAAGTTTCACAGGTGGGATGGTCAGTGGATGTGTGAGTGCAGGTGCTGGCCATATGTTGTTTCAGTTATTTGCAACGAGGGCCGCACGAAATTCAAGACTTAAGTTTGTTTGACAGTAATTTCAGTTAAATGATACAAAAACGTAAATGCGTTAATTTGCTGGTCAAACTATTTCACAAGAAGAATTTAACAGCAACTAAAATGAGACAAAACAAGACTGCATTAAGATGATGTAAATCAAGTGAGACTTTTTGTAATGTTATTGCAAAACGTAATATATATGGACACTGCAATGCAAATTCTGATCACAATATCCAGTTTTAGCCTCTTGATTATTCACAATAATTAACACCTTGACCAAACAACAGTGAAGACCTTAATTCACACTGTCTACTAGGTTTCTTGTATGTGACCAGCTTTGTGAAATCAAACTATCTGAACTACAAAGTAAAGTTAATGTGACACAGACAGATAAAGTACATAACATTTAAGTTTAAATTGAATAGAAATTACTTATTTTAATTTTTTTTATTCATGTGATTAGATTGTGGCCCGAATAATAATGACATCCCTATTAAACCTATTGTACCTTAGTGTTATTGGAACATGTTACATTAGTTGATATATGGATAATGCAGATGTGAATTCTTTATTTTTATGTATCTTTATTTATACAGGGAGAGCCCAATGATTAATAATTTGTAATAGTAATTGTGATATGTTGTGTTTTTTTATTATTTTTATTTATTTATTTTTGTATTTTTATTTTCTTACCCATGCACAGAGTGTCCGAAACAGGCAAGCAGGCCCGGATCTGCACCTCGTTCTCAGAGCATGTGGTACAGTTTTGACATGGCTTGGTTCCCGTGCTGTCCTCTATAAAGGTCCCCGGGCTGCACGTCTTGCATTCGGTGTCACCCTGGGGTCCACACTCCCGAACGACACCCTCCCCACGGGAACATTTGGAGCAAGGCGCGCACAGACCGTAGCTCCGTAACAGGAAGTAGCCGCTGTCGCAGTCGCACTGAGTGTCTTGAGTGGCGGAGCAGACCACAGTCGGGATGCTGGAGGGACATTTGGTGCACGGGAGACAAGGTTCGAGATTATCGGATGAAGAAAACGTACCTGAAAATAAAAATACAGTTAAAAAATGTTCAATTGTAAAAGACATACATGATACGTGATAATATATAAAACGTAAATTAGTTAAAGTGTGAATTATTTGTGAATTGGAACTAAAATTACAATATCAAATTTTAATTGTAAGAAGAAAGATCACAATATAGCAATTATTCCCCTTTTATTGGAAAATTATGAACATAACAACAGTGAAACCTAAAATGTTCTTTTATAATGCACAACTATTCCTCAAGTATGTTTATATACACTTTCTGAATGACAATCTGACAGTTAAACAGCCAAATTAAAAACACTTTAAAAACACTTTACATTAAGGTTTTCTTTTTGTGAGTTTAGACTGAATTTAAATTCATGTAAAGTACATTTTGCATTTAAAATTGTGATTTTTAAAAATTATTTCAATGCCATTTTGCCTTGAATAACCCCAATGATTTATGAGCCTTAGCCTTGATCATTTGGAAGATTACACTGCAAATGTCTGTTCTTGTTTTTGCAGCTTTGAAAGTTTTCCTGTTCAAAATGATATGATATTGTTCACAACATATTACGCACCTCTAGTCACAAATCAAGTAAAACACGTTTGGGATAGGTTCAGTGAGGTTATATTATAATTGCTTACCCTCTGGACATGGTTGGCACTTTGTATCTTCTTTCCCGCATTTCACTGAGACTCCGTATCCAGCCGGGCACAGACTGCAACACTGACCCGAGTCAGTAAGCTCACCACTGGCACAGGCATCTCCAAGAGCAACCTACAGTAAAAACATTGTGCAGTTAGATAAACAGGCACGCTTAAGCATAGCCGTTACAGGACATTTCATTTAGCCGCTCAAATAGACCAGAAACAAGGCTACTTTGGGGAGGAGCAGTGATCGGAAGGAAATTACATATAACCGGAGAACAGGGCCAAACCAAACCCCTGTTATCAGTGTATCTGCTTGGTTGCTCACCCCTAAAAAGTCTTGGGTTTTACTATCTGCGAGTAAGTACTGGAGAGTTATAAGGGATATACGAGACATTCCTACAGGCTTGTGCAGTCGGGCTGGGGTCGGACAGGAGTGGCTGGCTTTAATCAGCTGGGTTTGGCCAAATGGAAAGTATCAAGACAGAATTCAAGGGGGCAAACGAAAACACAGGAAGAGGATAGAGCTGAAAAAAATATAATCAAATCACCATTATTTGGGTTACAATTTAAGTAATACTTATTTTAAAAAAAAATATATATATACACACTCAATTTTGAAATAAGCAGAAGACTTGATTGTTTTTGATACCACAATGATGATGAAATGTAATGTAGTTTAAACACAAAAAAATATAGTTTATGAAATATTACTGTATGGTATTTAACTATTTAATTAAATGATTACAGTATTATTAGTATCAATACTGGGGGAAAATGCATTTATGGGACCAAATAGGACCTTTCCTTCCTAGTTTTATAATGGACTGGACTTCTGTATTAGAACTACAGAATAAAACCACATAATATAAAAGAAACTACTATAAATTGTGGAGCAGCAAGCCTTTTCCTTCGTAGCAAAATCAAGTGTAGAATTTCAGTACGGTGATAACACTACTGCGAATAGGCTTGAATGACAATAAGAGTGTGAATGAAGCAAGTGTGTGTAAAACAAGAGGGAGAGAGGGGAGGGGCATACAGGACGTAAATGCAGCCCGGGGCGAGGGTGTCAGTTAGCCAAGGCTGCCCAGCGTGAGAGTGTGTGTTTGGGTGAGAGGGCCCTTTGAAGTCCCCTTAACCCTGCAGGTGTGTCTGCGGAGGTCACTATTTCACTAACTCACCTCTTTCTGTCTCCAGAGCACGAATTAACGGTATTTTAACCATGCACACGTTTACAAGGCACTGGCCCGCTTTGCCCGGGGCCTGACAAGAGCAAACAGATGTCTAACATCTCACCTACAGCAAAGGGCGAAAGTAACAGCTCAAACACCTCTGTGATGTTGTTCTCTTGCCTGCCTTCTTAGGGAGGGGTTTAATCAGCCAATACCGATAACTGATATTTGTCTTTCTGTTGTGGTTCAATATTTGTCTATAAATATTCTAAAACTGATGACAAAATACACATAAACAAATAAAGTTGTAGTTCATTTCCTAAATTAACTTTCCCTTCTGTCAAAATTTAAACAAATTAGTTTTCTTTGATATAATGTAATGTGTTGTTTGAAGTCACCTATTTAGCATTGTTGGTCTTTCCATTTTCATTAAAAAAAGAATATTAACCCAATGCAATAATATTTACATTTTACCCATACCTCCTCTCAGTCATCTCTTTGTCTCTCTGACTTCTGGGTAACATGTGGGGGCCTGTGGTATAGGGGCATTCACACATGTCTTGGTTTGGTCCTGTTCTAATCCCGGTTTAGTCCTGGTCTAGTCCAGGTTTAAGTCCGAGTCCCATGTTGATGTGTGGTGTGTGGATGCAGGTTTAAAGAATGAAAATGTTCCACCTTTAAAACTGGACGAGCTCGATTCCAAAAACAACACGAGCTTTTATTGCCCTGAGCTGAGACTGGTGGTATCTCAACATCAAAGAGATAGGGCAACAGGGTTTAAACTACCCCCATTATATCTTTCCTCATCACATAGTGTATAAACCTACTCCATTTAACATACCACTACTTACATGCTCATTTAATAGCCTGTAATCTGTGTGGTTATGGACTGTGGGGTTAACTTGGACCAGAGTATCAACTGATTCCACCACTAGATTTTAACCACATATCTTAAAGGGGCTGTTTGTAACTTTAATGGTGGAGGCTTCACTACCTGCTTGTCTCCATGGAGATTGTGTGCATATATTCCAGAGTATTTATATCTCCTTTGCTCTTTTCATATAATTCGATGTTTTATTGCACAAAAATACCAAAGCAATGAGGATCCCTGTGAGTGATGTTGCTTCTCTAGTGTCCACAGATCTGACCTGCTGTCTCCAAAGAAATAGAAAAGTGTAATGACATACTCTGGAACATTAATGGTAAAATAATAAGTTGAGACAGTTACAAGTTACATAGTGCAAGTTCATAGTGCATAGTTCAATGGAAACTTGGCAGCACAGAGATATAAGTGGGAAAAATATGCGCCCTTGAATTTGGCTTTTTGACTGTTTGATCATCTAAAACTTCAGCTTTACGCATTGCATCATACTGTTCACAACCCAGGGGCAAAAGCCTCAGGAAGGTCGGGCTGCAGTTGCTTTTTTCAATTAAGGTAAGAAGCTGCTGTTGCCCATGAAACGATTCCCCAATGAGAACAGAGGGACCACCGAGGAGCGCGGCTTTCAATGCGGCTCTCAGCTCCACGGCTGTCGGGGCCACTCAGTCAACACGGCTCTTTACGCACACACGCAAACACACACACACAAGTCACTGGATGCCTGAGACATTTCCAGATCTTTTGAAGTGGCCACATTTGAAGCATATCGACTGGGATTTCCACAGTTAATCTAATCTGCGTGGAAATACTCACACAAAAGGATGCTCTCTAAACTTGGTGACCTATAAGCCGTCACAGTGCGCCAGCCAATGGACGTTTTACCAGGAAAAGCTGTCTACAAGAACGTCCCAACTCCTCTGATTACAGTCTTTAAAATACAAGAGGCATGAGGAACTAATTAAAGAAGATGGTCCTGTACACTCAACTTTCCACGGAAAATGCTCAAACAACATTGTTAACAGGGAAATATCTCAATGAGCAGTCATAAAGGTAAACACTTTGGAAGGTTTACTATTATCTACTAAAGTTGATTGTTAAGTAGTCTACTGGAAAGTCACATGACACACACCACAAAGTAGGAGAAAATTGTGATAATTGGTGGGCTCCGGATATCCAGGCTCCACTAAAACACTGAATGCTGCTAATCCACATAATCTCCAGGAATTGCCATAGCCATCCATGTGTACAGTAAAAAAAAATCCTTCTAAAGAGAAAAAAAAGGCATTAAACATATTGTTATCAAAATACATTAACCAAATAGAAGTTCTGTGACTCCCACCAGCGTGTTGGGGCAAGACCACAAAGCCCAAAGGCGAGATGAGTGTCAAATTATTGTCTGCGCCTGTGCCTCTTCTGTTCACGCTGATATCCTTTAAATACCATGTTACCACAAGTCACTGAAGTTATAATTGACTGTATAGATTCATGTCTGTAATCCCAGTCTAATGCGTAGAAAAGCCCCACACATTCCCCATGAAAGAAAAATGTGGAAGGAATGGCTGGATTTGGAAGGAATGATCTTTTAAGTTCAGACAAAGTTAAACACACAAACTTTACGCACAAGTAGAAAGCAGAAAGTACTGGCACAAATGCTTCTTAAACTTCTTAAACAAAGTAGCGGTGTCAGATTCTGTTATAAACACGTATGGGTAAACTTACTGCAATGAAATCACTTACTTTTATAAGTAGCAGCGCGCAGACAACCAACGCATTCATGTCTGAAGTTTTCCAGGTCGTCATCGCAAGAGTATTTGTTGCTTTGTTCCGTGGTTTTACGAAAAAACACGTAAAAGAGTTCCCACTGTACACTGAAACGTGTAAAAAAAAACGTCATAAAAAGTCCCACGCTCCCAATAGAAAGCTCATAGTTGAAGTGTCGTCTTTACGCACGGGGAAAACTTGCATTAAATCCTGAAGGAAATAAAGAGATCGTTGTTTCTTTCTTGTTGTTTAAAGTGTTTTGAGTCGCTCGAGGTGTCTTCTCTCCTGTGGTTTAGCGACACATGAAGAAGAAGTCCCAAAATCCCCAAAAGAAAAGTCTTCAGAGCCGATTCTCCTCCCATCGCTGCGCTTTCAAAAGACGCGCTCTGATTGGCTGCATCTCTGAGACGTGCTGCTGGGGCAATAAAAGTCAAATAGCGATACTTAACTCAATGCTCTGAATCACATACTCTGACACTAGCGGCACAATAGATACAGGATGTACCCAGATAACTGACAGGATATACCATATTTGTGGAGATGACTGAAAGTTCAAGAGAAGAGGTTCAATTCACAGTTACCTCATCTTTCTCTTAATAACTACGCAGACTCTGCAAAAAGTACAAAAGTGCTTTCAAATATTTATATATAGGGACCCTTTTTTGTCTATTTGCACTAAAAGTCAAATAGATCAGTTGCTGTAAAAGTTTTGTTTTTTTTACTAATTCTTAAATGCTGTTGAAATTGCATTCTTTGAAATATAATCCTGCTAAATCCTATTTAAAATATGTGTAGATATAATTTTCTTTACTTACTTTTACATTAGAATATATTAATTTTACATATGAATGAGAGATCTTTTTAGTTTAGATTTATTTATTTATTTAATCATTTTTATTTTATCTTTTTAGTTTAGATTTTATTTATTTATTTGTCTATGTTTTTATTTATGTATGTTTTTATTGTATTTATTTATCTATGTTTTTATTTTATTTTATTTTTTATTTATTTATTTTTTAAGAGCACTGTTTAACTTATGTGGAGAAGGGAGGGTACACCACCTGCTTGTATCCATGTTGATAATATTGCTTTGCATAGAATGTTCCACAGTAAGATATTAAATCAAGCAATCGTTCAATTACAGACAAAAATTTGCTTGTCTCCATGCAAATAGAGATGTAATACCTGAAGTTTAATGCTGTGGTACGTTCCTGGCAAAGATATAACATCTCCATGGAGCCAAGCAGGTGGTGTACTCTCTCCCAGTAAAGTTACAGAGTGTACCTTTATTTGAACTAGCACTGTAGTGATGTGGCGTTAGTTAGACTGATTATCAGCTCATCTGTGGAGTAGGTGTCCTAAACGCACTGTATAGGGGCCGTAAATGTGACCAAAGACATGAAAGTCACACTTTTATGTAGCTGCTCAGGTTGTTATCAGTCACAAAGGAGGCACAACAGAATCAAACAAGGAGCTCGTAAAACTACATGTTTGATCTCAGCAATTCAAAAGATTAGAAAACCAACGCAGGCTAAATGACATTGCTTGTAAATTCTGCTGAATGCATGGCAGGGGGCCTCAGGACTTCAGAGGCAAACAAATGGGGAGATGCTTCAGACTTGGAGCTACTTGCACTTCAAAGGCCCAAAGGGAGGAGAGCAGACAGGAGAGGATGTGCCGTCTCTGCTAAATCACACATGCACGTCTCCAGGCAGGGCATCAGGGCTATTTATGTGCACTGAAACCAGCATGTAGGGCTCACATGTGACTACAAGTATGACATATGCACAGTTCCATCAGTTCCATCACAATGTTTACAGGTTTGTTTCTTGTGTTTTAAATTATTTGCAATGCTTTTAACCAGTTAAACAGCTTGGGACATTTTTCAAACTCAAGATATTTGAGTGTGGGAGGTAGGAAAAACTGACACTTTTACTACAGGGATCATTGAGGAAATATCAAAACAAAAACATTCTTAAAGTGTTTTATTTTAGTGGGAAAAAGTAGTAAAATGTTTTATAGAAGCATTGGAAGTACATAAGTCATTTCTGAAAGGCTATTTTCAGGACCATGCAAAGTGAATGTAACTGAGAAGTTGGCACACAATGTGCAATATACTTTTTACAGTTATAGAAGACATTGAGATTAGCCTATAATTAGATATAATATATTAAGTATTATAGTAACTAAATGTAATAGTAGTAACAAGATGTGTGGATTTTTAATTATATGTTTCTTTCTGACAAATATCAAGACGTTTTCTAGTAATTTAAAGTCTCATACTTTTATATTATGAAGAGATAAGTACTATATAAGTATTATTTTATTACACAACAAATTGTCAAAATATTAGCTGAGCAACTAATGTTGTTTGCATCAGGTAATTATATAGGAGTTATTTTAACTTTATGAACAAACACATATTGCATAAGTTTCTATTCCCTCTAGACTGACCATCATAGAGAAAATCTTGATCAATTCCTCCACATTATCAGAGTGGGCTGTAGTCGTTGACAGAGGCTTGTTAGAGGGCGTGGATTTGCCTGAAATGACCCCAGCGAGCCCCCATAGGCTCCCCTCAGGTCACACAGAGTCGAGCTGGAACTGAAAGAAAAGGTGTGGTTCTCTTGTTGTGAGTTCACCAGAGGCACTGTGCTACACTTCCCCTCTGCTCTGCGACTAGTTTCTGATTGGCTTGTGTTGGGAAAATTTCATATTCATAAAACAAAAAGTAAAACAAATAGGAACCACTTCAAAATTGAACTTAATGTAATTGTTGTTGTATGGCAGTGGTCCTGATTTCTCATCATCGTGAAACTCACGTCATGTCAACTATGACATTTTATCCTATTGTCTGTGTATAATTGCAAATGACCTTGTACACATCCTACTTATGTGTTTTACATTTACTGTGTGTTTTACGTTTACTGTGTCACATGACTTCTTGTGTTAAAACATGTCATCTCTAATCTCTCTGTATATTTTATGTTTCCACTCTAAATTAGTATTCTGTATGACCCTTTGTGATGGAAAGTAAATACTCATTTGAGCAAGATCAAGAGCGAGTAAAGAAAATCACATAAACAGGACACAATTTATCTTTCCTGGACACATTTAGAATGATCTTGAGCTTTAAAGACCTAGTTTATGACCACATGATAACATAGAAAGTAGTATTATTTAGTGTGATCTGTTGTTAAAATAGTATAGAGTATTGAGCCTATTCCTTATTATTGAAATCAAGTTTAAAATCGTAGCATTGTGACAGCACTAGAGTTGAAGAAGGCTTTAAAAAAAAGGTTCCTGTTTGGTTGGTCCCTTCTTCAGTCTGTTTTATGGCCCCTCCTCCTCTGGATTGTGCCTGGAGGTGTTTATGAGCGGCCAACAGGATGTTCTGCCCACCAGGACATCAAAGTCTCCTCTCTTCCTCACTCGTGACCTTTTCAACCTCAATAGAGTTAACATCACAGACACATGCAACAGCGGATTACAGTAGAGCTGCAGAGGGCGACAGCCTGGGATCGTTTTCTTTACATATGTGAAACCCACCGCCCACAGCACAGCGTCTCTGCAGTATTAGACACACATAAAACTGTATATTTGACCGTTACCATAGCGATGAACAATTTTCAACAAAATATATCTTTTAAATGGGAAAAAGTCCTTGAAATGTTGCATATAACAGGAAGCTATAACCCATGGTATACAAAATACATAACAGTCAGTGCATTTCAGGTGCCTAAAATAATGAAATAAAATAATGCCTCTTAACGAAAGCGCATTATGTTTGCACCACTTTGATTTAAATGCACCATCAGTCAGTTTGGTCTGCACCCGGGCCTGTACAAATGTTAATATATTCAACTTGCCTGACAAATCCAAAATGATATCGCTCTGTATTTTATTATAGTAGTGAAGAAGTGTGTATTCTGTGTATTCAACTGAACTAAATGTTGGTTTTATGGGAGGGATGTTGGTGTGGATGTTATATGTGTGTGTATTTTTTGTTTTATTTTACAAATTCAGGCCTTGAGGATTTTTCACAGTAATGCACAGTAAATTGTATATATTTATTCCGCTTGTGCGTGTACATGCATGAGTCAAACAGTATACAAAACAGCTATGAAGAGGTTGAGTTATTGTGATACTGGTAAAATGTCCTGTAAACATTCGCATTTTTGGTCATGCCAGCTACAAATTGTGGTCAGATTTTATTCTATGCTCCCTGAAACACAACCAGCTCATTTGTCAAAACTGTATTCCCGAAACAACCAGGAATGACTTTGTAACAAACCTTTATGAAATATAGTTTTATTGTGTTTACATTTGAGGCAAACCCATGACGTTGGTGTGCGTGGATGTTATGGCTATGGCACACTCTTAAATGGCAGCTATTGTTTCTGTGTCGTGGTGACGCTGCAAAACAACCACTTTGTTCCAACCACAGTAAAAGCAGTGAACAGGAAATGAATTCCACTGAGAGTCTTCACCACTCACATGTCTCCAGTCATCAAGACTTCAGATGTTTTCAGCACTCTGTAAACCACTAGTACACCAGAATAACTGCACCACTGTTGAAGATGTGTTCCCGGCTTTTTACTATTTAAACAAGACTTGTGCTTTATTTGGTGGGTATTTACTATTAACCTACATCGATCACAATTTTACATTTTGTTCACTGTAAACTGCAATATTGACCCCACTTCTTCAAATTGTAATTTCACTGTAGCAAGCAGCAGATTTCCATTTACACGTTTTTATTATTGCAAAATGTCTATGTGGCATTTTAATCCTACATGACCCAAACCCAGATTTAGTTTTTAATAATCATAGACCTAGAAAGTCGAAAGGCGTTACTAAGGTCAATATTTCAGTTGAAGCATATTGAAGCATTTGAAGTTGAAGCACCTATGTAACTTTATGGGAAATTCACTGTTGATGTTGAACTTTATCATTCTTGTTTGAGATTAGGTCGATACATTTGGCATTTGTGGTAAACATCAAGTAACATATTGCACCTGTGTGTTTGAATAATGCCATCATTTGTTAACCCTAGTGAAAAAATATCATTTGAGCTGACAGAGAAGACATTGAATTCTCTCTGCAAGTTTTTGTTTCATGTGGATATAAACTTAACAATTTACACCTTTGTCTATTTCAATGCAAATTCTACCATTGATTCTGACCTACCCTCTGCCTATTATCAGTGTATGGAGAGTATCAGCAAAGTGAAGTCGGACACTTAGTGATTTATTGTATTCAGTGTTTTTACATGGCTCAAACTTGACAGAAGAAAGGCACTTACCGAATAAGTAAAAGTTTCAAAAGAGTAAAACAGTAGCAACATTACACAAGGGCTTATGTAAGTAAGGCAACATAAGGTCTCCACAATTATGATTCAAAAGTGAATATAAACACTTACATTCACATATTTGAGCATTAAAGGCACACTATGTAACTTTTCTGGTGGAGGTCTGCTCCCTACTTGTGTCCATGGAGATGTTATTGGTCCACATTGAACCTTGCATAATAAGGTACTGAATGTATCTATATAGTATTTATTCAATTATGTGAGTTTTTATTGTATTCTCACTGAATGCACATTTTAGTCTGCTTGTCTCCATGGAGGCAGACAAATTAATGCCATACTGTGGAACATTCTAGGCAAAGCAATAACTTCTCTATGCATACAAGTGTGTAGTTGGTGAACCCTCCACCACAAAAGTTACACAGAGCAGCTTTACAGCATGTTCTGCTTTTATTGTAACAGTTCAACAGTTCTCTTAACAGCATAATTGGAAAAATAGACACTATAGTACTGCGGCACACTTTTCTTCAAGTTTCCAGGAGAGTAATATGTTCAAAAAGCTGTCATTTGCAGACAATCGGAGCATACAATGAAGGCCAGAAGTGTGCAGTTCCTCGTTGTGTTGAATGCATGAGTCAATGGTTGATATACAACCCTCTGTAAATAAGTCCATCTTCTTTCATAACAGTCTCTCTTTGGAATGACGCTGGTTAAAAACAGGATAATTCATAGTAAAAGTGCTCAGTGTTTAGGTGCTCTGATTCCTCGGCTTGTCCAGTCCACGAGAGAAATCACTATTTAACATTTTTTACCCTTTTGTAAACCCTTTTTGTTTGTCTCATTTGCTGTCGGAGGGATTGTATTCGGTCTCTCCTGCAGAAACTTGAGAGATGCGGCGAGTGGAGCCCCAGAGGCGACGTGAGAACTGTCCCGAGCGAACCTGAGAGGAAAACCAAAACACTTGTAAATCCTGACTGCAGGGCCAATACAGACATAGTTAGACCAAAGAAAAGCTATTCATGGGTTTCAGTTGCAGTTATGGGCGCCATTTTGATACTTGGTGCTAGTAGGGCTACATGATTTTGGAAAAATTATTTTGCATGTCTGGCAATTGTGTGTTTTAAAAGTAGACTTCTGTTCATGGTGCAAATTGTAAACAACTCCAGTAGGATTCATATTTGAGAGAAGACTGGAATATGAACTGATAAAAAAAACTAATACAAAATTCCTATGCATTTCCGAACATGTTCGTAGAGGGCTAAACTACAGGTACAACAAGATTTTTCTATAAAAAAAGACATGATATCTTGTTTCTTGGAGCAGGCTTTCAATTATCTGAATAACTGCAGCTTTGCTAGTTGATAACTGCCAACTCAACATTCCTAATGGGTTATTACAATCTCGTGTGAAAATTGAGATACTGTAAAAAATACTGGGGTATTAATTTTTGTCGGTATGGCCCACCCTCCCCTCTGCCTCAATAATAAAGAATGAGCAGACCCAGTATCACCTTCCTATTTGAATGTTAAAAAGCAGGTTTCTCTGAGTAGTTAGCATACAACTACCCCTCCTCCACCCACAAATACACAATTTTAGCTCATTCCCGCATAGCCCCATTTCTCGCCTCCTCTGGCAGAATAATTACAACTCTGACTTAATACAAACATAGACCATGATTTTTCATGAACTCAATAAGCTGTGTATTAAGTTCATACGCATTGGTCTACTATAAATTGTTGTTTCATCAAATATCGTGGTATTTCCAGGAGCTTTAAATTGTCTTATCTGAATCAACATACCACTCACTCACAAACACACAGTACAAAGTTATCACATCTACTCCTCTGGCTTATTCCAACACTGACTACTACAATATTATTAAAAAACCTGACAATCAATATATCCAGGAGCAATACATCATCTTTCAGTTGTCTTTTTCCTAGTTAGCATACAGATACCCCTCTAAGCAGTGTCCTGTTCCCGCACTGCCCCCCTTTCTCACCTCTTCGGGCTTCCCCGCCCCCACCACGATCAGCTTGCCGTCCTCCAGCCCTACCAGGATGTGACTGCACTCTTTGGTGACAGACACACTTCTCACAGGGACCTTCAAGGCCATGGGGGCGACTGCTGCCTCCAAACTGGAAGACATAGACAAAGGGGAGAGGTTTAACATACAGTTTTGAATTCATCTTATAGGTAGAGAACCAGGTGCATATGTTAAGGCTACATTTTTCATATATATAGTTTTATAGGTACACTATGTAACTTCACTGCTTGTCTCCATTATGTTATTGCTTTTTCTGGAATATCTCCCAGTATAGCATTAAACATAACCATGAAGACAGGCAGGTAACAGGTCAGATCTGTGGAGAGACGACTCCTCTCATGGTAGTAATGCATGGTTATCAAGGTCTTTCGTTACAGTAAAACACGTATAAAAGATGATAGCTTATATACTGGTAAATTATATATTTCCAGATGCCTTTGTCATATGAAGTGTAATATTCTATTGTAGTATATCTTGGCTCTGTTATGACATATAGGTGACTACTTTCTCACCTCTATGAATTTGTTAACCACAGCAAGTCAAGTCAAACCTTGATGGTGGTCAAAATTACACACTGGTTCACCACTCGTTACTTCACTGATCAGTCATAACAAATAACAATTTCATCCTTGTCAAATTTACCTTGCTCCATTTTCTTTTGCCTCTACGATTTGCTGCCTAAAATCTCTTGTCTCCACTTAGACCCAAACTCAGAGCTAACATACTGTCCGTACCTGTGCAGATGTCTGATATGGAGGGTTCCCTTGACAGTGCCCATTATAACGTATTCATTCATCAGGTGCAGAGCAGTGACTTGTTCGTCTACAAGCAGTGTGGCCAGCAAACAACCATTGACCGAATAAACATGGACCAAGTATCTACCCTGTAGGAACAGAGGAACAGAAATGTAGTTATGTTTTGTTTTGTTTTTTTTTATTTAAAAGAAATTTAAGGGGGAAAAAAGTATGTTATTGTTCAGTAAGTGAAAAATTATAATATGTTAATTTAAATAATTTTCTTGCTACATAAAACTTCTTTAAAACCATCTTTAAAAGTGTATGTTCTAAAATTAGTGCTATGGCTAAGAAACAATGACTGGTTATTGCCATGTTCGCCTCAAACAAATAAAAAATACATAAACATTTGATCCTAGGGCTGGGTGATATGGCAAAAAAAATCACTTTTTTCCATCATATCAGTAAATATGAATTTTATGAACATTAACAAGATAGATGTTTTATCATTGGCATTTAACACAAAAAGTAGTTTGTGGTGTTGTACCTTTCTATAGGAACACTCCTCTACTGATGTCTGCACTACGATGTGGCCCTCCATCCCGACTTGCAACTCTGAGATGTGGGTAGGAACGTGGCTGTCGCTGGGTGGTTGGAGGGTTCGTAGGAATTGGCCCCTCCGGACACTGTGTACAATCACTGTCCCATCCTGAAAAATATAGATTATGGGCTACTGTTTCAAGAATAACACTTAACCGGAGCGACAGTAGCTCAGTGTTTATCCACTGATAAACATCATTGGTTGAGCAGTAAAATCCACTGATCCACAGGTTGGTGGTACGAATCCTACAGATGAATACTGTCATTGTGTCCTTGGGCAAGACATTTAACCAACCTTGTCCCCAGTGTCTGCGAACACTGGTGTATGAGTGGGTTAGTGGTTTCTTACTATAATTTATGAAATAAAAATGTTACCATGACCATGTGACCTGATGTAAGAGAGTACCAGTGTGAAAAACATTTCAAGGGCATTTGAGACTAGTGGTTAACTCCAAATTCAAGTAAGTAGTGCATGCTTAGCTAACTTGCTTACATACTATAGCTATCAATCAATCAATCAATCAATCAATCAATCAATCAATCAGTATTACTGTATTTACCCAGAGGGGGCAATTTAAGCAGATTGAGCAGTTTTTTGTTCATTTTTCCCATAGGCTTTTTAAAAATTATGAGTTTAAATGCTTGGTTCTATGGATGAGCTCCTATTGGGTTACTCATGAACATTAATAGTGTTGTGTTTTTAGTCATTAGTTGCCTGATAAGCTTTTTATTACTCTGCCTTCTGTAGATCTTTATAATCACAGCAGAAGTATTGGAAGTAAAAGCAATAGAAAGTAGTACTTTGTAGTAATAGTTTCAACAGGAGGTAACAGACTTAGGTAATTTCCTCTTTCACTATCAGTGGGTTCGAAAAGCTTTCTTTGTTGAACTAGATCATAGTAATGAATGTGTTCAGATAAAGTTTAAAAGTCTAAGGGCAGTAACTCTTCTTAACTTCATAGTTTCTTCTTTTTTATTGGAAACTTGTGTCGGACATTTTTCCTGAGAAGTCTCTGGTATTTGCATGAACCACATCTGTTTCATACTTATTAGGAGTTTCCTGTGGCTGCTCCTTATTAAACATTCAAGTCTATTATTATTATTATTATTATTATTATTATTATTATTATTATTATTATTATTATTATTATTATTATTATTATTATTATTATTATACAAACACAGTTTAGTGCCAATATTCAGACGACACATGTTTACAGAACAATACGGCTGCTTGAATATGGAACAAATAAAAAACACAATTATTTAGGTAACTCTGATTCTGATTTTGAAATCCTGTTTATTTTCCTGAAGAACTTATCATTTGTTTAGTAATGTTCATATTTTAAAAGCCAGAGTAGACTTAACATGTGGTATCATTCAAACTTTTTCTGCACCTAATTTAAAAAAATTTTTTGGTAATTGAAACACTAAATGCAATTACAATTAAAATGTTAGCAAGAATATAAACATCCCCATGCTAATACCACATACAATATTATTTAGTAACAGTGTCTGACCTTTGACCCGGAGACAGCCATGTCCAACTCAGTGCTGATGGCCACGCAAGTAACTTCCTGGTCGTGCCCACAGAGCACCTGCACGGGACGAGGGGAGAGGCCGGAGGAAAACCCACCCTGAGAGATGAAAATAACAAAAGATGTTTCAACTAGCTGCTTTTGACCATTGTATGCAAATTATTTAAGTACATTGCTGTGTTAAAGTACGTCTTATTGCAGTTAGAAAATGTATTTTTTTCATGCACACGGGTATACTAAAGTAAATATTATTGACTATCGAGATTTTTACAGGATTAATAATAAGTATAGCGTAGTCCATTATTGTTTACTTCTGCACCTTCAGATTTCACCAATCACAAAATGGGTGACTAGCCCAAAGATACAACAACAGTATGCAGTGCTATTGGCGAGGATCAGACGCCCAAACTGCTCCCTTGTTCTAATGTTGTAGTGTATAAATGTGGAGATACTTGAGTGGCGCTGACCTGCTGTTGGACCTGCCACACGATACAGGAAGTGTCCCTCGAGCCGGAGATGAGGTAGATACCACAGAGATCCAGAGCCAGACAGGTCACCACATCTGAATGAAAAAATAAATACAAATGAAATAATTATCATAAGAAGAATGATAAAAGGAAATAAATAAACAAGGAAGTGGCAAAATAAAAGTGCAGTATATAACTTTTCTGGTGGATGTGTGTGTGTGTGTGTGTATATATATATATATATATATATATATATATATATATATATTTTTTTTTTTTTTTTTTTTTTTTTACACCATGCCTTTAAAATAATTAAAATTCAGAATATTATTATTTAAAAAATGTATTGAAAAGTCAATATAATTAACATACTAACAAACCAATTAAGTCAAAACTACTGAGAACAAGATAACAATTTTGAATTTATGTTAATCTCGTATAGTGTCTTAGTCTCCTCACCAATGTGGCGGCAGATGCGTCCCACCAGCTTGCCCTTCCCGAGCTGCGTGACTCGGAGGCTGCCGTCCCAGTGTCCTCCACTGAACAGCAGACGCCCGTCATTAGAAACCACCAGCACCTGTGAGTTTATGTCCACCCCGGGAGCAAAGGGTCCGGTCAAGAAGCGCTGCATCCTGTACAACAAAGTATGGTTTAACATGAGGGTCTGAACTAAGACGATGTGATTCATGTTAATGCACCTTTGTGCATTTTCACATTATGGTATAGTACTATTCCTGCCTCATCTACTATATATGTTGTGTTTTTCTTTATTTTGTATATGAGTGAGTGCATATTTTGCCATATTACAATTTTAATGCTATCCTGTTTGTTTTTTAACAGTATTTTAAGCTCGATTAAGCTAATCTGTTTTACACATCTTTCTGAGAGTAAAGCAATTGCCTGCGGGTTGGAACTTCCTTGTAGAATATTCTCATAACAGTCTTTTTCATTCAAGATATGTAACTATACTTTTTAAAAAATAATCATGATTTCAGTTGTTAGTATTATTATTAACTGAGCAACTCTATAACACAATTCAGGTCGAAGTTCAGATAGAAGACTCACTTGGGATTACTGATGGTCGGGTCCTTGGTAAATGTAAAGTAGTTGGCGATGTTTTTGTCAAATGGGAGCCAGCTATGTGTCCCGATCAAACCATTGGAGCTTACAGTCACCTAAAAGAAAAGATCAAGACATTACTTTAAATGTAGGAGCTTAAAGTGTTATAGAAAATGTATTTTGTTTTGTACTCACCAGTGTGTCTGAACCCTGGATGATGAATGAGTGATTTTGATTCTTTGGTACAACAGCATAGACCAAGCCATGGCCATCACTCACAACCTAAAAAACACAGGAAACAGGTTAAAGGTGCACTATGTAACCTTTCTGGTGGAGTGTCTGCTGCCTACTTCTCTCCACAGAGATGTTATTGCATGTTTATAGAATATATCTCCATAGAGACAAACAGCATATTGGGACACATCAAAAACAATTTATGACTCTGCTCTAAAGCCAACGGGAAGTCGGCTATATTGGTTCATAGTTGTAAGAGTCAAGATCTACTTATATATTTGACTTGTAGAGTTAACATTAACACATTATGCATCAACTGTAATAGTGTAAATATTATGTCGCTTTACCTCAACAAAAGGCCTGAGTTTATCGAGCTGCTCAAAGATGTTTGGGGGCAGAGTGTCCAGACGGACCTGCCGCCGGGCTGCGTTCTCTGCTGACATTCGGGGAGGGTGTGGCTCCTATAAACACAATATTTTAGGAAACTATTTTAAAAACATTCAAGATAAAAAGATCAATTTTAATAGTTTGAGATACTGTACTTTGAGAAGCTGACAGGGGGTTTGTCCAAAGTTGCTGATTATTCCCTCTAATGCCTTGCGCTCTGTTTCATTGGCAATAGCATCCAAATCAACTGCACCTGTAAATAAAAGCAACATCGAAAATTATTTGAGGTCTGATGAGATCTTGTTTTGAGTAGTTTGACAGGGTTAAATTTTAGGCAGGTTTCAAGATAATTCAACCTAAAATAAGAAATATAAATAAATCTGTCCATGTCAGTGCAATTTTCCCACCATACAAATAAGTCAAATCTGAATAAGAAGCATTGATTTTTAAATGAATAGTATGTATTTTTTGCAGTGTTCCACAGGTTGCGTACCCTCATATGTGCAGTAGTAGAAAACATTGAGTGCGTCCACCGCCTCTTGTCCTCTCTGCTTATAACCAAAGATGAGGTCAATCCACTCGTGCAGATGACTGGACACATACTCAGACTCCTGCAGTGTTAAACATGTGTTAGGTACAACATTATGTCTATGGTGATAAAGCAGTATCTGGCTGTTACTGACCAGAGCTTTCCTGTGTTTCCTGATGAAGTCTTCCCGGGATGAGGCCCAGCGAGGCAGCAGCACATCGTTCACTGGCTCCTGGGAAATCTGCAAATTTCCCAAGTCAAAACCTACAACACATTTTGTCAATTTAGTCAATTTAATTTTAAATATAAATCAGGTGTGAACAATATGACAATATATTTTCATATTCTTTCAGACCCTGGACAATCAGAGAGTTTGGAGAAAATTTTATATCAGGCTGGTCTAATAACAGAAATGTGATTGACTGTGCCACACCATCCACCCCTGATCTGAACTGTTAAGGTTCAATGAAAAAAAAAGATCAAAAGAGGATCAGCTTTCTGACCATTCACATTTTGCAGAAACTCTGGGAAGTAAAAGAACTCTGGGATGAGCTCTTTGACATCAACTGGACTTTCCATTCGGGTCTGCCACGCCGCTGCCACTGAGTGAAACTGTCGGTCTGCGCAGTCAAACCTGGCACAAAGCAGATATTGAGCACAATAAAGAGAATGCATTATCATAAAGCATTAAACTCGGTATAAGCAGCTCTTACTTGCCACTCTGCAGCTGGATATGCAGTGTGGTGAAGGGCTCCATACGGATCATGTAGTGCATGACTCCAGCAGCGTTAGAATAGTGTGTGCCATAGTGGAACTTGTCAACAGTGCCAGTGGGGTCTTCAAAGCTCTCATACCTATTAGAATAATGAGAGGACACAAGTTTACATTTAAAGGAATTTTACAAAATATAGTGTAGGTGTAGTGCTTTTTCAGAAGCTCAAAATTGCTCTGTAGCTCTGGTAAAGGACAAACGGGATTGGCTTATTTAAGAGATTGGCCAGTTGAGAGAAGCCATAGACCCTACCTAAACAACTGAGGGATTACACATGTATATATATTGTTGTTTACATAAGTAATACAAATCCTAAAGAATAGTGATACACTGTCTTTCAAGGGTAGTGATGTGTACCTTGCAAAGGCAGATATTGAAAGCTGCACTTACTTTTCTCTAACATCTTGTGCATGGCGCGGGTTGACGACACCGATGGGTTTGGACAAGTCTCTGAAAACCGCAGGGTCGTCAAGATCCAGGATCGGAGAGGTATAATCGCACAGGATCCAAGGAAACTAAAAACAAGAAGAAAGTGTGTTTATTTATTAATGCAACTTGTGAATGTATCAGAAAAGATGAACAGGAAGGAATACATACAACTGGATACTGTGACAGATCGTTGTATGTCCGCCCTGCTATTGTGTTCAACTGCATCAGGTATTCAAAATTGGAGATTTCTCTGTACACCCATTTCTGGATACATAAATATTTGATTATTCTTCATATGCACAATATAAATAAAACAAATAAAATGAATAAACATGTAATACATTAAATAAACAACTACCTGTGTAAGACCAGACGCCTTCAGTAGCTCCTGTGGTGAACGAGAGCCAAAATAAAACAGGTTTGGAGGCCTCAAACCCAAAATCCTTGAGTAGACTTTGTTTCGAACCTAAAAGATAATGGAAAAATAAAGTTAGGAATCCAATGTCTCAGTGTTATTAAATTATGTAGCAAATTATGTAACTTAGTTAGTCATGCCCTTATTTGTATTTGTATTTATTCAGTGTGTTTATGTTGCACTTTTTCACCGAAGCAAGTTCCTAGTTTGTGAACTGTGTTCACAGACTATGGCAATAAAAGTCTTCTGATTCTGATTGTGATTCTGATTAGCTTTACCTTTTTTCTGAAGTTGATAAAATAGTGAGATTGATCAATAAAAAACAGCTCTAGTGCAGATCTTCTCAAGTTGTAACGCCTCAAATGAACTTCTCTCAGTTGCGTCAGTGACCTCTTGAAATCAAAGCCAATTCCTATAAAACAGTTGTTTTGTCAGTGTGTTCAAATATAACATTCATCAAAATCTGAGGTTTTAATGTGTTCCTACCCTCCTCGGTCTCTTCTTTGTCAACATTGCCATCATAAAAATAAATGTGGTGCGTTGTGACCACCAGACGACCTGGGACCACGGCCACGATGGTGATGAGTTCACAGTCTTCAGATAAAACAAGTTTCTCTTTCTGGCTCTCATCTTCCCCTTCACCCCTACAAATACAAGATGATATTTATAATTACGCACATATTAAACTAGATCAACATAAACATAATGTAGTTTTATTATGCATATATTGTTTAAAGGTGCACTATGTAACTTTTCTGATGGAGGGTCCGCCACCTGCTTGCCTCTACAGAGATGTTATTGCTTTGGAGCCTGGAATATCCCACCACATGGCATTAAATTTAGCTCTCTCCATGCAGAAAGTAGGTAGCACCACCAGGTCAAGTTACAGGTAAGATTTGTGGAAAGGCGAAACTACTTACAGTAAGAATGCACTGCTTCTCAATATATTTTTAGCAATAGATATCGATAAGTAAATAGATTTCAAATCATACAACATTTGAAGCAGGCTGTGGTGGACCCCTCCAACAGAAAGGTTATATATTGGAGCTTTACCTTTAATATTTTCAGTTTATTACTCACTTCTTATCCAAATACAGAAGGTCCTCCTCTCCCAGCTGGTCATCCTCCATATAACTCACTTTTGCTGCTTTTGCAACAGCCAATGGGAGCGGCTCAGAGCTACGAGGACTTTCCACTCCTAAATTGCATAAAAATGATATTTATACATAGATTTTTAAGCTTGTCTAGTCCAAAATAACAGTTAACAGCTTACTGACCCATATTGTCTCTGAGTGCACTGGCTTCGCTGTGACTGTCATAGTTATAATTGGGCACTAGTTTAAGTCGCATCTTTGAGTATGTTTCTGCATTAGACAGCTTCCATTTTACTGGAGGTTGAATTCTGGAGATAAACAAATACATGGCAGTTAATTCACAATATGTATTATTAATATGCACAGCAGTGAATGAATATGGATATGATATGATGAATGATATTTACTTGTTAGCCCATGCTCCTCTTTCACTGGTGAGTAGTCTGCGCAGGGCCCTCCAGTGCTGCCACACTACCCCCTGCTGGCTGGAGTGCTGCTTCTGACAGCTGTGGTATCGCATGTTCTCACTCTTCACCCGCTTAACAAAAGGCTCCACAATGGCTTCCTGATTTTACAAAATAGACAGAAAGATAAAATATTAGAAAGATTTGTTTACATCATGTTATTAAAAGGAAGGAAGGAAGGAATTTAAATCTGGGATAAATATATTTTTTTTATTCATTCCATTTTAATCTATTATATTATGCTCTATGCTTAGTTCTGCATTAGACCAAATTAATATTTCACTATACTTGGCTAAGTTTTGCCTTCATAGTTTATCATTTAAATCTCTATCTTGTATTATTATATTTTTTTGTATGGCAGCCTGTGTTTAGACCTTAAAAATCATAGTCTTGAATGAGTTCCAGTCTTAAAGGAGCATTATGTAATATTTCTGGTGAGAGGTCTACAACATGCTTCTCCATAGACCTGGGTAGGTAGATTACCCTCCATATGACAAGTTACACAGTGTACCTTTAATTGAAAAGACAATTATGAGTTGGTGTGAAAAGTTTGACAAGAATGTTTTACATGAAACTTGGCCTTGCTGTCCGATCGGTCCTTCTCCCGTCTGAAGGCGGTGCTCATAAGGTCGTCGAAGCAGGAGTTCCAGAAGTTGGACATGATGTCATGGCAACGGCCGAAAGTGTCCAGCTCGTACTGCTCTTTGGTCGGCTGCACCTGGAGAAATAGAGGAAAATAGGATTCAATATTCAGTTTACAGAGCACATTTTAACACTGCTCCAGTCCACATTACTGAAGCTAAAGAATGTAGCTTAAAGACATATGTTCAAAATAGAATATAAATATATACATGGTCTGCATGCTTTCAGCATAACCATCACCTGCTATGTGTTTTTACAGCTCTGTGGAAGCCAAAGTTATGCTAATGTATTTGAAATGCGTATATAAAATTAGCCTAAACAAATGTGATTCATTGCACTGAACTGTCACACAGGGAAATGATAAAGGGTTTTCAGGCTCAAGTGGAGGGAGTCTGTTAAAGTCTGTTATACATGTCATGGCACTAAAGTATACAATGTGCAGTTTTGGAAAGTTTTATATCATTGTGCAGTTTTGGAAAGTTTTATATCATTGTTATGTAATGTCATGATAATATACTTTACACATGATTTATATTGTGCTGTTCAGCTGTTTTACAGTTTTGGGTATTATTCACTCACGCCACGTACTCTATGGAAAAACCACAGCTGCCCTGGGGTAAACGGACGAAAGTGAGGCTACCAATCTGTGCCATTAGCCCCTCCAACCACCACCAGTCACTCACACACCCAATTCATATATAGGAAAGGTGGGTGCTGAAGAAGAACAATTTATTAATTTACAGTAGTTACATGGTCGACAATCAAGTACATAAACCCCACTGGTAGAACTAGTAGAACGCCACTCTCCCCATCAGCTGCAGCTAGACCCTTCTCGCTCAAGGTCACAACAAAAGTATGCACAGGTCAGAGCAATGATCAAACCACCGACCTTCTGATTGGCTGGCAGATGCTCTGACCACTGAGCCTCTGCCACCCCTGATTTATATTTAACCAGATGCCAAAATAGAAAAAAGTTATCACACGTATCATGCAAATATCATTGTACCAACCTGTTGCTGGTAGAACCCCTGCCACTCCAGCGTGTGGCAGTAAGCCTTGAGGTCCTGGGCAAAAGTGGTGCTTCCGTTGGTAACAGGCAGGTTTGGGAGCAGCCTCTGTATGGTGACTGGGTCTGCATGTTGGTCCAACAGTGTACGAACAATAGGCACCAACTGAGAGAAAATATCACCACAGCCTCCATTGTTGCCATCCATTGACCCGCCTGGCCACAAGGGGGCGCCCAGCTGCCCCAGTAGAAAGCAGACCTCCTCCCAGCTCAGACACATGACAGTTTGAAGCAGGCTGTGCAGTTTCACATAGGCCATCACACACACCTACATGGGACAAAAGGAGAGATTAATAAGGAGGAATGTTTAACTGTGGAGATGTGAGATTATTAAATGGTCATATGTAATGTTCTGTGTTTGTTTTGCCTTGTGTTCAGGTGTTTTATTATAGTCTCTTCCCTGTACAGCATCATTGTCAATGTCATAAAAATAAATTAAATGCATAGTTATAATTATTTAGCATAATGCTAACATTCTTGAATGGCAAACATGTAATTAGTCAAGCAAATCACGTAAACCACAAATTGCTGTATAATTGTCTTTAATTTGATCAGTTGATACCCTGATCTAGGCACAGTTTATTACTTAAAACATGGTTTAAAGCTGGTGAATATGGTATCATTATTTATCTTACATTTAGACAATTGCAGATTTTGTTCTTCAAAAATATCTTGAAGCACATCTTAAAAAGCACATTCTTACTGTGAGCAAGGCTGTCTCTCCACAGATCTGGCTGCCCTGGCGGTGTCACCTGCTTGTGTCCATGGAGATATACAAGTTAAATGCTATGCTCTGGAACAAGCCAGGCATTCCAATGAAACCTCCATGGAGACAAGTATTTGACAGACCCTTGTTCAGAAATGTTAGTTAGATACATAGATTTATAGGTTTGTCACTATTGTTTTACATATGGTTTAAAACACAGGTATATTCTGTTTTATACTCTTTTTTAGTATTTAGAGAGCATACATTTTAGAAGTTTTACAAAAAATAGGGCACTAAAATACAAAACATTTGTGTATCACGATGTTTTACGTGCTTCAAAACAACACTCATTTTCTGCTTAGTTGCTGAGAGCACAACTGTGACTGTATGATTAGTGGTTAGTTTTTTATGAGCGTCAATCCCAGAATCCTCCAGTGAGAACAGCCGCCGCCTGGGCCAGTGAGGAGTTGTCCTTCATTCTGAACACTCCCTCAAAGGAATGACTGCAATGCCTTTGAACAGAAATCCATAGAAGGCCTGGTATTTCTGGGGCAGTTTTATCTTAATGCCTTTATCAAGTTTAATAAATATGTACAGCTCTCCTGCTGCAGATTGTGGGTGCAGCACGAGGGAGGTACAATACAAAATAGGGTTTGTGCTTTGATTGTGTATAATTCAAGATGTCCCGGATGAGGACTAAGAAATACTTAGATAATATCAAATTTCAGATGCAGCTTTTGACCAGAATTGAGGTGTCAATGGGTCTTATATTTGGGATGTGATTAGGATGAATATGGCAAAAGGATACTGTAGGAAAAAGTACAATTAATACAAAAGTAATATGTTTTATTTCATTCCAAGTCACAAAAATTAAAACAAATAAATTATAAAAAGTACGGGTTGTCATCAAAGTAGTTGTCTTTTATGGGGTCAGTATTTAATACTATTGGTCTTTATGGTTCTAGATGCAGCATAGGTACAGGAAAAATGTAGAGTTCAGGTACTGGTAGGGCCAGGTGATATAGCCAAAAAATGTAGGAAGATTTTTTTCATATTGATTGCTCACAATCAAATTTTTAATGTTTATTAAAAATGTGATTATACATAAGTAAACCAACTTATAAACAAATACTAGTATAAAAATGTAAAGGCAAAAAGTCCTAGATGTTGGATTGCCTCTCTTTTTAGGGTTTCTGGGCAAGACACATTCCCTCAGGACAAGCTTTCATTCATTCCTTAAACTGGCGCTTCTGACCTGTGTGTTCTGCTGTTGGATGTATCCCGTAATGATGCGGAGACCGATTTGGGCCATTTCTTTGAGCTCCGTGTTACCTGGACTGCCAGGTGTACTGTGCCAAGCCTGCAACCTGTCCAGCAGGTTCACCACCCCTTCAAAAATCTGCAACAACAGCCAATGCAAATGTCAACAAAGAAGCCAATAAGCCTGTTTCCACACCTCATAGTATTAACAAGAACCTACCGCACTTAGTGTGATCACCTGCATTTAAACAGTGACTTGTGCTACATTCACTCAGAGCTCTCCACCCTGAGCCAACATACAACAATGAAAGTCCCTCGTCAAAGAGCAACTGACACAAGCCACACCCAGTGGCTTTATATATCAGGGATAATTGTATATTGTAAGTGCCTTTGTCAAATGAATGCTGACAGAAAGCTAAGTGAATAAAATATTATTAATAAGTAACAGGGAGAACCTTTAACATAATTGTGAAAGGTGGTTGGAGGACAAGAATTAGCAATTATTGCAATATATTGAACATCAAATTTTAAAATAGTGACAATTGCCATAATCACCTGATAAACAATTAGCCAACAAAACCTAAAGAATACAGTACCTTTAAGCTGTACAGTAGATACTTCTTCTATATTTTATCAATAAACTATGCAATATGGTGAGAAAAGAATGAGCTTTTACTGACATTTATAACCAATAGTTTAAACATGTGTTTCAATATTAAATTTCAATTTAATATTCAAAAATGAATGATGTGCCACTGCAATCTAGGTACAAACACAATAATAGTAATTTGGCTGCCTATGATCTTGGTGACCTATGTCAGTTTCCTAATGAAGTGTCCGCTATCTGCGCATCCCAATCAAAATTTTAATGCTTTGCCTGGAATGTTCCATATTATTGCATCGAATTTGTCTATTTCCATAGAGACAAGCAGTCATTTTTTGCAATTAAATATAATGAATAAATGTAAGGTAGATAAGCTTAATGCCATAGAATATTCCAGACCTAGAAACAGAATCTCCAGGAATGCAAGCATGTGGCATACCCTCCATCCCTGAAAAGTTACATAGCGCACCTTTAATTAAAACCATGAGCCAAGCATGTGATGTCATGTGAAAATACCTTTTCACTCCAGAGCGTGCAGTTGTCAGTGCCCTCAGAGAACAGGAAGTCCTGCAGCAGCCGGAGCAGTCGCAGCAGACTGGGACAGAAAGGTAGAGACACCCCCTGAGCCTCCCTCAGGTCAGACAGAGACGACTCCAGCATCATCTCCAAAAGACTAATGTAAGAAGGAGAAACATAAATAACTTATCAAAACGTATTTATCACAAAGCAGAAACGGCACACACATTTATATAGCACCTCTCCAAGGACTTCAAATCAAGAAAGCACTCTCCAGTCATACTCCTGTGTATGCAGACAGTGTTGTCATGATACTAATGTTTTAAACTCGATTTTTACACTATGGCTTTTTAGAAAGTAGAAAGCTATTTTCAACACAAAGTAATTGTAATTTCTTAGTAGTTATAATATTTATAAAGACATTCAAGAAAGCCCTGTTTCCATTGTAATTTTTTTCCTAGTATTGATATTTGAAAAGTGATTTTACTATTGATATTTTTGACAACACTAGGAGACCATAAAGATAAAATGAGTTAATCAAGTGTTTTGCTCAAGGACACAACAGCAGTATGCACTCTAGATGGAGCTTGAACCATCAGCCCTTGGGTGAGTGTGTATCCCAACTAAGCTACTGCAAAGTTATAATTTCTATCAATGCCAATGGTTGCTATGGTAAAAATATTTCAAAATTAGTGAACTAGACTGCATTTTGAGAGTTCAAACCATTTTTGAGAACTGCTAAATACCAGTGGTTCAATAAATAGGATAAAAGTTAGCATGGAGAAAATCCAAAACACTAGCAAGAAAGGCAAACACAACAGTGAAGGTGTGGTATCATTGGCTGTCGTCACTCACCTGCGTTTGATGTCATCAGGTGGACGGACCAGTTGGCAGGAGGAGCCCAGTTTAGTGAGAACAGAGAAGACCTGTCCTCTCTCTCTCCAAACCACGTCCTCATTCACCTCTGCTCCCCTACCGCTCCACAGCACCGAAAATACAATGTTCGTCAAAAGATTACACAGCTCCTCTTCAGGTGTCTGCTGTAAATACAAAAGAGAAAGAAATAAGAAATCCATACTATTAAAAATACATAATTGACAAATATGAGACATTAAACATGCATTTTTATTATTTGATAATTAGATGTACCAAACACACTATCCCAATTTTGAACTTCCCTCTGTTAAATGGCGCACTATGTAACTTTTCTGGTGTTTGTCTCCACAGTATAGCATTAGGTGTATCTATCTCATATTTCTTCAACAGCAGTGTCTTAATTGCCATACAAAATGCTCAAAAACATTTTGACCACAGATCCGACCAGACTGTCTCCATAGGCAGATTTACTGCCATAGTGTGGAATATTCCAGGCTAAGCAATAGCATTTCAATGGAGACAAACAGGTGGCAGTCTCTCCACCAGAAATGTTGCACACTAGTGCACCTTTACACATATATATTTACGTTAATAATTTAAGGTAAACTGGATTTGGAATGACAAAAAACATATGTCTATCTCATCTTCCACATATTGTTACAGACAAATGGCTCAGGACCTCCATGAACTACTGCATAAATAGTCTCCACTTTATCAGGGTGCTACCAGGGCTCTTTACCTGTGGGTTGGAGGTATTGGAGATGGTGTCTCCCGTGGGCTGGTCGATGCTGTAGCTGGTGTCGTCCAGGACATTGGAGAGACTGGAGCTCTTCCTGGGTCTGCTAGGGGGAAAGGGCTTGTTCTGATCCAGGGGGGAGGGGGTACCAGTGGGTGTACCCGGGTCCCCCACGCTCCCCAGGTACAGGTCAAACGGACTACCAAAGGGAGAGACGGGCTGATAGTCTCGCCCCTCTTCATCGGGACGAGGAGATGTTATGTCCACTGCGCTTGAGACAGTGGAGGAGTGACTTTCCTGATCCACTGAGTCAAAGGATTTAAAATGGAGAGATCCTCTGAAGTTTTTAAGAGTTTCTCCTCCACCACTAGGAGGCGACTGGGACAAATCAGAAAATCCTTCAGAAATGTCCGGATGTCCTCCTTCTTCTTCTTCCTCATCCTCTATGTCCTGAGATGTGCGATAGCTCAAAAACAGGTCTGTGTCCTCTATGACAAGTGCCTGGTCTTTGCGTAGAGGGGCACGGTATGTAGGTTCAAAGGAGCTGTGAGAGCTGGAGTTAGCGATGCTAGCAGCGCGGGACTCGTACGACTCTTTTACGTAAAGTTTAGTTAAAACGTCCTGCCAGCCCGGCTGTTTGGCAAGCTGCTTCACATAATCCACATTGGAGTAAATCAGATGGAAAAGCTGTAATAAAAAAAAAAACATTATTGATAAGACACAGTCAGATTCAGATCAGATTCTACAGATCAAGGGGTTTTAGTCAGGTTTGTGGAGATGCAAACCCACAGACAGTAGTAAGGATGCATGTTTTTAAAGTTTTTTTTTTGTGCAATTAAAACATCTACAATGAAAATACATTTTGTTTTTGTCTATTTTTTGGCTAAAAAGTAACATAGTAGAGCTTTAAGTTAAATATTATTGATAATATTCTTAATTTATGTAAAATGTGAGTTAAGAGACTTACCTTTCTACAAACATCTAACCTCACAGTTAGCTCGGCACGATGTGAAAGGCAGATCACAGCCAGGAGATCTCTGAAGTTAGGAGTGGCATCTGTGGCAAAATAAATAGATTTTTTAAAAAAATAAAAAAAATAATAACATTATAAGATCATAATCATTATAATATTGCTAATGCTAAAATCCTGTATAGGATAGTCTGTGGAAAGTGTGACAATAGACAATTACCTGTAGCAAGGACCTGCTCGTACAGACATCTCACTGAAGTCATGGTTACAGGAGAATCTTCAAGGCAATAAATCAGACCCAGATAGCCAAAATCCCTCAGTTTAATTTTCTGCTTGTTGCGCTCAGAAATCCGTTCACTTTTAAGAATTTTATATAAAACCTACAAAAGGTAATGAAATAAGTAATTGTGTTTTTGTTGATGTTTAAACTTTACCAGTTGGCAAATATTGGTACCCTGAACACTCGTTCTTTTGCCTCGTCTCCAAAATTGGGTGTGAGGAGTAGACAGTACAGCTGCTCTACTCCCCATTCCAGCAGAAAGCTCTGGACCTGCTCACGAGGAGGAGTGCTTCTCAACAGATCATACAACACATCCAGGGCCTGAACCACCTGATCGAAAGCAAAATAAGACATGAATTGTAGGCATCTGCAAAATTTTCAGTGTTTATTGGATGTACAACTTTGAGAGGAATAGGTCTTTTAAGGTGAGCTACTTAGTTTGAAATATTGTGTGAAAAGGTCAAATGATAAGACAATTTATTAATCAAAGCTTATCTACAAACATAGATTAAAAATAAGTGTCAAACCTGGCGTTCCTCTCCGACAGTCAGAATGAAAGCGAGGAAGCTCTGGAGCTCCTCTTGTGTTGGAGCCTTAAGGAAATCTTTAAGCAGCACAAACAGAGATGTCTGTATGGTTTGTTTCTCATCCAACAAAGGGCTGCCATCTTTCTCCACACTACAAAAGATACACATGTTCACTGTGGTGTGCCAGTTCTGTGTATATTCAAAACGTTTAAGCTTAAGGCCTTTTAAAATTTGGGGGTTTTTTGGGTTCTGACTTGTAGTGGGTCCGAATGGTGTCCAGGATGTACTGTACTCCATACTTCCTCTTCAACCGCTGCTTGCTTTTATTTATCACAGATGACAAATACTGGACATGAGCTGCAGAAAAACAGAGTATATTTAATAACTCCTTTCAGCGTGACATTTACCAATGCCAAACCAGGTCAAAGTCACCACAATATAATAGCAAGAATTAAGGTGCAGCTTCACACTTAAATACACTTTGACTATCATTGTAGTATCTACAATGCTTTTTGTTTGTTCAAATGCCACAGAGCCTTACCGAGACTGACAGCAAAGTGGCTTTTGGTCCAGATACGGAAGTCAAAGAGCAGGTGATGGTAGAGCTGCTGCAGCAGTGGACTGTTGCCCTCAGAGAAGACCTGCTCCAGCAGAAGCTGAGACGCCATTAACACATTCATGTCCATCATGTTTCCTGGGACCTGAGAGAAACAAATGGGCCGTGAGGGGGCGGAGAGACTGTAATGTGGATTTATATGTGGACAAGGCTCTGCAAAGCCTCTATTATTAGAAACACTTAGATGATGATGAAGTGGTGCACTCAGTTCAGGGAACAACATATGTTGCTATGGACTGTGTGTTTTCAAGACCTGTGTTTAGAAGGCCACATTTGCTTTGCAAAAAGGCTCAAAGCGCTCTCTTATGTCAATAAAAAAGTCCCAAGAAAAGTGCAGGTTTTAACTAGTCTTCCTTCATCTCCTCACCATCTGATGCAAAATTGTTTGGCAGTAAAATGATTATAAAGTCTAAGGTAAATAAGGATAAAAAGCTGGTGCAGTCATATACCCCCCATATGACTCTCATCTTGTAAGGACTACTGCTGTTTGAATGAAACCATATCTCATTACACAGTGATTATACAGAAACGCAGAAGAGGAAAGGTCAAATGTTCACAGTTAAATGATAATTATTAAAGCTCCCGCTGCTCTGGACAGTGTCACACTCACTTTGCTCAGCATGGCTCCAATGATGCTGGGCCCATGACACTGCAGCAAACACTCTTGATTGACTGGGTGATGACGAATCAGGTTTTTCACCATCAACAAGAACGCAGCAATGCTGTTTCTCTCAAGACGTCCCTCTGAAAAATGGAGCAAAACAACCCTAGAACTTCCTGAGTCAACCACAAACCAATTTATATATTACAAGCCACAATTTTGCATCTCAGAATGAGTCACTGTAACATATCACACACATATTGTTTTTGTTATTTGTCTGTATATACGTTTTGTATGTGGTTTTACCAAAGACTTAACTTATGTAACACTAGTTAACCATTTTGGAACCTTTAAAATACATTAGATATTGCATCTAAATCATGTAGTTTTTTTTTTTAATATAGTACTGGTACTCTGCTTGTGTGATAGTTATTCATGTAATGTTATATCTCATCTTACTGGAAAAAGTACAAATAACCTCTTTACATTACTTTTCTGAAATTCTAAAATATAAAACTAAAGAAATAAACGTGAACATACCAGAGGACTTCTTGAGTGGCAGCAGCATTCCAGTGGGACCCCTGGAGGAGGTCAGTTCTGGTCCGAGTAGGTCCGAAATTTCCTGTCCTCCATTGTAAACCTGCTCAGCCTCACACACCTGTTCTAACAGAGGCAGCACCACACCAATGCCCCCCACCACATTTACAACATCCTACCAAGGAACAGGAAATACAACAGGTGTTATCTGATGTAGAAATGAAACTGAATTACTAAAGCAAAAGCAAAAATAACCTTGATGTCCCAGTTGACTACTTGATGACCTGTCAGCCTACCATCGTACTGGTGATTAGGCGCCAGATCTAGACATATTTGGCCTTTGAATGCCTGTAGGAAAGAGATAGCGGTTTTAGTTTTGGAAAAAATAACTAACTTAAATAACTACAATTATTATTCTATGGTAGAATTTGATGTTGGTTTACAGCACATGCTAGTATACAGTTAATATCTCTGTAATTAATGGGATTAATCACATTAAGCAAAACTAGCATGGACACAAACTCAGACGTAAAAATGTTATGGTTCAACATATGTAGATATGAATAACTAATGGAATTACATAGGTCCTGGAATTCTTGATTGTCCTGAATGCAACCTATCTCATTCATATTTTCTATAGTATACATTCTTCACCTGGGGAGTGTAGTAGAGCAGAAGCTTGCTGTTGATCTCAGATAACTCTCCCTCTGTTTTGAAAAGGGACACGTGATTTGGCCCTTTGACATAAAGCAAACAAAGAGGTTAGTCATGTAAAATGCAACATGTAACTCAAATCTCTGGCACCATGCCCACCTGCGGAGTGTAGTGCCCGGGTCTGAGCTGGCTGCAGGGCTTCATGACAGATAAATGCTGTGCCCAAAAGTCCGTCCAGTGAAGTAGGTGTCCCCCATTCTGTGTCCTGGAGCCCTGCGGGGATAGTGTGGACAGCAGACTCCCCCACTGCCCCCCAGCGTCCACCAGCAAAGGAAGCAGGGAAAGACTGAGACCTGATGAGAACCGGGCCGTGTGAGGGGAAGGCAAACTCTGCGGGAGGGGTGGAGGACTGGGACAGCGAGGAAGAGGTGGTGGTGGTAGTGGTCCGGTGGCCTGCTGACCCAATGCAGCATGATGTAAAGGGCTGCAAGAAGATACATGTATATATATTTGAAAAGAATATATAATTCAGGAGAAAAAATTAAACAACAACTCATGTAATTACCTCACTAAAAGATGGAAATCTGAGCTGTGCTGTTTTACGCTGCTCCCCATCAATGTAAATTGTGACCAAGTTCTGGCCAAATGGGCGACGACCAGAAATATGGACAATGGCCACTGAATGCTGTTATTTAAAAGAACACATAATCAAATAGTGGTTATTTTTTACAGCTTGTTTATAACATTTCAAATACATTGACAGTACACTACAGAGATGCACACTGCCTTCAAAAGTCTCATGATTGGCTTCACCTGATTGATTAAAGCAATTTAGTTTAAACTCAAATCAAGCTGTGTTGAAATTAAGGCAGTACACTTCATTCTGACTCACCCAGCATGAGTCTGTCAGAGGGTACTCTGGCAAAGCAACAGCCATGTACTCTTTCTTAGTGCATACAGCCACCACCAGCACTCCCTCCAGGGTGAAGAAAGCCTCCAGTCCAGTGCCATTTGCTGTGAAAAAACTATAGGAAAACATTTTAAGCAATCCAAAATTGTCACACACACAAAAGTATATATTTGTTGTCATACCTGTAGAGCTGTTTCCTGCGAGGTCCTTTCCCAATTTCAGGTTGCGTTTGAGTGCCAGAGGTAGGGTAGGAGTTACGATAGTTTGACTGCTCAAAGGAACTGCGCTGAAGCTCCATATTGAGACAAAGCCAAGCATGAAAAGCAAAGCCACTTCCTGGCCAGCGCTGGACAGTGGGCACCATGATGCCTGCCATTGGAGGCGTAAGGTCAAAGTACTGCAGGGCATGGTTCTGTCCCTCCCTGGCCGCCATTGCTGACAGCACCCTGATGATGCGAGCGCAGTATGGATGAGCCCGCCCACCCACTGTCCCATTGTCCTGGTCCGCTCGGAGCAGCCTGAGCAGCCCCTTCAGCTCCTCTGGCCTTAAGCACAGGGAGCCCAGGTCCTGTAGCAGACCTAGCAGGGCATCGGCACACTGTCTGTCCAGGGTCTGAGGCTGAGATAGGACCTGCAGCAAAGCCCCCACCATACCTGCCTCCACAGCCACAGTCCGACAGGGTAGTGAGCCCCCACACACAGTGGCCAGCCACTGGGCCACGAGAAGCTGGAGGTCCCTCTGCCCCGACAGCTCTGGGAGCCACTGCAGGAGCAGCAGCAGAGGCTGGTCATTACTGATGCCCAAGTGGCTTGCATTAGCATGCTCTCCCTCCACAGCCTGAGGAACACAGTCAGGACATTTTAGAACAAGTCATATGAGTCCAAATGAGTTCCACTGTTTCCCTCTAGGCTCTAGGGTCAATGAGCACTGTACCATGTTCATGAGCTCTTGCAGCAGGCGCTTGGTGGGTAGACCTTGACTTTTCAGCACGTCAAACAGCTGGGAGTAACCAATTCTCTCCTTGAACACCTCCTGTGGGGAATAGGACAGAAATAGACTTTAGAAAGCAGTACCACAGGGATATAGAGTTGGCACACTTTCATCATCTGGAAGCTGACACAATATGATTTCCGATCTACAAGGAAACTGCCTTTCTGATCAGGCAGTGAAAATGGTGTTGCATGCATCAACATGCAATCAAATGGTTTGTTTTCAGACTAGTTATATATATATATAACTATATATATATATATATATATATAACTATATATATATAACTATATATATATATATATATATATATATAACTATATATATATATATATATATATATATATATATATATATATATATAACTATATATATATATATATATATATATATATATATATATATATATATACACACATATATATATACACACACACATATATATATATACACACACATATATATATATACACACACATTCTTACCTTAGCAGAGGGAGAATCGCTCATTATTGCTGTGAGGACTTCTAAGGCATGTACGGTAATACTGTCTGATGCTTTTTCCAGAACCTACAGTCAAATAAGAAGGCAAATATAACTATGAGGTTGCATCATTACACTGTGGGTTTGTTTTTGTGCAGAAAAGTGAACTACACAACAAAGTCATAAATTAAAGTGTAGTGCCTTTTCCCATTTCACACCAGAACAGTGAATTTAAGCAAAACAAAACTAAAAGATTGTCACACACATCAATTTTGTTTTTGTTTGTTGATTACAGATAGAGGCAAGCATGCAAAAACCTAAAACTTTAACCAAAAAGAGAAATAACAAGAAACGAGAAGACAGGTTGATCACCAAATGAGAAAACATCAAATGCACGATAAGGTCTCCCCCTGAGCAGCACCAGTCACATGACAGCCAGAATCAGAAATGTGAACAAGCTTTGCTAAACACCATCTCATGCACAGCAAAAACATTAACCTAGAGCTGTCAACAGGGAATTCAACCAGAGAAAGTAGGCTTTGAAACTTTAACACAAAATACAGAGCTATACTTTTCAGTCTAGCCCATAGTTGTCTCTTCATGGACCATAGATATGATTTGAGTAGTTAAAGTGTTTATGCTACATTCTCATTGTCCTTTGATCCTCTGTCTGAGAACTTCAGTCTTTTTGATTTTTATGCCTATTTAAAAGAAAGTAGGACAATGAATGTCACTGCTTTAAGATAATTTGACTGGGACTCTAGTAATTAACACAGCTCATTCGTCAGAACTGCTGTTGGTCTACCCACATCTAAAGGGTGATCATTTCCATTACAAAGATGATTGAACATCAACATTATTGAGAATAGTTCCACATTCCACAGTACCTGTGGAATGGCAGACCGGGGTGGTGGTCCCTCTGTATAAGAAGGGGGACCGGAGGGTGTGTTCCAATTACAGGGGAATCACACTCCTCAGCCTTCCCGGTAAGGTCTATTCCAGGGTGCTGGAGAGGAGAATCCGGCCGATAGTCGAACCTCGGATTCAGGAGGAGCAGTGTGGTTTTCGTCCTGGTCGTGGAACACTGGACCAGCTCTATACTCTTCATCGGGTCCTCGAGGGCTCATGGGAGTTTGCCCAACCAGTCCACATGTGTTTTGTGGATCTGGAGAAGGCATTCGACCGTGTCCCTCGTGGTGTCCTTTGGGGGGGTGCTCTGGGAGTATGGGGTCCGGGGCTCTTTGCTAAGGGCTGTCCGGTCCCTGTATGACCAGAGCAGGAGCTGTGTTCGCATTGCCGGCAGTAAGTCAGACCTGTTCCCAGTGCATGTTGGACTCCGCCAGGGCTGCCCTTTGTCACCGGTTCTGTTCATTATATTTATGGACAGAATTTCTAGGCGCAGCCAGGGGCCGGAGGGGGCCTGGTTTGGGAACCACAGGATTTCATCTCTGCTGTTTGCAGATGATGTTGTCCTGATGGCTTCTTCGAGCCAGGACCTGCAGCAGGCACTGGGGCGGTTTGCAGCCGAGTGTGAAGCGGCTGGGATGAGAATCAGCTCCTCCAAATCCGAGGCCATGGTTCTCGACCGGAAAAAGGTGGTTTGCTCTCTCCGGGTGGGTGGTGAGTCTCTGCCCCAAGTGGAGGAGTTCAAGTATCTCGGGGTCTTGTTCACGAGTGAGGGAAGGATGGAGCGGGAGATTGACAGGCGGATCGGTGCAGCGTCTGCAGTGATGCGGTCGCTGTATCGGTCCGTTGTGGTGAAGAAGGAGCTGAGCCGGAAGGCGAAGCTCTCGATTTACCGGTCAATCTACGTTCCTACCCTCACCTATGGTCATGAGCTCTGGGTAATGACCGAAAGGACAAGATCGCGGATACAAGCGGCTGAAATGGGCTTCCTCCGCAGAGTGGCCGGGCGCACCCTTAGGGATAGGGTGAGGAGCTCGGTCACACGGGAGGAGCTCGGAGTAGAGCCGCTGCTCCTACACGTTGAGAGGAACCAGCTGAGGTGGCTCGGGCATCTGCTCAGGATGCCTCCTGGACGCCTCCCTAGGGAGGTGTTCTGGGCATGTCCCACCGGGAGGAGGCCCCGGGGAAGACCCAGGACACGCTGGAGGGACTATGTCTCTCGGCTGGCCTGGGAACGCCTTGGGGTCCCACCGGAGGAGCTGGAGGACGTGTCCGGGGTGAGGGAAGTCTGGGAGTCCCTGCTTAGACTGCTGCCCCCGCGACCCGGCCCCGGATAAGCGGAAGAAAATGGATGGATGGATGGATTATTGAGAATATTTTAAACTAAATTAATATATTTTGGTATATTAAAAGTGGTTTTGAGAGTTATATCAAGAGCAGATATAGATACACATGTTTCCAACAGAGAAAACATTTACTTATGATTGCAGTATTAAACTACGCTAATCCCTTAAGACCAATACTTGACTTTAACTACTCGTGACTAGCTGAAAGGAGATAAAGGGCCTTTCAAAGTGTGATGCAGTGGGCTACTGCCTTTAGGGTAGACTTCCTGCTTAAAGTTTCCTGTTACCAAAAGAAGAAGAGGCTGAATTTCCTGCTGACAGACTTGTTTGACACCGTCTTGGAGTACCTGGTCCACTTCAACCTCTGTGAGCAAGTGCGTGGTGAGGTCACAGTCAACCTTATGCTCCAACCTGCTGCTTTGAAATAACTGCAGGCCACATGTACACGTTCACCAGCAGCAAGCACAAACACAGACACTCAATTAGACATGAGACATGAGACATGAGAGGCAGCTGGCTTCAAATTTATCAACAAGGCTCTAAGAAAATTGTTTAATATGTCAAAAACTGGTGAGACGTGGTTGATTGTCAGGAAAAGCAGCATACAGGGCAAAAGAGGACATAAGATGGACAGGGTTCTGACCTTGCTGTTTTGAATGAGCCTGAGGATATGTTCAAAGCAATTGTTGTTTAAAAACACAGCCTGCAGAACGGGTCTGTCAGAGCATTGCAGGATCTCAGGGATAGCAGCTAAAAGACACAAGTGACAAGGGTTAAACAGTGGCAGACTGACAAAAAAAACTCATTAGATATGAGTAATGATGTTTACTGTGTTCTATATATCTATATATATATATATACAATGGAAGACTTTTGTTGCCCACAGCCTAAAAACAAACTGGGCAGTAAACACATATTGCTGGGTTTTGATTTTTGTTGGAATAGTTCATGGGGCAAATATATTATTAAGTAGGAGCTTTATCTTTATTCTGTAATCATTTTTCAAAGTGCTTAAAACAGTGGATCTGTTTTAAAACATACTGAGCATTTGGCTCTGCAGTGACACCAGGTTCTCTTCCCAGCTCTGGCGGTCCTTCTCATCACTGCACAGGGGGCGGTTCCAGTTGAGCAGGTGGAAGTAGCTGTGGAGTACACTCTTGATGTCGACAAGGCGCTCGGAGGGGCTGCTCGCGTGCAGCAGATGGATCATGGAGGTCAACGTCTGCAGTGTCACCCGCGGTAATGCTGCGTCTCTGCCCTCACTTGGAGTTCGGCAGCACCAGTCTCTTAGAACAGAGAACAGGTCCTCCACAGCCTGATCAGTGATGGTCAGGAGGCCATTTTTCTGAAATGTACAAACATGTCATGCTATTTAAATATTCACAATTCTGAAAAAGCAGAGTACAGCTTGTGTCGTTATGTATGTATGATGGCATTTTGTAGCAAATGTAACAAGCCAGAAAAGTTACATAAAAAGTTAACTCATACATATTTTTTAATGGTAACTGAAAAAGCCTGATAATAAATGATACTGTTTGTTGCATGTATGATGCTACCTTGTTGCCATGTTATATACTTGCAAAGTGGTCTTTCAGCTATATAATTATAAAGCCAGTTACAAAGGGAAAAATGATGGTACCTTCCCTCCGCTGATTACAGCTCCCTGGAGATGAACCAATCGCAGAGTAAGGAGCTGTGGGATATCCTGACTGTTCTGCAGACTCTCTGTGCACATACATTCAAGACATCAGGTTTAAATCTCTCTATTGCCCCATTGAGACCAAAGCAATGGAAAATGTGCACAATCAACACAATTCCCCTGCTGCTGTTCACATCTACGTCACATACAATCCTAAGTCTTTGCAATTGGACAGGCATTACACAATTAGTCTTTTGCATGTTCCAGTTAACACATTCTATTAAGCATTAAAGCATTAATCTCTCTGAAATTTTAGGCAAACACAGACTTGCTCATTCTGGGGTTTACCTTAGGGCTTACAGATTAGCGCTTACTTATCAAATGTGCTCATGTAATTAGAAATACTTGGACTCATGAACCTGATAATTAGTTGATATTAGGATGTAGTTTGCAGTTGGCATATTTAGGATTAGAATTAAAAGAAGAAGGGAAATGTGGTAAGCAGAGACCAGAAAGACACTGGCTTTACCATGGAACAGTGCAGGCAGCTCTTCTGGTAAAGGCAATGGGGAGAACTTGTATTTGTTCCTCTCAAGTGCGCTCACCTCCTCCCTGTAACACACTTGTGTCAGTACAGTCAACATATTTAACCTGTAGGCTGTAAATATGTGGTAAAGTGCAAAGTTGAGTTTATGTTTATGGCAAAAAATCGTACACATTGACCCAACTTAAGTAGTCAAACAAGTTACGTACTACAGCAATAAACTGTATATTGACAAAAAGTAAATATTGATGCAAATGAGCTGCAACTTAGCAGTATGTAAAAAGTAACTTTATTTTTGTAAGTAAGGCTACTGCCACATTGTTGACAGTGTTGTTGCTGAAAATACAAGCATTGTCTTCAAAGTAATAGTGAATACCAAGAATGTAGTACAGTTTCTGGGGAATAATTATGTTATTTGACTTTAAGTAGTTTAAGCATTTGTTTATTTATGTACCTAGTAGTAGATACAGTTATCAGTTTAATTGTGTCCTGTGAATGTTGGTTAATCTGTTTATCTGTTATTGGCCAATGGCTGTTTCACTGTTTACTTTACGAACAAGACTTTTGTTAAGCCCTATCAGGTGAATGCTGTTGTAATTTTGGCCTCTACAAAAATACAAATTGAACTGAATAGTTTTTCTTCACTTCAATATAATATGCAATAATTATGATACAATTGTTTTAACATCTTTTAACAGTATTGCTTCTTTCAACCCTGACAGTGGCTTGTGTCAACCACACTGTCTGCAAACTCAACTGACACTGAGCAGGCCCCTCTAAAAATATTCACTACCCCTTTGAGATTTGGAGACATCCCCAGCTCATGACAAAATGTTGATGTTTTGGTCTGTGTGGAACTAAATGGTTATCTTTGCTGCCCCGCAGTAAAAGCAGGACTCACCCTGACAAGCGCCTCCTCCAGGTCTGATAAGGGTCAAACAGGCTCTCGCACAGCACCAGCCCATACTGCACCACCAACTGCAGAGAGTCCAGCTCCCCTTGGCCTTTCTTTATCTGATCATGGGAAAAGTCATACTTTACAGTTTAAACTGGAGAAGGTTTAAGCTTTTCATTGCATTTTAAAAGTAATCTTGGTAACCTCACTAGGACATCAAGTGGAACATAATATTAAAAGTTTTGTGTTACTAAGCTCTGTACATTACCGGTAATTTAATAATATAGTCCAGTGTTCCTAGTTCCTAGTTCCTTTTTGGCAATTTCAGTACAAACTAGGTATATCTACAGCTTTCTGGTCAAAAGCCTCCAGTGGCCTCAGCAAGGTCAAGTACTATGTAACATCACATGACTGTCCTCATTACAGACAGGTGTTTTAGATTACTAACACCTGGCTGCAGGGGCGGAATTAGACCAATCACACTGTTCTTATATCCCTAGCCATCCCTGCCACTACTTTCCCCCCACTCTCTCAGCTCTATCTGAAATGTGGTTGGAGGAGTTTAAGTGTTTAGTCCAAAGTTTAATTAAATATTATGTACATTGATAATCAGCAATATAAAAACTTATTTTGTAACTCTGACACTACAAAGGTATAGAAATCCTATCAATATAGCTTTGCATGTGTCAAATTTGAGAAATTCTGAGAAAACTGTATTGTTAGTCTCCTTATGTTTAAATGATTCTTAAGCATACAACAACTACAAATACATTCCTTCTCATTGAATAGAGGTTCAGCCACTTCAGCCAATTCTGCACATATGTAGATAATACACAATATATTATAAACAGGTTAAATTCTCTGATATTTCTTGTGCTGCCCATGACACTAAATCTGGCCTGTCGAGATGATGGAGTGGACGAGCAGTGCAGCCAAGTCCAACCATAAATAAAGAGAGAGCTCTGTTTGAATAACACTTAAACCTCACTAGCTGTACAGTACCTGTTGCAAACAGAAATCCAAAAGCTTGATGGTTTCAAAAACAAAACCGGGGGTCTTCTCAAGGTCAATGTTCTCCATATTTCTGTAGGCAGAAAGAAAGAAATAATTTTCAAGGTTTAACACGGACAACATGGGTATGTGTTTATTTCAGTCAACAAATAGCAAATGTGTCCAGTTCAGACATATTATAATCCTATTTTAAACCTGCCTGAGTGAACATTTTACTTACAACTGTCTGGATCATTGACAATTACTAACTGAAAATTTAATTAATGGCACTGCAACACTAAGTACATTGAGGTTACCCAAGTGGTCAGTGGTACTCACTAATTGTTTCAACATTACCAACTCAGAATACATATAACTCCTAAAAAAACATCAAGACTAAGTTTGACTTAATAGCGATCACAACAACTAGGTCTGAATAAGGAATGAGCTAGGACTACATCAGAACTTGCCTTAACTGTAAAGCAGAACTACAAAAACAGGATTACTCATATACTGATTGTGTAGTATTCATATCACCATTTAAGAGCCATTGATGTAATTGATTACATGGATTGGGTGGACTGGGATTGGAGAAGGGTTGGGCGATATACCAAAAAAAAAAAAAAAATCACAATTAAAATATTTTCACTGTTCATGTAAACTTAGTATCCTTATATTGCTTTGAAAGTTCACACACCATTGCACCTGTCACTCACTCAGGGAACTGCTGAACCTGACCAATAGTAGATGTAGGTGGTGATCTATGCTCAAACAAACTTTTGTGTTTTTGTTTGAGCATGGAGGTGATTTCAAAGAGAAAATGAATGACTCATGACATGACAATTTTAACGATATATCATATTGTCACAGGAATAAGATCAGGATTCACTTTTTATCTCCATATTGCCTAGCCTTAGATTGGAGTATGACATGTTATTGATCAAACAGGAGGTTGGGCATCACCTGCACACAATGATGAAGAACTTGATAAGGAGCAGCGGGTGTGGGGCACTGCTGTTTTGGTCGGATGTGTGCGAGAGATGCAACGCGCTGTGCCACAACTGGGTGCTGAGGAAGACCAGGACCTCTCGGGGGAGAAGGGGCACCTCAGAGCTGCTCTCCTCCAGCCTGCAGTAAGAGGAGCATGGGAGGTAAAGGGAGGCACTACCAGAGTACAGAGTGCTGAAGTCTGTATTTGGCATTATTACAAAATAATGTACTTAGAGTAACTATCCTGAACTATGCTATTGGTAATCCAATACAGAAATGTGCTAAAACATGTTTTTAAATGTATTTGTTCATGTTTAAGTATCAGACAAATGTGAAATTACTGTAAACCTAAAAGTGTAGAAACATTACTCTATACTTTAGATCTATTAAAAAAATTACTAACTATAGATATTCAAATTTTGTATACATATCTTCAAAACAACATTCAAGATATTATCCAAATTTGAATAATCTGCTCACCTCTAAATGTACTGTGACTGGATTTCTGTGTAAAACTGACTCACCGCCGAGGCTCCAGAGACGCCACATCAATGAGCCGTTCAAAAGATGCCACGAACGCTTCAAGCCACTGCTGCAGATAGCTTACATCTTTCTGTGTAGAACAAGAAGGATACATATGGGTAAAGAAAATATGTTTTAATAAAACACAAATAATACATTTTTTTTAAACCACTGTTCAAAACTGCATACCTGATTCTTCTTTTTTTGACAAATGACTAATTAAATAATTTTCTTTTATCTGTATAATTCAGAGTCAAAATTTGCAAACAATTTGAAGCATCGCAGGCCGGAATAGGTGATAAATGCAAACTGGTATTTTCTGAGCACTCAAGCCTCAAACGCAAGAAATGACAACTCAAACATATTTGTCACAGTTTTATACATAGACTATGTTGGTATAGGTAATCTTTATTTTAATAATTCTGTTGAATACATTTATTTTAGTAAATATGTCACTTCTACTGTCTACTGACTAAGGATTAAATCAAAAACAACGAATACCATTATGGTATTATGGGGAATAAATTTGACTATGGGGGCCATCATAGTCTCCTCTATTAATGGGAAGCCCCGCAAACGTGGACGAATTAGTGCAACTGAGTAAGCGCACGACCATGATGAAAAAAAACAAACAAAGAAAACACAAAAGACCTTTTGCATATGACCTCACTTGTATCAATACATGAATGATGTGTCTATTTGAGATGCACTATCATTTCAGCATCACTGGCTAGAGGTAGCATTGACTAAACATTTGACCTGTTTTTGAAACAGGATGTTGCACATCTCGCAGCAAAAAAACACATTAGTCAATTATTTCCTTGTTCAAAACACAAAGGTACAAAGTAAATGAGCATTTTACCTTAATTATAACTGGTCATCATAATAACACAAACATCTATAATTATAAGCATCACAAGATTTCCAATTTGAGAACAGACTTAATTCATATTTTGTTTATAAACCGCAGTGGTTATCTGACCTTAAATCAGCACAGCACATCCTGTCTATGTGATCTAACATCAAACTGAGAAGTACAACCTAAACAACAACAACATAGTTCAGAGCATGTGAAAAGTCCACTACTGCCACATATAACGGACATGAGGTTGTGACATATCCATGAAGAGACACAACTGAGATGTGTCAAAATGCATATTACAAAACTGGCACAAAGAAATGTTCCAGTGCAGCATTGGCCCATCATCAGGTGGGAATGATTGTTTCTGTGCTTCTCCAAAATGAGCTGTTTTAAGTCCACTGTACACAACTGTATCAGACACTTCCCCTTGTAGCTTTAGCAAAATTACCCATGTACAGAATGTACGCGTACAGAATATTGCTTACACTACGGGCGGCAAATGGAGTAGAAAATAGTAGAGGTGTACCATTTTACTTACCGCAGACACTTTTTCCACAGTATAGCATTAAACTTATCCACTTGGTATTTATTCAAATGCTGGTGTTTTTATTGGACAAACAATACCTCAAAACAAGCTATCTTACTTTCTTAAGATAAGTTTAATGCCATACTGTGGAATATTCCAGGCACAGCGATAACATCTCCATGGAGACAAGCAGGTAATGGCTCAACCACCAGAGAAACTACACAGTGTACCTTTAAGTAGCCTAGATAAAAACAGCAAATCATTAAGTTGAGTGCCAAATTAGAGTATAGAGTGAATCATCTATATAAAAACTGCAAAGAGCTACCAAAGACCAGATTAAAAGAGAATACATTTGCAGTGTTTTTCAAAGATTGTAAAGTGATGTTCATGCATTTTCTTGATTCATTTTATTATCCATTCTCAACATTATAATTAATTTCCAATTAAGTGCAAAAATGTATTTTGTATATTATTATCAGGAGAATCTGAAAGGATATATATTTTGTCATGACCAACCCCCCTAATATCAACAACGCCAACAAGGAAAACAGCAACCACTTGTGCACTCTAGCATTATATTGATTGCTAAGAATCTTGTCACATACCCAGTGGCATTGGTCTATGAGCCAGTCCATCTCTCATGTTATTAGCGTGAGCAGGGCCCAGGTCCGTTCACAATGAGCCCTCATCAGCTGCACATTTGCCCTGTTCTCTCTACCAGCAGCAGCAGCAGCATTGTCTGACACTGTGCTCTAAAGACGCACAGAGGAACCAGGAAATGACATTTCACTTTAACCAAAGCCTATTTCCTCCAAACACGTCAAAGGCCTTCCTCTTCAGACTCTGCTCCAGTTGTCTTCAATAGTGCAATAGTGGGGAGATGTTGGCTATTGTAATATGATTTTAGCTGTACAAGGTTAAATAAGTAATTTCTATGCCAATTTGCTCACTCTGCTATTTATTTGAAGTAGATCATTCATTGTAATGATACTATACATTTAAAACAAGGTTTACTGGAGTTATCCTGCTTGATCGTTATAATATAGTCAGTGGCATAAAGTTGTTTCAATATTATAATTTATCATACTATATTTCTGTAGCTATATATTGTGCTTCAAAGTGTGTTATTGTGACAGGCCGTTATCATGCAGATAGATACTATATGTAAGACATTTGGGGCCATAAAAACAAAAGCATTTATCCTAGAATTATTATAATGTATGAGAAGCAGTCTAAAAAACATCACCAAATATAGTCACATAATCGGTGACATTCCCAAAAGGGCAATTTTTAAGATAAATGTAGAACACTGATCTTTATGGTTAAATAATATTTTGGTATTTTTTGTATCTATTTAGTTTGCTGCAACATATTCAGTTCTTAAACTTCACATTTACCAAAAATAGGAAATGAGATTTGATAGTGAGAAGTAATGCACACAGCAGGTTCCCAATAAAAGTGTTGTTAAAGACACCTGTGGAGCCTGGATTTCATGGAAGTATTCATAATGAATAAGCTGCATAATGGTAATCAAAATTACAGCTCAAGTATACACTACACTTCACCAGATAATCATACAGTAGAAAGTGAATAGTGTGCTTGTAATGATCCCAGCAGCTGTGCGGCTCTGTACTGATCAGCATTCAACTCTGCCTCCTGCACAAGTGAAAGAGTCTGTGACTGCTCCTGCACACTCGTGTGTTGGTAAACACACTGCTGCTTCACAAGGGGATTGAGTCATCTGCTCCAAACCTCCAAGGACCTCGTAGTCAGAGGAATAGTGTGATTGCACTGGTCTCCAACATTAGAAAGTATTATAACGAATGAACCAAAATGATGGAGTCCAGCTGGTTTCAAAAGCTAAAGATGACACTATTCCCCTTAAACACACAGGAGTTTCACATCTGTGTGAAAGTGGATGGGTGACAGTTGGTTGTTACTGTGGACTGTTGCCATTGACACAAGCACTAATTAATCCCAACAGTGTCTCCACATAATGACTATTATTTTTTATTCTGTGTGTCATGCACACGAACACTGCACTTTGGCAGATGAATCATTTCTTCTTTGATTGTATCTTCAGAGAATTAACTAATAATGCACAATAAACAACTAAGAGCTTTACACATTTTGTTTTCAATTATGTTGACACCATAATAAAATAAAACTATGTTAAAACTTGTTACAGTTGAGCAAGTGTCAAGTTGCATTAAAAACTTCCTAGAGTTTTCAAAATTCTTCATTCCAGTAATGACAAAACACACCTTTATAAAGTCAGGCGTGTAATCAGGCTTTTCTGCCATGTCCTGGGGATATCAGGAGTAACAATGGCATTGAAGCTGCTCTGAGGCATGGGCCGTCACACGTTGGGAGCCTTCACTCAGATTACATCACACATAGGTCTGTGCCTGTCAGGCATTAGCATTTTACATTGCCCTGAGAGGCATCTTGTGATAAGATATGAGTCTCAAACACTGCCAGTGACGCTGGTTTGAGCCTAAGCAGATGAAAGACAAGGCGTCTGCTCACTATTGTGTCAGGGTCTTAAATATGCTTAACTCAGCCCATTGTCAAAACAGGCATTAAGAGTCGACAAGGACAAAAAGATGTGCAAACAGAAGGCCAACAATTAATTGTCAGTAAATAAAACCACAGACAGTTTTATTGTTAATCCTCTCTACATAGACCTCTGCTAAATAACACATGATATAAATGCATGTTCTCTAGAGTCGCAGGCCTGAGCTGGTGGGGCTCAGCTGATCTACAAGTCTTTGCAGCAGTGATGTGATTTCTTGCACAATCAGAGGAAGCAGAATGTCTTTATCACAAACATGCCTGAGCAAGTTTTGCCTCTTATTGTTAATTACAGCTGAAAGATCACGATTCAATCTTAAAACATCTTAATGATTTAAAAAAAGTTTTAACGAGCAAATTAGCAAGAGGATTTTCTGTACAATTTATTAGAACATTTAAGGCTGATAGTAAAATCTTGGGCGTAACTGCTGTGACTCAAAGACAGGTTTTACATCACCAATAATGAAAATAAATGCTCTTGCTTTTCAGAACATCATTTGCAGTTTTCAAAGCTTTGTGGGAGGGGTGACATGAGATTAGCGGCGTGAAAATGTCACATATAAAAGGTAGATTGGACTTGACAAACAGGTGGACAACAAAAACAGAGCATCTACATTGGTTGTTTGAAAGGTAGGAGAGGCGGGGTATTGTTCTCTAAAGTGGTTCTGCTGCCTGTCTGCAACCTATTGTGTCTCTCTGAGTCACACAGGCGGTGACGTTTAAAGAACGCTTAAGTATTCAGACAAATTCGTTTTGAATATATGTTACTATTATAACTCTTAGCAGAACTGTAGAACGATGTGTGCTGCTTCTTTAGCTTGGTAAAAAAGTGTGGCATGACCGGGAGCCACAGCGTGATCACCATGATTGGCAAAACCCCAAAGGTGAAGCCAAAGGGTGGATTAAAAGTACACTTCCTCTGAGTGCAGCCCTCACTGACCACAATGATCACTTTGATATTAAAAGCTGCAGGAACTGCTCAGGAGTCCGAAGAAGTTATTAAATAAGAGAACAAACAAACAAGCACATGCAACAGAAACCTACAGAGCCAGAAAGAGCCCCATTGTCTCCAGGCAAAAAAAACAAATGACTAAAACTGGATTTAAATTAAAGAAAGCATGCATGATGTCCCCTCTCTCTCTCTTGGCTTATTATTTGTTAATTACTGACTACAAGTGCTGTGAGGACCACACTCAGACCTACAGGAACGACAATTATGAATCAAATGTCACAAAGTACAACTGTGTGAGTCCTGATGGAAATAAAATGACAAACTGAACAGCCTGTGTGAGGATAAAGTGTATGCTAACAGGAAGGGAAGTAGCCTAGCTAAACTTCAGTACACCTGCATCACAGGTAGCCTTTGATAAATACTGTAAAACTACCAACACAACAGAATTAAATGAACGAGCTGCTATCCAAAAACTGCTATAAACACGTTTTACAGCATTTTATATTGCGCCCATATATTTTATAGCACTTTATTTGCGGCCACTATGTAAACAAAACAACAAAAACAGTCCACTTCCTCATATTACCCAGCGCTATCACCCGCATATGACACTATTGTAACCAAAAGAACGGAAAAAGAAAGACTTAATAGCTCGGATATGTGGTCATTGTCAATAATATCATAGTAAACGAGTAAAACCGGTGTCAAATGACAAGCTCCAACGACAACAGGTGTCAGCGGCAGGTCCAGCTCCGCGCTTACCTTTGTGTAGTACAACATCCACAGCTCGTACAGTCGCTCCTTCGATGCCATCCCGCTGCCCTTGTGATTGCTCATTAATGTCCCTCTGTTTAAAATGATTACACGGTTTGTTATAACCAATTTAGTGTCTGGTTTGTTTGAAGTTGTTTCCCAAAGACAGGAGAATCATCCGCGCTCTTTTGAACCATCGCTGCAAAAAAGGTGCACACACAAACGCGTAAAAGTGCTATTAGATCTTCTAGTGCAAAGTTAGCAAAGTGGCATTAAAATATAAAACGTAGTGTCCAGGCAGAAAATGTCTAGATATCCTACAAGAAAGCGTGGAAATACGTTTGTGGAGGAACACTCATGTCCGTAACGAAGGCGAGGTTTGTAGCTGTATGATTCCTTTTGGAGAGGTTTCCCACGGAAGCGACACATGCCAAACGCCGCACGGAGAAAATGACAGCGCCGCACGCACCGACCCACTGCGCGCTCTGCAAGTGTCACATTCTCCAACAAGCAGTGAAAAAATGGGTTCAGAATAAAGTGTCATCCACCCAGGTACACTGCTACTCTTAAAGACACACGCACACACGATGACAAGCCTGAGCATAATAAGGAAACAAGGAAGTGCTGGACTCAGGCAGGTAGGGCTTTAGGGCTGGAGTGGAAAATGTGCCTACAGTATATGAAAGAGCAAGATAATGCCACAGTTAATATGACAGTTTAGTGGCGCATGGCTGGAGTGGTGCTTGGTGGTTTGAATCCTTGGGCAAAACACCTAAACTATTACTATTACTACTAGACAAATATAGAAAAGGAGCCACTGGCAATTGAACATGCAAACACTAACACCAACTCACCAACACCAGTTCTTGTTATTAACAGTAAGAATAGATTTTTCATGTGCAATAATTGAATGTAATAGATCAGCAATATCTAACGATGAAGAACAATTTCCACTTAGCAAATTAGTTGGCACACAGTGTAAATATCACACTCCTTTTTATATCAATGTAGAAGTGAATCACTCTGCCCTCTTCCCTATTTTACTATTTACCCATTAGTTTGCATGGGTGGGGCAGGTTGGATGTGAGCATAAATATCAGTCACTTACAGCTATAGAGAAGGGTACCTTTTGATTTTAAATGGTGCTACCAAACTATCCCGATTATTAAAAAAAAAAAAAAAATGGGTACCCATTCCTGTAATAACTATGTAAACCTCTAAACAGAATAATAGCTTTCATGAATTACTTAGAGGAAGTCAACTACCCAATTGAATGAAAGCAGTCTAACTAGTTTAAGTTTAAGCTTGATTGATAAACTTGATTTTCAGTTGCGAAATATGAGAGTGTAATGAGTAGAATTTATTGGATTTTGCTGCTTAATAAAGCTTTTTAAGAAATCAAACTACATTTAAATGTGATTTGGTGGTCACCTGTTTGTCTCCATGGAGATGGATATGTTGCATGTGTGTAATGCCATACTGTGGAACATTCCAGGGAAAGCAAAACATTTCCATGGAGACAAGCATGTGGCAGACTATTCAACATAAAAGTTACACATTGCACCTTTAGGGGTGTAACGTAGAAAGCCCAACTGTCATTGCAGTAGTATGATCTCTAACTTTGGAGGTCAGTGTCACAAGTGTTGTCCATTATAAAGGATACACACAGTGAGGCTGAGGAAGCTGGGTTGCCTTGGTGACGGCCTACATTCCTCACCAGGACCTGACATTGTGACCTGATTATTATAGTGTACTACTAGTGGTCTACAGGCCTTGACCATGCAATGTATACACTATAATTTGGAGTTAAGAGTCCGTTTAACTGTAGCCGGGGTCTGCAGGGGTGCAAAGAGGTGCCTTGCATCCTCATTTTAAATGTCTGCTCCCTTGTTTGAAGTCAATTTAATGATACTTTATTGAAGAATATTGTCTTTGTGTCCACTGTCCTTAATTCTATGTTTGCGCCACTTTGAAACAAAGATACCCTCTCAGTCAGTTTGTTCTAGAGCCACTATAACAATCCAACTTTAAGATTGTTGGAGTTTCTCGTGAAGTAATGACATTTTGAGGATCAGGAAATTTTCAGTAAACTCAGTAAATTAGATTTATTTTTTTACACAGCCCAAATCATTTTATCAAAAAAGAAATTGTCATTAAAGAATTTGCATACATATACAAACAAACATGTCCACATCACCATGCAGTTATAATAACCCATCCTTGACCATGGATCTATGATTATGACCTATCCACAGCAACATGCAGCTCGATTAACTCGGTGATTGCTTATTTAGGGCGAGTAATAGATTTCCGATAGACTAGAGCGGCGTGTTTCATTCAGAAGATAAACATGGAGAAGAGCGTGGGTTCTCTGCAGGAACAGGCCCTGAAAAGAAAAGAGCGACTAAAAGCCCTGCGAAACAAACAGCTTCATGTAAGCCATTTGTTCAGATATGCATGGTATATAATATAATATTTAACATTTAGTAAAGCTAAACCGCTACGCGAATCAAAACACCAGCGTCCTTGGCTCCAATGTTAGCTAAAGTTAGCATGTAATTTAGCCACAATGGACGTTTATTGCTTCGTAAATATCATTAACAGATATAACTGCAAGCCTAAAGCATTTTTGTGTTTTTGTGTAAATGTATTTATTCGCTCTTCGTTACTTGCTGTTTTACTGTCCGTCGTCTGTAGTAGAGAGTTGTGAAGAGTTAGCTAAAGTTAACAGTAGCCTAGCTTAGCTTAGCTGCCTTTGTAAAAACTAATAAATAAAATGAAGAAGAAAAATGCAACAACAATCTTTTAGGTAGTAAATTGATGACTGTAATATTCATATAATGTAATGAGATCAAGATTCGCTCTGGAAAAGTTGGCTGGTGTCCACTGTCCTGTATACTTGACATAAACGTAAAAATATAGATACAGTCAATGAAAGGAACATGAAGAATGTCAGCGACATAACAACATTTCTGTTGGTAATAATTCACTTGTAAACCTCATCTTGTTTTAATACTCATTTTAAGTAATGTGAATATACTATCTTGTTATGAACAAGATAGTATATTATTTATTTGTTAGTATTATTCTATTTTTCTATGCATGGTTCTGTTCATGCCTGTGCCATGTCTATTCACTGACAGCACGCTCTATTCTATTGCAAGTTGTATTGCATAACACCTACTGTATTCAAATGCTAGTAGTAAAATAGTATGTAAAACATTGTTGACTTTGCCAGATGAAACATGAGGGGATGTCTTGACCTGTCTTGATCACATATTAAGAAATGTGCTTCAGAAAATATCATGATAAACTACATTTTTAAAACTACTTTTAAAAACTACTACTACTACTACTTAAATTAACCATAAATTTGAAGAAAAATAAAAAGAATCAATAAAGAGTTCTAATAAAAAACAAACATCAGAATGGAATACTTTAGTACTTGGTTAATATCTGTAATGAGTCATAGAAGGTTATTAGTTATTAAAGCTCAAATCATGTTACATACGATTACAAAAAGTTTTCCACTAGAGCAGGGGTGTCAAACACATTTTCACCGAGGGCCACATCAGCAAAATGGCTGCTCTCAAAGGGCCAGATGTAAAATAAATCTAACTACTTTTTAAACTTGTTAATTAACTATTTCCGTGTTTATTATTTATTCAAGTTACAAATGTTGTATATGCATTTTTCTAGATGTAAAAGAATGGCTGTGTAACTGTGCATCTCCTGATAAAATTACATTTTAAGACCATCACACCTTTTTAATTTACCCTGTCGGAGGCCACATAAAATGATGTGGAGGGCCACATTTGGCCCCCAGGCCTTGAATTTGTCACATGTGCACTAGAGCAAAGATGAAGTACACATTATAAATATTGAGTCCTATAAAGACTGTTGCATCCAATTTATCGTGGCTGGTATGGAGTTGACATTCTCAGAGTATGACACATTTCCGGTTGTACAGCTCTGAGGAGTGGGTCTGTCCCACTGGATTGTTCTAGCAGGTAGACAGGAAGTTCAATCAGGAAAATGCGCACTGGGTGGAGTTTAAGAGCCTCAAGCATTTCACTGAAGTCAGTACTGGTTACACATTCCTTATAGTTAGATCAGGGATAATTTTAAACAAATGACAAATGGCACATCTAATTTGCGCAAAATGTATATTTTACATATTTGCTATATAAATTATTTCAAACCTGAGATTTTGGCCATTTTTAAGTGCAATATAGTGCTAATGAAAATCTCATGACAAACCATATTACTGAAACATTGAAGTGCAAAGAAAATGAACACACAATAAATATAGTATATTAGTCCAGCTATCATTGAACAATAAGTCAGTATAGTAATTACTGTGACAGGTATGGTGTGATCTTCTTGCTGTGAGCCACTGTTCTGGCTACTCACCCCTCATGCCACCTAAGTAGCTCCATTAGGGCAGAACAATTTCAGGATAATATTCTTGTGAATATTCTTATTAGCATTATGATTGTGATTATATTTTAATATTAGAATTCTGTCCAAAGTGCACATTGCAAGTGCATTAACATTTGAAAAAAGACTGAAGTATGAAGTTCTAAACTAATCCCATGCATTTCAGAAGATGTTGATTTAGATCTAAACTACAAGGTTAACAACTTTTATACATGTGCAATAAGAAAATAAGAATACCATAATTACTTAGTTTGAAATGTAACTTGAAAAGCAGCCTTATCCTGCTACTTTAATTGTCAGAGTGCTATTAAAAAGGAGAACTGGTTAAGTCTGTCACTAATTAATTGTGGTTTGGCCTGTCACTATAATTATCATTTTGACTTGGTGTTCAATATGTGAAAAGCTGGAACAATATATTTTGGGAATCTATATTTATCATGTGTACAATTTCTTTGCAAAAGTGAGGAGATTTGGGGTATTTTTATTCTAATATGTTAAGATTTGAGTTGTAGTGGGTTGAATAACTAACTTCTATGGCTAAGTATTGCATCATTGTGCTATTTATATCTTGCAACTGATGCTTTTTAATGTTACTGTCTCTTTAAAAATGATTCACTGGGATTATCCTGCTTTATTATTGTGTCAGTAGTATAAAGTAGTCGTATTATCGTTTATTGCAGTATATCTCTATAGCAATAAATTGTGCTTCAAAATTTGTTGTGACAGACCTAGTTGTGGTACTAATTTTGATGATGTCCTTTTCTTACAGGGGCGAGAACAGGAAGATGGGGAGCCTGAAAACAAAAAGGCTGCATTAGAAGAGGATACAGAGGAAAAGCACAAGTTGGTTTATTATTTTATTATTGTTATTTTTACCCAATTAGTTAACCTAGATGAATCAGAACTGAAACTGAGACTGTGTATCTGGCTGTTCTCCATCTTTAGCAGGATATCTCTTGGTATAAAATACTTTGTTGGATGAATACACACTCAGGCTTATGTTAACCACTGCTCAAATATCAGTGTGTTCAGCTTTGTGAGTGAGCAGAGTGAGAGGAGCAGCCATCTTTCCTGTCCTACAGGCCCTTTTTCCATTCTTTATTTTTAATGATTGTGACACACAGGGAGTGCCACTGTGCTTCTACTGGTCCAAGTTGATAGATTTTGAAATTGCAGCATATGCATCTTAATATTTAACTTTAACATGAAAAAGAATGAGGAGTGCTACAGGTTTGAGTGTTTGTTAAATCAGTTGGCATTAAAATTTCATGGTGGTGGTATCAAATTTCCAACATTGGTGGGATTAACACATACAATTTGTGAGTCTTGGAGCTATGACATACATGTAACTTCATAGTGTGGTAGCGTAGTCAATGTCATAAGATGTCACACAATCATCTATCTCATATTGCTTTCCCAGATCATTTGTCGTTTTATTTTTGTTTGATGTAGACAATTCAAAAGAACCAGATAAGGGAAACTATTTGTTTTCAAGTATTTAATGTGTAGAGATATAGAGCCCTCTCCTGAGGAGAGAGAAAAAGAAAGGGGAGTTGGCCAAAGACATGACTAGCATTCCTGCCCCTAGCCATACAAGGCCTGGGTCTGTGTGGTAGCAGCAGTGTAATGAATGCATCAGGGCTGGACCCTCTCAAACTTCATCACAAACCAATGACATGCACATCACAGCTGATGCTGCTCTGGACAATAGCTCAGACTTTCTGCAAAGATGTCAGTTTAACCTGCCAAGAATCCCACTGTTTTGCTGAAAGATGAACTCATTTGGCATCAAGGAGCATTCCTCAGCTGTTGGTGCATGTGCTGAAGCAGGTGGAGCATGTTAATCAGACATGTTTGTCAATATAAAGGGGATATTATTCCTGACCCACTGCAGACATTACATGCAGCAGTGTTGAGCTTATAGATGAGCTCATTAAAAATACTTATTCATGCACTGCCCCCTTCTGGACGGAAATCAGAATTACTTTCTGTAATCTGTACAAACCATGTTTAATTTGTGTGTGTTCACAGAGAAATCAAACTGAGGAACTACACGCCAGAGGATGAAGAGCTGAAAGACAGACAGATTCCAAAAGCTAAACCAGCTTCAGGTGACTTTAATTTACAAACCTTTAACCCATTCATGTTTTATCTCCTGTTTCACTGGTCTGTACACATTATTTATAATACAATTATGACAAATTGACACCTGTTTGCAGTGGAAGACAAAGTAAAAGATCAACTAGAGGCTGCAAATCCTGAGCCCATTATTGAAGAAGTAGTAAGTTCTCACTTCACTTAATAATTTGCTGAACATACTATAGTTCTCTGTAATAAGCTTTTAATTTTACAGGATTTGGCAAACCTTGCCCCAAGAAAACCAGACTGGTGAGAGAAAATTGTGCAATATAAGATATCCCCAAAATGATATGTATTATTGACTTAAACTTATTTTATCTATGCAGGGATCTCAAGCGTGACGTAGCTAAGAAACTAGAGAAGCTGGAGAGGAGGACGCAAAGAGCCATTGCGGAGCTAATACGTCAGTATTTCTCTCATAATTCCTGACAATTGGCTTGGCATGAATACTAGGCTAAGGTACTGCCAGTATTGCCATGCTAAGACAACTCTTAAAAGCTTTCTCATGAGGCTTGAGGTTGCATGTACACTTGTCTCTTACAGGTGAGCGTTTGCGAGGCAGTGAGGAGGAGCTAGCAGGAGCCGTAGGAGCCGTGAGAGCAGACGAAGGGGACTCTGACTGAAGATGTGAACAATGAAAAGACTGATTTGTCTGTAACATAACAGGAGTAACCTAGTTACTCCTAGTTAAAAAGCCTTCCTGTTTACATTGTACTGGTCCCTATTCACGTTATTTGTGATAAAACTGCCTGCATGCAGTAATAATATTTGTGTAAGTGTAAGAATATTTTTATATTTTGTAGTAAATATTTTTTTGGAAATGTGTAAATACACTGAACACCAAAATACTGTTTTACTTTTTTATTCAGATACAGTTGAATTTCTTGAATAGGGGTAAAATACAGAAACGGTAATTTGCTACATTAGATCCAACGATCCAAAAGGTGATAAATACATGAACGTTTAGTTTTTGGTTTGACTTTCACTAGTATTATCTACTGAAGACCCCTAATGCGATATACAGGCCCTCTCATTATAAAGTGCATCTGGCCCTCGTCTGGGGCATATTGCACAGTTCATTATAATACCACAAGGCCACCGGTTCAATTTCCATCTGGACATTTGTCTTTGCTCATCTACAAGTTCATCCAAAGCACAATATTATGTAAAATGCACGTTTACAGACCTCAACAGAGAACAACAATGCATGTGAAGCACACTAGCTACATACATTTAGAGCGAGATGGGAAATATAGCCCATGTGGATTAAATCAAATATAAAATACAAGATATTAAACCAGTTTGGGGTGATACTGCATGAAACACATAAGCCTCTTCACAGAAAATATTTGAGGTGCACAAAGCATGGTTTGCTTTAGATTTAAGATGGAACTGTTTAGCACCCATACCCCAGTTAAGTATTTCTTTTAAACTAAAGGGTTTTTATGGAGCACTATATGATGCCCTCAGTCATAAGTTGACATGCATTTGCCACATAGACTGCTACTTTAGCCCTTGTGCAAGTTTGCTGTTTCTTCACATTGTTGCTGTAGTTGGGATTCAATTCAAATATTAAATAATACTTCTTGCTATAACAGGTAGAAGTGGGAAGCACCTTAGGCAGTCTGTCAGTCGCATAATCCACCAGATTCAATCTTCCTGGCTGCTGGGCCCAGTTCCACCTTGCAAACTCTCTGGGCGAATTTAAGTGAGCATAAAGTTTCTCCGAGGTTGCTTTCTAGAGCTGACACCTTTGACAAAACAAAACAAGATAAGCGTGAATGTTTAGAGTACATAGGGTACAAGTTTGTCCCATTTTGACCTGATGTCGACCTGATTTAGTCCTGTTAAAGTGGAAATAATCTAATCACCAATAATATCTAATAGATATGTTACTATCTAATAGATGGCGACGTGTCAGCCAAGACAGCCCCACACACCCCCCTCCGATCTCATCCACCCCCGGAGCCTTGCCATTTATATGAAATATTATTGGCCTATAGAATGTTGTCATCTGAAACCTAGCAATAGCCACCAATGCAAAGTAGCCGTAGAGTGACATATCTGGGTTGGGGAATAAAATAAGCACTGATCCAAAACGATGCTGTTACCTGGACAACCATCACAGTCTTGCTGCCTTTTCCCAGCGAGTCTTGCAGCAGATACGTGAGGCGAGAGTTTCTGAAGGGGATATGAGTCTGCCGAGCCCTCAGAGCCTGGATGACGTCACCCAGTGCCAGCAGGGAGCGATTGATATTTTGGGCCTCCTTCAGTCTCTCTCCCTCTGCTCCGGACTTCCACACTCTCTCTGAACCGGCCAGATCCACCAGGTTTAACTTGCCTGAAAATGGTGCATTGAAGAGACATTGAAAAATATTGCAGAACAATGTTGAACTTGTTTATGGCTTTATTGAATGACCAAGAATTCTTACATTCTACTCCCCTTGACAGTACAGTACACCCCTATACTTTTTAATTGGTTTGAAATTCCTTGAACAGGACAGAACCAATTACTTGAGATAACATATGTTTTCAATATCTGTGTGGATATTTTTATATTATGTATGTGTGTATGGATGTATGTATTAAAATTTTTGTTTATTTTATGTATTTTTTCCACATTATTTGAGACACTGAGTAACTCTTTTCCCTCAGTAGCAGTAGAGACTCACCTGTGGTTTTAGACCCTGTTGCGAGGTCTATTCCCTCTACAGTGACACAGAGCAGAGCATGAGAGCGTGAGCTGTGCTGGTTCATCTGCGTCCCAAACGTGACCCTGTTTCGTCGTGCAGTCGCTAATATCTGCAACAAATAACCACATGAATCAACATCTAACAATTCCTTTGGACAAATTTCCTCCATCATATATGACCACAAAATTCACCTTCTTGATGTGCTGAAAGTTCCTCACTTCAATGACTCTCAGGCCTGGCACGTGCAGCTGTCCGGTTCCATCTGGGTTTATCTTTATGTCGAGTTTCTCTCCATCTTTACTGAGCAGATCTCTGAATGGCAAAACAGCAATAATCACAAACACTGTTGTTGGAGTACAGTAGACAAAATTATGGTTAAGCGTACTGCCACTTTTTGCTATGTATTGCAATGATCTGATATTTTGTGTTTAGTTCAGAGTTGACACCTTTTGTTGTTCTTGTAACTTTGTATGTGTTTTTGTTAATATAACTGCTTTTGTACTTGTGACATTTGGTTGCTATGCCGACAAGTTGATGTGAGGTTTCTATTCATCAGTTACTGGTCTGCTTTGGAGACTGGCTCTAGTGAGTTGGTGTTTTGCTTTTGTTTTGGCATGGGTTATGGCCTAAGGTGGCCCTCCTGTTAAGAAAATAAAGAACCGGAAGAAATTGGACGTGTTTCCTTACACCAGAACGCCTAATAATATAACTTTAGTAGAAGTAGTAGTAAAAAGTAGGGAAGCAAATAATTACTCAAGGAGTTTAAAGTATTTGGTGAACATACTACTCAAATACTCAAGTGATATTTGATCTGATGTAATAGGACACAAAAAAAATATGCACAGAGAAATTATAGACCACGCGAAAAAGTAAATATCTGAAGGATAAGTGAAAGAAATGCAAATGTATTCGCCTCTGTGTATAGCCATATCACAACACTGCAGAGTACTAGACCTTACCTGAGCACCTCATTGTAGATCTCCACTGAGCTTACAGTGACAGAGTAAGACCACATGTCTTTACGATCCTCAATCACATTAAAGAGCTGTTTGAGCGCACGCTTGTTTATGCCCGGGTTCTCTACACTTCCCTTCAAAACAAAATCATGTCAACCAACACAACCAGTAACACAGAATATAAACACAGTACAATATATATGTACCTCCATGGTGTAGGTTTTGCCAGAACCAGTTTGTCCATAAGCAAAAATACAGACATGGTATCCGTCAATGCATGAGGTAACGAGAGGTTCAATTTCCTGGAAGACCTCCTCCTGTGTGGCCTGAGGTTGGAAAACTTTGTCCAGTTCAAAGATCCGATCTTTCCCCTTGTTGAGGATTGTCAGGGAGGACTCGTTATTGGGGTCAGGGGTCACAACTACAGATTGACCCTCCTCGTGTTGGTCTTCTTTCAATACTGGCTTCACACGGCACAACACACGAATGTTACCTAGCAACAGAGTATAAAATCAAGGTTAACGAAAGAGGTGACAGTGGTACAGTCGTTGCCTTATAACAGGAACGTGAGTGGTTGGATTCCAGTGCCAAACAGTACTACTTTATTTTTGTCCTTAAGCAAGACACTTCACCCACTTGCCGTAAGTAGGAATGTAATGCGTGATGGAGACATTGGTGGTGATAGGAGCCACTTGTTTGTCAGTAAGCTCAAGGACAGCTATGGCTAAAGTAGAGGATTTGTTCAACTGCTGGAGAGTGAATGAGTACAGTAAAGTGACCCATAATGCATTCTTTCTGATTGATCTATGTTCAAAACCTTTGATTTCATTTTTTAATTTACTTTTTAAACTTTTGGTTCATAACAATATAAAAGCTAAAAGTATACCATTACACAGATGTTTTGTTCAGTGTATTTTAGACCAGGGGGTAGAATACTTACTTATGGTGGCCTTATCTATGAAAACACTGTATTTTTTTGTATTCAATGTAGATGAATATTCACAATATCTCACCTTTAAGTTCCACCAGCTGCTCGTGGTACTTCCTCCGCAGTGCTACCTCTTTCCTGTATTTCTCCAGGAGATCTTTATTGGCTTCTGACATCTCAGTGATAGCAGCAGAAATCTACAAAAAGCAGATCAACCATAGTTAGTTACTTATTAGAGAGTCAATTTGTTCCAGTTTGACTTGGCTACATACTTGTTTTTTTGCCTCATTGATAGCAGATCCATAAAAGTCTGAAAAGTTTCGGACTTGGCTCCTCAGGCTGGCATAATCTGTCTTCATGGAACGTAAAGTTGGTGGTAGTGAAGTCAAGCGCTTTTGTAAGCCTGTCCAAATAAAAGATTTATGCTCACTTGTTCAATACCTCTGCCTTAGAACAGTGACCTTATATTCCTTTAATAAAGATACCAAATGCAGTTATTTAATGTGACTCACAAAAGAACTGGTCCTGGAGATTCTGAAAGTGCTCCGCAGAGCAGCTGGCAGCAGCTTTCACTGCTTCCTCCTTCCTCTCCTCCAAATGCCCAATCTCCCTCAGTAGTTGTTCCCTCAGTGAGCTGATTTCTCTCTCATATGCTGCAATCTGTGAACAGATGAACAGCAATTACTCATTCTGTCCAAATACAGCCTTGCAAGGGTTCATCTGTCAATAATATCGATCTGGTACTGGTGGACAAGAGTCAGCAGCCAAAAAGGTTTCACTATTCTTTCACAACGTAATCACAACTAAATTTTAGATCTTGTTCTGTGCATATAAAATTCAATGGAGGTCAACAATGCCTGTTCTGGTTCGAGAAGTTCTCATTCCTTTTTCAATAAACTTTAGAAAAATCCAAATATTAAGAGTTTAAAGTTACCACAAAGACTAACCAACAATGCCCAAGAAATGGACATTTTGTCAGTCCAAAAATATATATTTAAAGCTTAAAATTTGAAGAAATCTTTCAGTTTCTAAAGTTTCAGGAACATATTTTGAATAAAATTATAGGCTAGCCCCCAGCAAGATTTCAAAATTATAACTTTTTTTTTTTTCTTCAAAAAGTCTAGCGGACAAATTAATGGGAAATTTACTCCCGGAACCTGTGAGCAGTCACTGTTGAGCAAAGTTATGTGTATAATGCAAGAAGTACAACTTGTGATCAGGCACAAAATGAACAAAGGACTGATTAAGACTGTACTGTCTAGATTACAACATGTTATTATAATTACTGAAACTTGCTCTATACCTTGTGCTGCAGGTTACAGCTGTATTCGTCGGACTTCCTGATCTGTTCCTCCAGTTGTTTGCACCTCTCGTTCTGATGGCCCAGTTTTTCAGAGAGCACTTCATTCTTCTGTCTGACTTTATTTAGATGCTTCAAAGTTGCAGGGGACTCCACCTCTACAGTCTGAGTCACATACTTGTCAAATGAAACATAACATTTAAATACAGTTAATTAAAGTGCATCATTATATCATTAAGGTTAGACAAAAGAGAAAGTTTCACTAAAAACACTGTTAACATTACAACATTTTTGTTGGTAATGTTTTTAATTTTACTTCCTGGCTGTACATGGGCGGCTAATATGACATACGCAGAAGTAATTCCACAGGAAGTCGTGACAACCCCTGCATCACAATTGTCTCTGCCAAGTGACCACCTATGAATTGTGACCTGTGTCAATTTTCAATCACATTGCAGTTTTGAGTTACAGCGCCATTCACTTGAAAATGTGGTTTGGATGACTCTAAAGCAAAAACTTAGTATGGATCTAATTATGTTTTATGATCAGGGGCACATAAAGGAATTTTCAGCTAAATTTTGACCATTTCTGTCAAAGTAATTTTTTTTCTCCCCAGTCCTATTGGTGGCGCCGTAGCACTGAGCATTAAGTGTGAATCATGAATTTAATTGGTGTCAGGCAGCGTGCCTAAATTTTTTTTCTCCAAGTCTTTGTGCACCTGCTGGCCAAACATGAAAAATGTCCTAGGTTAATAATATATATATTATATATATATATTTCTTCTTCTGATTATTAGCAAGTTACATTTAGACCAGGCTATGTAGGCAAATGTTTGTGGTCATGAAAGGTCATTAAAGAAACATTTAATGAAGGTGTTTTTCACCGGCATGCTACGCAAAAACCACAGGGAGCATCCCAAAAAATAGATAACTTTTGAAGGTCTCTATATATGGCATGCCGAATCTGAGCTCATTTGGACCAAAAACTAGGACTAGATATGTTTTATGAACACACTGTCAAAATGTGAATGGATTTTTGATCTAATATGGCCCACTTCCTGTTCATCAGTGCTGAACAGTGCGTCCTTTCATTTTTATGCTTACCTAATGGAGCTCTATCACTGCTCTTAAGTTTGTGAGCTTATGTCAAAATTTGTCCATCTCTTTGCCCATAGGGGTCCACTTCTAGGTGGCACTGTTGAGTAAATTTTTGATCAGAGGCACATAACAGAATTTTCTGAAAAGTTTCACCACTTAATGTAAAAGTAATTTTTTTTCTTCCCATTGTAATCTTTGTGCATTCCTATAGGTGGCGCTCTAACATTGATCATTGTGTTTGACATATCAATGTAATCAGTGGCAGCCAATGTATAGGTGATTCAAATTTCAACATGCTTGGACTAATCATGTGCATGTATGATTTTTTTAAAACGTTTTTTTAGGAGCCTTTGCCCCTGTTGGCCAACAGTTTTTTGCATTTTCTCACGCATAGATTTTAATCCCCAAGTTTTGTACAAATCAAATAATATTGACATTTCATGTCTATGGTAGGGGGAACTATAGTGTACACTTTTCATATACTCCATAGTCCATTATATTCAAGCTGGGAGGATGCATTAGTTATTGAAATTAGTGATTGAGGTCTCTAGGCCTATGCCTGTGGCCATGAGAAGTCATCAAAGAAACAGGACCGGCATGCTACACAAAAGCCGTAAAGAGTATCCCAGAAAAATGTACTTTTTTCCATGTCTCTCCACGTGGCATATCATATTTTAGCTTGTTTGGACCAAAACCAAGGAGTTGATTGGTTTCATACAAAGGCAGTAAAAGTGACAGGCTTGACTCATGGAGCTCTATCACTGTTCTGAATCTCATGAGCCGACTCCAAAATATGCCTGTTCTCACTCCCAATGGGGTCCAATTTGTGATCACGCTGTTGAATTAGTACGCATCGGGAATTGTCATGATGCCCATTTTATACATTTTTTTGTCGGAACGCTCATTCCTGTAGCTCCATGTGAGACTTTTCGTCAAAATTCAAGGGGCCAAAAATGTGTCTGTTTGAGGGTACCTTAACCACTGGGTCCTTTGCCCTCTCTCGGTCTAACTCCAGTTGCAGTTCCCTGACTCGGTCCTCACGTTTCCTCAGCTCCTCTCCTCGTCTCCACTCACTCGCTTCACTGTGGCGTTCCAGGTTTGATAACTGCTCCGCCCTCTGCTGGAGTGACATCTCCAACTGCTGCACTCTGCTCCTCAGGTTCTCATTTTCCTAACACACATGGATTGTGTCAGTGGCTGTGTTTACATGTACACCAAATCTGATCATGATCTGATTTCTGGAGTTATCAGCTTATTGAACAGTAACATCTGTGAGTAATATGATTTTCAGGTTTCAAGACTGAAAGCTATGCAAAATGGACAAACTAATGTTAAAATGAATTGTACATTGTACAACAAATACAACAGTTACTCTAAAATGTTATTGCTTATCTGACACAGGTCACCAGGTGTTTTGATAATCATATTTCTTTTGTGCATGTACACAACCAAACCTCCTTGTCAAAGCCTGATCTTGTCAGATCTCAGAAACTAAGCAGGGATAGGCCCGGTTAGTACTTGGATGAGAGACCGCTGGAAATACCAGGTGCCAAAGTGTGGCGCCAGTGGCAAAAAAAATGTTGTTGTGCAAGGCACTTTGCCCATATTGCCTAGTATGAGTGTGGTGTGTGTGTGTGTGTGTGGTCGGTTGGAGAAGTAGATGGTGCAGATTGGTAGCCTTATTAAACACACTGAAATTTTCACTGTTCTTATTATTGGGTTATCTGATTATTCTAGTTCTATAAGTTTTACTGACCGTGTATATGTACCCAGTAACAGATGCATTGTACATATTAAACCATGCCCATTAGCAGTGCCACTTCTTGCTACCTTCATGATCATGTTGCTGGACTGGGAGGGGATGGTGGACAGCTGTTGCAGAAGACCCTGTGTCACACTCAGGCTTTGCTTAAGACTCTCGTTCTCTGCCGTTAAACAAAGCACCCTTTTCTCCGAGTCTGTAGCACCCTGACAAAAACACCAAATATTTATCACCCTTTTGGAGTTACTGATGCATTTCTCATCTGAAAGGTCTTAAATGCCTTTTATATCACAGTAAATCACAAACTGGTTTGACATTTTAATTTCTCAACTGCAGTTATGTTAATTAATCAAAGCACTTACAGAAGCAGTTCTCAGTCTGGATAGCTCTTCTTCTCGTTCCTCTATGCATCCTTTCAATTCATCAATCTGTACAAACATGGATGCAATTTTATATTACATTTAATAAAGGAATTTCGTAGGATAATGACATGAAACACATTTCCACTATAATCAATAGGTCAATGTTCACTTTAAAACATTTTTCCACAGCACCCAAATAGGTTGTATTCATGTGCCTATTATGATCATATTTGATAATTTTAGATGAAGTTATCATTATTTCTCAGAGATTAGCTCCACACACTTGTCATATTAATTTATATGTGCTGATAGAGAATACATCAATACATCAACCCATGAAGAGAGTTTGGGACTGTTGTGAAGTATTTTGTGTACCTGTTGCTGGAAGGCCTGTATTCTTGAGTATCGGTCTTTGTCTTTCTGCTCGAGCTGTGAATGCAGCAGACGCAGTTCTCCTCTCAGATGACTCCTCTCGCTCTGGAGACCGTACAGTGACTCCACCAAGAGATGGACTCCCCCCTGTGCCGCACTGTCACCACTGCATTCACCTAAAAACACAACAAGCATAATCTGTCTGAGTTGAATCTATCTAATTTGTAAATTTATAGACAATGATTAAAATAAATGTTATAATTGTGTTGCTGTGGGATCGACTCAAGTTTAAAAATAAATCCATAAGTCTCTAGCTCTAACAGTGGAACCTGTTAAAGCTAGCTGCTATAAAAACAAAAAATACCTTTTATGATCTTTGAACGTCTAATGACCTGATCATCTCTGCTATCTTTACTGGAACATCTAAATATCTATTTAAAGGGATTGTATTCAGAATAACATGGTTGTTTTAAAGATACACTATGCAACGTTTCTGGTGGAAGGTCTGCCACCTACATGTTCCCTTACAACAGTTTTGCCTGTAATGCTCTACAGTATGATACTAAACTAAAAGCAAAAGATACTTTGAAAAACATGCATTTTTATTGTGAGCGGGCTTGTCTCGTCACAACTTGGCTTGGTGGCATTACTTGCTTGTCTCCATGAAGATGGAGATAAGTTTAATGCTTTATTGTGGAATTTTGTATGCAAGGCAATGACATCGCCAAAGAGACAAGCAGGTGGTACACCCTCCACTAGAAAGATACATAGTGCACCTTTAATTCATGTCATTTTAAAATGAGGTTAAGTAGATATTCAGTTTCTGCAGTGAAACAGATATTGCCCCATAAACTCACATGTATGTGCAATATTAATAAACTCACTTAGACATAGATCTCTTTTACACACTCACCCACGTGTACACATTACACATTAACCATGCATTGCTTCAGTTACATTTAACCACTGAGGTCTCAAAGGGCTCTTTACAGACACATATTGATGCCGTGCACGTGCACCCAGAACCACAGCTCTATTATAAAATGCACAGAGCTGGTAGCATTCAGTTCTTCTCAGCTAGATGAAGAACAACATGCACAATTATATTTTAATCACTTTTTGTTTGCTTCATAATTTATGGTCTGTCCTGTTCAATTTTCTGGCATTGGTTTTATGTTAATTTTGTATTTTTCTTGCATGCATTTCAGAACAGTAGAGGCTTGTGAATTTAGGTGGGCAATACCGGGAAAAATCAGTAGTAATATAATACATTTTTTGAACAGGCAAAATTGGAATATTGAGAATACTGTCTCTGATAAAAAAGCAACAAAAGGAATAACAACAAGGGAAAATAAAATGGACTTGCAGTAATCTTCCGATCAAAACTAAAGAATCTAATTTCTGCACATTTGTGGTTAATCATCTGCACAATACTGACTATAGTGGCCAGTGAATGAAGAACGCACTGAAAGTCAGCTCAAGTAAACAGCTAATCCTTGTAAACAATAAACATGATCAGTGAGTCACATGTGGGTATTGGAGAGATGTTATTTTTAGCTCCGCGCACGTGGACATGAGCATGTGCCTGTCCATGTAAGTGCCTCATTGGGAAAACCACAATGCTTTGAATCTTGTTTTATTTATGGCAAAAAAATCACACCATCACCACATCTTTGACTACTTAATGGTACACTTTTGTGGGGTACCCACTGCTGTCACACACCATTGTCGAACATTTTCTCCATTTAGCTTAGCATGCACAATGCTGCATATTGAATATTGATGTTACAAGATGGAAAAGGATTTCTATGACCTTTGCCATCAGAGGTCAAGAAAACATTAACATAACATTTCATCAAATCAGAAACATTCACATTCACATAGTGAATAACTTCTTAATTTGGGTTAGTGTTGTAATAAGTCTTCAAATGTAACATATTTGTGATAATGTAATTTTGCTATAAAACATATTAACCCTTTCCTAAGTGTGAGACCATAAACAAACATACACTATAGTTTCCCTGTATCTTGAAATTATACTTATTGTTATTGAGGCATACAATTATTTGTTTTTTATTTTTTTTATATTGTCCTTGAAAGAAAATTTGCTATGAGGCCAGTGCTAGCTTGTTGCTCAAGACAACTGACCACAGGAATATTACTAAAAATAATCAGCATCTTACCAACAATATGTGGTCAATCTGATTCTATCATACAGGTCATCTCATATCACACAGCCACATTCTCTAAAGAATAATTTCACACCGTTTCTCACATGCACCACCTTCCTCTTTACTCTTGCCCCTCCCCCTCTGATTTAATCAACTTGGATGCCCACAAAATGAGAAAGTCCCCTCCCCCTTGGACTCACCTTCACTCTGGGGACTCTGGGCTTGTTGCTGACTAAAGGCCTCTTCCAGACTGGTTATGATGCTCTTCTTGTCCTTAAGTCTTTGGCGATATGAAGCTCTCAGTGCCTTCATTTGACGTCGATGTTGAACGCGGTGTCTCTTTAGTTGAACCCTGTACTGGTCGGCCTGTTGCTGCAGTTGTTGGAAGTGTGAATACTGCTCCAGGAAAGTCAATAAGTGGGACATCACAGCCACCAGGGGAGAGTCTGTGATCTAGCCAAAAGACCCATGCACATAAAATGAAACATGATGCTCTATTTTCAGGTGTAACATCCTCACACAATACTTTGCTAGGGCTGCAGTTGTTTAGATAACAGAATATTCCCTGCAAATAATGTTGTTTTATAGAAAAACTGTGTTTTATCTGTCATGCCTCTACAAACTCCTCTAAATGCTATTGTACTTGTACTTGTTTAAAATGTGCACTTTGAACAGAATGCTACAAATTTAATCACTATCACAATACTTAAAATTGCAATTCGATTTTTTCCAAACTTGCAGCCCTGACCTTTGCTGCTGTTTCAAGATGGTGTTGTGAGGTCCTTCTCTGCTCTGCCTCTTGTTTGAAGGACAAGAACGCAGCCAGAGGAGTGCATGCTGGGAGATCTGTGCCATCTGCATCATCCTCATCACTTGGAGACAACTCATCACTGTCACTGCTGCTGCCTGTGGGAAAAAGTATATTGTTTTTAAAATAATAATATCTTATTTGATCCTGATAACTTTTCACTTAAAAATAATAACAAAATATATTTATTGGGACATACAACTGTTTGTTGCATAATTGTGTAAACATATGTCATATTTTAGCATAATTGCTCTTCTAATCCCATTTTTACTCATTAGTCTGTACAGGAGCAGATTAGAAATATTGGTACAAATATTGGCTGAATTTTCTATATCAGACCAATACCAATATTTGAGGAAAACCTCCAATATATTACAATACTGATGCTGGAACCTATATATTGTCCATTAGCATGTCATTAGTCTATTTAATTGTCTTTCATTATTGAACGGATCAGACCTTATAATAAAAATGCATGAGTATTCCGTACAATACAAAACATCCCGGCACTCACTTGAGTCAAGCTGAAGCCGAGCAAAAGCCTTTTTTCCCAATTTGGGGGTGTGGCCACATCTCTTGCTCCCTGTTTCCATGGAAACATGTTCTGCCTCCTGAGCTCAGCAACACATTTGGGGTCAGACAATTACACACACAAACACTGATAATGCTAAAATGATTACACAAAGCACATGATGTGAAATGTACAGTTATACTGGAGTAACATAACGCTAAATACAAAATGCTAAATACTACTAAATGTTACATGTGCATTTGCTAACTGATACTAAGCCCTGAGATATGAACAGAAGAGATGGGACTTACGTTTGTAGATGCGCCACCACATGCTCCCTCCAAAGCCTCGTCCTCCTCCTTTTTAAAAACTGTGTAGAAAATGTAGACTAGAAGAGAGTAGAAGGCATACATCTCTACGCTGACTCAAAAAACCTGGAAGACATTCAGCTCATTTATCAATACTGTCACACTCATTTTTTTACATGGCTAGTAAAAATCAGATAACTAGAATAATAAGATAAACAGATCAGATTTTTGCGGCAGGATTACATGCACTAAAGAAACCTGATCGTCAAAAAACACCCAGTGACATGTATCAGTTAAGCAAAAATTTTTTGAGTAACTATTGTTTTTAGGAAACAAGGTATAATGCTTTTTAAAATAACTCCATTACAATCTTTCACCTTTAATTTCTGCCTTTGCCACATTAGTTTGCCCTTTTTGGCACAATTGTCACTGTCAAAACATGTACAGGTGTGAATAATCAGAAACAAATCAGATTACTCACTCATCAGATGTAACTATTAACATGACATTGCAGTAATCTGATAAATCCAGATACTAGATAATGATTAGACTTTTGATGTGCACATTAACAGATAATCAAATGACACTGAGTCCCATTTTACCTCATCTGGCTCCCATCTTTTCTTCACAGCTGATGCCGTCATAACACTCCAGTTGTTGCCATTGCCTCGTACAGTCCTCGTCTCATGTGAAGGTCCTGTGTGAATATCAGATCCCTCTCTCCTCCCTCTTTCTCCCTTTACGCTCCTCCTCACCACTTTGCTCTACCGACAGGCTGATGCTGCTATCGGACTGAGCATGCCCAGTGCAGCCCTCTAGTCTGCTGCAGTGTTAACAGGCAGTTATAAAGTCAAGACTAATTATCTTGTGCTACATGCTGCTAATGAGCCTATGAAACCCGTTTGAATATATCACATAGTTCCAGTTCAAGCACAAAACAGAATGACCAAAATCAAGGCAGGTAAATATTTTAAATCATTTTAAGATCATATAAAATACACAGTATGTGTCTTTCAACCCGATGGCTAAACATATGAACAATTACCATTTATGAATTTATATTAATAACACACAAAATGAAATACTGATACATAATGAAACACTCACAAAACAGACACTGTTCCCAAATTGTGTTAACCTATCTTGTCATCGTGTCCTGTAGTTTGGCCTGAGATATGTGGAAGTCCAAGAAATGGTTGTGTATGCACTGCAGTAAAAAGGGGGACGTGTCTCTAAAGTCTGAAACCCTGAGATAGATTCTGCAGTGTCCCATGCAATGTACTACAAAGAATCAGCAAAATGCAAGGTTGTTTTTGTGGACAAACCAGACCAAGGCAAAAATCTCCCTTTAAAGCTATTTTAGGATGTAAATGACGCAAGTTTCTGTATATAACATAAAAGACAAGAAACAGGGCCAAGAAGGTAGATCACTGCAGATATTTGAATACTGCTGAGGCCGATGAAATCAATGGGGCCAGTTGGATGCATCATAACACTCAGCAGTATCACTGATGCTGCTGAGATGAATGATCTGAAACAACAAACTGGTTCATTGGTACCAACTGGCTCGACAGTCATCAATGCAACCACTGTGTAATTACAAACTCATGTCAGTGCTATGTAAAATCTACATCCTTATTGTAATGTAAGGAATAGTAAAGTTTCCTGATAAACATAATAACAAAAGAGCATAAGGCCCAGATTCCGCAAAGATTCCTGGTTAGATAGACCTCAGTTCACGATGGCCTTTTTTTTGGCTACTAATATTACTTACATTTTTATAGCAGTTAATATGGTTAACATTTTATATAATTTAAATTGTGAGTCCAAGTAATATCCCTGTTGGAGCAATAAAGTTTGTGTAAGTACATTTCTGTATTGGTGATTAGTCATTTCTGAAAATAACTGAGTATTAACTAAAAAGGACATGCCTCACTAAATACTTATATTACACTTGTCTGTCACTTCTATTAGAAATATTCTGAGAGCTCGTTTGGAAGCCCAGCAACCCACACACAAAACGCCTCTCAAAATCCACTCCAGAAGTTCCTCTGTTGCAGCTGTAGATGCCATGGTCAAAGGAAGAGCCAGAGCCAAACCAGCAAAAGCTCCTAATGCATTTCCAGTGAACAGGCAAACGGTAAGGCAACAGGACAGTGAAGACAGGCACAGGCAGTGATTCATGAGTGAAAACGCATCTGGTGATAACCAGTCTTTTAGTGCAACCAGAAGGCACGACCCACACAGAAGGATATAAGCTGTGTTGTGGTCTTCACTCAGCCAAAGAAGTTCAAAGGAGAGGAAAGTTAGAGCCAGGACCTCAGATGCCCATGACAGTTCATCCTTTGGTAAAAAATTGAAGAAGGAGCTGAATGGTGCCAATGTGGAAATTCCTGCAGAAAGTCCAAGCATGAAGAAGCCAAGAGATGGAGCTCTGTGATTCTAGGAGAAAATTGTAAAACCAATAATTGTAATAGCAGTTTAATAACACTGCAATACCATACGAAACTCATACATGCATATAAGTTAGTGCAATCAAATACAGAAATACTAATACCAAGACACTGCTTTGTGTCTCTTACCTTAAACAATCTGTAAGATGAATGCAATGCTGCTAAACTCAGACATAAGTTGCAACACATTGTTATAAACGAGGCCATTGAACTTTTCAAGATAAGATATTAGGAACACACAACGCGGTAAGCGCCAAAAAATGAATTGGACGCAAACTTGGTAACGCGTGGTGCTGCAAAAGTATGAATGCCAGTTTGTTTTGACATGTGACGGCGAATCCGGATGTATTCAGTGCGCATGCTCAAACAGACGCCTTTCAAGTATGTTTCAAATCCAACAAATGAACAAAATAAACAATACTGTAAGCGCTAATTAAATTTACATAGAATATTGAGCTTAACCAATTACTAATTATTAATATTACAAATTACAATATTTTACTGCATTGGTTTACAGTCGCAGTGAGTGGTAAAATACTACAACCCTACTTTATACGGCTGCACCAGAACGCAGCAACAGCAGTTCGAAAAGTATGGCGGCGGAGTTGATTACTCTGACAGAGCAGTGGATACGAGATAAACTTCAATTAACACATCCTTGTCTTGGTAAAACATCCTTAAGTTTACGTAAAATAGGTTTTATAAAGTGTACGAAGTTTTTGCATAATTTGGTTGTTTGATTGTATTAAATCTTGCATCGTCTACTAAAGCATATGTCGCTAAGCAGCTAGCTACATTAGCCATAGGAGATAAACACAATCTTGATCACCCAAGTAAAAGTGATTTCTGACCAAATGTTTCGTCTTTACAGGTGATGTCCGTTCCCTAAGTCTGCCTGGCACATACGAGCAGAAGATACAACATTTAGGATCTGGATTAAAGAGCTTTATACGTTTAAAGTCTTTGGATCTTTCTTGCAATGCTCTTGTGTCTGTTGAGGTAAAAAGAAGTAATAGTATTATAATATAGTATTTAGGGAAGTAGGCCTAGTTCAGGATTTGGATAGTAACTTATGGTGAAGATATTTATGTATAGTTTGCTAAATAAAGTGCAAGTTACTACTGCTAATAATGCTATTTTTCTTTCTCTATTTCTATCTAGGGAGTGCAGCACCTGAAGACCTTGGAGAGGCTTATCTTGTATTATAATGCCATACCTTCTTTGGATGAATTAAAAGTTCTGTTTGAATTGCCTGTGTTAAGAGAGCTTGATGTTCGGCTAAATCCTCTGACAAAAAGAGATCCACAGTATCGCCCATATATAGTCCACGCAATGCCTAAACTACGGAAACTTGGTCTGTACCATAGTATTCAGCTTTTAAATATGTCTATAAACCTTTTTCCATTATTCCTATTATTTTTTTTATTATTTTTTAGATGGTTGTCCTGTAAGAGACACTGATCGTAAAGTTGCTATTATGAAATTCTCATCAGATGATCTACCTCAAAAGGATGCTTGTGCAAAAGAATCTCCAGACAAAAGGTGAACCAACTAGTTTCCGTGGCCTTTTAGTCACAAAAAAAACCCAACAACGATATTTTACATTTTACCTACCTCTTTTGCTTTCTTTTTATAAAAGAACCAGTTGTCAGAGGTTGGCTTTGGTTGACCGTATCTGCCAGAGGCTCGCTGTCCACAAAGACTCAGATGACATAGTGTTAAATTTTGCTGCAACAAATCTCGAAGACCAGGCTGAAACTTGTGTACAGCATGGTGAGTATATCATGAACACATGACATTATGTCATCTCAATATGTTTTAGATCATGTTGTCAAAAGCTTGCCTCTACTATTTTCTCAGACAACAAAGAAAAAAAACAAAGTGATTTTACTAAACAAAGGAATTCCACACCAAAACAGGTAAAGTGACTACAGTGGGAAAAAAAGCATGTTTTTTTTGTTTTGTTTTGTTTTGGGGTTTTTTAATGGTGACCTCAGTTATTTGTGTGTGCCTAGGATGCTGCTAAATCAATTTTGAGGCATCCTTCTGCAATTTATGGTATGTCTCTTTTAGGCAATTTACCTAGTTGATTCTCTATTTATACATTATTTCATTTTATTTTAAACACTAGACATTGGGATAAAAAGTAAGGAAAAGTACAATAATTTTAGTACCTTAATTCTGAAGTCTGACAATCAGCAGGGGGCGACATAATCCTGTTTGTCTGCCTTTAGAATTGTATCATACAGTTTTGTCATTCAGTATCTGATATTCTGTTTTGGTTGAACAGATAAAAGGAAGTCTGAAGTTCAAGAAAAATCCAAACAAATTTGTGAAACCACAGTCTCGTCTAAAGTAACAGAGAAACCGAAGGTGTCTTTTGGTCCTTATATTGAGAAAACCAAGCCTTTATTTGAGAAACTAAAAATAAAGGATTCTAAACAAAGGAGACGCCAAGCCATAGGTCATTTCACTCCTAATCCAGGTGAGTGAGCCATTGCTTATTTTAATCAAATGTATTGTTTTTTTTTCTTTCCTTGTTAGATAATTAGTGTGTTATAAATTAAATACTAATACTTTGATTATTACTAGATGAATTCGGTTGACTTTTTATAATCCTACTATTTGATGTACATAAATGTGTAATTAAAGTGGATTGATAGAACATGACTACTAATTCATAATCAAATATAAAGATCAAATTAGTTTTAACAAGTTTCTTTTTCATTTTCAGATCAAACTGTCCATCCTGGCTCATATTTTGGGGATATCCGGCCCCCCAGTCCATGTCGACTTGGAGCAAATGTGTCTAACCCAGCTAACCCAATACTGCATCCACCAAGACTCACTTACGCAAGTTTTCACAATAAAGAAAGTGGTGGCTCCTCACAGCAAGAAGCAAAGAAGAAGAAGGTTCACAATTTATCAATAAATTAAATAATCATCACTGCATTTATTTATCAAATCAAATACTATACCGGTACATTTGCTCTAAAACGCCATGTGCTGAGAAGTGGTTTTATGACTCAAAGCAGTAATTACATAAAAACAACACAGGAAATATGTAAAATCTTTTTTTTTAGTCTGTGAAGATGTCCTCAAGAGGCATCACTTAGGCTTTCTCTGGGTCTACATTAGTAAAAAATCTAATATTTATGTTCCTCTTGCCATCTGAACAATTAATGTCAAGTAAGTGGAGAAAATAATTACTAGGTTAATCAATAACAGGCTCAAACTTAGTTATTTTAAGTTTTTTCCTTTTAATAATATGTTATGCTTTCCAAGTATTTAATAATGCATTGCTGTTCTGTGTTTTTTTAATCTCTCAGGGGAGTTACAGGAAACCACTCGAGATGCTCCTGAACCTTGTAGATAAACACTGGAGGGGAGAGAGATCCCTGCATCAAAACAACAACTTCCTGTGTAAGCTCAAGTACAGATTGTGAAGAATGCAGTCTCCCTTTTGCAGTAGCCCAATAGAAGTGCACTATATTACATAAACGCCTTATTTTATTTGTCTGTTTATCCAGCTCAAGCTGTGCAGATCCTCTCTCTGATGGAAAGCAGTATTTCTAGTCGAGAGGCAGAGATCAAGAACTTAAGACAACAAATTGATTCACTGAACTCAAAGGCTGCAGCAAAAGAGGAACAACACAAAACGGAAATCCAAAATCTAACCTCTCAGCTGCAGGAGGCACACGTTACTGCAGTGAGTGTCTAAGCAAATTATAGTGCGCTTAATTTCTTCATGGCATGTTTATAAGTGAATGTATGGTCTGCAAAACAGGGGAAACTAAATGAGCAGCTAAGGATAGTTCTGGAGGAGAATGTGTCTCTGCAGAGGCAGCTAATCAAGCTTGAAAAACAGTACCTCAAGTCAATGATAAAAACATCACCTCGTACTCAAATTCAAGGTATTTTTCAGACAATAAATCACTTCTTAAACGTTTTTGTCAGTATATGATTCACCTTAATGACATATTTTTAGAAGCACAGATAGAAGTGGAGGATTTGAGGAGAGAAATTGAGATCCTGAAGGAGAAAGTGCACAAATCTGAATATAAGGAAATTATGAAATGAACAGGAAATTCACTGGTAAGTTGATATAGTTTGTGTTCCTCCTTATCACTAGTGTTATATACATGTAACCTAACCTAAGAGTATTATTTATTCTTTTGCAGGTGTTGAGATGAAGATGGGCTGAAAGACCTTCCCCCAATGCCAGGTTTTCCTCAACAAAGTCTATTTTAACATGGTCGCATATTTAACAACTTCACTCAAAAAATTGACATTGACTTTAAATAAATGTATTATGTGTTTTGAATCAGTATATTTTGTTAATTGGAAGTGTTTCAAGCAGATTAAGTTGAAACCAAAATTAATACTATTGATCAATATAAAATAATTAAATTGAAAAAGATTGTATAATACATTTATTTCAAATCAATGTCATTTTTGAGTGTTAGTGAAGCAAGTGCTCTTTTCATTATTAGTTTGTGTAAGCCTCTTTTTATACCTTATTTCCTTAAATGTGTACATAATTGGTAATAGGCTGTTGTGAGGAAATTATTCTCAGGAGTTGTTAGTAAGTATAGATTACTGCTTCTTCTTGAATTAGCTGCAGTTTGTGAGTTTTTAGGTCAGTCTCCATCTGCTTTGTACAGAGCAGTGGACTGAATGCTGCTAGATCCAGCTGCACTGTGACTTTATTTGTATGTGTGCCTAAGGGCTGGACCACTACTCTCTCTGTGCTAACCTGAACTGGCTGAGCTGCTGCTAAAATGAAAGTGGCTGTTTTATGTGAATGTTACTGTACAGGTCAGTGGTCTGTGCTGCTGATATAGAGATACTAGACTAGACTAGACTAGACTAGACCCTTATGGTGTGAAATAACTGTTATTTTAAAGGACCCCTATAGACCCAAGTGGCAGAGAATAGGGGCTATTTATTGTTTTAAATGCATTACAAATCATGAACATACATTAAGAGCTCTAAAGAACAAAACACACTGCATGCACCAAGGGGAAATAGTACGTTAAATGTATATGAAAAAATAGACACTAATTCCTCCACATTGAAAGTGCACAGCGTTGAGCACAAAAAGCACTACTGTAGAAAACATAAAACAATGAGAAGCTGCTAGACAGTCATTGATGCATGATTCTTCATCAGCTTAGGCTACAGGTAGTTTGACAAATGCTTTAATTATTAGGCTGCAAAAATATCCATATACAAAAGTAGCATCCCTTTTTCCATTTTGTGTGTAAACAGTTGCTCTTTGTGCCTGACTTAACCTTACAATGAAAACAAATGATGCATTACAGCTTTGTACATGTTATTGGTACACATTGATTTCAAGCAATACAAATTCATGGTTTCAACGCCCCTTTTTTGGTTATTTTTATCTGTCCAGTGGCAACAACAGGCACAGTAGTCCAAACATGATATGACAAACCATTACTGTTTTCTATATGCTTCTGAATCAAATGCAATATACAGAACATGCACAAAGTACGGCAACACGGGAACATAAAATAAAACACAAAATACGTGTCATAAATTAAACTTCCAACTTTTTAGAATATCCACAACTTTACCACAAATATAACCACCATATAGGAAGATATGGAAAAAATACAATCTTGTACAATTTAGCTCAGAGCTTCCTTCTTTAGCTGCGCTTACCAATTCATTATGATAGCAAGTGGCATGTAGTTGTAGGCCAGTATAAAAGGGCATAACGAAATGGGAAAACCGATAACAGGCGTAATTGAAATGTTTATATTTAATAAATGTTCACAAACAATATGACATGAGGCATTTAAAAATAAAGTCTTGGCAATTGTAGTTTTTAAGCTGAAGGCAGGTTAATGGTAACATTTTAAAATATGTATTAAAAGGGAATGACACACAAACACACTAAAAGTTATAAGAGTCAGAGTAGCTTTTGAAAATTAATAAATACTGATAAATCTATCAAAAGTTGGCACCAATGTTTTAACTACCTGAAATACCTACTGTGTCTCTAAATATAAAAAGTACTAAATAAAACGGGATTTGATATTTCTATTAAAAAGTGCAATGTCATACTGTGTTATAGTTTGTTTTTCTTGGCTTGTTCTTCATCATTTTGCTGGATAATTAATATATGACCCTATATGAACAGTGTCAATATTGATAGCATAGCGTTTTCAGTGTTTTGGCAGTAACTCACTATTAGATAGGAATGTACCAGCTGGTGATGACTTTGTAAAAATGGATGTAAACAGTTTTCCAGTTCTCACACTTTCACAACAAGAAAACAAACTCAAAATCTCTCATACACATAGATGAATGGGAAAATACTGTAGATCAATACCTACTCTTTTGTGCTTGATTTGAGAACTCTTTTAATAGCAAATTACTCTAGTTGGTCAAATGTTATTTTTCCTTCTTCTTACCCTCACATGGGTTTGCCCACGTTATTTTTGGTGACTTTCTTCTCATATGACCCTTTATGTTTGTATCCGGAGACGTATCCCGATGTGTCCACTATGTCGACCCGCCCGGCCTTGCCCTTTCCGCGCCCCGAGTCGTCGAAGCGTTCCTTGTGCGACCCGGTGAACTTTGTGGTGTCAGTCAGACGGCTCACGGTAGGAGAGGCTACAGCTCGCTACAGGACATAAACATGACATAATATTTTGTTATCCAGGAGAGGCAACAGTGACAAAGGGTAGGTGATATTGATAAAACTTTTTTTTTCTCTAGATGACAGTAATTGCTTAGGGGCCAGGAATGAAATCCCAAATCCATTAAATAAGGATCATATGTGCCTGTTATACCCTTGTTCTGAAAATTACATCACCAGTTTTTTACTTTTTAGCAACCATTTTTTGCAACTTTTTATAATAGTCAGATAACATATTCAATATTCTGACATTCTAATTTTGCGTACCTCCAAACCAATATTGCTACGACGTTGTAGACCCTATATTCCCCCTCTAAGTAGCAGAGAGGCTGGAACCCTTTCTCAAAAATATTGTTGGTAATGATAGGTTTATTAATACCAATATATAGTACCTGGCTGATTACACCTCTGACAAAAATAAAAATGCATTGTGGGAGTAAAAGCCATTTTTTGGAGTGGCATTTGGACTTTTGAGGTATATATATTATTTTGGTATAAGAAATAAAGCCAGAATGGAAATAACAATGGTTCATTAGGAGGTAAAATGTTATTTTTACAGAGCAGTAATGATAATTGTTAAACTGTTACTGTAAGTCATATTTGCCACTATCCAATACTGATAAATTTTGTCCTTCTTACCGTAACTCCTGCAATGACAGGCCCCTTTCCCTCGATTAGCTTGAAGACCTCAGCCTCAGCCTCCTCCCCGCTCTTCTCTCTGTACTTTTTCCTCGCTAATTCCCCAAGCGCGACCTTGAACTCGTCATAGGTGATGGTTCGACAGGATTTCTTCCTGAAATGTAAACAAACAAATGCCTGTTAGTCAGTAGTGTGATATCATGGTGTAGTAAGTGCCTAAAATACAGCATGTGCTCAGCTATTGCTTCATGCTCTGTCAGGCTCACATTTGGATCAGACTGTTGAGTTTAAAATGCCTGCAGACACTTGTATACTCAGAGCAATGTGCAATCCTTCAGTGTGGAGATGGCCCGTCCCATCACATAAACAATGAGGGAAAATTGGAGACATGTGGCGATTGTCTTCCAGTATGTGCAGTGCTTCCCGGTTCAGTGAGGAGGTTCCCTGTTCCAATAATCCCAGTTCTATAAACTTCAAATTTAAATAACGGGAATGTGCATGCTGTATGTGTTTAGTACTGAAGAGGCAGGGGAACATAAGCATGTATCTGAATTCAAAAAGTGCTTAATCATGGAGAAAAAGATTAAACTATTTGTAGCCATATAATGAAGTGAAATATTCTTTTTATCAACTCTTGTAGTCTTTGGAAAAAAAAAATTTAAAATTATGTCTGCGAAGCCCACCATACACGACAGGATCACTTGCCTGATTTTGGACCCGATTTGCTTCACCCTGACTTCGGGAATGTGCATTCCGACTTTGGATCCTCGTATCCAATTTTTAAGCTGTTGCACTCCTCATGTCAGTGCAACACTGAGCTGCTCTGTCATATCTTAACCACAACACATCACCACAGCAACAGCCAATAAAACAGAGCACTGGGGTAGAGAGTGACAGACACAGAGGCACATTTTGAAAACATTCTTTAAAAAGTAAAAAGGTGAGAGTAAGGATGGGACGATATACAATTATGTCACGATGAAAAAGGTCCACAATTAATCGTTCGTGGCTTTTTTAATAATCGTGATCATCACGCACGATTATAATTGCCTTTATGGCACCAGACTGCCTCATGTTTCTGGTTTCAATACAGATCTTAGTTCTGGTGTTTGCCTACAAGGGGCCCTCTATTGTAGCAATGACACTTGTTAGCTTCTGTGCCTGTTCTGAATTGGGGATGGTTCTTCTTCACCGTCAGTCACTGTCATGGCTAGTGGGCAGGCAGTGGATCTGGATCCCAACGACGGCGCACATTTATATTGTCCAGTCAAGAATGTGAAGTCTGATGTGTAGAATTATTATGGATTTGAAAAACAAGACCAACAAAATGAGCCACCAATCTGCAGAGCCTGCTGAAAAAAAGTCGGGCAAACACGGGCAACTTAAACGCACATTGACGAGACCATCCTGCATTGTTTGACAAACTTGAGCCAAAAATATCTATCACAAGTAACATACCATGTGAAATAAACTATTGAATGTAGTTTGTGTTAGTGTGGATTTGTATGAATAATGGTACGTCTTTGTGTCGACTTTGCTATTGTTAGGTTAGCGCTAGCTGAACAGCATTTTGCACAGCTGATTGCACAGCTTGCTAGCAGTGGTGCACGTTTTTACAACAACCATGAATTAATCTGAATACCTATAACCTCCTAGGACCTGGTGTCCACATATGTGGACAACACATCTGGGGTTGTCTAGGCCACAATAAAAAAAAAATTCTACAAGGTCCTGGTGTCCACATATGAGGACATTATACCTTGGTTTAATAATTATCATGATAATATCGTTAATCACGGTTATTTTAGTCACAATAATCGTGAGTCTAAATTTTAATATCGTCCCATTCCTAGGTGAGAGTAGATCCTCATGTGTATCTGTTTACATCCAAGCAGTGAGGATGAGGGTGAAACTGCTGCAGATTAGCGATAGTGAATCTACTTCCTGTAATTTATCACCAGGATTCTGTGCATTTAAAAGCATTTATCTGAACTATTGCACCACATTTCACAAATAAGCTAACTACTGACATAACGTGCGCCCACAACTTTTAGCTTGTGGTGTGCGGTCCTTTCGCTGCCATATCCCACTGCAGTCTTCAATTATCCTTATGTCTGTGATCTGTGCTTTTTGTTGCATGTTTAAGACTGAAAAATCCTGTAGTATGTAGCAGGCTGTATTTTGTTCTTTCTGAAATCTTTAGTGCTTTTACTTACAGAAAGTCTTCATATCTAATATTAAAGGTGCACAATGTAAGTTTTCTGGTGGAGAGTTTGTCAACCCTGTTTGTTGTTTTGCCTGTAATTTTCCACAGTATGGTAAAAGCTTATCTATCTTCCATTTATTACCTTCCACAAGTTTTTATTGGCAAAAAAAGGTTGGTGGGATCATCTGCTTGTCTCTAAAGAGATTGCCAAGTTGTATGCCATTCTGTGGAACATTCCTCGCAAAACAACATTTCTATGGAGAAGAGAATGTTTTAGACCATCTGCCTGAAAATTAACATTGTGTCCCTTCAAGACTTTTATAGTGAAGTGTAAAGGTGTCTGAAAGCAAAGTGATTAATCACAGGATAATGAATATGTGGATTTGTATCCACATAAATCACAATTGTGTTGCCTTTACAAAAATATGTATAAATTAAATAATAGATTATTTTCTCCTCCTCGCAATCACAAGTGTATTTACCAAAAGACAGACCTCATATCTGATCTTAAATATTTTAGTGTCCACTTCCCACTCTTGAGTTTAAGCTTCATGGTAACACAAACACAAACAGGCATTGCTGTGGAGATACTTCCCTAAACAACTACAGCCCGTAAAGTGCCGAGGCAACCGGCTGCCATAGGAACCATTTACAGTAAACAGAGGTGCAAATTTAACTACATCTTTCCCACACATGTGACCGGCTGACGCCATTTTAATACTAGTTTGTAAACAAAGCCATGTGATGACTTGATACCCTTAAACACAGTATTATAAGTGGGCCTTCACTGAAGCAAATAATACACCTTATTATTCTGGATTTTGGCGACTTGACAATTTGCCTGGGGTGTTTGACTGCTTGTAGTGGTGGATTTGGGAGACCAAGGCGAGTTCTTTTGGGGTGCAACTTTTCTCCCAATGTGTTGTGACCATGGCTATTTAGGCTATTCTACGATAAGAAAAGGGATAGTGATATTGACGAAAATTAACATATACATTTTTTTTGCATCTTGATCACAATATTCAAGCAGTATTTTAACAATCCATCGGAAATGTGCTAAAATGTGCCTGTAAATGACTTGGTTGAGGGTCAAGTGTCACACAAAATGTGAATGGAGCATAAAAGTCACCATAAAATGGCAGGAATATTACTTTATACCCTTGTTTGGGATATTGATGTTTCTGCTCATGTTAGTTTGTGGAACTTGATTGCCTCTCTGATCAAGCACCGGTATTTCTTGCTTTCAACATGGATGACTCTGGCATTGTTCTAGTCCCTGATGTGGTTTTGTCTCTTGCAATGGTCAGATATGGCTGATTTCAGATTTTTCTGCTCTGTTCATTTATTTCTCTTGTTTGTTCTTTTTTCTGTGTTCCAAATGTCCTTCCTACATATGTTTGTTCCATGATAGACATGGTATGCCGGGTATGTGTTCTGAGTTTCTTGTGCAGTTTGACCACTGCACAAGATTGGTGTAATTATTGGTGTAATACAAATGCAACAATATGTAGGGGAAACAGGAAGACCATCTGTAACACGGCAAATAGAACATCAAAAAAGAGTGTGAAAAAGAACCTGCCAACAGACAAACAAGCAATAAAAGAACAAGCAGAAATCCGCCATATCCAAACATTGCAAGAGACAAAACCACATCTTGGACAGGAACAATGCCAGGGTCGTCTGAGCTGAAAGTAACAACCAGCAACTACCACCTCTGGATCAGAGAGGCCATCAAGATCTACAAACGAGGTCCAAGGACAGTATGGGCTTTAGCAGCGTAGTAGACACGTCACAGCATCGTGATGCTTCTGAGGATGTAGCCTTCCTCAGAAGCATCAGAAAAAGGAAGTAGCTGAAACATGTACAGTAGGTAAACAAATGCTCCTATCTGACAAAAAGAACATTAATTATACAATGAAATTTCGAATTAGCTAAATGATATACTTGACATCCTAATTTGGCATATCTTCAGATTAAAAAATGTGATATTGTTTATTTTTCAATATATAGCCCACTCCTACAATCACACCAGTGTTTGATATCTAATGTTCTTGTGTCATATTGCCGGTGTGAAAAAAGCCTTATGTTGCACGGTGGTCTGTGGAGAAGTGAATCCCATGTGTGAGCCAAGGATTTTTATGGATACGAGAGGCTATTGAAATCAGAAAGTGGGGCGCCAGGACCATCAACACAGTCGAGGGGGTGTTAACCTTGGCGACCACACCTGAGAACAACTGAGAATAGACATCACTACCAGTGAAAGAAGTACTGCCAGTGAAACATGTCAAGGAAATAAGCTATTTAGCTTTTTAGAATATTTGTCTTATTAGAAAAAACACAAAGTTTTCAGACAATTTAAATAATGTAATGATAAAATGCATCTCATTTAAAATAATCGTCTGTAGCAGATTACAGCTGCCTCCATGAGGCAGACACCACAGACCTTCATACTCGCAATAAATAAGCATCTATTGAGCCATGCTGTCATTAGCCAGTGCTCATTAAGTTGTTTTATTTCTCATGTGTAAGCAAAGTGCTTTGACACTGATTAAAAGGAAAGTTCATATCTGCATCTCTGGCGTCTCCTGGCTCAGTCATGAGTGAAAGGGGCGTAAAAGCACCTCCCCCTGTCTGCATGATGCTATACACTGTTATGACATAGAAACAAACAACATTACTGGACTGACAATATTTATGTTATTGTATTATTTTAAATGTTCAGAGAGAGCTCTGTAAAGAGATTGTACAGCTTCATCTAGAAACACCTGAGTGCTGTCCAATCCGCTGTCCACTGCCTGTCCTGCAAAACCTCCCTAACAGTAAACATCCATTACAGCTAAGTCAATGACTCATAGGTCACATCACTTTTTAGTAGAAATGTTTTCCTAAATAACAGAACATATCTTATTGTTAATTGTACATTTATTACTGCCAGAATGTGGAGCTACTTGTAAAACACCAGCTAAGATGGAAAGTTCACTTTAATCATTGGTGGATTTCCAAGCACACTTGCATGGCCTTTCCTCTTATGCAGCGAGATCTCGTGATGAATGGCCTGCAGCAATCATATCCTATTCTGGTGCTCTGTAGCAGAATAATGTTTATTCAAACTGGGAGGATGGCAACACAAGCACCAAAACACTCCCTAACCCATAATGTCTCTGCATTGCTGGTCAAGCAAATACACTGCGTATGTTTTTAAATGCTGCAGGTATTTAAGTCAAAAACTGTACATAAATTACAATGCAACGCACAGCTATGACAACCAAACCTTTGCTTGTGCTTTGCTAGTGACAAGTCCTAGCACTCTACAGTAGGCTACTGTCCCAGTGATCTTGACATAAAGGGCTTCTCTGACTGTGGCATGTATAGGCCATCTCATTCAAACTTAGAAGGCCAAATTAACTCTTGATATATAATTTTTTTGTACAACATTATCATTATTATTTTTATTTTTATTTTTATTTTTATTTTTATTTTTATTATTAGCAAAAATATTTGAAATTATTTGTTTAAATCACACCCTATTTTTCTCATTAAGGGTGTACTAAAAATTGCAGATCTGTTAATGTCTAATTTTATTCAAGGTAAAAACTGTAATAAAAGGATTACAATTTATTTAATGTCATGTAATCTGAATAAGTTGCTATACAGCTCTGAGTAAATAAATTGTAGCATATGTTTTAAAATGGCCACTTGACCTATCATAAAAATATAAAAATACCTAACATATAATATAATATATTATTCAAAAAGCATAATCATTCGTCATTATAATCCTCTAGTCCTGGACATGCAACTGTTTGACACAGGCATCTAAATATTGAATACAATATTAAACTGTGCACTGACAAGTCTCCTGTACTCAAGAACATACAAATTAAATGGCCAAATGGCAAAGCAGCATAGAGGCCACTAAAATTGTTTGTATTTCAGATTGAAACAGCCAACTAGAAAATGGCTGCTTGGAAAAAAAACAACCAGAAAGAAGGAATCAACTAGTAGATCTTTAGAATATTGAGATGTCATGTGAACACAACCGATTATCACATGACTTACTTGACTTTGCTGAAGACGATGTCCACATCTGTCAGGGTGATGTTTTTCCCATCAATCACACCACAGTCCTTGCACAGTTTGGACCAGTTTTTGCCATGCATTTCTCTGCCCGTGGCCCGTGTGTCTCCGTGGATGGCAAAGCGCCGGAATGACTCCTCCAAAGCTGTGATCTCAACTGGTGTGGACGAGCCCATGCCTCCATCACTGGTGCCGTTGGACTCGGTGGAGAGCCTTTTGGAGGTACGGTCCCGGGATTGTTCAGTGTGCGGCCTCATGGGGACAGAGCTGATGTTTGGGTGTTTGGCTGTTTGGACCTTAAAGTCATCTATGTTGTCTCTGTGGGAAGAAAAGTTTAAGAAGACTTGTGTTATTTAAGAGCCTGTAAATTATTTTGAACCAGGAAATCAGGAACATGCTTTCGTTTGAACTTTTAACTCTGCCCACTCTCTCTGTAATCCTGATAATGCACCGTAACAGGGTATCAACTGTCTGGGATTGTTTTCTCATGATTTTATTGAACAATGTGCTGGATTGGACCAAACTGTTGTCCCTCTGGCAATAGTTTGACCATTACTACTTCTTATCCAACAAAATACCAATTATTTTCTTTTACAACACACTGTATAATATAAACTGCATTTATCTTAGCCAGAAGAAACTAAAGTAATGTAGGCCCTTTACGTAGACTATTATGTCCCCATTTGACCCAAACAGAGAAATGTTACACTTGTACACTTAGTAGCCTACTTTAGCTATCTCCTCCTTCCAGTCCACACTTCACTATCATTGTTTAAATCCACCTGTCATTCACTCAGAGCGTGAAATGCTGACCAATAGGAAGAATGGGTAAGAAAAAGTGTCTTACCCACAGTTTGAGCTGCTTTAAACATAGAAATAGTGAATCACAATATGAGGTTTTAACCAAAATAACATATTGTCACTGGGATCACTAATTAAATTTTTATTACCCTAAGTGAGCTAAATCCACTAAACAGAAAGCCTAGAGCTACTCACATGCAGTTTCATGCTATAAAAAAATCACCACATCCTATAGAAACCAAACATACTGTAGAGCTGCATGTCTAGAGAAGTGGCGTGCTTTGATGATAAGGTCAAGACACAGCTTGTTTTAAGTGCTCAGTGTCTTTCTGCGTGTAGGTTTTTTTGAATGTACTGCCTGCAAACAATCAGCTTAACTCTAGTGCCAGTATAAGTTTTAAAGGCTCACAAACTCAAATGAAAAGTGAAAGCAGAGTAGTGAAAGTGCTGTTCCAGACTTACTTGTGGTCTGCCATGCCTGTGCAGAAACCCGTGTCCTGTTGTGCAGTGCTCAGTGTGCTTGACTTTTGTTTTCTCTTTGTGCTGTGGAAAATACGAGACCAAAAGGTGAAGACGTGAGAGGATGTGTCGATACATAACGTGAACATAAAGGGGGAGGGGTTAAACAAGGAAACAAGACATCCATGCACCAATGACAGATGATTTGCTGACACACAAAAATCAAAACACGTCTTATTTTGAAACTAATTTGTTAAACTTTATAACACGCAGACATCAATAAATAATAAACCTATGGAGCTATGCCAGTTTAATTATTGCACACAAGGACACAGGCAGTTTATCTTGTTTACTACAGATAAAAAATAATTTATTACCTCCATATTTGAACTTATTGATTTGCACTGTGTATATCATCACAATTCAAGCAGCAAAGTAAGATATTTGTTTATCTTGTTAATTAAAGGTGTACTATGTAACTTTTCTGGCAGAGAGTCACTTGCTTGTCTCATGAAAATGTTATTGCTTTGCCTACAGTGTTCCACGATATGGCATAGATGTATCTACCATTAAATTACTGTAATTACAGGACTTTTTATTGCCAATAATATTAATAAATACTTTTGGTGTAGTCACCTGCTTGTGTCCATGGAAACAGCTGAGTTTTATGCTACGTTGTGAAACATTACAAGTACAACAAAAACAACACTTCAGGCCCCTCTACCTAAAAACTTGCATAGTGCCTCTTCAAAATAGTTGCAAGCAGAAAAATTTATTCATTGTAAATAATAATCTTTTCCTCACCTTCCAGCTGTTCCCATACTGAGCTAAGCATCCTTTGTTACCATGGCAATGGCAACCCACCTTTAAGGATTAGTTATTTTAAATAGGCATAAACAGGAAACTAACCCAAGAGAAGTCCTCGTGTCTCGTTCACTACGCGATCTGCTCCTGCCTGCAGAGACTCAACCTTCAGCAGTCCCCATAAAGCGACTTCACACCCCCAATGGTGCATGTAAACTAAAGTAAAGGCTTTTGTTTGGGCCCCCATCACTAACATCCACTAAACGAGTCTGCACAACAGTCAATGAGTACCAAGGATCTACGACTATAGCATTGTATTCAGCCTTTATTAAAACAATGTATATTCTTAGTGGGATTATAACTGTCTGTCAATAATAGCATTCAGCACTATAAACACTGGGGTCCCATTGTCCAAAGTGCCCTGGCTGTCTGAGCAGTAGACACTTTTTTCTCATGAGAGCAGTGACATCGCGGACTACCACAGAGGAGGGCTGAGTTTGAAGTCATATGTCATTGCACATTCAGGCCAAGACAAATGGGATTGTGAATTATTGTAGTCATTCATGTCTTAGTCACAAGGGTAAGATAAGTTCAAGTGTAATTAAAATGAGAACGTATCTCAAGGGGGTTGTCAATACAGAAGAGGTTTGTGGTTAATATTCTACACACATGAGATTCAACAGAGACCTATAAGCCATACTGTTTTTATTTTTATTTTTATTTTTATTTTTATCAATAATACAGTATGTCTTTATTTTCATATGATGGGAGTATAGGTATTCCATGGATTAGTCCTACATGGTTTTCCCATTAAAAAAAATGATGTAACAGTAAGTTATATCAGTGATTATGCTCATTAGTCAGGGGTGACATCATTATTTATTTGACTTTTGGGAAACTTTTCCAGTTCTAAAAAGATAACATTTTGTTTTGAAGTTAAAATTAGTTGATTGCTATGGCAACCGTTCTCACTGAAACACATGCAACACCAAAGATTTGCACTATAACAATAATAATCTTTCTTGTCAAAACATCACAGTTGACCATAACAGACTAATATAATGCCATGGCGCGTTGTGATCTGAAACAAAGTATTATTTTATATTTATTAGGTTGTCAGTTAACGCCCCGCTGCGTAACATTTCTGATGACACACACACTATCTGCTTGTGTCTCCAGTGAAAACTATCAGAACATTTCAGGCAAAGCAGCAACATCTCCATGGAGTCATTTCAGCCATATTTGTTTACGCTTTGGACCAGCACCGAGACCCTTTACGACTTTATTATTAGATTTATCTATTGTTTGTATAATTTGTGCCTATACTGTATACTGTAACCATGCCAATAGTCATTCTACCTCAGCATAATTAAGTGTGGGAATAAAGTATCTATTCAGACATGTGTATGCTGTTATGTTTGGTTGTACAGAGCCTGCACCTTTATAGACTAGATTTATAGATCTAGTGGTTTCAGAATGATATGAAATTAGGACTGCCGCTATAGCAACTACCAAATTAAAATAATGCACCATATTTTCCTCAAAATGTTGCATATAACAAGCTGAAACTAATGCATACCTCACATCCTTTGCCTGATTGTGGTTCTAGCTGTGTTTGCCTTTGTGCTCCATGGACAGTAACCAAATCTATTTCAAACAAAGAAACCTCTTCAGCCTCTTTCATTTATAGCCAGTGTTCTCAAGTGGCTTATTCATTAGTACATTAACACTACACAAATGTGAATGACCTAACCCCGCATGTGCAGTTAAAACAGGCTCTGCTCCTTATAATAATATCCTTATGCTGTACATTTCTGAATGAATAATTTAGTAGGTTATATAACATTTAAGTCGCAAGTAATATTTTTAGACGTGGTGTTTTTAACCTTAATTAAAAGTGCACGCTGACATCATTTTAGCATTTAGTCTGTTTATGCCCTACTTTACCAGAGCTCCACCATAACCATTTGGTGTGAGGGCAGCTCTCCAGAGACAAATCTTTGACTGGATGACAGCATGCTTACATACACTCGCCTCCTGGCCACTGCACAGATGAGTGCTTTAACTATAAATTGACCCATTTTGAACTGTCTATTCATAGCAACAATGCCGCACGCTGGCCAGAACATTCTAGTCATTCCCAAAGGAGGGGAGCAGGCAGCAGACAACTGTACTCTACTGTAATGCCAATAAATAATATGCTGATTTTAGCTGTAAATTAGACAGATGGTGATGGATGTTTTTTTAAGATGCGATTCAGCAATGTTGATAATTAATTAATCAATCATATCTCAGTGATAATTATCCAATCAATAGCAAATATTTTGTGATCTTGAAAAAAGTACTTATCCTGTTTTCAATTTTTTGGATGTTTGTTCTGCCCTTCAAATCTGGAGCAAATCTTTTAAAACATATATCACAAAACATCACTTATGAGCTTCAATTATCACTTTTGATAGTACATAAATAATTGTTATCAGTTTTTAAAAGTTATCAGTTTCACATATCATGTCAAACTTGTGTTTCTTTTTCCATAATCCTGCAGCTCTAGTGAGGGTGTGACATGAAGAGTGCAAGGTGAGTTAAAGGCAGCAAGAAACCCATCTGTTTTATAACTAGTCCACTGTCCTCTCCAGGCAGCTGCTCAGGAATGCAACCTTGTCAATTTATTATTGGATGTAACACAGTCACCACGGTAACCAGGGGACTACCATTTTCAACACTGCATCCCACTAGGTAAACATTGGCCAGGTTTACAAGTCTGGCTGTAAATACAATGATACTGTAAGAACAATGAGTGTTAGGTCAAATCTTTTACCGTACGTTGTAAAATTACAATAACTCTACATACAACACAATAATAAATGCATCTGTGTATAAACCTGGGAGATGTCAAAATAAATGTGTACTCAATCCTCAAACGCCAGTATAATTCATTAAAGTAGCACTATGTAACTTTTCTGGGGCATGATCCACCACCTGCTTGTTTCAATGGAGATATTATTGCTTTGCCTGGAACAGTTTGAACCTATTAGCAGAAGATAAGCTGGCAGGCCAAGTTACAGATTTGTGGTGAGGCGAGCCCACTCAGAGTAAGAATGCATGTTTTGGAATACAAACACAGGTAACTAAATAAATGCAAGATATGTCAGTATAATGCAGTACTGGGGAACATTCTAGACAAAACAATAACACCTCCATGGAGGAAACTCACAGAATGCATCTTTAACTTAAGGATTATAGAATATATGATGACATTTGAAAACTCAGCAATATCTAGAAACAATAAGAAGTATATATGTTTAAAGCTAAGTGAACAATTTCCTTTGTATTATTAAAACTATATCCTTCACTATGGGTGCGTTGCAGTACTAGTATAGGTTAATAGTTTGTTTCCCCTACACAGTAACCACCTCCCTCACACTTGCCCCTTAGAAAGAAGGAAACAGAATGACATCAGCACCCATAGCTCCTGTCTGAGGTCACCACACAGTCTGGCTCTGCCTTCACCTCCTAAACTGAACGGGTCCACCTCCTTCATTTGTTCTCTAAAAAAACATAATTTGGGAACCATCTACTGCAATGTGTGTTGGCATCGTTCACTTTATGTTTACATTGAGGAAGCCAGAGCCCTGTATATGCATACAAATAGAGCAGACTGTGACCTCAGTAGACCCCAGAATGGAAAATATTTGCAATACAAATTAGATGTTTATTAGTACTATAAAACCAACTATTTAAGAATAGTGTTAGTGTCATCCAAAGTTTTTGTCATGCGTTTTTCCTGATTTGCCCCAAATATTTAGAATTGGATGATGTCATGTACTGCCAGATGGGGGCCAGTTTTCCCAATTAATTACATAGAGTTTTCATAATGCTGAACCTGGTTATAATAGTGACTTGGTAGAACTGTGAAATTATTCAGTTTTAATCAAATCACGATACAGTCATTTCAAATTTTAATGATCAGCGAGGGGCTTTTTAATTGAGATCATTATAGCTAATCCACTGTCAGGAAAAGCATGTGGTTTGGAGCAGAGTTCAGCCTTTTGTGTTAAAATGACACTGATAAAAAGCCTGTCTTGTTTATGTTAAAAAATGTTCATTTAAAGCCATTTCGTTTTGTTTTATTAAAAGTTAACATTGAATTGAAAATTTGATTAATGAATACAGAGAAATGCTTTTTGCCAACTCACTACAACAAAATCTACTCATTACTTTTACTTGTCCCCATCTGCATTCAATAAAAAAAAAGTCACGTGAAACCCTGCAATGATGAAATATTGCAGTCTTTCCACATGTAAAAATTAACTCATCTTGCTCTGTAGTATTCACTTCATTTGGTAAACTTGACCTAGATGTGAGTCACCATTACAAATAAAACACATCTCCAATTTAATTGTTGGTGACAGAATCCGGAGGCTCTTGGATCTCTGCGATGAAACACAGAGCAGAAAATAAAATCTGGGACACGCTCAGTGACTGTGTCTTCTGCTCATGCATAACTAATCTAACCTATGTGAGATAGTATTACCAAGTCATTCACAGATATTCTACCACTGACATATGCTGGCTAAAACTTACACTTTTCCCATTCAAAAAATATAATATTTGGTTTGAAATTGTTAATCAATATGGCAGCTGTCCTAATTTTTCATAATTTCTGAATCCCATGTATACCAACCTACTATGACCCTTAGGCAGTAACTTATTTGACAGTGACTTGTTACTTATGGTTGCACGTGACCATACATTCATAAATCAATTCACTAATTTGCCATTTTACACACTGTGCACAGAAAACAGTGTTCATCTCTCATTTCAAAATAGTGATCCAAAATTTATACTGTTGTGTCATTAAATAAATGTCTCAAATTACTTACAGAGGTGTGTCATCATGAATGTAACAGCACATCTGCTCATGAGTCAAAGTGCTATAAAAAGCAATCTCCTTCCTATGACATAATTTACATTTGTACATAATCTTCCCTTAATTAATTACAGGACAAATGGCATGTCACTGTCAGTTATTAATAGTAATTATGCTAATCCCAGCCCTGCATCTCACAGTACAGTCAGTGCAGGCTATATGTTTATATTACTGAATATGGCGGCAGCTGCTGCAGAACCACTATGTCTCATCCTGGCAGAATTCTTGCACAAAATGTGTTACATAAACTGCCAAACGCTGGACTCACAAAGCATCCACGTGATCACTTTGTTTTTGTCAAGCACTGATGCAAAAATAAACACTTCGCAGAACGTGCCGTAGGAAACATCCGAGTGGACGACCATGCAAAGACATCTTATATTATTACGCACGCACAAACACAAGGCGAGCATCACAAAACAGCTGATGTACAGGCTCACAGTAAAACCACACCATGACAATAGCAACAAATAATGATACATAACAATACGATCAAATTCTGTGTAAATACCTGAAAAGACAATGCCTCCTTCGTCGATTACTTCACCAAAACATAATTTCGCGTCGCGTGGGCTCAGTGCGCGTGTGTTCCCCGCTGGTGGAGTTCAAGTGTCTGCTCTCTCTCCTGTCCCTCTGAGATGCTGAGCAGAACGCAGCTCGCTGATTGGCTGCAGCTCCGCGCGAACAGTGTTTTCTTCAGGCCTTGTTGTTGTTGCTCTATGATGGAGCATTATTACCCAGTGAAGCGCCAAAACAAGCAGGTTTAGAGTTTGCGTATTTCCTTTTTGATCAAGATGTTTGTTGAAGATTTTGGGGCAGTTCGGATAGCCAATAATCCTAATAGACCCATGGAGATAGCCTAAAATGATACTATGATGATGCTTTTATCAATTTTAGTGAAGAAATTTGCATCAAACAAAGAGCCTAAAAAACAGAAACGATCATGATGGCTCTGTGAATGTGGAGCGTCGCGTGGTGTTCTCGTGCGTAAACGTGATATGCAATATGTATAAGCCTGCTGCACAGTTTAATCATTTAACAGCCGAGGATGCCCCCTGAACGTGACCAGTGTTACACAAGAAGTAGCCCAACCTAATGGCTGACCGTGGATGGACATTACGTAACCAGTCCTCTGTCTCCTCTATAGATATACACTGCATTGTTCTTGAGTAACTTTAGAGACTGCTGCTCAAGGCGATAGTAAACGCACGTATTGTCTGCGCCTGGGAGATAAGGGAAGTCTGCGATACAGCGGTGTATGATGAAAGGTGTGCAAGACAAGTGTAAACACAAGATGACATAATTCATATTGCAAAATGTATCAATTGCGCCCCTCCGTGGTTAATATGAGCACGTTTTATTACAAAGACACATCTGAAATAGAATAATAGGATTTAACAAAATAAATCAGGCTCAACAACTTAAAAAATAAATGCAAATTCCATTTAGGAAAAAAAATGGAGCAAACTATTTTGTGTTTAGGATAACAACTGAATCTTCTGCATCTTCTTAAAATATTACCTGTATAAAATGAATAATAAATTAATAATGTTTCAATTCATAACAGCTCTTTCATTCAGTCAGTTCATGAGTTTCAACTCCTTGCTTATAGGCAAGGCAAGTTTATTTGTATAGCACAATTCATACACAAGGTAATTCAAAGTGCTTTACAGAATAAGAAATACATTAAAATCACAATACAACAAATCCAAACATAAATAATCACAAATAATCATCATAAAATTAACATTAAAGGAGAAATGTGCAGAATAAAAACCTTTCAGTCATATTCACAGCTAAACAGAACCGTTTTAAGCCTGGATTTAAACATTGTCAAAGTAGAGGCCTGACTCACATCTTCAGGAAGATTGTTCCAGGTTTTAGCTGCATAAAACTGAAACGCTGAGTCTCCATGTTTAGACCTGACTCTGGGCACCAGGAAGGAGGCCGGTCCCTGAAGTCCTCAGAGTGTGAGATGGTTCATATGGCACTAACATGTCAGAGATGTACTTTAGTGCTAGGCCATGTAGAGACTTGTTCACAAGCAGAGCTGCTTTAAAGTCTATTCTCTGAGCCACAGGAGCCAGTGCAGAGACCCAAGCACAGGACTTATGTGCTCGTACATTCCTGGTTCTAGTCAGAACCCAAGCAGCAACGTTCTGGATGTACTACAGCTGTCTTAACACTTGTTTAGAGAGGCCAGTGAGCAGGCCATTACAGTAATCTAACCAACATTCTAGGCAATATTATTTAAATATTCAAAAGATAGAATGTTTTAGTTTTGAATTGCTAATTACTAAGCTAATGGTGTACATTTTTCATCACTATGAAACTCTCTGAAATGGATAGTCCAGTGTGAGATTTATGGTTGTGGTCCTTCATCATCGGGCATCATGACTGAACTGCCCAAAGGGTTCTGCGCCCCAGGCACACTGTCTGACCTTAAAAACTCAGAAACACGAGGGCCAAACTCGGGGCCGACTCCCCAGACTCTGCTGCTGCTTCCACACAATACCCCTGAAAAACATGCAACATAACAATCTAAGGAAAAGTTTTAACACACTATCATAGTGGTTCCCAAAAGTTTTCTGCCATGCACCCCTAAGCTTTGTCTCATAAATTAATAAATCTGTTAACTACAGTACTATGTTTTTATGATATTGATACCCAAAATCCTCCAAAAGGTTCTTAAGGACATAATATTTACAACAAAGAACATTTTTAAAACATTCTGAAACCATTCACCCCCTGTGTCCTCAAGTACCCCTAGGGATCCCTGTACCTCTGTTCGGGAACCACTTCTTTTGCACAGAGTTATGGAGTTAAGAAATTCATACCTAAATCTGTGGATGAATTGTCTGTGCCATAGTGAAGAGTACCATCCTTTTCAGCAGGAGTCTTGAAGTTTCCTAACTAAACAAAAACAGGCACATGTATCTAGAAAATCTTCTTATGATGAGAGAATAAGTACAATGGCTCACCTCAGCAAACTCAGAAAGGCGACTGCCACAAACACTGTTAAAAAAAAAAAAGCATTATTGAAGAAAAAAAAATGTGTTTATGTAATTGCGGAAGTTAGAAAGAAAACATGTAGTATAAAAGAAGTACTGATATATTACCTTGAATTAGGGGTTGGTTCACAATTAATGGAGTGTGTTTGACTCTACAAAGAGACAAAACCAAATATGTTGTTTAATTTAAGGTAGACTCTGTAACTTTTCTAGTGGTAGGTCCAACTGTGTCTCCATCGTAATATTATTGCTCTGCTTGCAGTGTTCCACAATGTAGCATTAAACATATCTGTTTCTCATGCATTCTCTACAGATATGACCTGTAACTTGGCTTGGTAGTGGACCCTTCACCAGAAAAGCTACACAATGCGTCTTTAAAAAAACATGCTTTATATCTATTTTGTGTAAGATTGTCTCACCTTTGCAGCTTTGTTATGATGATTTATTTCACTGGATCTTTCCACCTCAAGATCTTTGTTCCTGGCTTGTTTTTGTCGCTGCATTTTGATATGATCGTGTGTGCTTATCCCTTTGTACACTGCACAGTGACTTAAGTTAAATATATATTACACCAGTAACAAATTAAAAATATTTCAAGGGTATATTCTTACATAAGTAAAGATGGAGGCCTAATAGATGACCAAGCAGCAGCAGACTGACCTGGCTCAATAAGACTGTAATGAAGGCTACAACAAGGAGACCAGCCGATGTGGTCTTTAGAGGAGCTGCGGGCAAAAATACCAACCAGGTCTCGTTTGTCAGCAAATCTGAAAATATCAGGGAAAAATAGTGAGAAAAAAGATTAAATCTGACATTATTTCAAAATATGTTTCTATTATTATTATTATTATTATTATTATTATTATTATTATTATTATTATTATTATTATTATTATTATTATCATCTTCTATTCTATTCTGTCTATTTATTTTGTAAGAATGCCCAAATCTTTCCCTTGTACATCAATGAAGTTTTTCAAAGTCAAAGTTTAAATAGATAAATAAATACATTTTCTTGAATATAATTACTTACTATTGAATTGTGGAGCAGTCCTCAAGTTGTCTGGATCCAGATAGTGCTGGATGAATATAAATAAAATTACTATAATCAACAGTAGTGTGCCAAATGTAGCTGAACACAACGCGACGAAAAAATACCTATGGGGAAAAAAACAAACACAGTATTGGTTTAGTTGTCATGTCTGGAATATACGAGCTGTGACATCAAATACAGTTAATCTACAAATTCTTTATGCCTCCAGATATTTCAGTAGTCAGTCTGTTGGGGATTATTCTTATTTTATCAAATATAAATAAAAATGTAATTAACGTATTTGTTTATCACTAAATACTTACTTCTAGGTAGCCAGAACATGTTTATTAGGGTCATATTATTAACTTAAATTCAAATTCAAAATAAGGATATGTAATTGTTTTGTCTCTATATTGTACTTGCCAATAGTTTCGTCCACCAACACAGTTGTTCAGCCATATACAGTGATGATCAAAATCTTGAACACATTTGTTGCACACACCACAATGTTTCACCTTTGGACCCCTATGAAGATAGTAGAGATTGTTAATTCCAGGACTGAAATTAGTTTAAAAACACAGTGGAGCACTTCCTGTATTACCACATGACATCACAATGTGGAACAGAGTGTTTTCTGTTTGAGAGAGAACTCAGCCTAAATATGTAGGTTTGTGTGTTAAACATGTGTCAATGAAACAAAGCACAACTCCAGGTATCTTTGTGATGGCGTAACAACATTATAACATAGATCAGAAAATAGTGTAATATGGGTCCTTTAAATGAAACGTACACTTTGACGTCACACAGGTAGCAGTGCAGGTCTTGGATGACATGAGACTGCTTGGTCCGATCGAACAGTGGCACTGGATTGGAGTAGGTCTGTTTAGCTCTCACACTCACATCGGCCGGGTCTATGATCTCGGCTACTAAATGAGTAACAAAATGTAAAACAAATGCTATTCCTATGAGCTGAAAACAAAGAGTTAAGGCACAATCATAATAACAAAATAGCTTATTCAGTTCTAACACTAACTTAAAGGGCCCATATTACAGTATTTTCTGACCTGTGTTTTAATGTTGTTTCCTTATCATACATGGAGTTGTGTTTTGTTTCATTCACATATGTTTAACCCACAAACCCTGAATATTTAGGCTGAGTTCTTCTCTCAAGTGGAAAATATTCTCTTCAACCTTGTGATGTCATGTGGTAATACACAAAGTCCTCCACTGTGTTTTTAAACTCCATAGACTTTCACTAAAATCATTTGGATCATTTCAGCTCTGGAATTGACAAACTGTATTGAACTAAAGGTAAAAGGTCATTGTTAATGTGATAACTACCACTTCCAGACATTACGAGGTGGAACAGAGCATTTTGAGTTTTGGAGATGTAGACAGACTAATAATGCAGGATTACTGAAACGTGCGAATGAAACAAAACCCCAGGTATGTTTTTGAGGCGGTAACAGCATTATGAGATGGCTTTAAGTTCACATGAGTCAATGTTGTGTAATATAGGACCTTTAACATTTAAGCACATTTGTTTATATTATTATTATAATAACTTGAATTCAGATGATATTATTATTATCTTGACTTTTTGCAGTTTTCTTACTCCATTAATTTGGCTTGAAACTAGAAAGAAAAAAAAAAAAAAAAAACTAAAGCTAAATACAACAGTCAAAACTACCCCAAACAAGACTATATTTTTAATTTAATGTTTTTCTCTCTCTCTCATGTAAATTCCCTTTTGGTAATCCAGCAGTTAATATATAGCTGCAAATAAACTAGTTGTAGTCATGTGGCATTCATCTCATGACAGTAGGTCAATTGATAATGCTTAGCGTTTTGAGTTCAGTGGCCACAACTCATGTCTGGCCTCACCAGTAGAGCCCATACTACCACACCAAACAGCCAATGCCTTGTCTATCTGTGCTATAAACAAACAAAGATCTTGCTTATTGAATCTGAACAAGCCATTTCTCTTTGCATTCATAGACAGCTGAGATTCACAGTGTAAAGGATACCGCATAGGCAACATGGTTCCACGGCGGGGGCAGGAGAGGGACATAGATGCCAAAGCTCACAATGGCCATATAGATGAACATAAGCCAGCCTATGACTTGTGCCACTTGAGGAGGCCAAGACCACCCATTCATCCGAGCGGGTTTGGAGGGCACCAGATCATTTCTACTGCCACCGCTGCATATAGGAGCCGTGCGTCTTAACCTCTGATTAAAACAGTTCATCTGGAAAAGAAAGACAAAGAATAGTGTCAGGTACTGTACATAGGCTTACTACTGCAGAGTTTCACAAATCATGCTTCTCAATCTACAAGCTCCTTCAGGTGTTACTTGGACAAGTCTTCAGTTTGTGGGTTTGCCTAATTTCAGTGTTCTTTTGTGTAGTAAAGTTTTAGATTTGATTTAGAGGCAGTAGTACTCAAAAAGCCAATTCTATTTTTTGGTGCGCAATTTTTAAGAGCCACTGTATACTACTGTATACTGCTCTGCCTCCTTGACCTCATTTGACGGGGAAATGAGTTAGGTAAATTATCCGGTAATGATAGTAGCTCCTGCATACACATTTTAACTACTCAGAGTTTTGGCTGTGTTTTCAAGCAACACTCAAGAATATGATGTCACACTCAAAAGGCAATTTTCAGTGGATTATATTGTATTTTCATAAGACATTTTCAAAAGGCAATGCACAAATTATGAAATGGATCATCTCTATTTACTGAGAGATAAAGGTTCATTCACAGTAGTCCTGATATGGCCTAATTTGGTCTTGTTCTAGTCTTGAGTTAGTCCTGGTGTAGTCCAGGTTTAGTTCTGGGTTTAGTTACAGGTTAATCCCAATTTTGGTGTGGTGAAAATATTAATACACCCAAAAAGATGCACATTAAGAATGAGAATTTGACTTACCTCCGTCTCAGTTAAATAATCTAGGTATTGACACAAATAGTACTAGGCGTCTGTGTTGTGTCTGTAGTCGATTTGAATGTAACTTTTTAGTACAAATCTATAAGTCTACATGACCTTTGTGTAGGATTTATGGATTTCTGCAATGATTGTATTTTCTACTTAATCTAAACTAACATGTAACACTTTTAGATCAATTGTTTAGGTCTTTGCATTAGGCTGACTGGGAAATAAATGAAAAGAGGTTTAAATACTGTAGACCATCTTCTACAAGCTAAAACACAGGTCTATGCTCAGTAGTAATAAGTGACAGTAGGTTGTGTAGGTTGCAGAGTTGTCAAGGCAACTTTTCCAAAATTATCTGCGTGTTGGTAGAAACACAAAGCAGCATACTCAGCAATCTTAGTGGTAATCAAAAAGACAGCAAAAGATAGCCTAGATGGTATAGCCTTCAGAAACCTGCTATTAGAAAAGAAAACTTACTTTGCAGAACAATGCGCAACCAACGAGCCTTAATTAATCCAAATCCAAGCGGAGATTTCCACAGTTTGAATGCCTCTTATTGGCAGCAGAGCAGGTGGTTTGTTAACTTTTCAGCTATCACATTGTTCAATAAGATAAATCCGTGCACAGAAAGTGTAAAAACTGCTTCTCCAGTGTCCAGCGTCAGAAGTCTGTGAGAGACGGGTCAGACAACTTGATCAAATCACCTCAAACTCGAGAAGCGCTATGGTAACTCTCAGCGCATGCGCAGTGTGAGGGTTTTACAGATGGGTTACTACCATAGACTGTGGCCTATAGAGCGACTACTGCGTCTTGTATTGATGCTTTTGTAGTCCCTGAATACATGCCCTCTCTCAACAGTGAGTACTTTGTTCTCACATCAGACAAGGAACTCCAAATTCAATGTGATACTTCTGTTCTGCTTTTACAAGACTCCCACTATTCATTTGTAGTAAAAGGTCAGTAAGTTAGTAAAATATTTTCAGTGGAGTTATTGTTAATAGTGGTTTGTTATACATTTATATATGAATGGTATTTATCAAGGCACACAGTTATGTAAAAAGTTTTTTATTCAAAGTCTTGTTTTACATACAAATTCACTACTAAACATGTTTAGTTAATTGGTCATATAGTTTAACAGTCCATAATCAGAGGTGTAATGCCGTTAACATGGAGGTAACACCACAATTCTGTATGGTCAGCTGCCTGAACCCTCAGGCTCTGGAGACTGCAGGAACTCATAAGGGTCATGAACCAACTCAGACTGATCACCAACGCCCAGGTGTGAGGGACTCCCTGTAGATACGGAAAACATCAAACCAATTTAGTGATAGGAGGACAGTTTACACAGTATGAACAAAGAAATGTGGTATTCCCAAAAACAAATAACACCATTTTCTTGGAGCTACATCACAATTTTGATTTAGTCACAATTCATGTGAACTTAGTATCTTTATTGATTGCTAATTAAAGTCATTAGCAACTTCTGAAAGTTGACCAAAAGGAAGTGTGGGTGTGAAAAGTGTCTTTTTAGAACGACTAAACCTGCCCTGCTAGTTAGGCAGTTATGCTTGATCCACTTACCAACATGGTGCTGGTCTCGTTCTGACACATTGGAGAGAGAGGACAGGTTTGAAGAGGGTCTGGATCCCACTCGGTCCACCTGAGCTTCCTGAAACTCCTGCAGGAGTTTGTCAGCATCATCAAAGTGCTGCTGGCTGTCCTCATTACTTGGTTCCTTCTTTAACGTCTTACCTACAGCACACGGCAGGTACATTTACATAGCCAGTAAAAATCCAATAACTAGAATAATACGACTGCCCATTAATTAGATTGGTGGGATTACATTTTTGTTGTGTGTTTACATGCACGAAAGAAACCTGTATGTCAAAAATACCTAGTAACATGTGCCAGGTAAATTGTGGTTTTTAGAGTGACTGTTGTTTTTAGAAGACAAATTATAATTAACTTTAAAATAACTCTTTTTTGAATCATTTTTCTAGTCAAAAATCTGCACAGGTGTGAACAATCAGAAAGAAATCAAATTACTCACAACAGATCTAACTGTTTACATGGCATTTCAATATCTTATAACTCCAGAAATCAGCCTTTTGGTATGCATATAAACGGTTTAAAAGATAATTCAGATCATCTCAACCATCTCTTGACCCTTACCCAGTGAATTTAACATAGAAATGTCCAGTGACATGTCAGGATAGTTCTTCATTGACATAAAATCAAGCACCGAACTGCTGTCTCCCAAACCTGTGCCATCTGACATCTAACAAAGAGCAAACAATTTTATTTGCATCACATTTGCATTACAATTGTCCATAACTGTTCAAAAAGATTTAGTTAAAATATACTTGCCTGAATATCACAAATGCTGCCTTTTGTTTCATCAGGTTTAAGTGTCATATTCCTTTTCTGAAATGAAGCGTTCATGTTAGGTCTATATCATTACACAGACAACATCCTCACTAAAAAAAAAGGTTAAATAGGGCACCAGTCTGATCTGATTCACAGCCTTTGTGTGATCTCCTGCCGTCATTTTGTCAAGAAGTCCATCCACTAAACGCTTTGTGACACTGCCACAACCCTTAACAAACTCCTGTATACTGTGCAAAGGAAATAAAAAGGTAAGCATTGGATATATTATATTATGTATTTGAAGAAATTAACAAAAAAATTGAAATAGAAATATCATACCTTAGTGCGCATTGTACCCCAGTATCATCACCGTAGGCAGAGTAGAGCATATCCACCTCATCAGGAGACAAGTCTGGAAATACAGAGTTCTTCTGCAGACTCTGGACATTGTAGGCACTGCTCAAAAATGTAACTGCAAAAAGGATCCATTATCAAATACCTATGCATTATCAAAAATACATTATCCATTTTTTCCCCATTTTAGTATCAAAATATCACGTATTACAAAACTAGATTTAAACTGATCTCACCTTTATGCCTTCTATCATCTTTGAATCCCAGTGTCGTTAAACCTGGGAGAAGCTTGTGAGACAGTGAACTAAGGTCTATTTTGTGGACCTCATCTTCTGCAAATAAAATGTGTTAAAAACTTTCACAAAATTATTTAAAAAACACAAATTAGTCATTAAAACATTACCTGTGGCATCTGGATCAGCTTGATTAACAACAGTGTAGAGTAGAGATCCTTCTGTATCTTTTTGTAAATAACCAATCTGAAATCACACAACAAATATGAATTTTATATAAATAAATCTCAACTTGAGTTAGCAATAATACTAGTTCATCACCTTAGAGTTGGGCATGTATCTGTTGATACGATCTCGGGCTTCATCTGCTGCATGTTCTACCAGAGCCAGAACGTGCTCTTCTGCTGTGCTATCAGTCAGACTGCAGGCATTTCCCTCTGGCTCAAACAAGTAACTGAGAACAGAAATAAAGGGCACTCCTATGAAAGCAAGCAACTACCATATAAACATGTACTCCCTGATTAGGGTTGCATAGTGGACATTTTCTTTGGAAAGAATTTACAGGAGATCTGCGAAATTATAACAATAGAAAAGGGTGTGAATGGACAGGAAATTTGGTAGAGTACAGGCGAAAACAGCAGCTTCTTTAGTTAAAGTACTATGTTGCTTTTGAACCATAATTTCGATTTATGTATTTTTATTTTATTTTATTTACAATAAAATGATGGTCCTAAATCATGTTCGTTCGCATTATCTCTTCTCAGTATGTGTCCAGTGTTAAGGAACTTTTCTGTCTGTCTTTTTGCAGTTTTACCTAATCACTTCTTTAGCTGGTTGCTTCCTTGACTTCTTTGCTGAGTCCACTGCTATAGGCATGATCTCTGGAGGAGGTAAATCTTCGGTGAGGTCCTCATCCCCTAGAATGGCTGCCTGTTGGCTGAAGTCCATGTCTTGCATAAAGGACATGCTGCGCTTCAGAACCAATAACCGATCCTGCAAACAATGATGGTAATAATCATGGTAATGACTCTTTAACAGTCAAGTTTAGCAGATAGCATATTTTGCTCAAATACATGGGAAGAAATACAAAAGTGTAACTTCTCTGCTTGTCTCCGTGGAGTTGTAATTGCTTTGCCTGGATTGTTCCACAGTATGGCATTAAGTTTATATATCTCCATGGAGACAAGCAGGTAATGCCTCCAGGTCAAGCTACAAGTTGGATGGAGAGATCACTGACAAATGTTTAAGGATACAGATGAAAAACTGTAATAAACTGTAAGTGCAATAAATACAGGATAGGGTTAGGATCAATTTAATGCCATAACATGAACAAAGCAATCAAATCTTCATGGAGACAAACACATGCTGGACCTGGAGTTACATAGTCTACCTTTACGTATATGAGAACTTACTTTGCTCATCATCTTGAATCCTGTGTGAAGTAACTTTTTGGCAGCTTTGTAGTAAACAGTCTCTGGTCGATTGTACACCATAGCATTGTCACACATGAGTTTAAAGTCAGCCTGGAGGACAAAAAATGGTTTTAACAGTGTCATAGTTTAATCCCAGAGCCACTTGCTTTCATTTCTCACCTTGAACTCTGTTACAGTGTTGTACTCATTGTTTCGAATTTTGTCTTTCATGGTGCTGAAATCCATAGGATGCTTGATGATCATGGAATAACCCGGAGCAATGGCATCCGTTACTGGAAAGGCAAAAAACCCATGGGGGTCTTTCCTACAAAGAAAAAGAACATTATTCTACAACAGGCAAATAAAATAGTGGGAAATAACATTTAAATAATATGACTGTGAATCTCACCTTTGTAGCTGTCGTAGAAAGTGTTCCAGCAGCTGTTGCCTTGGAGTTGATTCGCTCTCTGCTTTCAAACCACAAGGTAAGCCAAGCAATTTAACTATGAATAATATTTTTATACACTGCCTGGCCAAAAAAAGGTCGCCACCAAAAAAAAAAAAGGTCACCCATTCTAATATTTCATTGGACCGCCTTTAGCTTTGATTACGGCATGCATTCGCTGTGGGATTGTTTCAATAAGCTTCTGCAGTGTCACGAGATCTATTTCCATCCAGTGTTGCATTAATTTTTCACCAAGATTTTTCATTGATGATGGTAGAGTCTGACCACTGTGCAAAGCCTTCTCCAGCACATCCCAAAGATTCTCAATGGGGTTACGAACTCTGTGGTGGCCAATCCATGTGTGAAAATGATGTCTCATGCTCCCTGAACCACTCTTTCACAATTTGAGCTCGCTGACACTGTCCTCTTGGAATATGCCCGTGCCATCAGGGAAGAAAAAATCCACTGATGGAATAACCTGGTCATTCAGTACATTCAGATAGTCAGCTGACCTCATTCTTTAAAGACATACTGTTGCTAAACCTAGACCTGACCAACTACAGCAACCCCAACCTATTTGCTTAGTTAAATCCAGGCAACTTTTTTTTGACGAGGCAGTGTATTTGTTAACTTGCCTTGTTGTGTCCTGCATGCTCTGACTGGCCGGTCCCCTTGCTGTTCCACATCCACTTTAATATTGGGATGAAACTCCTCTATGTCATGCTCAATGTCATATCTTTCTTTTTTCTTTTTCTTCTCCTCTGGCTTTAAAAAGATAAAACAAAGTCAAACTATTGTTGACCAAAACACAAAGGGGGCATTGCAGGCCAGCTTACCTCTAATGAAATACTTATCGTTTTTGGTGCAAATTGTTCAGCTGGCACGACACCACTGGCAGCAGCAGCCTCTGTTTCATTTTGCTCTCGTTCTCTCTTCTTCCTTTTTTCCTCCTGTATAAACAAGTATTAAACAATTATTATTATCTCAATGATGACATTCAGACAATGATGCTATTGCTATCCACCAGAAATCTGCTAAAAAGTGCCCGTCAGTATTTAAATTGAGGTTGAAATATCATACAAAATGTCAATGCACTGTAAAATTAACAAAAAGAAAAGAGCAAACAATATCTCCTTTTACCTTGTTTGAAAGATAACACTGCTGTGTATTTTTTTTAAATCAGCTTTTTTGAACCTGTTTTATCGTAAACTACATACTCAATATGTTTATTTTACACATCTCCAAAACGACCATTGCAGTATCATCCATTTTTATTGTCCATCTCTACTCACTGGTAAACATTTGTATACTGACCTTTCGACGTCTTCTTTCTTCATCATCCACATACTTGTCTTTGTCCTTTTCTGACTTTTTCTTCTTCTTTTTCTTTTTATCCTTGTGTCGTTCTCGCTCGTGATCAGATCGGTCGTCATAATAACTCGAGTCATGGCCAGATCCAGAGAGTTCAGTCACTTCACTCCCTCCGACTTTGAGCACTAGTTTGAGCGGCTTCTCAAGGGCCTTGTCTTCATAATCTGTAGTCAAACAAAATACATTTTTGATCAAATTTGGTCAAGAATGAGATTTAGTCTTTTCTAATTGTCAATAATCAGCTTGGGGCTTTTAATCGAGAGTATATGAATGTTTTTCTGTTACACGGCAATTATTAAAGGTTTGTACAAAAAAAAATAATAATAATAATAATAAATCACATTTAACATGCTACTACATGCAACATAACACTGATGGACTTTGAGAAATGAGGGGCATTACAGCTAAGACTTTAGCACTTAGCAGTCTGGAACAAAAGCGGTTCATTGTTAATCATTGCGCATGCATTTACCATCAACAGTTCTCCACTCCGGTTTATGCTTCTTATGCTTCTTTCCCATTCTGATAAATAATATTCTTTGTGGTTATTTGGGTCAAAACAGTGGCACTGATGCTCAGCTCCAGCAAAAAGCAAAGCGAGAGGCGCAAGCATTCCGGAAGTGAATTCTACAAAACAAATGTACTTCCGGTAGGGCAAATGTGCGCGGTGAATTTAACTTTTTCGGAAGTCTCACAGCTGTTTTTTAGTCTTCTTTATTCTGCTTATGATTGATTTTACTGTCACTGAGAACACGCGTAACATAAATGGTAAGGAGTGGCTTTTTGAATGATACGTCGCTTTTCATTCATGATTATCCAAACTTGTGCTAGTAACGCTAGCTTGTCACACAGCTAAACCGCTAAATAGTCTAGCAAAACACTTCTTAAACTGTATAACTTCATTATTTCCTTTATTTACGTTTTGTCAGTGGAAAAATCATAATGGAGATGGAGGCGCAGTGTCAAAATATTAATGTTGAAGTCCTCGTCAAATCTCAAAGGTATAAGTTCTATAAAACGATAGCAATTGAATGTGCTTTTTGCTAATTTTTCCGTATATTTATTTTTTTATATTTCAGCACTGCCAAACTGTCAGACGTGAAGAGTCATGTCCTATCTCTGCTGAATCGCCACAGTTTGATATTTGGAAATTACAGCTGGACGGAGTTTGATGAAGAGTTCCTCTGTAGAAATGTACAGTCTGTGGCTATAGTTGATCTTGAAGACATGATTACCCAGGTAGACTACGCCTCTTCAGATTTAGGATAAGGATATTAATCCTTATTTTTCCCTGTCATCATATTTACAGTTCACGTTTTCTGTCACTCTAAGCCCCTGGATCTAAAGAACTGTGCGATCTCTGTGCACATTTTCACACTGAATGAAGATGGTCCAAGCACTCTCAATTTAGAAGATGATGAGGAACTCTATGCAGCCAATCATTGGTTGCTGCCAGCAGGTAACACTAACTTTCTGTCCAATAATTATCTGTAAATTCCTTTCTGAATATTACCGGTTACTGGAAAAACATCTTGCTCCCCCTGTATAGAAAACAGAGTTTAATTAATCTATGCTTAAAAGAGAGACCATGCATTTTGGTGGTACTGACAATAAGAACATCACCATAATGTTACATTAAAAATTGCTGTGAATTCTGCATTTTAAAATACAACTTTTTGAGTTGCTTTAATATTTGAGAATGCATTGGTATCTGTCACAGTATGCATTTAGTCTAGCTACTGATTAGTATTAAGTATTATTTGAAAACACCAGAGGGTTACATTTTGACCGAACATGGCTGCAGCAGTAATTTGATATAATAATTTGTTATAAATGCCATGAGTGGGCATGTACAATGTCTTTTCAAATCATAAGTTTAGTGTTTATTTATTTTTTTTGTTTTTATAAAAGCTGAATTCCATGGAATCTGGGAGAGTCTGGTTTATGAAAGTGGAGTCAAAACCCAGGTAATTGCTTTAAAATTATAATTAAATCAAATATAGCTGTAGTTTCTCTAATCTAAACTTGATATATTTGTGCTTCTTAGCTTTTGGATTATGTCACAACAGCAATCTTCTTCTCAGACAAAAATGTTGACAGTAACCTGATCTCCTGGAATCGGGTTGTGTTGCTTCATGGTAAATTACTGACAAAACATGACTGAAGTGATTGAGGTTTTGCTCATAGTAATATTTATTGTAACTATTGTTCATGCTCATGTGTAGGGCCCCCGGGCACTGGGAAGACCTCACTGTGTAAAGCTCTGGCACAAAAGCTGTCAATCAGACTTTCAAATCGGTCAGATTTAATTTATTAAAACCACAGTAATTATATTGCACCTGCTGGTCTCATTTTCCTCCCCCCTCCTGCCCCTCCAGGTATTCTTACGGACAATTTGTAGAGATAAACAGTCACAGTTTGTTCTCAAAGTGGTTTTCAGAGGTACACACATTTTTATTTCATAAGTAAATTATAGTTATAATTGTTACAACTGTGTATTTTGGTTACAGAGTGGCAAACTGGTCACAAAAATGTTTCAAAAGATCCAGCAGCTAATTGATGACAAAGAAGCGCTTGTGTTTGTTTTGATCGATGAGGTACAATAAGAATAAAGGTGATCAGATAAATGTGTTAAAGAAATATCTTATGCAACTAATATTGTACATTCATTAATATTGTGCAGGTAGAAAGTTTAACGGCTGCAAGAAATGCATCTCAAGCCGGAACAGAGCCATCTGATGCCATCCGAGTGGTAAACTCTGTCCTCACTCAGCTGGACCAGATCAAACGGTCAGAAAACACTGCTTGTATTTAGTCTATTATTTTATGATATAACTGTAATACTCACTTCATATTCTGCTATATTTCTTTAGTCACTCCAATGTTGTTATCTTGACTACCTCCAATGTGACGGAAAAGATAGATTTGGCATTTGTGGACAGAGCTGACATTAAGCAGTACATTGGACCTCCTTCGGAGAAAGGCATCTACAACATTTTTCTTTCCTGTCTGGAAGAGCTCATGAAGGTCAGTAGTGCTTGGAGAAAAAAAAAAAAACATCTTTACAACAGGGATATTATGAATTTTTTTAAACCTTTATTTGTCCCATCATGGGTTTTGCAACAGGAGTAGAATAAATAGTGTTATAAATATGCAAGATGCATAAGGTCTCAAAAAAGCATAAAAACAAATTTAACTACTATGTTAAAATATACTATACTATTTTATTATACTATAATATACTATTTTATTAATATTAAATGGGCTGTTTATGCTTAAACAGTTCTCTGATCTTAACAGTACATTTTGTACAGTATTGTTTCTATAACCCCCAAATAAGGCTTGCACCTTCCTAGGATATATTTTTGAGTAATGCTAACTAACAAGTACAAAATGTGTTCTGTATTGGGCTTAAGTGTTTAACTGAAAGTTGGAAGTGAAACCTTTTGGGGCCCTTATTTTATAGTTTCCAGTTGCTGTTAGTTGTATATTGGTAATAAAAGTATTGTGCGTTTATGACTTTGTGCAGTGCCAGATCATCTACCCTCGGCAGCAGCTGTTCACCATGTTTGAACTAGAAACAATGGGCTTTGCAAAGAGTGAGGTCTCTGAACACAGTCTGAAGCTCAGGAGCATTGCACTGTGAGTATGACCATAAATCTTGTAACAGCTTTCAGTTAAACTTTCTGTCTGCACAAAATCAAAACACCTCAGGGTCATGTGTAACTTTCTTTTGCCAAAATAGAAAAAGTAGAGGTTTGAGTGGAAGAGCTCTTCGAAAGCTACCATTTTTAGCCCATGCAATGTTTGTCAAGGTAAGCACGATCTCTTGTTTGCAAAAATACAAAGGAGTGGCATGTTTAGTTTTTAATTACTACTTTTTATTTTGTTGCAGACACCAACTGTAAATCTGGACAGGTTCCTGGATGCAATGGACAGGGCTGTGGACAAACAGAAGGAGGAGAAAAGTAACCTAGTCAATGGAGTCTGAAGACATTAAAGCCAACCTGGTATTTTTCCTCATGGTCTACACATACAGTATTTAACACATTTTAGGAAAAATATTTTAAATTTCATTAGCATTCACCTTTAGTGTTGCTTTATATACTTGTTATGAATTCAGCTTGTGTAAACGGTTTACTTTTATATAAAATGTAGTTATAACTTTTATTCTTTCATTTGTTTGTGTTGGGCATTTCTGTTCTTTTCTTTGTATAAATAAGGAAATCCAGTTCTTTAAGAAACCACTTTTTGTTGAATGTTGTCAAGTGTATTTTTGCTTATTTTTTCTACTGTTATTATTCATATTTTTCATGTAAAGTTGTAATAAACAACGGTGAAATTTTTATTGCTACTCTAGAAGATTACTGGTAGTTTCATACACCCACCACCAGAGGGTGTGTACATACCTGTTAGTTTCCTTGTATATTTTATGACATACAAGACGTTGAAAGGTTAGACTCTTGCTGTCACCAAAAGAAAAGAAATCCTATTATAAGGGCGATTGTTCTTATAGTTACAGATATAAGAACAATCGGCCTTGTAATGCACTTTTACAGATGATTATTTTTGCCAAGTGGTAAGAGCTTATAGCAGTACTATTTATTAGCCTATATGTGACGTGTGCATTTGATTCACTAATTTACCCTAAAGCCAAACAGTTGGGATATGGCTTAATATTTTTCCATAGAGCATCAGACATACCATAGTTTATATGGACAGATGAGAGGCACCATTGTTCATACAAGCATGTTTTGAATTCTGTGAATGAATGCTCTGGTGCTTTGCATGTCAGCTGCGGGAACCTGACAATGAATGAGGCCTTTGTTTGTTGTTGGCCAACAGCTTTTTCACTGCACTTCAAAGGTGCATACTATCGGCTGCTCTAAGAGAAAGCGAGTTTATTTTTTCATTATGTTTCATACCCACTAAATCAATATAAACTTTTAGGCTAGAGTTAGATGGAACCTTAGGAAACAAGTACAAAAGGAAGATTTAAAAGCACAATATAAATTTCTTTGCATTGAAGTTTGATGTAGTCAGACTGGATTTCCCCCTTGTTGCCATTTGTGAAAAGTATATTTTTGAAGCCATATAATCTTTGCGCCTAATTGTTTGCTGTAGATGCAACATTTTTTTAAAGTCAATTATGTTCGATGAATCACACGGAAGCCCTTCATTTCTCTAATCCCAAGTGCCTCAAAAGGACAGACATTTTAAATAACCCCATAATTGGCCTGTCTGAAAGCTTTTTTATTCATTCTTGACTGTAGCTGATCCAAAAGCAGGCAGCTGTTGAGAGGCAATCAAGTCAAAGAGTGAGGAAATCTCAAAAGACTTATTGTTACAAAGTTTTATCACAGATTCAAACTACTTCAAAATGTCCGACGAACTCCAAACAAAACAAATGATGTTTTTCCTGTCGACCGTTGTTCAGGTACATGGCTCAGAGCTGTGGAATATTAGTGCTTGTGCCAGTAGTGATTCACATAAGAAGGGGGTACCACACAACCCCATCACACTCACACACACACAGAGTATATATATAGGCATTTTAAGACTAAACCTATGGAAACTGCTTGACTTTCCAACTAAATAAAAATGACAGACTTAATGGTAGATGTATTTATGTTGCCAATTTGATTTTCTTTTTAGTATGTAGTCTCGTTTTATCACAATCATTTATTTGGCAAGTACAATGCTTTAAATCTTGCAGAAATAACTAATGAGTCGTCATAAAACCGTCACATTTCCCGAACTTATCCATTTTTCACTGTTGTGGGAGCCTTTGATGATAAACCAACTCTTTTATCCCTCTGAACATTGCCCCTAAAAGAGAACTGCAGCGCTTTTGTTGTTTCATCTCAGAAATGAAATGTTTTCTCTCTGACTTCTTACATTTGTGCTTCCACTATGTCAAGAGAAAGTAATTCAGTCATTATTTGGATTTAAACGGTTTTCAGGTTAAGGAAAAGGAAATTGTAATTGTTAAAACCACAAGTGAATTAATCCATGAAGGGTGTTCATTTTAGAACCAAAAATTAAGTTATTACTTTTTAAATGAAAGTTAATTTATCACAATTATTTTAGACGTTTTCTGATTATATTGTGAGCTGTAATCACTATGATTATCTTACATTTTTAAGTGTATAATTTGTCTTGGCCACTTTTCTGATGATGGAAATCAGTGTGGTTTGTTTTTACAGCAACATCAAGCCAGTATCATTAAAGAAATGTATAGATTGAGAATGCTTACAATTTGAGCTCAGTTGGGCTGGAGTCTGGTTTAATCCAGTTTAGACGTGGTTTGGTCTTATTCTAGCCCAGGTGTAGTCCTACATTTGATGTGGTGACTAAAATTGGTATACAAACTGACATTACGGGGACCTACCTCACACAGGTTGATTTAAAAATTTGTTCAGCATTTAAAAGTCATATATGGGATGAATAGGTTAAGACTAGGGGTTAGGCTGGGGGGTTACGCAAGTAGTAGTCACATTTTTATGATTAGGATCAGTCTCTCGGAAAGTAATGTTGATGTAATGTTTCTAAGAAAGACGAAAAGCCAACATGTGTGAACACAGCTTTTAAGTAGCACCCATTAGATTATCACCTCACAGTCAATCGTGTTACAGTCATTATACATTGACATCTTTGGTGGTCCTTTTATATAAAGAGATTGATGAGTGATATCAGTCTTTCACAATAAGTTTCTGACTACTGGCATTTAATACACTAAACCTTAAAAGAAAACATTTGACACTACACTACTCTATATCATTTTAACACAGACATAATCTTCGAGCGAAGTACATATTTTCACACATTTGATTGCTTGGCTAAATGAATATTCAGTACTTGCTGGCGTGTGTTGGAAAGTCAAAGCTTTAATGCCGTGCCAAAGAAAACAAACTGCAAAACCTGCTGAAAGATGATGGTGTCTGGTGGGCTTATGTGGGGCATGCCAGCTTTCCTGTATAAACATTCATTTATCTTCAGCATCCACTGCACACAGCCCTGAAAGTGGACAAATATTTGTTACAGGTGGATTCAAGATGGAAAATGTTTGTTGTCATGTTTCTGTTTATTTATTCAGACAGGACAGTGAACAGAATACATAAACCTAACCTGAATCTGCGCTGATGTCTTGTACCAAATTATTGCTTTTATCATGGAAAAAGTGAATGGTGAGTTGATAAATACAGACCACATATAAAAGCATTAACATAACACATACTTTGGATCTGAAAACAGTTGTGGTTTTAATATTGTCATTCTATATTTATATCATTCCACCATGCACTGAGCTGTCCCACATAATACAAACACCTAATTCATTTCATAAACATGTTTTGTATAATGGAAGTCTTTAAAGTGCACAAAGATAACACATGTTTATTGTAAAACACTTTTATTGTTCTTTCAGTAACTCTGCAATTGCACGTAGGATTTTGCAGGTGTAGTGTAATAGTCCCAGCTATGGTTTAGTTATTAAGCGTTTACTGTATATTTACTGTAGGACTTATTGTTCTTACAACTTTTAGTTTAAAATTTAGATTATTTCCCCCCTACAGATGGCGCTCTTTATATGAAACCAGCAACACATGAGGAGTCTTCAGTCCGTCAAGTTGCTGGTTATTTCAGTGAAGGTGGAAGTAGTAGTAGTAGTAGTCTGTGGTACAATAATGGCATGTTATCAGATCTTTTATGATTTTTGCCTGATAACATTTGCTATTTTTGGCTTTTAATGCTTTAAATACATGTCACATATCTTAATCCACTATATTACAAAATTATCTTACAACAGTCATCCAATAGTAGACCATCCTATAGTGGACATTAGACAGAATACAAATTATAAACACTACCACCTTGTTGTACTACATTTATTACATTGTCACACTGTATTGTTATATATAATCTAAAATGACATACACATACATTATTTTGACTCGGCGGCTTTTATTCTCTAAAAATCTGATAACCGGATGTTTTACGCACGCGCTGGCGCACTTGTCAGCGGCACCGCGGAACGTGCTGTGTTCAAAGAGCTTCATGTTCAGAGGGGCTGGAGAGAGACGGTGAAATCAGACGGATACAGCACGCGCTCTCTTCTTTTTATCCATCTATTCGACCATCACCCCACCTTTAGTCGCAGTGGATCGTGTTTTCAATGACAGAGCCGCATATATCCTGGCCATTGGATGAAGTTGGAGTTTTCTTCACAATGTGACCGTTCCCAGTGAGCGAGTGCTTTTCCCCTGTTGGATTTGGAGTAACCTTAATCGATATAAGAAAGCCCATCAGAATGGGCAAACTTCAGTCGAAACATGGTAAGATTTCATGCCTTCTACAATCTTCTGTCAAATGCACTTGATTTATCGAATAATAACATCTCGTTGCATCTTCCTCGTGCGTAATGGTTGGGTCTGAAGCGTGTAAGCGCAGAGAAAACCCCGAAGGTGAGGAAATTACACACACAACACATATCTTCATATGATACAATTCTGTCAATCAACTTGAGCTAAACTGTGCTATATTTATATTGTATTTAGGTGATAGTTTTGTGGTGAACGCCTTCCTGAGGAGAGGGATGGAGGAGTGTGAGCGCTACAGCGCATCGGATCACAAGTTGAAGACCATGCAGGTATGATGCTGTCGGTACTATCAATACGCGAATAATAGGGGTCAATGAATTGGTAATAGGCTATACTATATCTTTTTTTTTTTTTAAATGTGTGTAACAAATGATGTGGCTATGCGTAATACCTTACACAGTCTTTGAACTTGAGTAGTAGTAGTAGTAGCAGCAGCAGCAGCAGCATTATTAAGATGTGTGTTAGGGCATTTGTATTCAGTAATGAGATGGCATGCACTTCAAAGTCATTAGGATGGAGCTCATGCTGAAAGCTGAGAGTACATTGACTTGAAGGTGTCCCAAGTTGTGTGAAACCTTTTTTGAGGTCTAAATAAATATAAGTATCTAAATATGTTTATATAGCTGTAGTATCCCATATTGGTTTTGTCTATTTAAGGGAATACACATTTGTTGTATTTTACATTGCACTGCGTTTATCGCACTCTTTGTACTTGTGGTTGCCAAGTTGGTGTTTCAGGACTGCCGTATTGCTCCCCTTTATAAAGCTGCTCTTAACTGTAGGAAGCGTGCTCTGGCATAACATTACATCACTGCAATTAGAGTAATTTGAAGAATACAACAGTTCATCTGAGGGGTTCACACAGAGGTGCTGACAATTTGTAAGGTGGGTGGTTGTAATAGTGGAAGAGTTATGGATAATATCAGGGCTGTAAACCGCCCACTCACAGTTTAAAAGATCTTCAAATGAATTGGACTCCCCATTCCCACACATTCCCCTGAAGCAAAACCACTGAAATGACTGGCACTTATTAGAGCAACGATCCCACCCTCTAGCTGTCAAAGCTGTTTCTTTAATTTATGATGCAGTCGATGATTTTAGCAGAGCGAAAGCTGGAAAAGTATTTGATTAACCACTTTTTATTTTGTTGCATGACGTTGCGTTTAAGCTGCAAGTAATAGGTTTGTGCGGATTAGAAAGCTCTTTTGATGAGAATCTATAATTTTTTACTATTCCTTTTGGAAAAAAAAATACATACGTAAATGTATCTTTGTGTATCTCAAAGCATTTTAAGGTTGATTTTGCGTACATTGTCTTGTAAACTGTCCGCTATCCAAATTTTTGACATTTGGAGGTATTTATATAGCTTCAAATTAATATCTGTCAAAAACATGAGAAATGAATATGCACATTTGTTCTTACTGTGTTGTATGTTTTTGGACAAGATGGTGATTATAGTAAATGCCATTCTGATAGCAATAAAAGTGTCATCATTATTTTCATAGATTTAGAGTTTTTGGCCTGTAATATCCGTTTCAGTCATTACTGGCCCTAATCTGTTTCACATATGACCCAAGCCACATACTGTGCACTATTTGATGAGCTGTGAAGATGTCCAAAGAAATTACTTATGATTTTACATAGGAGGCAAATGACCAAACCCAGTGTTTAGCTTGGACCCTCCCCCCTCCTCATTGTCAAACGGGGGAGTGAGATTCCTGAGCTGTCTGGCTGCGACTTCAAAGCGCAGAGCAGGAGTTATAAAAGAGCTCTGATATCAGCGGAGCCTCCAAACTACTCTCTCCCTTCAGCTCCCCCCACACTCCCTCCCTCCTCCTCCTCCCTGCCCTGTCCTGTCTGTCAGGGGGAAGGACCAGAGGATGGAGCACAACCAGGTAGCCCTTTCAAAATCATCAGTCTGTTCCAATCTATCCACTCATCATACATCAAATATATTAATAAATGGACAGTAGTGCTTTTTTTGGCTCAGTATCTGCATTAGTTAGCCATCACATAGTTGTAATATGAACTGTAGAGTGGCTTGAATTAACAGCATCAGTAGCTCATTATGGCTTCCAACACAGTGTTTTGTCTGTTTTGTTTGGTCCTGGTTTTAGATTTATATATATGTAGGTTAGAATGAATTAGAAAAAATGCATACTAGAATGATCAAGCTGTTATAACATTTTGTCAGTGGCATAAAATGTTCATAATATAATCGGCTTTTCATCGGGGCACCAGGCATTCCTCATTTTAACTTATATATTATTATTATTCAGTGTTTTATGTTACTCTTTATCACCGAAGAAGGTTCCTAGTTTGTGAGTTGTGTTCACTGATAATGGCGATAAGTCTTCTGATTCTGACTCTGATTACATTACATGTTCTTTCAAAATTCTTGAATGGGACCAGAAATGCATGGGTAGGAAATTGAGTAACTGATTTTACATTTACTCACGTCTACTTGAGTATATTTTTAAAGATATTTTTCTTCTCAGAGTATCTCCCCTCAGGCAGTTGAAGAGGCTATTTGGATGAATGGCAAAACGTATTGTAATGATCTGATATTTTGTGTTTAGTTCAGAGTTGACAACTTTTTTGTTGTTCTTGTAACTGTTTGTGTGGTTTGTTAATGTAACTGTTTTTGTACGTGACACTTGTTTGCTATGTTGACAAGTTGATGGAAGGTTCTATTCTTCAGTTACTGGTCTGTTTTCGAGACTGGCTCTAGCGTGTTGAGACTGCTGTTGTTTTGCATGAGATATGGCCTACAGTAGCTCTTGTGTTCAGAAAATAAACGTCCAGAAAAAATTTGGCATGTTTCCTTACACCATAAGGCTGCAGTATCTTTAAAACCTTTTTACAATTGACAGAATAGAATCTTCTTTTGCAATACACCTGTTATTCTGACACACCTATAGCAGGTACCAACCAGAAACTTAAACCTGAGCTTCCCCTCTATTCAACTCTCTTTACAGAACTAAACCCAGATGCTTTGTTGTTAGATGCTACAATTACAATAGTAAAGCGTGTTGGGACGTGATTATAGCTGGAAGACATAGCCCCAAATCACACCTGGACTCGCGCTATCCCTTTGTTGCTTTATTATTATAAGGAATTAACAGATAAAGGATGCACGGTTCATGGCTTGGCAAATGGGTTGTGACAAGTCATTACAGATGCTAAAAGTAATCATTTCGCATCTTTCCGCAGGTGCAAAGATTCACAGGTGGGCAAAACGGTTAAGCCAGAAATGTTTGTACGAAAATATAATGCTTAGCCTATCCAAATCAGTTATCCTAAGAAGCGAGTCCAGACCTATTAAATTGCATATTTGGATTAAATCTTAAAACACACTGATGATAATTCAGGTTTTCAGTTATGTCTTTTGTCATCTTGTCAGGCTTGTGTAATCTTAATAAACAACGCTTTTTGAAACAATATCATATTCAATTTAAAAAGGTTTAATTAGCGACTTAGATGTGGCAAGAGGGGCAATGCATTTTGGACTTGTACAGTATTACAAGCACTCCAATAAAATAGTTTTCGGAACACTAAGTTTGACTAATTTGGACTATGTGAATAAAAATTTCCCCTCACATAAAATTTCTCATTTGGCATACACAGTAAAATTGATGTTTAGTTTGGACGTCTCAGATTTGGAGCTTTGGGCAGCCTATATCTTAAAAAGCACAGAGTGTAATTTCGCTATATTTGTCTTGGATGTAAGGCAGGGGTATCTGTGTAATCTTAAGGCACCAAAGATATTTTCAGAGTTGTCATTAGATTTACATTCGAGCTGTATCATTGTGGTATAAGGAAAGACGGAGTATGTACATGGTTGGAAAGGTGGGCTTGCACATGTTAGCTTTTTGAGGAGACTTAAAGGTATTTGGAGAGTTTGTTTTTTCCAACCCTCTCTCTCTCTCTTTTTTTTTTTGAAATTGGCTTCACAAGAAGGCGAGCTGTGAGCCTTCATCTCTGAATGAAAAGCATGTGGCTGGCATCCAGAACAGCGGGGTCTTTCAGCGCAGCCCCAGCCGACATCTGTTCCTGGTTTGTACTGCAAAATCCTAAAGCTGAGGGGGAGAGAGGAGGAGAGGAAGAGGAAGACTGGGGGGGGCAGGGTGAGGGAGGGGGCGAAACTGGAGAGAGGGGAAGAGGTGTAGGGCAAGAGGGAGGGTTAGAGGGAAGGAGAGAGATGAGGGCAAAGGAATAGAAAGGTAAGAGACAGAAAGAGCGGGGGGGGGGGGAATACAGGGTGATAGAGGAAGAAAGAGACCTGAAAGGGGTGAGGGAGAGAGGAAAAAGGGGGTGTAAGAGAAAGAGAAGGAATGAAAGAGGAAGAGCAAGGCTTTAGTGGTAGGAAAAGGCTGAAGGGGTAAGAGAGAGTGGGGTGGAGGGGAGAGTGATAGAGAGGGGGGTGGTTTAGGGCTGTTGTGTGGCAGGAGGAACAGTTGGTTTTTAGGTTCACCTTGGAGCGCTGATCTCACTTGGTCATTTTGCTCCCTGTCGCCCTCAGATTGTTTTTCAAAGTTTGGTGCCATTTGTGCAGAATAAACAGTCACTGTAGTGTCAGAGTAAACATCTTCACCTGGCCCTCTGCTCCACTTGTCACAACAGTCACAATGTTTGTAGGCTTCTTTCATCTGCTGCTGGAAATTCACACTTAGAACTGTTGTCTTGCTTCTCTAAGTAATTCAACTGATAATGCGTCATGTGATTTGGTAAGATTTTGTAAGAAGATACTAATATTAAGCTCTATTGAGAAGAAGCCTTTTTCAGTTCTCTCATGACCAAGACATGTGATGGAGAAGAGTTCACAAACTGAACAGAATAGACAGTCTTTACTGTGAATCTGGCCTCTTCAGAAGCCATTTGAATATGACTAATGCAAATCCCTCCTATACAGAACGCTATATACAGTATGTCTTTATTGATGAAAGACATCTTCATGTCTTATCTGTGGAATGAGGCTCTGTCACTTCTGACTTTATCAGGGCTGCGGCTGCTTTGAAGCTGCTTCTGTCAGAGCTTTTCCTCGTGATTTTGAGATATGTTTTGGACAGCACTCAAAGCTCTTGTGGGTGCAGTCAGGTGTGGGAGGGTGTCCATAGTGGGGTTTGGGTGACACTGCGTGACCCAGGCTGTGGTGATGACAGGGGGGACCTGACTTCCTGTCTGAGGCTGGTGCTGCAGAGGTCTCTGAGGGTTAATGGGGTCTGTGTGTTAGTGCTCACACTCAGAGGAAAGAACATACCTGGATCCCAGTGCTTAGCGCCGACATTTTTGGCAAAAGTTGCTGGATCCAAGTCTGTGTTTGATCTTCTGTTTCTCAGGGCCAAGTAAAACACCAGCAGACTCAAAGGTTATTACATTTTAGTGTGTAAGGTATGTTTCCACATAAACCCCTGTTCTCCTTTAAAAAGACATGGCTCTTTCTGAACAGACTTCTATTTTGCAAACCTACAGAAAAATGGAGAATATTTCTCATATATTATCTGTGTCGTATAAATCACATGTGTACATTACCTCATTCACTGATCATCATCCACCTGTAAGAGTCTCACAACACAGAGACTAAGGTGAGAACTGTGGTCATGAACTCTCCACCACTTTTCAGGCTGTTGTGAGATGAGACTAAAGTAAAGATATACAAGTGTCCGACAATATATTGGAAACCCTACTTTACAGTCTCTTGGTAATAAGTAAGTTTCATCATTAATTTACCTGTTTTGTTCTTCCCTCTATAAAAGCTGCTGAAGCTGTTTCTTCTGCCTGAAACACCCTATTTGGTGCACATTCCTGAACTTGACACCCTGCTAATTTTAAGGCTGAAGAATGAAGCACCACAAACCAGGCTTCCTCCGCACTAAAAGTAGAGCACACAAAGCTTCTGGCATCGTAGCTCATTTGCTGTGATGCTATGCTGTTTGAAGCCAAGTTGTAGAACATTCTAATCATGAGGTCTCCAGCTATTCTATTAGGATGATTATATTATTGATGTGCTTATTAGGGTTTTTAAAAACTTGATACTCAGATACTATTCTAAAACTATTCTCAATTCAAAAACTAGTATCAAAACTCGGTACTCATTTGAACAAGTATTGACACATGGAAAACAAAAACATAAAATGTGACAAAATAGAAAAAATCGTGCTGTATTCGTAGGTTTCAAGTTCCTGTTATAGGCAACATTTTGATGATATCAAGATATGATATTTTGCTTTAAAATGTTAATTGCTATGGCAACTGTCCTTTTTTTTATCATTCTGAAACCCATCAATCCCTGACCTGGTATAAGATCACATGCTAACATCTGAGCAAGTATCATTATTTTTAGTCTATTATAAAAAACATCAGAGCAACTACCATCAGAGCAACTACCATTATTTTAAGTCTATTATAAAAAATAATGTCTACAACAAATATATTGTTGCATCAAAATTTCTACCAGACCTTTTCCTTAGTATCAAAATCCTGTTTGAAGTATTATGACAACACTAGTGCTCATATCTACCTTCCTGTTTTCCGATATCAAATCCGCACAAGATTTCTCAAACACACCCAAAAGGCAGTAGCCCCCTGAGGAGTTTGGCATTTCTCCGCCTGCTCTGGACTCGAGCTTCCCCTCTCCGGGACCCCAGCCCTGCACATGTGTAGGTATCGCTATTACTCAGCTCATAAAACGCCACAGTCCCATCTGAAAGTGGTTAGCCATCCAAACGCACTCAAAGCAAGCTTCAAAGACTGGACTATAGCGGCGCAGACAGCACGAACCCAAGGCCTCCTCATGCACATCCCATTCCTCCACAATGAAGGAAATGTCTGGAAACCTTCTTTGTTCTGCAACTTGTATGCGTTAAGATGTTTTTGTTATGGATGGACAGTAAAAAAGACACATGTATTCCAATATAAGTAAAAATTGATATGTTGGTGTCATAGAAGTTACAATTTTGATTTAAGTAGAATGAATTACAAGTCTGCTTTCAGTGGGTAGTGCATTAACCCAGATTAGCGGTTCATTCCTAGTGTTGGTCAGTGCATATTGTTGTGACATTGACTTATTGCCTAATTGCCTGAACAGGTATTCCTGATTGTGGGGTCTGAAATCTGTACAGGCCTTTTGGAAACTTGCCTCTTATGGGGTCAAAATGCAATTCATTATGAGGTACCGTAAATTTCCAATGATAAGTCGCTACTTTTTCTCCATGCTTTGAACCCTGCGGCTTATACAACAGTGCGTCAAGTTTATAGATTTTTACTGGGTAATGGCCACCAGGGGGCACTCTCTACCAGTAGATGCAAAAGTGAGACAGACGTGTGGAAAAATTATGCGCTGAAGAATACACTAGTTTTGATTTGGAACTGTCATTTGGTGCATCATGCACGCACGTGAAGGAGTTCAAGTATCTCGGGGGTCTTGTTCACGAGTGAGGGAAGGATGGAGCATGAGATTGACAGGCGGATCGGTGCAGCGTCTGCGGTGATGCGGTCGCTGTATCGGTTCATTGTGGTGAAGAAGGAGCTGAGCCAGAAGGCGAAGCTCTCGATTTACCGGTCAATCTACGTTCCTACCCTCACTTATGGTCATGAAATGGGTTTCCTCCGCAGAGTGGCTGGGCGCACCCTTAGGGAAAGGGTGAGGAGCTCAGTCAAACTGGGGGAGCTCGGAGTACAGTCGCTGCTCCTACACGTGGAGAGGAGGTGAGGTGGCTCGGGCATCTGCTCAGGATGCCTCCTGGACGCCTCCCTAGGGAGGTGTTCTGGGCATGTCCCACCGGGAGGAGGCCCCGGGGAAGACCCAGGACACGCTGGAGGGACTATGTCTCTTGGCTGGCCTGGGAACGCCTTGGGGTCCGGGTCTGGGGTGAGGGAAGTCTCGGAGTCCCTGCTTAGACTGCGGCCCCGGATAAGTGGAAGAAAATGGATGGATGGATGGATGCACGCACTCTCAACATGGAAAACACACAAATAAATATATATGAAGCTTTTAAGTTAAAGGCCATCAAAGAAGGAAATAGAGCCACTGCACGTAAGCTTGGCATCAATGAATCGATGGTACGACGTTGGAGGCTACAGCAGGAATAACTTAGTCAATGTAAAAAGACGACAAAAGCTTTCAGAGGAAATAAAAGCAGATGGCCCAAACTGGAAATTGAATCGGTTGTCACGCTGAAAACAACTGCCTATGAGCGAACGCATTTCACTTGTGCACTGAGCTGTACAGCATCTGGACAAAAGCTTCTACCAGTGGTGATTTTTAAGTGGGTGACTATGCCAAAAGAAAAACTTCCAGAAGGAATCGTGGTAAAAGTCAGCGCAAAAGGGTGGATGGTAGAAAGCCTAATGAAGGAATGGCTTACGGACTGCTACGGCAAGCGATCATAGAAAAAAAAGCATTGCTCGTTATGGACAGCATGAGGGTCCATATAACAGATTCTGTGAAAGCATCCATCAAGAGAATAAACTCAATTCCACCTATGATTCCTGGGGGCACAACGATGACGAAGTTTTTCTGGGGCTGTTCAATTCAGATACTGATGAAGACCACTTCAGTGGCTTTAGTGCGCAAGAGGAAGATAGCGACCAATGACTTTTCAAGTAGGTTAAAGTGTGTTTTTTTTTCTAACCAGGCGTGTTACTGTCGTGTTGGTGCTATCTTGGTGCAGTTATTTTCTAAACATGCTGGTATGTTCATCCCGTTTTACTGTCATGTTGGTACTATGCGGATGCCGTGTTAGTGCTGTTTTATTTTCTGAGCAAGCATGCATGTTCAACCCATGTTGATGTTGGTGCCGTACTGCCAATTTTCAGGCACAGGTTGGTTGTTTTTTTTAAAGCGTGTATTAAATTAATTAATAAAAAAAAAAAAAAAAAAACTTCCGTGTCAAGTTTTTCTGTGTAAATATCTCATGTTACAACATGAACACCTGCAGATTATATATGTACAAAATAGATTTTCTTTTCAAATTTAGCTGGTGAGGCTTATATTCAGGTGCGCTCTATAGCCCAAAATTTACAGTAAATCATTCTAATCTCTAAAAAGTTAAGATATGGGTTCATTCAGGTTACAGTTAAGGTTAGACAAGTAATAGTTATGGGAAAGGTTAAGTGAATGTAAGCATTTGCAATAGAATGTTTGCACTTGTGAATGTATAAGAATAGCTTGCATTACCCACAAATGCATACACATCTTTTGTAGTCTTCATGTGGGAGGAAGAAGCCAATGTTCCTCTGAAGGTATAGTCCTCTTTTCTCCTCCTCCTCACACAGTTTCTCCCTGAGCCACTTCAAACGTGGCTGCACTGTCCCACTGTGCGCCATGTAATGTGTTTACCTAAAGGATCACTTCAAATAAACACCAGTGCAGTCCTTCAGATGCCTGCCCCCTTTTGCTCACACACCATCTGCTATACAAAGAAAACACAGTTATTGTTATATAAAATTACAATAGAGAATGCACTAATAATGAATTACTCTGTTGACTTGTTTTGTACTGTGGCTTGTTAAATAAGTTAATAAATACCCACAAATTTTTAAAAAATATCACTACATTTAACGCTTTGACAAATTAACACTTGTGTGAAATGATTTTTACTCTTAAAGTACATTAAGAGTATTTAAGAGTACTTAAATACTTTTGCTTAGATACATTTTTTCATGTAATACTAAAGTACATGTTAAACCCCTATTAGAAAGAAAACCTGTTTTTTTTAAACGGCAAACATGCAGCATTTGAGCATTTTTACTGTAAACTATATACCTGATATCCAGACTCTGCATATATGTTCAAAACAGCATTCACAATATGATCATTTTGTTTTTATATTGACCAGCTAATGTAATTACCTATTTTCAATGCACTTTCTAATGTTTCTTGAGCTGAAGTTTTTTACATGTCTCATTATAGATAACTAAGCATATTCTATCTATGTTATTATTATATTGTTGTTTCCTCATCACAAACACACCCAGAGTTGTGTTTTGTTTCATTCACACATGTTTAACACACAAACCCTGTATATTTAGGCTGGGTTCTTCTCTCAAACAGGAAACACTCTGTTCCACCTAGTAATGTCATGTGGTAATGCAGAAAGTACTCCACTGTTTTTAAACTCCATACACCTTCGCTTGAATCCATCCACCCATCCATCCATTTTCTTCCGCTTATCCGGGGCCGGGTCGTGGGGGCAGCAGTCTAAGCAGGGACTTCCAGACTTCCCTCACCCCGGACACGTCCTCCAGCTCCTCCGGTGGGACCCCAAGGCATTCCCAGGTCAGCCGAGAGACATAGTCCCTCCAGCGTGTCCTGGGTCTTCCCCGGGGCCTCCTCCCGGTGGGACATGCCCAGAACACCTCCTTAGGGAGGCGTCCAGGAGGCATTCTGAGCAGATGCCCGAGCCACCTCAACTGGTTCCTCTCAACATGTAGGAGCAGCGGCTCTACTCCGAGCTCCTCCCGTGTGACCGAGCTCCTCACCCTATCCCTAAGGGTGCGCCCAGCCACCCTGCGGAGGAAGCCCATTTCAGCCGCTTGTATCGCTTGAATCATTTGGGTAATTTCAACCAAGGAATTGCCCTTCTCTACTGAACAACAAGGTGGAATTAGAGCATTTTGAGCTTTGGAGATGTAGACAGTCTAATAATAAAGGGTTACTCAAACATGTGTGAATGAAACAAAACACAACTCTTGGTATTTTTTTGATGACTTAACAACATTATAGCGTGGCTTAAAGCATCAATTTTGTGTAATATAGGACCTTTAAGTCTAATATTTTCTGTTAACTGACTCAAAAATGTTTTATTCTATTAAAAGAGAAATTACAGTTGCACTTTTTCATTGCCGCAAACCTTCATAGTTTTTATTTCATGCAGGCAGATCTTGAGAGTCGTTTAACAGGCTCTTAGTACCCGCTGCTACTCCTCATGTTGATATGGGCATGACTGATGGTATCGCTGAGAAACCAGTGTATCAGATTGTGTGAACTTTTAGCCCCAATGTCATGTGCTCTGTTTGAACGGTTCTTTTACATCACTGCCTTTCACTCTTTTGAAGTTTAAATCCACTTTTGACATCTATCGTCAAATGTTAAGTGTCTCTTTGTGCTGTGAGTGGCCTTCTCAAAACTTGCTCACTTGCCCAAACTCAATCAGTAGGAAGATGTCTAGTCTTACACCTTCAATAAGAATAGCATGTAGTGCTAATGTGCAATGCTAAGGTAACATAGATGTAGACTTTTTATAGAGCTGAAAGATCCATTACTATCTATGAATGGAAGAAATTCACAAAAGTTAAAATGTAATAAACTTACAGCTGGCTGCTTTAAAGGGCCTGCACTGCAAGCCATTCAAATGTTCTCTTAGATGTGAATGCTTCCGGTCATTGGTAGTGCAGTGTGAATTAAATGCTGATGTATAAATCAAATCCATAATAGAATTTGCATGATTGGTCAGGAAAAGATGTATCTCCAAAATTGTTTATATTGCTGTTCATGCAGTGTTTTTGGCTTTGGAGTGAGAATGCAGTGGTTCTGTGCAGTGCAGGAGGTGGAGCTCTTTGCACTGCCCTCTGCTCTGAAGCCTTTTGATCTCACTTTGTGCCACGGATGAATTACGCTCCAGAATTCACTCTGCAAAACAAGTGTTAGAGTCACATACATGTACAGTTCAGGGCACAAACGTATGGTACAGGGCACACCTGTACAGTACAGGGGACAGGCATACGTTATGGGTAACACACATGTACAGTACAGGGCACATGTGTACTGGGCACACTTGTACAGTACTGGGCACACGTGTACACTACATGGCTTACGGTTGAAGTTCATAAGAAGGAAACACAGATGTCACACCCTTGCCCCCTGTGGTCCAGAAAATATTTGCTTCTCACAAAATCTGGTCCAACATGAAAATTGTTGTTCATAGCTTCTGAAAATTGAAGATGCCCCTGTAAGCAGCTCTATGGTTGACTAGAGTGGAGTGTTGGTGGTCCTTCCTTATTTAACTCTTAAAAAAAGCAGTTTGAAAGCTGCAGTGCCCAAAAACTATAAACTATAGGAAGTAGATAGATTTAAATACCTACTTCCGTCTTTAGTGGTTTGAAAACCAGGTACAGTATTTGTAATAGCCTACCATGAAATCTAGACATTACTTGTGACCCTTTCCCTTCTTTCTTTCTTCTTTTTCTTTTGATCAGTCCAGCGATAGTACAACTGATCTTTTTAACATCCCAGTGCTTCCTTGCACTGTCTGACAGTTGTGCAGTCTGGGCTCCTTCCTGTGCCCAATGGAGGTATATTTTTAGGAATCCTTATGAAAACACAGTTGACCCTGGGATGACCGCTGTCCAGTTCCAGGCCAGTGAGGAACTTCACAGCTTGGAAAAGAGCCTGTTCTTACAGTGTCAAGAATTTTCGTGGTCTTTGAAATGGGCAGTAGGAGCCAGCTGGAGGAGACAGGGGAGCTCTGCAGTTACACAACAGGCTTGTGGCAAACCAAGTTGACCTAAACCCATTTACTATATTTTCGTATTTAGTCAGGGATGGAATTTATAATAATCTGATCATTTTAATGGCTTCTCCTTTGCAGAGTCACAGAATCTGCATGTTTAGACTTGTATGTCAGATGACTTTCTTGTTTAATTTTGTTCAATTTGTTTTTTTATTTAATATGACAATAAAACAACAACAATAACGACAACAACAATGAAATGATGTATCAGAAGACTCAAAATTGGTGCATTACAATAATCAGTGTGTAAAGTAACATGTTTTATAAGCTATTCTGAAAACAGGGTTTTTAGGGGGGTCAGTAATGGGCAAAATGGGAAAAGGTACAATTTGTTTTAGCACCTAGATAAGACTTTTATTGTGATGCATGTGCATAGTTAGTCACCTCCTAAAGGCATTATAAAGAAACTAAAACTATAAACTATATAGTGTGTCCTCTGAGAGTTCACACTTCACTGTGATTGGTTAAATCCACTTGAGCAGGTCTGAGGCTGACCAGTAGGAGGAATGAGTTGGGAAAATGATTTATGTTTGAGCTGTAATAAACAACAGAGAAGCACTGAATCACAATATGATGATAACGGCGTATCGTTTTAGTAATTGGATCAAACTTCGATTTTTAATGTCATCTTGCTCAGCTTTAGACTGGAAAGCATAATCTCAAATATTCTACTGTTTGATTTATGAAATACTAATCATAAATCAGTTTATTTCCCCTGATAGAATAATGTTTCAAAACAAGTTGTCAGAGTTGTAGTTTTGCAAAAATAAATAATACAAATTAGCTGCAATATTAAGAACCAAACACCAGCACCGATTAGCCCTGGCATCTTAAGCAACACCTTCTAACAGAACTTAGAATATTAGCTAAAATACTGTTACATCAGACTTTGTTTCTGTTGCTCTAAACCCCTCTCAGCTCGCAGCTCATTTCAGATGGATGGTTCTTGAATGCATGGGCTCCAGTCAAACCCTTGAGCCTCTCTTTGTAACTGTCCCGCAGGGAGCTCTAACCAGTGAACTGTACAGCTGTGGCTGTGACCCTAAACCTGTCCTCTTCCTGTTCAGAGTTTGGGAATCCTGCACCTCGCTCAAATCCAAAGCAATGATTTAAGAGTAGAATGTCAATTGCCAAATATTTTTTCTTATAGTCAAGATAAAAACTACTTAAAGATGCACTATGTATCTTTTCTGGTGCAGGGTCCACCTCCTGCTCATCTCTGTTGTGATGATATTGGTTTGTGCGAAAATGTATGACATGAATAATCATCTCAAGTAGTGATGATGATTTTAATTCTGACCATGATTATTTTTAAAGCAGTCGTATATTTTACCACAAATCCCCATTGTGTATTATATTGACAGTTAGGGCTATAGTCCTCTGTGGTTTAGCCGATTAATTGGTCAATCAATCATTTTATTTAGATTAAAAGAAGTTACATGGGACAACAACAGTATTTATGTAAAAAGGCAGATTACACTCATTATTCAAGTTTAATATGTTTTCATATTGCTTGTTAGTACTTTTTTCTGCATAAATAGTCATTTTTGCATTAACTCCTGTGCAGTTGTAGTCTTGTGAGTGCAGTTTGGGTCAGGTACAAAGAGATATTAGATATTATTAGTTCAATCTGCAAAACATGTCTCTAGTTGACCGAGACTTTCATTTATCGACTACGGCCATACTGAGGTCATCATACATTTGTAAATACATACACGGTTGGACCAGTGATACTCATCTGTTACACGCAGCTGTCCTCTCTTCTCTTTGGTTTGTTTACACTTGTCAGTCACCCGCGGCAGCACTGTAACTTCACCAGGCTCCGACCACAAAGCCTCGCCCCTATGAACTGCCAGCCCTGACTTTTCAATCCCTCACAGCTTAACAAAGGGAGCAGTGAAAACAAAGGTGACGGGTGGTTATCTACAGGTAAGGGCAATTATCTAACGTGACTAACTGACAACCAGGGCTCACGGCAGGAAACCTGACACTAAATACAGTATAGAGAAAGACGAGAGTGTCAAGAAGGCTTCCTGTTGGTACAAAGGACTATGTGGACTTCATTCTAAACAAAACCACCGGCAATTCCAGGTAATTCCCAGTACTGATATAGAAGAGAGTAGAGGGAAGAACTGAAGTATACAGCTGTGCAATCAAATTTTAATAGAGAAATGAGATTCAGCCATTGATTCTGTTTAATTGAGAGGTCTACAGCATATAACTATGAATATATATATATAAACTTCTTTTTTTTTGTTTGGAGCATGTATAAATTGCTCCCTAGTTTTTCTGTGCCTTAAGTTTAGTGCTGGTTTGATTCTGATGGAAACATGGTTTAGTCTTAGTCATGCACATAGACTGTATAAAGAAGAGAACTAAGTGCGTGTGACGTTACCCATAGCTCAGCTCCAGCCAAATAAAACTCATCGAGGCTAGCAGTTATAGGGGCGAATTTCAAGCCAGGCTCCATATTTGGAATTCCTACTGCGAGTATCATAGCAACCAAAGAGCCAATCCGGAGCGAGACTGTTGAAGGTAACGCCCCTTCCCGCCCACACCGCTGGTTTAGGAGCAGATGCTTAACAACACTGTCCATCAAACTTGTCGCTAACACTAGTGGGAATGACCTCAGAGAAAGAAGGCACCTCATAGGTCTGTTATTAATGTTCATATCTTCATTTACGGACAAAATTGACAAATAAAACACCAGGATCATGTAGAATAGATGAATACGAACATTTTGACAAACATAAAATGACAAACCTGGCAGCAGCAGTTATGGCGAGAGGGACAACAGTTTTCAATAAAAAGTGAATTGGAGCCAGAGTTGATGGAGCCGGAAGTGCACCCATGCTCTCCTCCTATTTGGAACGTGCCATAGTGTCGTTGTGATTCAGTCCTTGCTTAATCCTGGTTTCTTTTCAAAGTTTTGCCTATTTCATAACTGCCCTGATAGTCTACTACTACTGCTACTGCCCTAATGTGAACTACTACTACCACTACCACACAGTTGTTACTACTACTACTACTTGCTTCGCTTTCTTTTACGCAACATTTAGCATTATCCCATAGAGGTTTTTTTTTTTTTTTCTGGTAACACAACTGCAGCTGGACGTCCAACCCACCTCACCCAGGACCTGGCGTTGTCTGGGGAGCAGTGTTGTTTGAAGGGGCTGCGGAATGTGGAACAAATCCCCTCAGCTTTATCGACCCGGGCGTGCTCACATTGGACTGTGCAGAAGCTTACAGAATTTCACATGGAGGCCAAAAACAGTGGAACATCCTGTCATAGCCTCACCGCGGGGCCCACACTGGCTTTGATATGCCCGGTCCTGTGAAGTTTGCTGTTTGTCAGGGGAGTGGGTTTGCATGTTTGAAATCTGGACCACTTGTATCCTGTCTAGGTTTTGTGGACATATTTGGAAACTTGCATGTCTTTGAACAGCAGTTTCTAATGTGGTATGGTTTTGTATTATTTGTTGGAAATATTGTGTAGGCCAAGTCAAGGTGATAGTAATAGGCCAGAATCCTCTGTTGTAGTTCCTGTTGCCACTAATACAAAGTTTTGTTTAGTTTGCTTTTTTTTTAGACCAACCACACAGGTTTGGATGTTTTGGACACACCATCTTTTACGAGACATCACCATGTTTTGGACACACCATCTTTTATGAGACAATAGCTAAATGGGATGGATGATTTTGACAAGAATGAGTATCAATATATATGACTCTCCCAATAGAGATCTATCAGAAATATGACAAAATGTGCCTGTGAATGTCTTGGTTACGGTTCAAGTATGCCCAGATGTGAATGGACCACACAATTGCAGGGATATCCTCTTTGTTTGGAAGGTTACACTGCAAATCTTACATTTTTTATCAGATCAATTTGCAGCTTTTTGATTGTCTTTTTATTGTAGCCTATGTACCTGATACTCCAACTTCAAAACAACAATTTAGACAACATATTTCTTTACAATAGTTCACCCCCTCTAACTGTGAAAGGATAAATCCATGACATCAGCTGATTTACTGAGTGTGAGCCGATAGCTGCCCCAGTGTCAAATGCATCATCGATGATAGTAGTCTTTGTGCCGGTAAACACAGCGAGAAGATGATCACTGTTATTGTGCAGAGGGCGTGGAGAGAGTCTGACTAAAGGGGTGACTTTCATAGCTGCACCTCTTACATAGAGACCCAGGCACGCTCATCTCTCTGCACAGCTGTTGTTACGACGACCGGAGAGGCTTCAGAGCCGTGATTCATGTCCTGCCAAGAGGGGAGCGGACCGTGCCTCCTGTTTGACCTCAGACACAATCGGCTACTTTGAACAAGCTGATCTTCACACATGGGACCACTACACATGTGACCAAGTGGTATTGTGCTGTAATCCCCAAAACCAGTGTCACTGAACATGATACAGAAACAGAGGAGGGGGTGACATAACTACAGTATGCTTTATCGTGGTGTGACCTTTTGACCCTATCTGCCATTCTAGAGAGCTTCTTATGTTGTTATGCCTTATATATATTGAAGTACTGATAATATAGTGAATGTTGTTTTGAAGATTATGCAAAATTTGAATGATTTGAAATTTGAAAATATAATAAAAATCTCTATCTCAAGGTGCTGCAAAAGCAGTCACTTTTGTCTGATACTAACCTGGACTTACACTTTTAAAGACACATTTCTGCTCTCAGAAGTAGCAGATGGCTTTAGTTACCTACTTAAGTCAAGTGTACATGATCAGGGATAAAGCCGCCATAGTGATTTTTGCCGTGTTTCCCATCCAAACAGATAAACTCAACTGCCAACTAATTAAAAACAATGTATCTATACTTAATCTTGATATGGTTTAGCCTTTAGCCACACTGTAATTCTTCAACTTTGCTACAAAATACACCCTCCAGAAGTCCAAGTTTTTTTTTTTTTTTTCATATACTAGTCTTGCTCAAATCCACCCAAGACCCATCTCATTTGTGAAGTCCTAAGCACTATAATTACCCATCCAATCACAAATACAGCCCAAATTACCAGATTTTTTTCTTCAGACGCCAACTTCTTCTCATCATTTGTTAGTTTTTTCGGTTTTGCAAGAAAATAGTGTGAAGTTGTGCAACTGCCCCACTCTGCGTCTTAAGTTCTTCTTATTTGCAGCCAAACCCCCTTCCCCCTTCCACTCGCCCCTCTCCTTGGTCTAACCGCTCACATCTGGTTTTCAGTCAAGGCCAGGTTGGTTACTTCTGGAATGGAGGGCCCTTATTTCTCAATGGCCCCCTCTCCAGTTTCATTCTGTGGTGAGGAGTTTGCAGTTTGTTTATGAAGCGGTGTCCCTTTGCTTTGGTCCTCATTTTCATTATTTGGCTGCCCCCCGAGTAGTCTCTCGCTCTCTTTTGCTCTCTCTCTCTCTGTCAGAAGTGGAAATGGTGTTGGCAGCCCGACAGTCATCAAAACCTTTCTTTAGCATCCGCTCCAAGGTGAACATTTATAAAAGAAGCCCACAAAGTATTTTTTAACTACAAAACATGGTTAGGGAAAGTATTGCTTTAGGATCTTCTTAGCATCAATTTGTCATTAATTATTTTTGATAGATTCTCTTTTATGACAACTACCCATAGGTTTCAGAGTAATGAAAAAAATGGTTGTTACCTTAATTAACAATTCAGAACAAAATATGTTTTATATGAAAGGGGCAGGGACTTCAGATGGAAAGTAGCAGTAGGTACAAATCATCTCTTCTTTTGTTAGATTAATGAATTTGTACATGGTCCCTGATAAATAAAGAATAAAGAAAAAAAGAAAGAAAAGGCCAAAATCATTGCTAATATCCGTAATAGGCCATTACTATCATATAAAGGATTGGAATGAATATAAATTATTCTGAAATAACAAATTATTACTTGGTGTAATGTCACTTCCATTATGACTGCTATACTATTAGGCCAACTACCCGCACTACTGGTTTTATTACTACTAGAATTACTTCTAAGTAGGATTGTCAAAAACTGACTCATAATGAGTATTAAAACTAGCCTAAACTTTACCAATATGATTCTTCTATCCACCAAGCAATGCAGGTTATCTGTCTTTACATATTCAGAATCTACAGTTTATAATTCAAACATATAAAAACCTTTAAAATAAAACATTCACCACTTATAAATTAATTTGCTAAAGTCTCTACAAACTTCTCTCTGTACATTTTATACAGAGAGGAGAGGAACTAACATAATTCATGTTTTTAAAGCACTGGTGTTACAAAATGACTTGGCACACTTTGAAGAACAGCCTAAAAGAAGTGTGCAAAGTTATATTTTGGGTGCGTTAGCTTGGGGTGTGTGAGAACAAAGATGTGCAGTGTTTTCCAGAGTGAGGATGGGTGGTAGAGCGACACAGGGGGAGAGAAAGAGAGAGAGAGAGGGGAGAGGGGGGCTATGCGTGATGTCACCTGGCTGAGCTATGAAAGCTTCCCCTGGTTACTCTATCCCACATAAAAGTCTGGCACTCGCAGAGGCTTTAGGGAGGCTTGGCAGAACGCAGCATTAAAGAGACAAAAACATAACACACTTCTGTCTGTCTCCAGCCTGTTTACATGGAGTAGTGTCAGCTTGGGTTTCCACTGTTTTTAAGGCACACTGGCTGTCTTATTGTCAATCCTGTTCCTCTCCATAGTCTTAGAACACATTTCATACGTTTGGATTCAGGTGGATGTCATCTCTTCTGGCGTCAGCTATGATACCATATCAAATTTTTTTGTGTTTAGATTATGGCAAGAAGATGGATTACGGTTTTATGATTATTCAGTTTCAGTTACAAGAACCAACACGGAAATCCTCTTTCATTCACAATGTTTAATAGTTATGTGACATTTATTGAAAGGCGCTGCACCTAATTTTAATGTCTTAAAAACATACAATCATTCATTTTTAAAAAATTGCAATGGTTCAAAGTTAATCCTCACTTACTTTATACAGTCTGAGCATCCTAATTATTCACCATGGTGAGTTTACAAATGATTTTCACAACTTTCAGAGACTAGAGCGGAGTTTTGGTGACAGTGACAGTGAAGTGACATTAAAATTAACATGCCACTTCCTGATGATCAGACAATAAAACACTTTATAATCAGATGTGCAGCACACAGCTGACTCATCTTGACCTTAAGAGCGGCTTATACAACATATCTGTACTGGGGCAAGACATAGTTTGTCCAAATACATGTGAAACTGATGATGATCTGTTACAGAGCCTTTAACAGCCAGATTAAATCATTTTACATTCAGGTTTACTTTACAATGTGGATAAAATTGAAATTTATTTTGCTTCTGAAATGGTCCTGATTATATTTCTTTATTGTGGAGTGATCAGTCAACAGTATGCTGAGATTCAACCTCAGTAATCACAATGATCAATTAACAGATTAATCTTAAGCACTGAAGAAAATTATGTCTATCCACCATGATCCAATTTAGACTGGTGATTTGTAATTGGCTTTGGTTCATGTTTTTATGCCAGATGCTGTTTGGGAGCTGTTTAATATGATGTTTGACGGTTGAATCCTAGCATACCGTTGGTCCTACACTGTTGTTGAGTCCTTTGGCAAGACACTTCACCCACCTTGCTTATATATAATGAATGTTTCTAAATGACTGTTTTGTGGTTGAGAGAGACAAACATGTGACTCGCCATTGTGTATGATAGTGAATGAATATGGCAATGTAAAGAGTCTCATTAACGCATCATATAATTCCAATGCAAGTAATTCTGATGATTCAAAATAACCCATACACATACATACAGTGCAGCCTTGGATGGTTGTTCTTACAAGTTCTTTGCACATTGCTGAGTTTGTGATGTGATATTGAAAGAATCCTCCACAGCACGAAGAAGGCCGTTAATTGCACATGTGGTGGGCAGATTTTGAGGCTTAGTCCGTCTCCGTGGGCGATGTGGATGGAGATGCCATGTGTGTTTAGACATCAGGGCTGCAGACTGTGGTCGGACCAGCCGGCTCTCTCATTAACTCTCACAGCGCCTCTAATGAGAACAGAGGTGGTGCTGGGTTTGCTTTGCCTTTTCCTGCCATGTGTATTGTGTAGAAACATCTGAGGAGAATTTAAGTGAGTGCATCACTTCAGAATAATATGGCTCGAGTAGAGAGAGTGATTCATGATTCTTTTTTAATCAAACCATTAAAAAGTATTTGTTGAAAATACTACTACGCTTGGATCAGTGCTTGATGTTGTTATGTCATTTGGCAAGATACATCTACCTTGCCCAGGGTGACCAGATTTTCAAAATTCCAAACTGGGACACACCCGGGTTGGGATGGTTGGTATAAATAAAATTGTGAAAAGGCCGCGTAATATTGTATATTCTCGACTCACTTGTGAGTCAGTATATAATCTGAAGGACTTCTGTGAGGTTTTTTTTTTTTTTTTTGCCTTATGCTCATTTTCAAGCATGATGTTCTGTATTTTCGTTATAATATATACCCACCTTTACTGTTAGCGAAGATCAGATTGGTCAAAAATAGGGACACCTGGGATATGTTTTGAATCAAACTGGGACCAATCAATGATTTTGGATAAATCTGCTGCGACATGGGTCACGCCTCAAAACTGGAACTATCCTGAGGAAAATGGGAGCTTCTTGTTATCCTAACCTTGCCTGTATTAAAGTGTTCTATCAGTGATTTGTGATGGTCATAAGGGCCATAGGCACAGACCAGCAGCCTTGTTTTGGTCAGTCTACCTCAGGTCAGCTGTTACTATAGACGTAACAATGTTTTGCCACGAAAACTGTTACTTCAAAATACTCGGTTATGTCATGAAACTTATTGCATTTGATTTTTAAGAACTATACCTTTCACTTTGTTGGTAACAAAGTGATAAAATATAGGTTAGTAACTGCACCTTAGCTCTGGGCTCCATCCTGTGCCACTCCCAGCATGACGTCCCTGATAGCTCCAGCTTAATTGCGCAGTCTTGATTGATGTGTCTCATTACACAGGGTCCTTGTCTTTCATTTGGAGGTGATTATACCTTTTCTGCTGGTTGGAGGCTGCCGATGGGAGGAATCAATGGTACGCTTTGATGTACCTCAGCACGGCAGAACAGTGCCTCAGTATATGTGCACTCCCTCTTCCTCTTTCACACTGGCCTTCATTAAGACACTGGATTACAAAGGCAAGAGATAAAAGCGCCAGAACACAGAGGAAACAACAACTTGGCGATGTGTGGAGGTCTGGTTTTCCACTGCGCTTGTATGTGGTGATGAAAGACTTGCAGATGGGAGCAGCTCCAATTGTTTTCCAGAATCCTTGGAGAGTCTTTAGAAAATCTTTACCTCCACTGAGAAGAAGTTTGCACTTATCTGCTCTGCTCTGCTCTTAAACAATCAGTTCTTTATCAGCAACTTTCCCATCTTTGGTCTTATATCTTTACTATTCTTTCAAGCTCAGGGGGTGAGAACATTTAGATTCTGCAGTATATCCCAAAGTTTAAAATTTTAGTATTTAAAGGTGCACTGTGTAACTTGTGAGGAGTCTGATACGTGCTTCTCACCATGGAGGCTTAATTGATTTGCATGTAATGTTCCACTATAAGTTACTACAATTTATCTATCTTACAATTATTTAATTACATTTGTTTTCATTGCTAAAATAATACATTGAAAAGAATGCATTCTACTGTCACCTTGTCACAGATCAGACCTGTAACTTAGTCTGGTGGCATCATCTGCTCATCTCCATGGAGATATATATGTTTAATGCCATACTGTTGAACATTTCAGGAAATGTGCATTTAACTTTTGCAGTGGCATCATTTCAATAAGCTTCTGTGATGTCACATTTATTTCCATCTTGTATTACTTAGTTTTTTGCCAAGGTCTTCTATTGATAATGGGAAAATAAGACCACGTTTTCTCAAGCACATCCCAAAGATTCTCACTGGATTCTGTGGTGACCATTTGCGAAAATTATGTCTCATGCTCTCCGAACTACTCTTCAACAATTAGATCAGGTGAATCCTGACAATGTCATCTTAGAATATACCTGTGCCATTGAAGTAACTGAATTAATTATAATGTGATCAATTGCTTAGCTCCACCTCTTGTACCTTTTGGGTCTATTGCGTATCATTAGCAGATCCTTCCTAGCCCTACTCCTGTCAAGTCCTCCTATTTCTCCTGCCTAATCTGTATATTCATTCTTTCCTCTTTCTGTCTTTTTTCACTGCTGTCTCTTGTGGCCTATTTACGTGGGGGGGCGTCCGAATCATGACCCTGCACCCTTCTCAGCCACCCTGCAACCCCCGCTCACGCTGAAGGTCATGTGCAGATTACAGGCTGAAGGTATCATCCTCTGAAGTAAGGAATAATCACTGCCTTTGAGATTGTTAAATCGAACCACAAGCCTAAGCGCTGTCATTAGTTTGAGTTGAAAAGGGGGGAGGGGGGTACAGAGGGAGAGAGAGGGGCTCCTTCCACTTAAATACATTCAGATGTTGAGCCTCTCAGCTCAAGGTACACGAAGTTCTTTTGTTTTTTTTGTTTTTTTTGTAAGCATCTATCTGTTTTTTATTTATCCGGTTTCTAAAATTTGAGGTTTTGATTTCAAAGTGTGCACAGAGCGGCTTGTAGTGCTGGAGGATGACGTAAATGGGATGAATCATTTGTTGTTTAAATACTTGTGGGTTTAGGGCCGAGGCTGCACTTAATTTTCATTGTTTCCACCACGCAGTTTTAATTATTAGCTGTATACATACAAGCAGATGTGTGAGCGAGGTATGAAGTCCTACTTGTGGACAATGAGAAATTCGCCATATAGTTTTAGTGGTATATAAAATATTCACATATGACAGCATTCTTCTTATTGCGTCCTTCTACCCTTTAGGCCCCCTTTGTTTTACAACTGTATTTAATCAGTCCCATCCTATCTGCCTGGAAATTTCCATCTGGCAATTATTCTCCATTGAAAATAAATACACATGTTGCCGCGGGCTCATTGCGTGGTTTGTTTCACATAAACCAAATGTTAAATGTTCTTTCACAGTCAGAACTTTTTGAACTAAACTTTTCCTAAACTGTGGATGTCTTCCTTGTGTTTGAATCTTTCTGAATGTTTCAAGTAAGGTGAGAATAAACAGTGTTGTCCCAGTTCACATGCAGAGGTGGGTAGGGTAGCCAAAAACTGTACTTGAGTAGGGGTACTGTTACTTCAAAATAGTATTACTCAAGAAAAAGTACAATGTAGTGGTCCAAGAAACAGCTAAAAAAGTATATGGGGAAACTACTCAAGTAAGAGCAACTTTTTGAACATGAAACCACATTTATAATTTTTAGCTAATGCAACTGGGTTAACTAAAAAAAGGAAGGAGTGGTGCAAACACAATAGTTACTCAAGTAACTGAAAGGTTGAGTAAATATAACTGAGCACTGCCCACCTCCGCTCGCATGTTAAAATGTCTCTTGCAGTTTGATGGATGTGAGAGAGTTGGAGGGGCTGTGAAGTCTTGCTGTGAAGGCAGACAGTGAAACACAATAAGAGTGCAGATGTTCAAAGAACCTGGGCCTCTTTTTCTTTAGAAGAGGAAATGCTTTGTGGAGACTGTTTGTTTTCTCTGTGTCTGTGGTCTGAACTGTAGATTCACTTACATTTTTAACGCCACCCTCTTTTCCTCTCTCCCTCTTTCCCTCTCTCTTGCCGTTTACCTTTCTCACCCCATCTCTTTCTTCTCTCACCCTCTGTCATACTCTCTGCCTTTTCTATCTGTCTTCTCTCCTCTCTCTCTTGTTCTCTACCCATTTTATCCTCCTTTTTACCTTCTCCCCCTTTTCTTTCTCTCTCTTCCTTCCTTCTTTCCTTCCCTCCTTCTGTCCTTGTTTCCTTCCTTCTCTTATCTGTTTTGCTCTCTCCCTTTCGTCTTTCTTTTGCTTTTTTCTCTTCACACCCTTTCTCCCAATCGTTCTTTTTACCTTCTCTCTCTCTCTCTCTCCCCCTCCCTCCCTCTCTCACACCCTCTTTCCTCTCTCCCTCTCTCGTTCTATCTTTCATGTCTCAGGAGTTTCCAAACGGAGAGCTGAAGGAGGGGCAGTTCATTGATCAACACTGTCCCCTAGAGGGTAAGCAGAGAAAACTAAATATGCTCTAGTTTATTTAGATGTTTGGACCAAAAATAGAAATGCATCACTTGCACATGATTTTTCGGTTTACTGATGTCTTTTAATTATGCAATACACATATGAACTACATGTGAGAAATGTCTTCTGGGATTGACTTCAAGTTAGACATAACACGTAAATGTGACATGCTTATTTATATTGGCCCAAAATAGGTAAATACACACTAAAATGTATGGGATACTTTTCAAATGTACAGGTAAACTGTATTAGAGGTTTCTGTTTTGACCTACTTCTTTGACCAAGTATGTGTTTGATTCATCTTTTAAGCAACATTTGAAAATTCCTTAAGATTTGAATTTGAAGTTTCACAGTCAGGAGGGCTTATGCAAAAGAAAATGTCATGTGCCAGGTTTTAGCAACAAGTACTTCTTTCTACAATCTCTGGTGATGTTAAAACATTTCTTACAAAAGGTAAAGTAGTAAAAAATTTGATGAACGTGTTTGTTTTTTTGTAATTTATTGTGTGTAGTGGTTCTTCCTCCTGAGAAAGGCGAGGGCTGTGAGAGTTACCTGCAGTACATGCACACAGAGGATGGAGAACGGGAGATGATCCGAGACGCCACCAAAGCACCGGGCAAGAAACGCATCAGCCTGGATGTAAGCACAAATTTAATTTGCTTGTTCATAATTTATTAACAAAAATGAGTACCAACTTTGTATTATCGGGTTTTGTTTTTGTTTTTCAAATTTAAGTACAATGCACATTCCAACACACATAGTAAAATTACAGTGTTCTTTCTTTCCCATTTTACCCGTACAAAAACTTGAAACATTAATTAAAATAACACAGCAGTGCATATTATTTTGTATTATTGTAAACACCATACTCTTGGAAAAAGGCTGCTGAAAGAGCAAATAGAGGCAACTGTACTACATAAAATAAAGATAGCCTTTGCTGACATCTGTGGAAAACACTGATGTCTCCCTTGTTTATCTTCTCAGGACATGGAGTGTGATGTGTCTGTGGAGGATGATAACAGACAAGAGTGGGTCTTCACACTGTACGACTTTGACAACAGCGGCAAAGTTACCAAGGAGGTGAGTTACTATTTAGAGAGTTTCAGATGATAACACATTATATAACTATGTTCAGTTCACTTTAGCAAGAAACACATGCATTTCTACCTGTTTTTTCTGTATAAGGTCAAAACATCAGCATTTTGCCAGATTAACAGTGAATTTTCCCATGGAATTGTTAGCTGCCTTCCTCCAAGTGTAGAATGTTACGATGTTACGATGTTGGTGACATTTTGAGGAAATTTGCCCGTTCAAAAGAAATAATATTTTCTTTTAAATTATGATTTGCTTCTGCAACTGTGCTCATTTTTATCCCTCTGAATCAAACAGACAAAGCAAAGATCATGCAGATTTCTTCTTGCTGATCAAGGATAAATACAGCAGCTTTGACTTTGTTACTATTACTGTAAAAATGATCAGGTTAAACTTTCTGGAGAAATGTCTTCGGAGACTGCATTATAATTAGAAATCCTGGCTCTTGAACCCATCTGTGAGTGTGACTTTATGGTGTAGGATTTTATGAATGAACTTATCTCATCTGAAATGTGTTTTTACAGGACATGTCCAGTCTCATGCACACCATATATGACGTGGTGGATGCTTCTGTCAATAATTCTTACCACAACAAGAGCAAGACACTGCGAGTGAAGTTGACAGTCACTCCAGAACCCAGGAGTCAACGGAGAGAAACAGCAACAGGTTAAAAAAAATCTAGCAAAAGCACATTTTGTATATGTTCGGTCTAATCTGAAACTGTTTAATGCAGAACGGAGTCACCAGGAGGAGGGCCGATCTGCTGACAAGAGACACTCAACATATATAAGGTTAGTCAGTACAGTTCTACATCAGTTTGCCTTTTCATTCATTTAAATTTGTCTCTTTTCTTTTGATATTGATGTTGTCACAACACTAAAATTGGAAAAGGAAAGTGCTTGTTACTCAATACCCATTTGACGACACCATGATGATGATAAGAAACAGTACTTTTATGCTGTAGACACACACAAAATAAGTAGTAGTATCTGTAGTTGTACCATGTGATCTTACACTTACTCAGGACCATTCTAAAACTATACCAACATTGTTCTATTTATCAATTTTTTTCAGTATTCAGTGTCCTTGTTCAAATGAGTTTCTAGTTTCAATACAAGCTTTTTACTTACTCATTTTTTCTTTGCATATTTTCATTAGTCTCAAAGCTACTGTCAAATAAAATAATGGTCTGTATTTTCCCCTTCTCAGCAGCAGAGGGCAGGCCAGCGAGGCTCCAGCTGCAGAAGGACAGCATTACTGTGTGGATGAAAACACAGAGAGAAGGAATCACTACCTGGACCTGGCTGGGATCGAAAACTACACCTCAAGATTTGAAGGTGAGTTTTTCCTTTATTTTACTGGATATAAAAGAAGTGTTGATTTGCAAAAGCAGATATCTCAGTTTTGAGAAGTGTTGTATTGATCTCAAAAAGGGACATAATAACATTTCTTGCCCAAAAAAATATTTAGCATTTGAACACAGCTAGACAACATAATTATAAGTATCAACATTGTTTTCAAATCTGGCACTTGGAAAATAGTTTTTAGTGATAGTAGTAGGTGAATGTTATTATTGTATTATGTTATATATTATAATTTTGTGGAGAATTATCCAAAAAACTTCAGTTTGTGTGTGTTTATGAGAACTGGATCATGACACAAAATAACAAAACTGTACTCGATATTTCTATAAAATAATCAATACAGTAATATAGTATATTGTAAAGTAAAAAATGCTGTTTGCGTTTTGTCTATAGGAACCCCCACCGCTGTTCCCCCTCAGGACCCCCACACTAGAAACTCCCACAGCCAAAGTCGCTCCAGGTCCCATGAACCAGAGACACAAGTGGCTCACCAGCGCCGCTCGCAGCTCATCAGCGACAACTACAACCCTGCAGATTTCCGAGGCAAAGGAGGCACACAGTTTGTCAAATCTCCCAAAGGAAATTACAAGGGGAATAACAACAGCGGAGGCAGCAAAATGGCTAAGTGCCACGGCCACCACACTGGGCAGGATGTGTACCACCTGCCCCCTCAAGCTCAAATCTCCAATCATCACCAGCATCCGCTACAATACAGCCACAGCAAGCGACTTCGAGCCAAAAACAGGGAGTCCCCATCCAAAACGCCCCTCTCCCCTCAACCCCAGCACCCACAACACCCACAACACCCACAGCACCCACAGCACCCGCAATACCCACAGCACCAACAGCACCCACAGCACCCCCAGCCTGCAGTCCCCTCTGTTCTGCCCAGTGCGGAGAGGGAACCAGGGAGTCCCGGATTTGTGGTTCCCGTGGTCCAACGACATGAGCATCATCATCATCATGAACATCATCATCATCACCACTACCATCATTACCACCAGACATGACTGCCTTAATATCAATGAGAATAGACCAATTTCCATAGAACAGACTGAGGAGTTCACTTCCCATGGAGCGCAACAGTAGACATGTTTTTTGGTTTTGGAAAAATAAATTCTCATGACTTTTCCTTATATTTTTAAAAATACATAAAGTTTTGAGCAATCTAAATGAGAATCATGTAACTGTTTTGGGACTATATACATCAACTTATGGCTGATTGGACAAAATATTTTGAATGTCGTTATAACAAATATTTGACTGACTTTTGTGCATCTGCACGTCTAAAATGTGCCTTCTGTGTTTGTAAATATATGTTTAGTATATCTAATTATATTTTGAATGAAGAGTTTAAAGACATACGACCAGCTATGTGGTAACTAATGAACATAATGTAAATTCCTTTTCAATTCCAAAAAATATTTACATGTTCAAAATACACTGAAATGTTGCGGGTTTATTACCTTTTTGAAAATACATTTTAATCTAAACTAACTCGAAAAGCCCATGGGAACAAATAGGAGTTCCATAATCACAGACACTGCCCACTGTTGAGCTCCATAGGATCAGTCAGGATTTTTATATTCCTATCGTCAAGCTATATCTGGATGTACGCTGGGAATTAGTGAAGATCATATAGCGTGAACCTGAACTCGAAGGATGTTTATGAAGCTATTGTTGTGTATTAAGTCTATGTGGCACAGTTTGTATGAATTTCTGCTGGGACTGCATCATTATTCACGTTATTTTGAAAACCAGGAAGCTACCAAGCTATACTTTTTTTTTTTTTTTTTTTTAAGTGGAACTAAACACTAGATCAACTTTTTTTTCTACCAAATTGCATACATTGCGTTTTAGGAGCGGCATACATCTACTGTTCCTAGTTAACTTTTTGCCATTTCAGTGCAAACCGCATTAAAGCTGAGATACTTAATTTTCACACCACATAAGGAGGAGATATTTAATCTGCCTAACTTGTCTGCAGTTCTAGGGTTAATATCCACATGTATTAATTTTCTAACACAGGCTCGGCTGTAGAAAAGCTTTTTTCAGACAGCAAAGTGAAACTCACGTCGCCCACCCAAGCACAGCCAATCAGAGCGCTGCTTTTGGCGCTTACTTCTGAAATAAAAATGCTTTATTATTAGCTGCAGACACATCACAGTGCTCTAATTTTGTCATAGAGTTCTGCTTTTACAATATAGTCTTTGGGATAAACAAAAAATGTACTTCTTTACAAAATCCTGCTCTTCTTCCCCCCTCACTCTCCTCTTTAGTCCTCCAGACCCCGCCCCTCACTCTCCCCTTTAATCCACAAGGTACTGCCGACTGGAACAGCTCAGTTTGGAATGTTGGTGTGAAAAAATGTAAAAGTGACTAGACCGTACACACAATGTACACAGTCTAGTAGCAAAAAAGTTAAGTGTTTTAGTTCCACTTTAAGGCTACTGGTTGACAATCTTTGAAGCTAACTGTCAAACTAGAGGTTGTGTCGGTAGATGGCACACATTTCCAAAAACATGGATCTCAGGTGTAAAGGTGCTGCTGCTCCCGTGGTTACACAGGGGCTGGGTCTTTTTGGGACGGCCAACTGTGGACTGAGGGACGGGATGGGGTTGAAATCACCACTGCCAGTTTTAATGCAAAAATACCTTGCTATATGTATAAAAAATCTATATATGTAAACACATTTTACTGTATAATTATACTGTATATGCATATTTCATCATGAATATAATTATGCATATTTGTATTTTGTCTTTTATATATTTTAATAAACATTATATAGTTAATGTATTTTGTGATCAATATGTGACTCAAAGAATAACTGAGATACTTTTTTTTTTTTTTTCTCTCTTAAAAATACACCATTAAAGTTGCAATGTTTAACTTTTATGGTGGAGGGTTCATCTTCTTGGGAGATGTTAATGTATAGCGTAGAATGTTTGGTAATATAGCATTGAACTTATTTCTATAGAGACAAGCAAATGACACCGCCAGGCCAAGTTACAGGTCAGATCTGTAGAAAGACGGCCCTCCTCACAGTTGGAATGACTCTTGTAAAACTATACTTTGGTGATACACTGATGGTGTCAGTGTTAAACAATAAAAATTCTACTGGACTGGAAAAGGGTATATTTACACAAAAATGTCCATAATTGCATATCTACATGATATTGCCTAATGAAAATGTGTAAATTTGCCAGCTGTATAGTGTTGAGTCCTACCTGTTACCACTGGAGGGCGACAGAGCTCCAATAATCACAACCCGCACCAGGACCATTGGATAAGTAAATGATCTGTAGAGATCTAAGTTAGAAAATGTATTAGTAAATGTTTTTTTTCCCAGTAATTTGGATGAGCACGTGTGGATTACTTGGAAAAATGTGTAGGATATAACGTGCTCAGTGTGTTACTTTTCAAAACTTTTTAGATAACTATCTGAGAGGGGTCTATTTACTTTTACTTGGCATTTTAATTTAAATAACCTACTGTTTAAATGATTATTGTCTTTTAAGTCTTTTTCTATAGGATGTTTCTGTGTGATTTCACATGAGCTCGCCTAATTGGTGCAAGAGCCCGGGTAAAGCTGCATGCATTCTCCGCTCTGGTCGTCAGGGATTTGGGAAAGGACTGAATCCGAGCCCCGACTGCGACAAACAATGGCCGCTATGAAAGGCGAGGGGAGTGTCGCTCTAATGCAAATATCCACCACTACTTTGTGCGCCTTGGAGCGAACCTGCGCTGAACACCGACAACTGCAAACTTCCACTGAGTAAGTTTGGTTCCAGTCCATCAAAAGCATATTGTGTATTGCATGTGATGTATTTTTGTTTATTTTGCATGATAGTTCAGCAACAAATGTTCAACTTTTCCTGCAAGAAAATGAGAACAAGCAATGGCGAGAGGACAGCGCAGCATCCAGGGACGTGCACCTGCTGAGGACCACATAGACAGGTTTGGGTGCTATTATAGTCAATGTTTTCAACTTGTCACTTAATCAATCTTCATTTGAACCACACTACTTGCTTAGTTTGAATTACTTCTACTCCACTATGCATAAAATTATATTGGATATGCCTATTTCTGGAACTGTAGGGTTCTTTCCTGGACTTTTTGTGTAGTTAAGCAGGTTTTAGTGAAAAGTGGTTGCCCCCTAAGCACAGATAGACAGGCCTTTATCCCAGAAGACTTGCATGAGAAAAGCTTTGCAACATAATAGATCAGTGGGAGACAGTGTCTGCTCTAAACAGGAGGGAGTCTCTCTTGTATGTTTGTCAGATGTCTTAGAGTGAAGCGTGTGTAACTTAACTCGGGGTTAGTTTTAGTCAGTCACTCTTCACTGTGTTTCAACATCAATCATGCGTGTTTTCTATTGGTTTGTCAGGAGAAAGTAATGTGCTGAAATGCTACTGTAAAGCAAACTATATCCCCCTAGAGGAGACTTCAAAGTGAGCACAACATGAGGCCTTTATCGGAACAATTGGTCCATTCTCCCCCTTCACCCCAAACTCCGGGACCACCCCCTCAACTCGCTGCTCCCCATTTCCACTTGATTAAGCTCCAGGCTCAGCATAGGCCCAAGGTCTACAGAGAAAAAAGCTTCACTAATTCTGACTGAAAAGAAAAGAAGAAGAAGACTACACTATTTAGTCTGTTTAGGATTTGGTTCATTAGGTAGACATGTGTTTTTTCCATGCTTGTAAGATAAATATGGGGAGCTGTGGTAATGAATGATGACAGAAAGATTAGAACATAGAGATGAAGAAAGAAATTCACTTGTTGCATAATAGATAAAATAGATAGTGAGAATCAATGGACATGCATCTATTTGTGCAAAATAACAATAATAGGACTGTGTGATATGGCAAGACAATTAATCAAGATATAGTTTTTCTTGTACTGACCAGTTCGCTTATATGTATCCACTCTAAACTTCAACCACTTGCTAACCTCTTGCTAAGGAAATAAGCTCAGACAAGACAACCTTGATGAACCTCTGCTTAAATAACTCATGAAATATTTTTACTTCTAATCCAATTTAGTCCTCCAAACTCTGCCTCTCAACCAAGATTGGCAGGTGATGTTTCAGTAATAATAACAATAGAGATGCACTACTGTGTGTAATAGACAGTCTGCCACCTGCTTGTGTGTGTGTGGTTATCACTTTGTCTGGAATGTTCCACAGTATGGCATTAAACTGATCTATTATTGCATTTATTCAGTTACAGGTAGGCTATTTCATATTTGTAAAAAAAACAAAAAAAACCCCAAAACATTGCTACTCTTCTTACAAATTGTTGCTGCTACTAGTACCAGCCTCTGTCTCCTTTTTGAAGAATTTCTTAATAGCAAAGTAACATTACTCCTTAGACTTAATGAGGCTTTGCACTTGTTGATCTTGCATTAATTATCACTTTGGTCTACTATTCTTGAAAATTGATATGTAAACAAAAAAGCTGAATTGAGAAACTAGAATTGTACAAACGTTTGACGGTACCTTAGTAAATAGATTCTTAGTATACGCAAGATGAAGTACAAGTTAGCTATATTCTTGGGTGCCCCCTTTTCTAAAAACACCCATGGCTGTTTATGACAACTTTTTACAACTCTTGAAAAAAAAAAAAAAAAAAAAAACTGGCACCACTCCTCCTTAAGAGCCTCTTTTCTTACCACCAAGGACCTTTTTGAACTGCACCTATTTAATTGCAAATCACAGCTCTGCCGGTTTTCCCTTCTCTTTTTTTTTGCCAGTTGGTTTTACAGTATTTGTGAGTAATTACCTCTATAGGCTCAGAGCAAGCAGAGGCCGGCTCCGGACCACTGTACAAATTCTCACTGGGGTGGTGGGGTTGCCTGGAGATAAGCGGCGCTACATGAAGGCTGTCTGCTCCTCTCTATCCCACCTCCCTCTCCCCTCCCTCTCCTCCCTCTCTTCTTACATGTCTTCTGCATACTAATAGGCCAGACAAAGCTGATTGCAAACAGGCTTGTCAAGCTGATTATTAATATTCTGCACTTTAAGAGCTTTTCACTGGGGGTTTATGGAAATTCACACCATTGTTGTGAGAAATATAGTCTTATTTTCCCACGTTGGACACTTGAGGAAGACTGAATGAGCCCTCTTCAGACAACTTGGCTCTACTGCAGAGGAGACATTAACTTTTTTTTTTTTTTGCTCACTGGCCACTGTAGCGAGCGTTTTTACTTAGTGTTTTATGATCTGTTGGGAAGTCACTGTTGGGCTGCATGATTTTGGGAAAAAAAATTATTTGTGATTTTTTGTAATTGTGATTAGGTTTGCAATATTTGTTTATAAAAGCAGGATTCTGTTCAGAGTGCACAGTGAGAAGACTTAATATAAGCTGATAAACTAATACAAGAATCCCATGTGTTTCAGAACATGTATGTAGAGCACATGTGTCAAACTCAAGGCCCGGGGACCAAATGCGGCCCGCCACATCATTTTATGTGGCCCGCGAGAAGATAAATTAAAAGGCATGACTGTCATTTTAAAATAAGTCTATGCTGCTTTAATGTGTGCACTGACAATAAACTAATGACATTTTCCCAGCAAGTGTAACTGAGAAATATTTGCAAATGATCATCACAAAATGTTCATGAAGAGGAAAATTGTTGGCATGGAAGGAAGTTGGAAGGAATAAAGGTGAAGGTGAATATAAGCTTGTGCTTTGAGGAGAAAAACCTGTATGTTTTTTGTGTTACGAGGCAGGGTCGGTACAATCTGCGTCGACATTTTGACACCAAACACGGAGCTAAGTATGCACAAGTTAGTCTGCAAGAAAAACAACAAATTGTCCAATAATTAAAAGGCTGTAAAAGGCCGTATTTGAAGCAGAGCTGAAGGTCTGTGAGCAGGTGTGTCCCGACCAGATACACACTTTTAAAAATGTCAGTTTATCACAGAAACCGTGATTTAACAAGTTAAAAAGGAATTACATTTATTTTACATGACATTCGGTTGCATTTAGTGATATTTACACAGCCGCACAGTCACATCTGGCCCTTGATTTTGCTGATTTTGCTGATTTTGCTGATGTGGCCCTCGGTGAAAATGAGTTTGACGCCCCTGATGTAGAGGTTTAAACTACAAGTACAACCAGATTTTTCTATAAATACACAGGTTATTTTGTTTTTTGCAGAGGATTCTATTAGCTCTAAGTAACAGCAGCAATTGCATTTTGATAATTCCACCAACTCAAATTGCGATTTTGATTCATTTGTGATGTAGTGTGCAGCCCTAGTCTCTTGCATGATGAGCTAGTCCCTTCTACTTCTACTTTTGAATCTACCAGTACTTGTCTTTGTAAAGTTTTGTCAAAGCATGTGGTTCTGGCTGTCCTAAACACCACAGTTTTACAATTATTGACATCATGATCAAACAACAGTGAAATCCTTACCATTATTTGAGTATATGTTTAGCATTTTGACATCAAATTCATTACTGAAGTTAAGTTATTGTGACATAACACTTTACATTTAGGTTTACCTTTTTTGAGTATTGATAGAATTACTTCAAAAATTCCTAAATTAAGTTGTTGTTTTACTTAGCTTGAGTGAATGTGTGTTATTATGCTCCTACACTCCTACTAAAAACACAATTTACATGTTTAGAGAAGCTACAAATATTTACCCCTGCAACCACATCATGTTACAAACCTATCTGTGCTTTATCTTTAAACAGGAAAGTCTCATTGCTTCACAAACAACATGCAAGTAACTATTGTAGTTTGGACAAAATTAACCCAAAAATATAACTTACAAATTATTGTTAGTGGTGCAAGAATTAGTAATAGTAACAGCACAAAAAATAGTATAAAAATGTACTTCTTAAAATGAGGAAGCTACTTATTTTAAGCAAGTAATGTTATTAGGAGGAATATCAGTATTAGCAGCAGCAAAGTCAGTGGTTTCTGCATACAGATGTTGTGTCTTGAAGCAAAACACTTCACCCAAGTTGTGGTATTGACAGTAAGTACATGACAATAACTTTACAACTTTACAATTATTTATTTTTCCTTAATACTGTAGCGTTCTGGTGTAAGGAAACATGCCACAGTTCTTCTAATTGTTTATGAACACAAGGGATACGGCAAAACAACAGCAGTTTCAACAGATTAGAGCCAATCTCCAAAACAGACGAGTAAACGGCGAATAGAAACTTCACATCAATTTGTCGGCATAGCAACCAGGTGTCACATACAAAAGCATTTACATTAATAACAACACATAAACAAGAACAGGAAAAGGTGCCGACTCTGAGCTGAACACAAAATATCAGATCCTTACAATACTTTTTTTTTTTTTTGTTTATTAATTTACTCTTTGACATCACTTTCACTTAAATCCTCAAATTTCAAGTCCCTGACTGACATAGTGTAAAAAAAAAGCTTCCTGACATTGAGCTTGTCCCTCAGTGACAAAGCTTCCTCACAGGCTGTATTCTCAGGAGGCCTTTATAATTAGAGCTATGGAAACAGGAAGCACCTCGCCCTCCCTATCTCCTCTTCCTCCCTGCCTCCTCCTCTTCGCCCTCAGATCTACATGTATTTGTGTGTATTATCAGGTGACTGCGATGGTATCTAAAGCTGTGATTGTCAGCAGGTTTCTTCCTCGAAATGAGCACAAGCTAGAAATTTATCTCCCAAAGCAATTAGCATGTTGTTGGACATAGAGCGTGGGCAGTTTGCTAATTACTGGCTATTTTAGTCTTCTTGTACATGTTTTTTTTTCACTTTGCCTGCTTATTTTGTACTTAAATAACAACAGTGCACATGCGGAAACTAACAACCCACTTCTGAAAGAGTATGGTCAGTGCAAATCAAAACAAAATAAAACAAAGTATATAGTTTATAATATAGACTAGTAGTACATGTGTGTTTTTGGAATATGTCTTGTAGCTGTTGTATTAACGTAGTGGAGTTAAAAGCCTTTATTTACTTGTTCTGAGTTTAGTAGCAGGTGTATTTTCTCACTGTCATAACTTAATACTTCAAAGTAGCTTGGCTTGCAACAAAAACATTATATTTAACTACACCTGGTTTATTATCTGTAATTAAATTGGATTAAGTGAAGAATATGTTGCTCAGATTCTTCTAATAAGTTTAAATGGAGACAAGCTGATGACGCCACCGTCCCAAGTTACAGGTCAGATCTGTGGAGAAACAAGCCCACTCACAACATGTAATAAATGCAAGATGGATAGGTTTAATGCCATACTTTGGAATATTCCAGGCAAAGCAATAACATCTTCATGGAGACACTCAAGTAGCATACCCTGCAACAGAAAAATTACATTGTGCACTTCTAGTAGTTTATTATGCAAAGACTAAACTACTACAAAATCACAACCTCAGCAGGCTTAAACTGTATGAAAGATGCTATAAATCTAAAACAAAACTGAGACCCTCAGACGTTACCCCCATAGTTTAAGAACCACTGCTCTGTATGATTATAGACCCCGTCTGTAACCAGGTGTACACTTAAGTCAAAAAAAGTCACCACTTCTCTTTTTCTTTTTATCTTCAACCATCTCCTACTCAGTGAAGGCGTTTGTGACGTTTTTATTAAAGTGTGGAGGCCTTTCTGACACTGCAGTGACAAGGGGTGAACCAGTATTTAACCCATTTCTAGTCTGTCCTGCTCAGACACGCAGGGTTCAAGGCAGAGAGGGGGGGGGGCTTTTATTGACTCAGAGGAGTGTGTCCCACCTTTCTGCTGCTGGAGGAATGTGCACCTGGAGCTGTTTGCCGAGTAATCCACAGAACAATGCACTGCCACATCTGCACCAATCAGAGAAACCAGAGGGGCTTTTATCTATTAATTATTATTCACTGTGTAAATATAGACCAAGTGATGGCTGATTTTAATTTTATACTCAGACAACTGCGTATAAAATATGAACTGCTAAACAAAATACAAGTATTACATGCATTTCAGTGTCAGTTTATAGAGGCCTGAACGACAGGGCTAGTAAGTTTTATAAGAATAAGACCAAATAGGTATTTTGTTGTTTTATTTTTGTTGCTCAATGATTTAATTCAAGTAACAATTTCAATTTAGTTTTGATGAATAAAATATACTGTCTTCGTTATTAGCAATCTTAAAGTTAATTGATTATGATAATGTGTAAGTAGTTTTGTGTTTAGACTTAGTTTTGTTCTGTCAGATCTGAACTAACACTGGTTCTTTTCTGGTTTACCATAGTCTTATTAAAACCTGGTGTAGCACTGGATGAGGCCTGATTTAGTCCTATTTATACTCTTTCTTTTTAAGATTATTGCCCGTAAAACGTTACAAAGAGTTATTATTGTGTAGTTTTAGCTGTTCCTATATTTGTGAAACCCTATATTTAATTAGCCTTATGTACAGTATCTGATCTTGCTGGTTGCTGGACAGTCTGGCTTGCTCTGCCCCCCATTACAGTGTACACTCAGGAGGAGATGAGCGAGGATAAAACGACTAGGTTACGCCCCACAGAGGAATTGGGATGCCTGAGGGGGGGCTGTGGATGGTTCAGCCTGGCTAGCCCTTAATATTGTGATTCCCTTAGTCAACAAAGCAGTGTGTTTGATGGGACTCCTCTCTGGGACTTGTCTGAGGAGGGGCTTGTCCTGGATGGTTTAGGGACACAGCTGCCAGCTTCACTTCCACAGCAGAGGTGCACAGAGACACATGCTCTCCACAAGCAAAGAGGAAGAAGGTAGGACTATTTTAAAAACAATTAGACTGTTTTGTACTAGGAATTTATTGCAGGCATGGGAAAGAGTTAATGTGTAGGCTAGCGGAAGTTAAATCACCTGCACGATAGTATTAAGCAGACAAAAATACTTAATATTGTTGTTTTTGTATTTACGTTCATTTGCTGGTGGTAAAGTGAAGGTTTTATCATATAGTTTCATTTTGAATTGACTGAAACAAAAAGCAGAAGCAGTACTCCAGGTCTATAACAAATTATATTCTTATTATTTTGTTTATATTAGTGTTGTAAAGGCATTATTGTGGCTATTGATTCTTATAAGAACATGTTTTAATTACACTAACATCTGATCACTGAAATGTTGAGCTATAATTTGAGGTGTTAATTGATTTTGTCAACACCTGTTTGCACCATAAAAAAGTCTATTTCTATATAATCTATAAGCAGAAAGAGGGTTTTTATTGTATTGTGCTTTTATTGTAGATGTTGGATCTTATAGTCAACATGGTATTTAAACAGTAAATCTGAAATTTGTGGAAGCTGCTGTTAATCGATTATGTACATTTGTTTATACCGTACAAAAAGTCCTGCCTATAATTTTAAGGTGAGTAGTTTTATTGAAACAGAAAGTAAAAGCTGTGCCCTAAGGTCTAACTATTTATTTCGGAAATGGTTTATATAGTATTTATATATAGAACACTGATGTGCAAATGAGATACATCTGATTTTATGCTTGACTTGAAACATTTAGAATAACTGTGGCCTATGGACAAGTCTGTGCAAGGAAGTCCAATTTCAGATTTGAGTTGGTTTGATAGGATTTATGGTTCACCTGCTTCCCTGTGGCATATACATTTATAATAGTGCGTATATGCATGTTTTTTACGGTTTGAGGCTGATGTCATTGGAATGAAAAAATCAGTAGAGCTGTACAATATTGAGAAAATGCAATGATTCTCAATGCAATGATTGACAGCCATGTTGAAATCTGCAAATATGTTATGTTATAGATTTTAGTAGTTAGAGCACTTAATGTAAAACTACTACGGTTGCTAGTCAATTTGGGTGAAGATCAGATCATAACCAAAACTGAACTGAGATCAAAACAACATTTGGTCTAGATTAGCAATTTCATGACTAATAATGAACTTCTTGAATATTTTAAATCACAACTTATTTTTATTTTGGGCTCTTAGGGGGCATGGACGACAACACAAAAAATACCATGTCAATTCTGATCTACCAGTTTGGGTTATTTTGTTTACTTTGGGGAATATTGCAATGTATAGAAAAAATGTTTTTATTCACATGGTAGTATTGGTATTGAGGTTTTTCTTAGTATTGTAACCGTGACAGCATTAATCTTAACATGACATATACCTTGAATTTGTTTTGTTTTTTAAAATTTTGCTGTGATTTTGCCCTGTTGAGAGTGAGTGTCTTAATTGGTGAGGTTGGGTCTTGTCCTCTACTTGACTTCACAACTGTGGGAGCCCAGTGCTGTAATTCGACCTTGTCCGTTTGGCCACCTGTGCTCGCGCGCTCAAAGAAAACACTGCTTTGTGTTGGAGTGACAGGAGCGGAGGTACATTTTAGTGTGCTTCTGACAGGTGGTGTGCACTGTTGTCGTCTGTCTCCGTCCAAAACAGCTGCATGGGAAAAGCGCCATTCTTAAACTTTACGGATGTCTGAAAATGCTGATTAGTTAATGAGAGGTGTGGTTTGATTACACCAAAAATAACTGTATAACTGAATAATTGTTTGAGTTGTAATGATTATTTTAAACCATTATGTACTGTCAAGAGCCCTTTTAACTTAATTTAATTAATAGATTTTTATTATACCATCTTATAAATGACTGGAGCAATAATTGTTCAAATTCTATCAATTGCGCAGCCGTATTTGATTTTATAGACTTATTTTTTCAGTGTTGTTTAGTTCACTAGAGTTGGAGCATGATGCAGTGGCCCCTGTCTTTGCCCCCTTCACCGCGGGACAGTGTGAAGTGGGATGGTCCTGTGAAAGGTGCTGTTGAGGCTCTGTGTGAACCACAAGGAGAAGGGCCTGTGCCTCAAAAGCGCAAAGGGACTTACTGTTAATATCACCTAGTTCATTTGCCTAACACTTAAATTGTGGTTCATTAGTTTAGTAGTAGTGTTAAAAGGAGAGGTGGACTAAGAACAGCATAGTGTATATTTGGGTTTTTTTTGCCCTATCTTAAGCAGTATCTAAAGCTACCTTCTGATTTCGTACTTCTATGTGATTGCTTAAATCCACACACTTAGAAGATGACAGAGTCTGAACAAGCATGGAGTATGTGAGCATCTGTGTTTAAACATAGAGCTCCAGCATAAGCATAGCATCACCGAATCACGATATAACTATTTCACTAAACTAGCATTTTGCTGGATCACCTCACAGTTCAATTTACCAAGTTCATTGAGTCATTGACGTATTAATTGTAATGTTTGTATAAGTTACTCTCTTAATATATAGATGGTTCTTTTATTTCATTGGCATAAACCGTAGACTGTCTAAAGTTTTCAAAGAGTAGCTATTTAATAAAAAAAACTTAAAAAATGATGTCAAATGTGTTATAGCTGGATTGAATCTGTCTGCTTCAACAGCAGTTGCAGTAGAGTGTCCTGAGTGTGGCTTTGTGAGCTTGCTCTGAAGTGATGTGGAGTCGAGGTGCTACATTCCTCAGTTTGCCGTGTGTTTGTAACTCTGGTTTGTCCCCAGTGACCACCCATCCTTTTACCCACCCATTTACAACACAGCAGGACCTGTTTACCTCTATTAAGGAGTCACAACTCTCGTGTTTTGGCTAGCACAAGTCTGAAGCAAGTCTGCCAAAAAGTGTACCCATATGAGTTAAAATTATATCAAATAAATTCAGAATAATCTTTATCAGTAGTAATTTTTAGCTTGGTCAAGGTTAGTTTCTGCGAGATTAACCACAATTGAATCAAATTTGAAAATAAAATGGTTACAATTAACAAATTATGAAAGCTGCTTTTATTTATGCTTTAGACCTGGTTTGGACCTGGTTTGGACCTGGTTCAGACCTGATTTAGTCCTAGTTTAGTCTTGGTTTAGTTGGTTTAGTCCTGGTTCCATCCTGGTTTAGTCCAATTTAGTCTTGGTTTAGCCTTGGTTTAGTCCTGGTGACATTTAAAGGTGAGATAAATGTTATGAGATTTTAACCGTTAACTTATAATGGTGTTCCCTCATCATAAGCTTGGTCAAAGTTGTATTTTGATGCATGTTCGAGTAATTCTTGAGTATTCGATTCATGCATGTTTAAGTTTTCACCCGCCCCATATCCCGGCCTACTTTTCGTACTTGTACCCTTATTTAGTATTTTATAGCTCTTCAAAATGTGATATCCTCTAAACAACGTTAACAACAAAGAACAAACTAAAAAAAAATCCCAAACTGAAAAATAAATATGCAAAAAAATCTTAGTTCTAGTCTTATATGTTTTCATTTAGTAGTGAAGTACCATCCAAATCCCACTGTGTACCTCCTGTCTCTAATATGTCCCATTAGTTTTATCTTTTGGACTGAAAAATGACAGTGTTGCTTCTCTCATGTCATTGGGCTAATTTGTTCCCCCGGTGCTGTTATCTGATTGGATGGCACTGCTGGGACTGGCCTATCAGACTTTTCACATCACATAAATATAGTTTACCAGAAGCCTGCGTAAACATGACTATTTTAAACTCAAAAGAAAACAACAGGAAAGGTTTCATTTTTGTATTTTGTAAACATTTGGAAACAGGTTTTTCAGTCTGGGGCATCAGTTAGACACCTACTGCATAAATCAAACATCATTTCTGAACAACCTGAACTGGATCAAAGTCAATACAAACAAATAAAACCTCCTCCAGCTTAACAGAAGATGATTCACAGCCTGTGTAAACAAACTGTGCTTCCAGATTTAGAATAGCAACATTTTACGGATAATTTATCATTTAAATATAAAAATAAAAAGACGAGGAAAGTCAGTTTATGAGAACAAAGGTTGGGTAAAAGTTAAAAAGAAAAAGAAAAACACCAAAATCCAGCCTAATTCCTCTTTAAAAGTCGTATTTCCGTCCAAGTTCCTTAGTGAAAGAAATGGTAAACTTCAAAGTGCTTTATGTAACTTTTCTAATGGGAAGGTTTAAAGTATGGCTTACCTATATATAACTTATTTAACTTACATATAACTTACCTATCTCCATGGAAACAAGCCTGTGACGCTACCAGAGAAAGTTACATAACAGATCTCTGACAAGGTGACCCCACTCATAATAATAACATCTCAGTGGACGGACTGGTGGTGGACACTTCACCCGAAAAGCTACATAGTGCAGCTTTAACTTTACCCTGACATCCCTCAGCAGCTGTTCCTGGCCTATGCTCACAGTGGACTTGCACCAAACCATAACCGTTGTTGCAATGCCCTCATTTCATCTTGATTTATTATGTTACAATTAAAGGATGAGAAAGGAGGAACTGGAGTTAACATGAAAGAGGAAAAGTAGTACCACAGCTTCAGAGAGGGCAACCTGATGGAAAAGGGCTGGGGCAGCAGAAATTACAGGGTCAGCTCCAAACAGAGCAAAACGGGAGTGTATATTTGAATAGTGCAGATCTGAGCGAGATTATACAGTAGGATATATACATAGAGCTAAATGTAGACGTCTGTATATAAAACAATTCACGTCCAACAAGTCCATGTCTCACTTTGATGTGTTCTGGGACTGGAGGATTTGGGAAAAAGGATCAAATTGTGTTTTGAAGGAGTGTGAAAGACAGTAGGGTTGTCAAAAAATCAATGCCCTGACACTAATCAATACTAAAACTTGTATTGAAGCTAGACTAATTACTACTAATTATAGTACAGTATTCATTCACTCCACACTTGGTGATGGATGGATCCCGAGGGCAGACTGACAGAGCTTCAGCCAAGTGGGAATTGACCCTCTGACCTTCAGGTAGGGGGACTACTTTTCTAACCACTGAGCCATTGTTTGAATAATTTGGGGGGGGTTGGGCTTTTCTGACATTGTGGTTGTCATTATATTTGTAGTATGTGTTTATTTTACTATAAGCACTTTAAAGTTTTAGTTTCATTGTAAACTTGTCCAGGAAAGAAGACTGAAATTTATAATATATGAATTGGCTAGACAATATGTAATCTGAATGTTCTTAGAAAGGGCATTATATAACCTAAATATGTATTGTGCTTGCAAATTTCAATTTTAGTTCAATTTCTAGTAATTGTTCAGCGCTCACGGCCTCAATTTGTTCAGTAGGTCTAGTGCTCGTCTGTGTTATGTCCTTGTGCTGTCTGCCTCTTAATGACAGGAATCCACTGACCCTCTAAATATAAGCCAACCTAATTATCCAACCTCACTCTCCACACTGTATGTAAACATGCCAGTGTAATATGATTTTCACATTTTCACACAATGCCCTCATTCTCGAGGAAGCTCTGAAAGGATTTCCTGTGTTTAAAGTCTAGCCACCAGAATAGATAGCACGTATGGCTAAGATCGACTGCCTGCATTCCAGGAGTAGTCTCTCAAAATGAAGCACATTTTTAAGAGAAGACAAAATGTACTACTGTAACTTTAAAGATGCACTGTGTAGCTTTTCTAGTGAAGGGTCTGGCAGCTGCTTGGTCACTGTGGAGCAGTTTTTGCTTTGCCTGGGATGTTCCAAAGTATGACATTATATCCTTGTCTCCATGGAGAAATCAATATTTCTTGGAATTTGTGCAATTACTGACATTTATTGCTAAAGTATGTCTGTCACGATAACAAATTTTGAAGTGCGATATATTGCTGAAGTAAAAATAGACGATGCACGATAATATTGAAACCAAACCATAAAGTAGAATTATCCCCAAAATAGTATTCTAACTGTACAACATCGTTAAATATGAGCTGCAATAAATAAATAACAAAATGCAATATTTAAGTAGTTAGTTTTTATCCATAAAAAGTTTATAATTTGACCTTCTACAGCTCAAATCTCATTGTGGTACAGACAATTAACCAAATATTTCCCACTAGTACAAAGAAAAAGTCCCACGATAAATATTGACTCCAAAAAAATTATTCTTCCATCTGTTTATGTATTGAATAATGATATAGTATTTATCATGACAGGTCTATGCTAAAGACTTATGCTAAATACCTCTATACAGATTTGACCTGATAGCGGGCACTCCACTCCAAAAGTTAAATAGTGCACCAATATAGTAAAGGTACAAGTAAATAGCACAGATCTAGATTATTGTAATAAGAGTTAAAAAGTATTTGCTGTAAATATTTGAGCACTGTGTGAGTTTGGACATAAGCTCAGATTTCTGATTTTGAGTAAATAATAATGTAATCTAACATCGATTCTGGTATTCGATATTTTAAATCACAGACATTAGAAAAATAAAATCACTTCACCGTAAATGTTATGTCACTTATAGACTCACAGAAGAAGGAAGAATACGCAAACTTGGGGTACGCTCACACACACGTCTTGCTTTGAGGCTAGTTTAGTTTTGATGTAGACTTGGGCCTCACATGCTCTAGTCTTGGTAGAGTCCTGCTGTAGTCCAGGTTTAATTTGGAGTTTTTGATATTTATTTGATGTCTGTATCTAAGTCTGATTTGTTAAAATGAATCAAACTAAAGCAAAAGAAAAATTCACTTCTGTCAACTGGATAAAACTTTTGTTCAGTTGATAGAATACAATTTTTCTTTTGCTATGAATCATACCTAGACGACTGAGGGATTACACAGATATACAATACCGCCCCTCAAAAGAACTGTATTATTTAGACATATTTGTTGAAGCAATGCATTCTTAAGGTGTCATGTATATCTATATCATCACAGAAGGATGTCCCACATATGTCAGTGGTTTGTAAAGCCAAGTAAAGGATTGATTTTCCCCCTCGGACAATATTGTGCCGAGTGACCCGAACCGGCCAATCCTGTGCTGATGTCTTCTTTTCTTTTTCCTCTTTGAAAAGCGGCAGAATAAGCTGAAACCCTAGTCCATTTGTATTGTGAGGACAAAGAGCGCACATTGTGGCAGAGGAGAGAGAGGAGAGGAGGGGGGTGGGACGGAGGGAGGGGTCAGTGGAGGGGGGCAGTCAGAGCCCCCCCCCCCGTCGAGTGGAGTAACACAGGCAGCAGTAGCACTATGGAAGCCCAGTGGTCATAGGGGTCAGATAGTGTTGTTGTTTCCTTCAGTGACGCATCCTGGGGTATTTTGTCTTTTTATCACAAAGAAATACAAACAATAGATAAGACACATAAACTAAAACGCAAAACACATGAAAACAAATTAAAGCTTAGGGGTTTTTATCAACAGTATATAGTTGTTTTAATCAACAGTAGATAGTAGCTATATAGTATTTTGACTTTTCATCTATTTTAGGGAGAAACTTTCTATTCCATGCTATTCAAGTTTGGGTAACTTTTAGCTCATTTGCATTTGTGTTGGCTATGTTTAATTTTCTAAGAATTATCCTACTATTAATTAAAATAACCTTTTTAAAATCTCTGCTTAACACACATTTTGGATCATTTTTGCCTTTTGAGTTTAAGAGTTTACTAGAGCTGTGATGTTATTTTGTTTTGATTTAATATAGCACATTTTGGTCACCTGTTCTATAAAAAAGATGAACAGGATTTTTGTAGAAGGTTAAATTATGCATTGTTCTGTCCCACTAGTTTTAAATCCGGAAGCTATGTCGAAAGCCAGTTGTGAACACTGTCCCGTGCGTTTCGGAGTTGCAGTGGAGTGCATTTTATCCATTGATCAAGCTGTATGGGTTTGAACAGGGCGGGGGAAGTGTAGAGTTGTCCAGGACAGGGAGGGAGGAGGAGAGCGGGGAAGGGAGGGTGGAGGGAGAGTGCCGGGGAAGCCAACGCTCTACCTCTCTCACGCTTCAGCAGTCTGCTCCAGCTGTCTACAGACGCATTACACAACGAGAAACAACAGTGGATATCCCAACCACAATGACGCTGCAGCACTTACAAACTGGAGCAAAGTTTTGGAAAGGTTTTTGTTATTAATGTACACAGGATATTTATTACTTGGATTACATTTTTCTATATGCTGGCCCTGAGGAAAATGCACTCCAAGGCAAAGTCGCGGAGCTGTGACAACTACCTGAGTATCAAGGTAGGAGAAAAGTACTAGCATGCCTTTAAAATTTGTTTTAATTAGTTTTAAGCTGAAACTCAACTTTGGTTCAGTGCTTTCTAGTTGATCAGCTACCTTTGTTTTTGCACTGCAGACCATGACAGCTACTGGTATGACTTGGACAATGCTGCAGAAGTCAGTCAATACTATAGTGAGTTGGTTATTTGTTTTGAAACAGGCTAACTTCATATTTGGTGTAAGTGGTACAATGTTTGAGTGGTTTGTTGCAGCTTTTTAGTTATAATTATGTTGATTAGTATTGCCTATTGTGCTACATATAGTTGTGGTCCAGATCACACCAGTTCACATTCATACTATGAGATATTTGATGAGCACTTAAATGTACAAAACAGTAAATATGGTTTCGACGCAGCATTTTAGTAATAATGTGCATGTTATAATAGTATTGATTGCCTATTCTGCTTCATTATTGTGGTCCAGATTACATTAATACTATAAGTTACTAAAATATCAAGCGCTAAAATGTCAAGTACAAAATAAGTAAAGTTGTGTGTTGTTGCTTTTTAGTTATGTTTCAGTTGTTTCGGTGTGCCTGAGTGCTATTTATAGCCTGGAGGTATCAGCAGACTTTGTTACTCTATTGTCCCCATGTCAGTGCTCATCAGTGCATAGATTGACGCAAAGACCTACATTCACTTTCCTGTTATTGTTTTTGTAGCTTTTCCCTTTGATTTTGACAAAACCATAACCTACAGTTGGGTTGTAGTGTCCAATTTCCTTATAAAGATGTAAAATAAAAGTTTTATTTTTAAAAAAGTCTGAAATGCCTTATTGTCATGAGTGAACAAAGATTTGAAAACTAGGAATTAGCTTTTTCCTGCTATACAGACATACAACATATAGTAGGCAGCCCATGACTTCATTATAACTAAGTATGTAATCATTAAGGAAACCATTTTTTATGATACATTAAATACACGGTGGGCTACATTACTTCAATGTCTATGCCTAGAAATAGGAAAAAGTTTTACAAATGTGTTTAGTCTATAATCTTATGGACTTGCAATTCACCAAACTATTTAAAATAATAAATTATATCCACTACCATATACTAAGAGGTGGTAGGCCTGTTACAGTAATTACTATATCAACTCATTGTTCAATATATGAAAACTAGAACTTTATACATTTGTTATTTTTGTTGTAAAATGATACGTTGTAGGGTTTGAGCTGTAGAGGGTTACTTCTATGGCTAATTATTGGTTCATTCCGCTGTTTATGTGTTGCAGCTTATGCCTTATAACAATACTTTCTTTAAAAATGGTTTATCCTGCTTCATTTGAATTCTGTTAGTGGCGGAAAGTAGTTTTAATGTTATTGTTTATCGCAATATTTCTCTGTAACAGTATATCGTGCTTCAAAATGTGTTATTGTGACAGGTCCAGGAGGTGGTCTTTGTCATTATCTGCAGACAGCCCTTATTATTGCAGCCCTCACTGTCGGCTAATGGACCATGCTGCGTTTCACACAAGTAAATGCAGGCGCGGGTTAAAGTTTATCAGCTCTGATAACATTTACTGGAGGGTCTCTGTACAATGACTTTACAATATCCAGTACTTACAAGATAGCACTGTGGAATTTCTCCTCCTGGACTGACCACTGTAAAAATGGACTTTTAGAAACATGGATAATTTAAGCATTTATTATTATTACAGATGCAGAATCATACTTTTGTGCGATCATTCTTTTTACAGTTCTGTCTATAATGTGTACTACATAGTTTCCAATACTCCAATGCCCAAGTAAAGAGAGAAAAGTGAGAGATGTGGTGAAAGAGGAGAGGAAAAGAGGTAAATAGGGAGAGAGGTTGAAGATGGAGAAATGAGACACAGACTTTATATGATCTGAGGAGATAATATTAATCAAATTTAATAATATCTTGATGGCTGTTCATTGTATTAACTGTAAATTTAACCACAAATATACAGATTTTTTGTTGTTGTTTTTGTATTAAGTCCTTGTTCATTTTCCAGTTGTTACAAACCTGCTATGGAAGAAGTGAGGGAATGTAACACAATATTTTAAATGGTTAAAAATAAGTGGTTATTAACACCAGCTTTTCGATAAATTTCTGAATCTATACTTTAATTTTGCATATTTTAAAAACAACTATACTGATTAATGCCACTCTGTATATCTTAGTAATAACGTCAGCAACACCATTTCATAAAAGGCTGCAGGAATCAAACTATGTCTTTACTATTGAGTCTAACTTTTGTGGATGGAGCAGACCAGAGCAGCAGTGTCCTTTGTGCTCTGCCCCCTCAGAGAGCTCTGTTGGGGGCTTGGGGGCTCCTGTTACACTGCCCCCGTGGCTTCATGCTTCACTGGAGACCTGGTAGGCAGTGCCTTTTGTGTGCCTGGCCACAAAATGTGTCCATGCTCACCTCTCTCTCCCCTGGTTTGTCTTTCACTCACTCTTTTTGAACACCCTCCATCCTCCCAGTCCTGAGCCTCCTGTGACAGCTCCTTTTCTTTTAACATATGTGCTCCCCAACTGTTCAACTGGCGCCTTTTTAACTATTTGTCTGTTCGTGTTTACAGATTTGACAGGTAATTTTAATAGTTTTTAAAGCTGTACTGTGGACTGTGCAACTTTTCTGGTTGAGGGTATGCCACCTGCTTGTCTCCTTAAAGATGTCAATGCTTTGGTTCGTATGGCTTTAGACTTATCTGAGACAAGGAGGTGACAGGTGAGATGTGTAGAGAAGTGACCCTAGGAATGCGCATATATATATATATATATATATATATATATATATATATATATATATATATATATATATATATATATATACACACATATATACATATACATATATATATATATATATATATATATATATATATATATATATATATATATATATATATATATATATATATACACACACATATACATATACATATATATATATATATATTTATTTTTAATTTTTATATATTTTTTTTATAAAACACCTGTAATTTAAAAAAAAAAAGTTCCAAGCAAGTCAGTATAATCTTCATGGAGACAAGCGGGTGGCAGACTCCTCACAAGAACATTTACTCAAAACACCCCTAACTGCAATGCACCTTATCATATTAACAAGTGCCTTTAACAGCATGCATACTAAATTACAGTAAACATTTCACATACTTAGTTAGTGCTTCCTATCCTCCTCAGTCTATCCACCCAGCTCTTAAGTGCAGGTTTATTACAGTGTGCACAGTGTCCCACCTGGATTTTAATGCATTAATAATTACTGGAGAGGAGGTGGGACGTCTGCAGTGTCCAGGCCCGTGTTATGTGACCAGACAAATGCAACCAAACACACTGCATTCCTGTCCAGCTCAGGGAGGGTGGGAACCTTAACTGTGTCCATTTGAAGACTTTCAGGCACCAAGGTGACAGGTGTGTAAGTCTGGGGTTCAGTCATAGGACATAAAACTCTTTTGGGTTTCAGAGTTAGGAACTGAAAAGTTGCAATATTAATAAACAATTGAATAGTTTTATCTTTAGGGTGGTGAAAAGTAATCATAATGGCTCCTATTACCAGAAACTGAAATAAATTAATAGACTCGCCTGGACTAGCCTCAGTGTTGTAAGATTGAGTCCTGGATTGGAGAATGTCTTTCCCAACTCTTCAGTCCCATTTTACACAGCTAACCATAAGGAAATATATATGAAGAGCCTTTGCTTTGAAAACATTTTTGAATACCACTATCATCTTTCGTAGAACCACAGTAAAATAGGTTAACGACGATAATTTGATTTGAGTAACTGTTTTTCAAAAAACATGTCAGCTGTCCACAGTGAAACTCAACTCCAGGGATGTCATAACTGCACTTTCCTCCCATTGTTAGCTTTCCTCTAATAAAACACAGTGTTATTCTTTGCAGCAGTGACTAACATTCAGAGACATTTTTTCTTACTAAAAGCATGCAGACTGCTAATGGTCTATTTTTTTGTTTCTCTGTTCACCGCAGTAGCACTTAGAGAGGCAGAGTACACAAAGAGGGCCTTGTAGTGTAGTTGTGGCATGTGTACCAATGCAATGAACTGTACTCGCCCTTGTCTAATTGATGGAGCTTAGATCAACAGGACAAATCACACAAAAGGTGAAGCATAGGCTGTTTGACAAACCCGATTCATGGAGTACAGGCGATAACTTGATTTCGGCCATGTTTACAAAAGTTCAGTTTAACTTCTTACAACACATGTCTTAGCTCGGTGTCTTGTCTGTGAGGTTTTTCTTTCATTGCTTGTCTATCTCTGTCGTTATCATGGCACTGGCACCTTATGACTACAGTTCATTGTTGGGCTGTATTCAGAAAGACAGATAGTGACAGACAGTTTGACACCGTCTCCAGTCTGAATGTAATCAGACACCAAGGTTAGACAGCGAGGCCAACTCCAACGCTAACCTATATAGGGATAAAATTGACCCTAACCCTAAATTATGCAAATATTAGAACTTTATAGGCGATTTAATATGCAAATGAGAGAAACAACAATTTTAATCATTGCAAGTAGGAAATGGCAAAGAGTACAATGATTATAGACCAAAATGTCCTCCATGGGGTTGTAATATAAAATTAACGAACCCTGTACTTCCAAGTTTAGTACCCGCGTTTTGAAATGCATGTGATACTGTCATTACAGTCCATTTACTTGAGCCCAGTTTAGACTTGATTTGGTCCTGTTGTAGTCATGGTTTAATGCTGGTTTTGTCCAGGTTTAGTTCCAGGTTTAGACACACTTTAATCCCAATTTTGATGTGGAAGTACGCTTACTTTTGCAGTAAAAGTTTCTGGATAGTTTCAACAATTATAGAGCTACTAACCATAAATCATAAATTATGTCAAAACATCTGCATTTTGAATTTCCACATTGAACACATCCTCTTGGAACCATGTTTTTGAATCCTTTTTGGAGGATGGGAAGGACACAAGTGGATCTGCCCAATATGAGAAAAAGATGTGATATTCAATAACTATGTTTTATATGGCAATAACGATATTATTTAATGTGCACATGCCTTCACTTACTAGTCAAACTGGGTTGAAATAAAAACTTATCAAAGACAAAACCAAGACCATCCTGACTCAAATGTTGGAAAATCATGAGTAAAATCTCCCATTTAACAGCAAATTTTTTACGTCAGCCAGTATATCGATACATCGATATGTCCGCAATATATTGTGTTGACACAAGTGACATCCATGTATACAACTGTGGTTCTTTCTAGTAGAAAAGTCCCTGTCATGGAGTTTCCAGTGGGTCTGTTTGTGTCCACTCACATAACATCATTCCCACCAGGTGTTTCCCCTCATTTCGATGGAAAGATCGTCATTTCCTCTCATTTTTGAACTTCCTGATTCGGACATCAAATTTTTATTATTATACAAATCTCCAGTACAGTTTTTAATTATTCTAATCATATCTTATCTTTTTCTAACCATATCTTATCTATTTGCTTTTTGCTTAAGTTTGTTAGATAGATTATAAAAGTACAGTGTGACCAAGTTATTTTACCTCACCAAACTTTTTTCCTTTTCAAACTGGTTGAAACTGAAAAAATATGAGGAAACTGTGTGTGTTACCTAATGCAGTACAAGTATATTTACTTACTTTTCTACTTTGTGGCCCAGTAATTTCCCTGTAGTCTAGATTAGATTTATGAGTATCACTTTATAATAACTACACATTAATTAGTCTTGATAAAGCATGAACAAAGACTTACTAACTAACATAATAATTAACAAATAGTTTAAGAATTAATCAGCCTTACTAACTGCTTAATTAAGGGTTTAGGTGGAGTTGGTTATTATTAAGGTATTAATCAGGTAGTTAATAAGCCTGAAACATTCATAATAAACTTTTTGTTCATTATGAATTAAGTGTTTGTTCATGTTTTGTTAAGTGGAGTAATTATCAAGTGTATTTTTTCATTTCAAATTGGTCGAAAGAGTAAATGGGTGAGGGATAAATTCATGTTACCCAGTTAGTTTCTTGTGGTAATTTTAAAATCTTAATGTTTTTTTCTTTTCAGGACAGTGAATCTTTGGACAGTTGTATCCAGAGCACATTATCAGCCCTGTATCGGCCCTTTGCAGCCACTGCCTCCACCGTCCTGTGGCAGCTCTTCAGTGTGGTGGAAAGACAGTACAGAGGGGACGGCCTTCGCTGCTTCATAGACTTCTTGCTTCCAGCCAAAAGGATCTTACAGATAATCCAACAAGAAACCAGCGTGAGTCTCGAATTCCTCACATTTTTACAATGATCTGTCTCGGGATTCCTTCAGAGTTACAGCAGGTTTGCCTCTTACTGACCTTGTGTGAGTGATTGACAGGAATAAATTAAACTCAGAGCTCACTGACAAAAGCTGTATTTTACACTATCAGCCAATTGACCAATATGTATTTTTAGGTTTTTAGTCAAAGTTTTGTGATATGTCAAATATAGCTCATCAATATTTGTTATCATATTGTTGAAGGACTTTTTGTTTCTTAACTGTGTTTTTTTTACGTTTTTTAAAAGGAACTACAATCACGACTGAACCAGGGTTGCCAGTACCTTAACCTGCACATATAAGTTTTTCACATTCTTAATATATAGACATGCCAAGTGGATTTCAGCATTGAAACTGACAACCCAAAAGAGAGACTCATATGAGACTCATTCTGTGCAGAATATACTAGTGTGCAGAATGCAGTAATGTGAAAACTACTTAGTGGGAAGTGGGATCAGACTGAGACAGACAACATAATTGTTTAGAAAACAAACTGAAACAGGCATTTGTCCAGAGGCAGCTCAGATTCAGTTCAAAACAAAACATGTTCCTGCACTGTTGAGATCAGTGCTGCTCTGAATCAAGTCCTACATGGGTCTAATAATGATGAAATATTAGGTCTGTTTGAAATTAGTAAAATATTGTATCTTGATGACGAGACCTCAAACTGTCACCTAAAAGAAAGCTGAAACCAATACTGATTTTACTGTGACCAGGGTCTTGAGCCTTGGTCCTGTCTAAGCCTCTCCCTGAGGAGCAGCTCACTGTGTCTTTGTGTTGGAGCAATATGAGAGGCTTTGGACAAACTCGCATCCTCTGCCTGTACATTCAGTCAAAATGAAAAGGTCACCCCTCCAGCACTCACTTGTGCTCCACACTGGTTTCACTAAAGATTTGTTTGTGTTGCACCGAAACTAGGCCTGATCGGGCAAGTTAAGTCTGACAGTGAAAACAGTCTTTCCATTAGAGTTAAATATATGTCTGAACAACCTCCAGATGTCAGATAAATTATGGAAGCACAGGTGATAAATGATGTAAGCACAAGTTATAATGTTGTTTTTGCACTGTTTGCTGTTACCCTCTCCATACAGTATGTTTTGTATTTCTAACATCTTATTTTTATCCATGCCTTTTATTTTATCCATCCATTTGTTCACTGGCAATATCAATACAACTTTTCAGGTATTGATTGACTCTTTTTTACTTCCTTAGGCCAGATTTAGAGGCTTGCTACTTTATCATGAAGGCTGGCCGCTCTGCATTCAAGACAAAGTGGTAGTGCAGCTCTCCCCTCTGCACAAAGTGAGACTGAAGCATGGCGACTTCTACCTTCAGATTGTTCCTTTAGGACGAAAGTCTGCAAAGCTTGTGATAAAATGTTTGTGTGTGAGTGGACAGGCCCTTGCAGAGATCAATATTCCAGAGAGCATGTATGGCAGTATCTTCACAGCTGAGTTCCTGCAGAATGTAACACGCGACCGAAACCTTTACCCGCTCCAGAACTGTCTACTGACCACTGGGACCACCGTGTACAGGACCCCCTGGAAGAACGTGGTCAACCCTTTGTTTGTGAATAGCACAGCAGACGCTATCATGCAGGCACGCAGCATCGGCCGCGGGGGGTTCAGGGGGCATCTGAGCACCTGCAGCACCAGTGGATCTACAGGGACCCTGGACAGCCATCTTAGCTCCAGAGAATCGCTTCACTCTCAAGGCACGGACTCTATTTTCTATGAACTGAATTCTCCAAACAGGAATCACAGACAGTCATGTGAAAGCAAAGACACATCTCCTATCATTAATAATAACACAATATCTGATGTACATGAGGATGGACGAGAAAAAACATGTAAAACTCTCTCTTTTAGCACTGATCTGAGTAACCCAGGCCCTCGCAGACGCTTGTCCCGGGACTCAGTAGCCTTTGAAAGTAGAAGATTGTTTAGGAAGTCGTACATGGAGGCGCTGCAGAATCCTATGGCTCTTGGCTCCAGTTCGGAATCGATTCTGGAGGAGAGTACGGACCAGAGCACCAGTCCAACCCACAGGGACAGAGTGGGAATGCCTAGCAACGGTCCAGACCTGCACAACCCCCGGGAACCTTTGTCCAGGAGACAGGGTGGCAGAGGGTGGTTGAGTGGGGAGGACAGACCTAGTACCCCTCTACTGTACCTCCAGAGGGGGCTCAGAGGTGGGGACAGGCGTTCCAAATCACTGGAAAGAACTAACAAGTCGGCACAGGTCAAAGGTCACAGAGAGAGATCATCATCGGGGGGATCCGGCAGCATCTCGCCCAAAAAACTCATGAACGGATACGCACTTCGATTTGGGAGATTGGACGTAGAGGCAGCGTTCCATCGCTCTGATAGAAGAGGCAGCAAAGAGGAGCCAGGTTAGTCCACCTAACAGTTAACAGTGAAAATGAAACTCGAGAGCTTGTTTTTGAGGCTGTAGATCAAATTAATTGAGGTAGAGGATTTCTAACATTTACGTTTTATTTGAAGTTATGCCCACTGCTGTAAAAGTTGTTTTTCATAACACATAACACTGTAATCACTGTATAACAAGTAATTTAAGTGTATTATAACAGGCACATTTAAATGTTAATGCTGTAAATATCTGAATAATAATAGGATGAAGACACCACCTGCAGCTCCATAAAATGTCATAAAAGTGTTGCCGGTTGTAGCAGGTCCCTGCTGAAGCCCACAGGTTGTGTTTTTTGGCTCAGTGAAATGACACTGATATTGGACCTGCTTTGAATCAGCATTAGTCATAAACGAGTGTTGTTTTTGTGTCTGTCATTCTGTTTTGAATTGAGCTGGAGCTCAGGAGAGTGAGAATAGTCCCATGGAAAGTTACTGTTTTTAGAAAACAAAGCTTTTTCCGTCCTTTCAAATCACTGAATTAAATGAAATCAGAGGTTATTTTAGTTTTGGTTTTATAGACAGACCTTTTCCATTGGAAATCCTCAAAATATTTTGGAACTTTCTTAACTTGTAAAAGTGATTATGTTTTACAGGTATGCTAATGTATTAGTGTAAATGAAAGTGGAAAAAAGCAATCCACTTTTCATCGTGTAAAATTGACAAATTATATTATTAATATTTGACATTGTGACATCCCTAGGCACAACGTTCAAAATCCCAGATTAGTTTGGGCAAATGTTTCTCACCTCACAATCATTGTTGTTCTTTAATTACACTGGCATCATGACACTATATTACTATAAACTGTTTAGACAGAAGAACCACAGGGAATCTTAAACCAGTGAACTCTTTGTGCCCATTTCTAACCTGGAAAAATGAGGACAATGGTTACCATAAAACCAAAATATTAGATACAGAATAAGGGTAAAAACAATATTAGTTTGTGAAATAAAAAATCTGCAGGGTTTCGCATTTTGTCATGTCACAGTTACATAAATAACAAAAATCGGTCACTCATTTACTGACAACTTAAATAAATATACGAAACTGTGTAAAATCACTATTTACTACAAATCTTGTCTCTAAAACCTTATTTTCTCAGCAGATGGAGTAAACTTTTAGAGAGCTGGAGGTGTCCCATGGTGGAGTAAAAACACACATTGACACACAACACAATCCAGAGGAGGTTGTTCTCTACCTGTGTCACTTCCTCTCAAACAAAGCACTTTAGGAAACGCTGCACTCACAGGCCTGGCCCCACAGTTACACAGGAAACTACCAACTGTGAAAAGACAATAGGAGTGAGCACTGTCAGACTGATCACTATAACACAACTGATTTAAAAAGATAAAAACAGATTCAAATAATGACCAAAGTGTTATGATGTAACAGAAGAAATATAATATTGGGTGTAATTAATATCTTTTAACTCAATAGGAAAAGAGTACTTGACTGTATGTTGTTAAATGCTTTTGTTCTTAAGAAGCAGATAGCATCAACCTTAGACTTCCTTGACGTTTGCATGACCATTATAAAGGGACTACAGGATATGAGAAAAAAGCTGTGACGATTAACTGCAGTGCAAAGTCTGATAAAGCAATTTAAATAGTTGTACAAATCTCTGGTCAAATAATCTACCATTTCTAAATATGTGAGAACAAAAATTAAGTTTGCATTTGCTTTTGTTAAACTTTAAAAACATTGTCTTAATGCAGTTTAATTGAACCAGTTATTCAGACAAATTCACTTTTCAATTTTATAGAGGATCAAAACATTCTTAAATAGAACATTATAGACTGTAACAAACATGTAAAATAATAAATGTACTTTAACCTTAAAGGTACATCATGTAACTTTCTGGAGGTAGCACGTCCCCTGTGTGACTGCTTGGAAAATAGGAAAGGAAACCAGACTTTGGAACATTCTCCATGGAGATAGATATGTTTTATGCCCTACTGTGGGATAATATTGCCTAAGGAAAAAACATTTCCATGGAAACAAGCAGGAGTCGGGTTTTTGCTCACAGTGAAGACAATTTTTTTCAGTGTAACAAACATGAACCAATATGAAAAACATGCTTTTGTTCTAGCTTAATTAGATCTCTTACACAGATCTCCCAATGTAGTGATAATGCCCAATTTTACGGGGTTTTGTTTTCCTAAAGATAAAATGAAAAAAGTTGAGTGTTTTAGAAAAGCAAAAAGGTGTATGTGACTCACCCAGACTCCACCTGGTCTCACCCATGACTCAAGGTTTTGTAACTACACTCTAGCCACCACTAATCATTCCTTGTTTTTATCCCTTGTTCTAAAAACAACCCCTATTTTCTATGAATAGCTGTGTAATGTATATGCATTGTGTCAACAGCACAACATGAAGGTAACAGTGAAAGCAGAAGGCGCAAGCTCAGTGTGGAGGAGGCAGTGGGTCCCAAATCTCCATCAAACGCGTCGGTAGTCAGACTGTCCTCCACATCAGGCACTGCACCTGTTGAAAACATCACCCTGCCCACGTCAGCGTCAGAGGTCAACCAGGAACTGCTCATGTCTGGGGCCATCACACTACCAGGTGAACCACACTGCAAAAATTATGATTTTCAAGACAACTTTCCAACCAACACTCACACGAACACCCCACATTCATACTGCAGAGTAGACATGGTGAGTGAAGCAACTTGCCTAAGGACACAACAACAGTTTCCACTAGAGCCACTTCTTCCCCATGTAAAATTAGTCATTCAGTGTGTCTTAAAGTTGACAGTTTCAAAGATTTTGAAAAATTACGAATTAAAAATTGTTTTTTCTAAGTGGCGTAACTTTTAAGACTAATTTTTTAAAAAGAAAATTTTAAATGTCAAACATATAGTGAAGTAGTCATATATTTGAGATGGGATAATGGAAAGAAGACAAAACTACACAAATAAAGATTAATATTATATATTTATGTGGAGACAATGACTATTATCTATGTTTTTGAAACTTTGAACTTCTGAACTATTTTGTGATTTGTGTGTAGTTTTCCTGAGTTTGGCACTGACCCTCCATTGACCCTTCATGTTCCAGGAAACCAGGACCGAGGTGGACGGGCCGTGCTGCAGGTGTGCACCAGAGCACAGGTTTGGGGGGCTGAGAGCTGCAGAGCCTGTGACGTCATCTGTCTGCTGGGCTACTACCACTCCACTCTGAGGTAAGGCTGTAATATGGGGCTAGTTAGTATGTGGGAAAGTACAGAAATGAGAGTAGCACATTATCTAGATTTTTTTGAAATATAAACCAACGTACAGAAAGATACATACGATAAACCAAAATATTTAAAACTATCAAGAAATCGTAACATTTTGAAGTTATGTTACGTTATCGTTTTGAAATTATTTGAAGCCTTATATTGTTTTATTCTACTTGTACAGTACATCATTTTATTATCTTCATGCCTTTTTGGGTCTTACCTCTATCCAAAGTATGTTTAATATTCTAGTTAGATTGGTTATTCAAGTGTATTGTAGTGTATAGTTATTTATCTTGATTTAACCCTAACCTGTATTTCTCAGATTTTACAAAAGTGAACTTTTCAGTTTTCTTAACAATACATTTACGCTGTATTGTTGAAATTGCTCTATAACTCCTTTCTTCTCAAACATGTAATTGAACCCTGTGTTCACTGTTACTCCTCTGTTTTTAGAAAAGAGAGGAGGGACCAAGGCTTGACCGTTGTGGTAGATGGCAGGAGACAGCAGCCCAGCACAGCTCTGTTGTCATCTCTGTCTGAATTACAGGTAAGCCACCAGTGGAAAATATGTAATTACACTGCATCACGCCCATACACTTATATAGACTGTATTACCACGGCTCTTTGTTTCACAACCTTATTTGGCCTGTGTAACCCCCTTTTAGATGTTCTAGGGTACCACACATTAAAAGCAATAGACCAGAACAGAATATAAATATCTTAAACTGACAATTTAGCTATAGATCATTTGTCTGCACAGATTGAATTCAAATCAATTAATGTAGACTCAGATTTAAAAGGTGCTTTTTTGATAAGAGGCTACACTATCTGCATGTCTCAATGGAAGTGTTATATATTTCATTTACAGATGTTTATATTGCTAAAAAATACTGAGAGTGGGATTGACTCCATATAAATGTTTATTATAGCATGCTTGTCTCCATGAAAATAGACAGGTTTGATATTATATACTGTGGAACATTACAGTCAAAGCATCTTCATGCAGGCACACACTCAAAAAAGTCTTTCTAAATGTCAATAGTTTAAAATGAATTATTTAAAAACTTAATTATCCAGCAAATAAATTTACAAGTACCCCAGTAAAGTGCTCAGTTACCACTTTAAGTCCATTTACCTCTGGTTGGGAAACACTGTTTTAATGCATACTTTACATATTTCATCATGTTTATGTCTCCCTTTGAAGGCACATTTGAAGAGACACACCTTACATTTGTAGTGACTGTGGCTCTGAGACATTTTTTTGAAAAGTCTAGCTTGAGGGCTACTGCGGACGAGCTTGTGCTTACTTGTCTGTTTTTAACCTCACCGCGAGGGCGTGTTGGCTGCAGTTGACTTACACGAGACGTATCATCATGTCCCAGTGATTAGTTGTTCTCTGATGTAAAGAGGATTATTCTGGAGACCACAAAACACACTATAAATGTGCCTCTAATTTAGATTTGGTTTAGCTCCTCAAATCTCTGTCAACATATTTGTGTCATTAGAAGAATGCATTGTCATTGTTATATCCATTATTTCTTTTGCAGATGTTAATACCAAATGCACTTTATATAGTCCTTTTACTGGTGGACAAGGAGACAGCAGCCAAGCCAGAGAGAGACTTTGCTGTACAGGTAATACCAAAGTTATATATGGCAACAGTAAATAAACAAACTTGTGTTTTGTCACAACCTCAGGGTAACACATTCCTTGTTTGTAAAAGTTACATGTTCAAATTAATCTATTTAGCATTTGCTCTTTTAGTTTACAAAAAAATTGCTATAATCACAACTTAACCTGGGATGTTATTAGCAGCACAAACAAAGGTAGTTTTAGCCTTTTAGCCAATTAGCATACCCTTGTTCAGCCTTCTCATTGGATAATTGGCTTGAAATACACAAAAATATTTTAATAACATTATAAGTTATAATATTTGAACATTTTATCTCATATTGGGACACAAAAAGGTCATGCGTTAACCTCAAAGTAGTGTGTTGTACATAATACCCTTGAGCTGAAATTCAGCTTTCTGATTGAATTGACTTATTTTTTCATAGTGAATAGATCAACATATGTAAAAACATATTTGATCACATCTACTTCATATGTAAGGACAAAGATAGGTCATGTTTATGAAATATTTATATGCAAATTACAACAGACACTCAAGTGATTACACTGTTATTTTCTTTTTCAGACTGAGGTGTTTTCATCATTGAAGACCTTGCAAAAGTACATTGACCAAACTCAGCTCACACGAGACCTTGATGGTAGCTTCGCTTACGACCACAACCACTGGATCAGCTTCAGACAGGTAAAGCCAAGCTAAGGCTGGAATGTACGTTGTGTAATGGTGCAATGGATGTCTACCAATGTTGCCTAATTTATATGTAAACATCTATTTTTCTGTGTTTTTGTTTTGGCAGAAAATTGAACCGTTTGTCAGCAGTTGTAATGCCGCCATCTCTTCACTTCAACAGTCCATCAGCATGCTCGGCAACAACAGTAGCCTAAAGACGTCTAAGGTTCGTTTTGCCCCCTTATTTATATGTCTCCACTGACAGACAGTAGCTATTCACTGGCTGCTTTTCTATTGCTTCAGGCATGAGTTGGAGTAATGTGTTGAAAGCTACTTGTATGGGCCAGCGTTACGGTTTAGTTAATTCAAGTGAACGTAGACAATAAGTTACACTGCATTCATATGATATTATTTCCTTTTAACTCAGCTCTTTCTCAACCACAACAGCCCAATACAGCAACAGCAGCGCAAAAAAAAATATCAGGGTCAACATTATGGAATTTCCGTGTAGAAATTGCTTTTAAAATATATATCATCCATAGTAATTTTTCGCTCTTTATGAGATTTGATGTATATATATTGTAATTGTCTTATGTTGTGAAATTTAAACATAAGGCACTCGTCTGTTGTGAGATTTGATAGAGATATAGTCCTTTTATTTCTCTTGTAGGAGGTGTCTGAAGTGATGGACAGGCAGAAACAGCTGATGAAATGTGTTTTAGACGACGCACGTCTGAACCGGCTACGTCTTGAGGGGGGCACTGTCCTCGCACGCATCAAAAAGGAAGAAGTTTGTGACAATGAAAACTACAGGTACGACACCATAAATGAATGAAGAGTAGAACAAGTATCAATATATATATTTTTTTTAAATCACATAAGGACCTAATTTGGCCTTTCCTGAACAGTTAAGAGTATTTATATGTTAACATAAAGCAAGTACTGTTATTTAGTGTTCAAAATTTGATTCTGTTGTCTTAATAAATAGCTTTTTTTAACTATCACTGTGACATTGAAATGGCTATTACGAGTATCAAGCCTATTAGTATTGACAGGCCTAATAGTAATCTGGTCTAACTGTTACATTTGTTGTTAGGGAAACAATTGAGATGCTGAACACACTGTACAACCAAGTAGACGAAGAGGTCCATAAACTAGTGATCCTGTCCAACAAGGCTCAGAAGCAGCTGGAGAGTGTGTTAGATGTGTGCAAGTTTGAGGAGCAGACAAACCAGGTATCATGTTGTCAGTTTTGTTCATATTATCAAATAGACATTAAAGATCGTATGTACTGATTGATGACTTTGTTTTTCAGATTAAAATGTGGTTCAGTGTAGAAGGAGAGAAGAACCTCACATCTTTAGACTCACAAACTTTGAGTCTGAGTAAAATCAAAGAGATGAAAGAAGCTCTAGAGCGCTTTGCGGCAGAGTCTGTGGTAAGGCTTATACATGAATATTGTCGTGGGCAATTTTATGCTCTTAAAAGGAATAAAATGGCTTCCGATATTAAGTTCCTGAACATAAACAAGACAGACTTTTCACAATTGCCATTTAAACTACAAGCTTTTACTGACAGAGGATTGGTTGTGGACATCTCGACTAAAAAGAGTGAAATGACTGAATCTTGATTAAAACTGGATTAATTGCACAGCCCCACATGGATATTCTAATATTATTAATGCCTTTGATAATGCACTTTGCTTGATTATACTTACCATAATATACTGTTTGTGTTCTCAGCACCAGCAGAGACTCGGTCTGCAGCTCGTGAAGGAGGCTCCGCAGTTACTTCCTGGTTCAGTTCTTACCGACTTTAAGCAGCATCTGGGCTTCATCTTAAACCGAGTGGAGAGGAGGAAAAATCAGCTGGACATACTCACCAACCTCTATGAGTTCTATGACTCGGTACGAACTTTTCAGACTGACAAATTTACATATAATTCTTGTAATCGTTGATATAATTTATGTTTTAATTACCTTATAGTTTTAAACCTTGTTGATTAAGGTTCCCTGTCCTATTATTTACTATACATTTTATCTGTCCTTCAAATGGGACAGTTTTAGTGTTGCTGAAAAGAACAGTTGTAGAAATTAAAAATACACAAAAATTAGCTTTGAACAAATAAAATAAAGATACTATATCAAATGAGATGATACCTTGGGAGAAAAAAAAATACAAGGTTACAAAACACGGTGAAATTCTGAACACAACGCCAAAATGTAGGGTGTAACTCATGCCAAAAGAAGAGAAAAACAACAACAGTCTCAGCTCACTAGAATAAAACCCTCACGTCACCTTGTTGGCATAGCAACCAAGTCACATACAAAAGCAGTGACATTAACAACAACACATAACAACAAAAGTCAGCTCTGAGGTAAACACAAAATATCGCATCATTACACGATTATGTAGAATGAGGGACTATTACAAATATTTTTCCATTACTGTCTTCAGTATCTTGGACTTAATTGTGTACTGAGCTGTCATGACAAGTGAATTTCTACACTTTGATGTCAATAAAGTTATATCATATCTTATCTCTTATCTCATTCGTATAATTTAGGCCAATCAGTGGATGGATCACTGCCAGGACTACTTCCATCAGCTGAGCCTGGACAGTGGGAATATCTCTGTTTCTCCGTGTGTGCACCAGACTCTGCAGGATTATTGCACCGAAGCCTCCAAGTTTTCCTCTGACAACTTCAGCACTCTCAACCACATGGTCCTGTCTTTGGAGAGCCCCCAGCAGGTGGAAAAGTGGAACTGCTTGTGGCACAAATGTCAGCTGACCAAACAACAACTAGAAGAAACACTATCACGAGTTACAGCCACTTCGGACTCCTCAGTTATGGATTCTTCCAAATTTACTTCGTCCGACCAGCACAAAACTAAAGGACGTTTACTGTTACCTCCTCCACTGCCTTGTGACGACAAATCACATTCAGTTGAACCCTTCTCCAGCCCTGCTATCTCAGTTTCAGCACATTTTAACTTCCCCGATAGTGAAAGAAAACTTAGTACATCCATGTTTGACGACACAGACAGCGATTGCACTTTCGATTCAATTTCCTGCCACTCTGAACCAGTTTATTCAGCTAAATCCCGCCCACACAAACAACCAATGAAGAAGATGATGAAGAAGACGTTGAGTTTTGAGCTGACTCCCAGGGACAATGGTCACTCAGATGCTAGTCATGTACATGGATATACAGGGGTGTACATTAAGGGACTGGAGGTAGCCAATAATGTGTCCGCAGAGAAGAAGCTGCAGCGGCCGGATGTGGCGAGCCCTGCATTAGGACGCAGTCGGAGCATGTCCACTCCCACCAGGCTGCACACCACCGAGGGAGACGACAAGAAACAGAGCGGGTAAGAAGCACATTTGAAGATTAGTTCAAGAGATTTATTTTATATTATGTAGTGTTGTTTAATTTCTATATTAAGAAAAAAAACTCAGTACTCAATATCATTTGGAGGTACACAATAGAATGTAATTTTTTTGGAAAAATAAAAATAATTTTTTAATATTAACATGTCATATATACTAGTTTTAATTTAGATCAAGACCATTCAAAAACTATTCAGAAAACTACTGTCTAGTTTTGATACTATACTTAATACGATACTAAATTTGTATGTTAATATCGATTTTTGACAACCCTAGAACATAAAAAAACTTTTTGTGGAAAGTGCATGTGGTACAGCAAATTTAGAAAGCATCAACAGGTGATGTGTGGGGTCAGAGGTGATTTTGACAACTTTTTTGATGTGATGGAAGCAGAGATGGGAGGTGTCATCTGGATATCCCCTCCAAATATACAGATATATTTGTGAATTGTTGTCCTTAGATGGAAATGGTTTACCAGCAACTTTAGATATGTGACTGTTCTCTATATTAATTAACTTATATATATTGTATATTAATTAACTTATCTTTCACAGTAAAGTGCAGCACATAATGGACGAGATGATCTCTACGGAGCGGGAGTACGTTCGTTCCCTCAGTTACATCATTGAACACTATTTCCCGGAGATGGAGCGCATCGATCTTCCTCAGGACCTTAGAGGGAAACGCTCCATCATCTTTGGGAACGTTGAGAAACTCTGGGACTTCCACAGCCAGTACTTCCTGAAGGAACTGGAGTCCTGCGCCCACTCGCCTCTCTCTATCAGTAGCTGCTTTCTCAGACATGTGAGATATAAACAGTAATAATCATTTCCTTTATAAGCTTTACAAGTCCCTCAAAGTACTACACTGAAGTCATGAATTATTCTCTTCACACTTAATGTGCAGGACAAATACCCCTTAAGGCAGCAAAGGTTTTCAAGATTTTCCCTATGATCATAAATCTTTAGTCACAGATGGCCAAAATCATTAAATTAACAATAAATAAATACAACTCCTCTTTCTGTAGTAACCATTTTTGTCTGTTGAATTAGCAATACAGTACTTTACAAACACTTCTCAAGTGTTTAGTCAGCAATTTTAAAAAAGCACTAGTGACAAGATGTGGAGTGTTTGTTAAGCATTCTTCAAATGTCAGCTGATATATTTTTGCCATTGTCAGTGTTGTAACTTGTTATTCTTGTGTTTTTCTTATGTGTGCAGGAGGATCAGTTTGGTATGTATGCACTATACAGCAAGAACAAGCCTCAGTCCGACGCCTTACTCTGCAGCCATGGCAATGAGTTCTTTAAGGTGCGTCTGCACCCTCACATTCCTCCATGGCTCTGTGTTTACAAAAGGGATATAACAGAAAATATATGATCTGCCAAGATATACACTGTGGTCACACTTGTATAGTTTGGTCCTGTTTCATTTCTGGTTTAGTTCGTTTAGCCCTGGTTTAGTCCTGGTTTAGTCCTGGTTTAGTCCTGGTTTAGTCCTGGTTTAGTCCTGGTTTAGTCCTGGTTTAGTGCTGGTTTAGTCCTGGTTTAGTCCTAATTTCAATTTTCAAGTATGAACTCAGCCTGACCCTTTATGAACTTGTCATAAAATATGCTTTGCCCAACTGTAATTGTTGAACATCACTCAGCTGGTCACTAACTGAGCTACTGACCTTTAACAGTTCACATTGCAGTTGTATTTATAATTTACTAATATTACAAAATTAAAAAAACAAGTCATTACTATAGTGGCTGGGATTGAACATAAAACACTTTATTTGCAAGATATGATTAATATGTGCATTTGAGTAATAAGAAAAATATATATATATATAAAGTAAACAAAGGAGCTGTGAAACAACTTTTATATTCAATATTGTTTCTTTTTCACAGAACAAGCAGATGGAGCTTGGGGATAAGATGGACTTGGCATCTTATTTGTTGAAGCCTATCCAGAGAATGAGTAAATATGCACTCCTACTGAAGGACTTGATAAAGGAGTGCAGCCAGTCCCAGGAGCAGGAGCTGAGCGACCTCCGAACTGCAGAGGAGATGGTCAAATTTCAGCTTCGCCATGGCAACGACCTCCTGGCAATGGACGCTATCAGAGGCTGTGACGTAAGTGCAAAAAAGGGCTCTGTTGTAATATAGGGCTGCATTAATTAATCAGAAAAAGCATGACTTATTATAACACTTTATGAATTGAACTAAGTATTTGTGCAATTCATAAAGTGCAAATACTGTGCTCATTGACGAGTCCAATTGTCTGGCTAGTCGACTACTTTAATAATAATAGTATAGATCTTTTTAGACAATTAGCCCACCACTTCACTTGATTACATTACAGTACAACATGGTTTTGAAGGAGAGGCCATCTTGTACAATGTTATGTAAATAGTGCTATGAAATGAGCTCTACATCTGACTCTGACGCAGGTAAATTACTTTGTTTTTAGGTTAACCTGAAGGAGCAAGGTCAACTGCGCTGTCAGGATGAGTTCATTGTGTGGTGTGGACGCAGGAAATACCTAAGGCACGTCTTCTTGTTTGAAGACCTCATCCTCTTCAGTAAGACCAAAAAGATCGAGGGAGGATATGACATCTACATTTACAAACAGTCCTATAAGGTAATCAGTGTGATGACATGGGCTAGCTTTATATAAAGAAGACATATTGTACTTTTTTCATGTATTAAGTATTAAACTATGTATGTAACATATGTAGATTATGATGTTACATTTTGTTAATTGTAAACCACAATACTGATCTACAATGGCTTTAAAATGGCTTGATAATAGAAACTGATCCATTGACTTGAGAGGCCTTGCCCCCTCAAAGTGGACTTTCATTTACATGTTTTAACTGTTGAAAAAGTGACATTTTTGTTACATGTTTTTTTTTTGTTTTTTTGTTTTTTTTATATCAGACAGCAGAAATAGGTATGACAGAGAATGTAGGCGACAGTGGGCTGCGTTTTGAGATTTGGTTCAGACGGAGGAAATCACAGGACACGTTCATACTCCAGGCCAGTTCGGCTGAGGTCAAAGCCGTGTGGACCGCCATCATCGGCAAAATCCTGTGGAGACAAGCTCTGAGGAACAGAGGTATGATAATGGAATATTCAATGCACCATTGTAATTTAGTGCAGAGATAAGATAAGAGAACGTAATTGATTTTGTTTTTCATTATAGCTATTTTTTTTTTGTGCTGATGACTGTGAGAGCAGTTGACAACTTAAAATTTCTTCAGGATTAATACAGTTAATCTATCTATTGAATCTCATAATGTTAAGGTAGCTATTAAAACACAACTAAGTGGATAAAATGTTAATGTTAGAAAGTGAAAAAACATAGGCCTTATACCCAACACAACAACACAATGTATCAGAAAAATACTATATACACATTACACATGTGTGGTTGTGACTGAATGTACAGTATTGCTCAAAGTTCATATTCTAAACATTTAAACATTTTTGTATAACAGAGTTACGCATGCAGGAGATGGTTTCCATGGGGATTGGAAGCAAACCTTTTATGGACATCAAACCAAGTGACGCAGCCATCAGTGACAGAGCTATTGACTACATCATGAAAGGGTCAGGTCAGTCAAGTTTGGTTCTCATTTTCTACATTTTTAACTCATTATTTCTGTTTATCACCTACTAATATTTTAAATGTTTTTCAAATAGAGTCCAGGACGCGAGCCTCTATAGCGGTGCCTTTATTTGAGTATTCCTCCTCAGTGAAGCGACCTCATTCAACCATATCCAACAGTAGTACTTCTTCCTCCAGTAGCCATTCCTCCTCTTCTCTTTTGGGGCCTCTAAACCTGCACATGTACACGTCCCCCTCCCACCCACATACCCACCCCATGTCCAGTGTCTCTCCCTTCGGACAGTGGCCCTACGACTGCATAGAGGAAGATGAGCTAGAGCAAGACACTGGCAGCCAGCCCTCCATGAGTAAGTAGCATGTCATAACAACAATATTACCAGTTTATTACCTTAAATTTATTTGTGTTCAACTTTCATGTTTGGGTAACTTATCCATAGTGGATGGCCAATGTTGTAATTTTGGATGCGTGCATGCACTGATCTTAAACTACCACTAGAGGCCATCATTGAGCGCAGTGGTTTCAGCTTCAGCATTTTTTGTTGACACATTGTACACATAGAATAGCCTCAGTTAGTTGCAGGATTGACCAAGACCAAATAAAATATCATCATATTGTTTCTCTTAACATTTAGCAAAACAAATTGGTTGGTGAGTGTATGGTGGTGATCACATTATAAATGATAATATTGGAGACCTAAAATCTTAATCCACAAACTGTATGGCTTAAAACTAATAATAATTACGGTGCATCTTGGTGATTGAATTTTACTACCTCTTTTTAAAAGACGGTAGCTTTTCTGCCACCTGGTAGATAGACCCAGTAATAACATAGAGACGCTACATAAACCAGGTCAAACTGCAATCTAAAAGTTCAAAGGTGCATTCTACCACACAATGCTGAGATGCTATCCATCTTCGTTTTAAAACAAGGGCAGTTGAGATCATTATCATTATCATGTCACATGAACTTAACATATTTAAATCCCACACATTTTTGTCGTTTTATCATTTTAAGTCTTGTTAAGTGTAATGTTATTTATTTATTTGTTTCAGTCACAGAGAACTCAGAAACGTCCTCTCAGTGCACGTCTAGTGACAGTGCATCTGGTCTGAGTACACTAACTCTACTGGGACCCTCCAGCCTGGCCCTAGACTCTTACAATAACAATACCAGTGAGTCGTCCTCCTTCCTCAGCCCCTCCACTCCTCCCTCCTCTGTCAGCTCTCCCTCCATATTTCAGAAAGATGAGGATCTACAACCCCCAAGCACTAACTTCATCACAGCAGTAAGTCTCTTTATGAAATGAACCATTGTCAGAACTTTGCACATAATAATATATTGATGGATTTTAGAGGGAGGGTATATATTTATATAATAAATACCATTAATATATACATGTAGACAGATTTTATAGTTAAGAACACATATAAAAGACATAATGTTATGGTTTTATTCATGGCTTTTTATGTGTACCCACTGGACTTTTTATATTTATAAATTATATGATCAATTTAAAACTTTAAAACGGATTTGCAGACTATTTGCAAAACTTTACAACATTCACAGCCAACCATTTTATTCATCCTTCATCATAATTTTCTATTGCACAGCAGTGTTAGTCGTCCATATTGTACTTAAGAGCTGGAATTTTCTAACTACATTCGTTTGCACTAAAATTATGTAGCGTTTACATACATACATACTACATGCCTGCATCAGTATTTGAAGTTTGAAAATGAGATGTGACAAAAAACATTCATGTACACTATTACTCACATTTTTAAAATAAACTTAGCTTACAAACCTACATACATATTACATAAAATACAGAACTAATAACAAATCAAAAGAACATAAAGTAATAATTAAACTGGTATCTGGAAATGAAAGTGAACTACATCAACATGAAATATAATTAGACGAGTGATATTTCAGGTTCACATACAGTATACAGTCATTTTAAGACTAGTTGGTTAGCTCACCGTCTGTCTACTGTTGTGTCTTCACCAGAGCAAAGCGGCTCATATAGCACTGAGCCTCTCTACCATGGTCTGACACTTTTAGCTCAGTAAGTAACCACTGTCCCCACGTTGGGCATGTCCGCTGGCCTGAATACTAATCTGTGTGGAAATGCTCTCTTGTGCTTGTTCCCTGGCTGCTCGTCTACTAGGGCTGAAAGTAGAACTGAAATTTACTTCATCACAATTTGAATGGTCACAATTGGCAATTTGCAAAGACTGTTTTTATGGTAATATATTATAATCTCCAGAGATCTGTATATGCTGTCTCCACGGGGTCCTATTCTGTGTAAAAACTGTTAACCATGGAGTTCTCAATTGTATGTGGCTTTTACATATTTCATTATTCTCTCAAGGGTTAATGCTGCTACACAAAAAAAATGTGCATAAAGGTATCTTGATTTTTTTAATATTACACAAATGTAACTGCAATGATATACTTTTTCCAAAATTCTTCAGCCCTAACGACTATGTTTGGTTTTGGTTTGTGGACTTCTGGTTTGGGGGATTTTCTTTCTTCTATACATTCTTCTATGCATCCATTTGAAAACAGCATTCATTTTGCCAGTGTTGACAGCATGTTTGATTGACCTACATTTTTGCATGTTTGATATTCTGTGAATGTGTTTTGTAATTTAACTCATGTGTATGTATAATTCATGAGAAAAATTTGCATTTGCAGTCAAAACCACATATTATTATATTTTTGATCTATTTTTTTGCTGTTTGCCATTTTGGCCCAGTGATGTTGCAACTTAAATATTTGTCCTCTTTATGTTTCTTAAAAGAGTTTAATTTATTTAGGGTTATTTTGTGACATCATTTTGACCACCTTATGACCAATTGGTTGTGCCTCGTTATATTAAGTAAATGTGTCTGTATTTTATATAAAACATATATAAAACACTACTAATTGTATATAATTTTACAACCATGCAAATTATTTGTCTTTCTCTCATTGCAGCTGTGAAGTGCCTGTGGTGAGTCCAGTCCATTGGTGAAGTGACGTCATTGAGAAAAGTGGTCCACTAAGATTTCAACAGATGTTTTTAGATGTCTCTGTTACTTTGTAAATTTGACACTGGCAATGCTACTTTTGGTACTTCAGCAATTTGTACATTTACCTCACACATTTCATTTGTTTATAATGTAGATGAGTTTTATGTATTTTACACAGCAATAGCACACATTGTTGACTGTCCATGTTTAATGTTAAGGTATGGTCTTATAACATTGTACAGAAAATTAAATTGACTTTGAATGCTTATTGGCTTGCTTCTTTTCCAAAACGATATTTACATATGAATCTTGTCTAGTTTTGACAGGTTTAGGTTGATTTTGCTAAGGTATAATTTGTTGAACTGGTGATTGGTTTCAATTCATTTTTCTCACTTCTTCTGTAAGTAGAGCTTTCCATACTTTGCTCATGTACACTTACTATATACTTACTATATCAGTGAACAACAATTGCATCAAAAGAATATAAAGCATTATGCGTGTTAGCAGGATAGACAGATATTTTGACATGATAATGCTGCCAGGTAGAAGCAGAAGTCTAAAACCACAAACTCACACCAAGCAACACACCACGCTCTGTGAGATGAGCACAGGGGCCCTGTGGTTTTTACCTTCACATTGTAGGAATTGACATTTCTCACCACATGCTTTATGCTCTCAGACAAAAAGCCACATAGGCTAACTATTAATGCAGGCAACAGAGCTGAGGAAACAGAACTGAAACTGCACAACAATATATTAAATAAAAGACATATGACCAATAACATATTCAAACTGTTTTCATATATTTAAGATATGAGACTGGTTATGTTTATATGCACACCAAAAATCTGATTTCTGGAAAGTACAGGTTAATCTGATCAGAGTAATCCAAGTTCTTTCTCATCGTTCACACCTTGTAGATGTTGACAGTTAAAATTGTGCCAAAGAAAATGCAAACCAATGCAGCAAGGACAAAAATGAAAGAAAATGTCAAAGATGGAAAGAGGATTAAAAGGAATTTTTACTGTTCATGATGTACATGTACCCAGTATATATTGCACGGCACTACTAACACTACTTTGTGGTATTACAGCTACTAGTATCTTTATTTTATAATTGTGGGGTTACAAATGCAGGTATATCTGGTTCTAATATGTATGTATAGTAGTTCAGTTGTTATGCTGACAGTGGCTGTGTAGTCATGTAATGTAGGCAAAAGAACAAAAACACCTTATGCAAAAAATATTATAGATAAGATAAACAAATGAACAAATTCATGGTGTAACTCTTCGCTTTTCTTTGACAAACAAGATGCACAGGATGACTGAGAGGCAAGACCCGAGCCCCACAATGCACAGCTCAAATACCTCCATCTGGAAAAATACAAATATATTTTAATGACAAATCTTTTAGTTGATTTTGAGTATAATTGTTATAATCTTGTGCCTTGAAATATTCTTCATCTGCCAACTTAGAGAAGCTTAAATCTACAATAATCAAAGATGCTGCAACAACAGCAACTAACAGGCAGCCACAGTTGACCATAAGGGAAATCTTTAAAAAAAAAAAAGAAGAAGAAAAAGAAATATTATGAAAAATATAAAACATATTAAGTTTGATTATTTTATATGCATTACATACCAGAAGTAACTCAGGGTATTTGAACAACATATTTGAAACAAGGCCAGCAATTATGAACTGAAAAAGACAGTGTGGCTTTTAGACATAATTTGTGTCAGCTAAAATTGACACATTTTTAAGAGATAACATTTACATACAAGAGTTCCAGTCAGTTGAGAAACTCTGAACAAAGAGCAGAATGAACTGCCGATGTGCTGTGTCACAGCAAAGAGGATTCCTACTCCAACACTCAGAATACCACTCACCACCTGCAGAGACTGAACCAAAAAACACAATAAACTTTAACATGTTTCCAATCTACCTTTGTTTACTATTGCAAAGAGATAGAGGAGGATTCAAATAGAGGATAGAGGATTCAAATCAAGGATGAATACCAATACTACTGTAACTTAACTTTTCTGATTACATCTTCTGCATGTTTCTATGGAAATATAAAGTTAAAACCATACTTTGGAAAATTACCCATTAAATTAGATAAGGTTTATGTCATACTGTGCAGGCCAAATAAGACTCAGTTTTGTGGAGAGCCAGCTCAAAGTAAGGACGTATGTTCACATGTTTTTATTTCTATTATTGGGCTAAAAAGTTAGACGGTGTGATTTACAAATTCTGCATAACATTTTTTCTTACTCCAAAGACGGCTGGTTGTTTTTGAAGCAGGTCGTGGAGCGGAGGCTTGGTGTTTGGGAGGAGGTCGGTGGCCTGATACTGTTTGGTGATCTCCGTCTCTCTCTTCCTCACCCCGCTCCTCAGCGGCAGCTCCTCCATCGTATCAATGCTCAGGTCCACATCAGCATGGGCCATGGTGAAGGTCTGAGGGACATATCAGAGGAAATATTGATGGACTTATATTCACAGTTTGGGATCATAGGGTAGAAAGAATAAAAGAAAAGATTAGATAATTACTAGTAAAGGGATAACTGCCTGCTGCTATTGATTTAGTTATATGCAGTCATTTAATATGATAATGATATGTTAATTTACTTTAAATATTGTTAAAGCAACATAATTAGTAATGGGTTAGTGATGGGTTCTGTTATTTAACCTCTTTAATGTTTCATTAGGGTCATTATTACATCTAGGCAGATTTCTATTTTGTGAAGTCATTTTGACCACCTTATGACCAATTGGTTGTGCCTCGTTGTATTAAGTAAATGTGTCTGTATTTTATATAAAACATTACTAATTGAATAGCTTTTACAGCCATGCTTATTATTTGTCTTTCTCTCATTGCAGCTGTGAAGTGCCTGTGGTGAAAGTCCATTGGTCGAGTGACGTCATTGTGAAAAGTGGTCCACTGAGGTTTCAACAACAGATGTTTTTAGATGTCTCTGTTACTTTGTAAATTTGACACTGGCAATGCTACTTTTGGTACTTCAACAATTTGTACATTTACCTCACACACTTCATACGTTTATAATGTAGATGAGTTTTATGTATTTTACACAGCAATAGCGCACATTATTGTCCATGCGTAATGTTAAGGTACCTTATAACATTGAACAGAAAATTAAATTGACTTTGAATGCTTATTGGCTCGCTTCTTTTCCAAAATGATATTTACATATGAATCTTGAATTTGATATAGATATGAATTCAAAATACTAGTTTTCCATATTTTGCTCATGCATACCTAATATAACTATAAATCTAGTACTAATAGCACGCTAACAACCTTATGACATTGAATGTAAGTCCAAACTAATATATATATATATATATATATATATATATATATATATATATATATATATATATATATATATATATATATATATATATATTCTGCATTCAAGTCAACAATATGCAATTACTGCATAATATTTGCTTGTCTGATTTTCAATCGCTCTGTTTGTTAAATCAACAAATTTGTTAAATCCTTGCAAGGCGACTGTTATTGTGGGCTATAAACTAAGTGGAACTGTATTAATAGTGACAAACTAGCTATCCATGGGTTGCAGAATGATATATTTGATTTCAAATTCTTAATCAGTATGGCAATGGCAAAGGTCCTAATTTTCTATTTAAAAAAAAAAAAAAAAAAAGAAAAGGAAAAATAGGGGAAAAGTCCTGAAAATATTCCATATAACATAAGCTGAAACCCTTGAACTCCTAAATTCAAATTGGAGCAGAGGGCAAATCATTTACTGGCTAATTTCTCTCCACTTATAAACATAAATGTATTATGTAACATGGGAATCAAATGCACTGTACAGCATTATAGAACTTTGCAACATTAAGTTAACTTTTACTGAAATTCTTTGTGAATTCAAATGGTTTAGATTCACAGTTTTTGATATACTGAAAAGTTTGGCATTTCATTCACAAACTTGTTTTATTGTATGGAGTTTTCAAATTTTCAGAAAACTATCTTACAAATAAAAAAGTAATTCAAATCATATCAAACTATAAAAGCGTTGTCTTACCTGAGCTGTATTTCTGTGTAATTTCGTCAGCCTCAGTCTTTAGAAAATGCAGCTCTTGCTTGGTAGTGTTGAACATGTCACACCTTTACTTCCTCTTTGACAGCCATCTTGACCATATTTATCTGTCCCTTATATCATATTACTACAAATCATTATTTATTTTGTATTAATGTTTCTGAAACACATTTTTCAACACATAAATATACACTTAATTCTAACCTACCTGCAGATGTGAGATGTTATGTTGTGTAATGTTACATAGTTAAGTATGTCATGTAAGTGGGGGCATTGTAAAGTTTTTGCATAGCCTTGTTCTATGTGTGAAGAGAGAGAGACCAAAGTGGAGGCAAACTGCTGTGGCCGGTCACTTCCTTCATAACCTCATTTGTGAGAAAACTGCTATTCATGAAAGACAGATGCTTCACAACATTTTCTCACCATGAAGAGGAAAACCTTTTTGTGCGATGAATCAATGGTTATTACTATTCCCATTGGAAATCTCAGAAACGCCAGAGATGGAGAGCTTATGCCGCAGAAGTTCTACTGTGTTTTCAAAGATTCCTACAAGGTCTTTGCCCGAAATGGAAAACCTAAATCTCTTGGAGTAGGTTCATTTTTAAAAATATATTTTTAAAAATATATTTCAATTAAAAAAAAACAACTATTGTCTTTATTAACAAATTTGTCATATTTAAAGGCAGCTCAGGTCATCACAGGAATTTTTCTTCTGACTTTGGGTTTCATTTTCAACACAAAAATGATGAGCTTCACCATACCAAGTATTGTGGTAAATTAAATTTTCAATTCATATAAAATAGAATGGAATGTCTTACGCAAATGCATTTATTTGTCATCAACTATGTTTTACATTTTTTAGTTTGTAATTTGTGGCATGCTCACATACGCTGCAGGACAGTTTCCAAACATGCTGGTGGTACGTTAATTATAGTAAAAAATATATGTATTATCTTAATGATGTTTTGCAGTAACTATGTCTTATACTAAATGTTACGACCATAATTACCCATATTATATATTGTTTGTTTGTTTTTTTTCCTTAGACAAAGCTGTCATTCTTTCTAAACATTGTGAGCTTCCTCTGGTCCATTGTGGCTTGTTCTTTGCACTTCATTTGGTTTATACCTTATCCCCCTGACACATCTGAGGTAAACTGCTACACTTGTACTAAAAGAGGCAGTGAAATGTTTTTTAAATAATGTCTTTATTTTACTTACCTTCAATAATTTCCACAGTTGCAAAGAGGAGTGTATGGTCTGATCATCGGTCTTCTCTTTATGGAAGATATAATAGCCATTTTCCTGATGTACTGGTTGAGCAAAGCCGTGTGCCGGGACAACTTCAACAGTCTGGTATGACTTTGTACATCTGCAACTTCTGTAAAAAGAAAAGATTATAACGCATATTTAATCTTTTTACCTGCAGCCAACAATTCTGCTCAAGCAAGGAGACTAAAGAAAAAGACAAAAAAGTATTTCCATTGTTTTGTAAATTGAATCCAACTCTAGAGGGCTACACTTAAAATGTCATGATAAAAATTTTATCATGAAAATCTGCAAGTTAATTTGGTACACGTATGAGACGACTGACAGTATCCAATTTCTTTTTCTATCACTTTTCTATAATTTTTTGTACAAAATTAAATAAAAGAGGTTACAATGCATGTCAGTGTTGATATATAACTAAAATTCAAGTAAGACTGATCCAAAACTTACACAAAAAATGTGTTGGACAATTTGACCTACAAAGTAATTACATAATATGTTAATAAGGGTTAGGATTCCTAAGGTAAAGAAGTTGCTTTGCACATCATTTTCTGTACCCAGGTGCACTAGAGAGGGTATGTGCGTAATGCTCATCAAAATCAAAAACAGAGACACTTACGCACTCCCGCTTTACTTGCAAAAAGCGAACTTTTATTTGCAATGTTTCGGCAACTAGGCTTTTATCAGGCAAAAAGGGCAAGTAAGGGTTAGAATAAAACAGACAGGAGAGATATATATAGTAAGCCAAATGTTTTTGTCCTCCTTCGGGAGGACAAAAAAAGAAATTTTAGTATTGTGTGTTGTTTTTCCATTCTCCAAGATACACTGAAAGAAGTGTGAAAAGCCTCACTATTGTTTGTTAAATCCTTTTTGTCTCACAGGAAGGCTATAAGCAATTTTGTGTTTTTTCATTTACATGTCTGCTGTTTTAGTTCACATGTCCACTGTTTGATCATCCTTATTTGTACATAAATGCTGATGTAAGGTGTGACCTCTCTGAGCTAAGAAAGACAAATCGCCAGCCAGAATGCCCTAAATGTAAATTGTACTGGAAGGGCTCGGACCTCAGACAGTATTTAAGTGTTCTGACCACATTGCTCTGGGCCCACTGCTAGCAGAAAATCTGTCAGTAGAGGGACTGTTTCTTTACCGGTGCAAACGTAATAAACAAACATACAGTCTTCTTATATGTTTTGGTATTATTTTACAGAAAATTTCCACAACACGTCTTTACCTACTACTTTATGTGGTTTTAGTCTGGATATAACCCTAGACTTGTTTGGGTTTAGATCTGGTGGTAAAGAAAGCCAACTCTGATTTTGGGTTGTACTTGGGTTGTACTTGTACTTACCACTACACCATCTAAATTGTCCCACCTTAATGCCTTTATTTTTCTTTCTTTTCTTTCTTTTCCTTACTGACTTACTGACTTACTGACTCACTTTCTTTTTCTTTGACCATAGATAGGACGGAGGATTCTGCCTTTTAGGATAAAGAGCTGAGGGGCCCATGTGTTTTTAAAGGGGATGTACAAATGCTTCTCTACTGTGTGATTGTTGCACGTGTATCTAATCATTAACAGCACCGAGTACTACAATTAGACAAATTTAGACAAAGATCGAACACCTTTAGTTGCTTGTAGAGGTAAAATAGAGGTAAAAGTATTGCCTCATGAGGGAGACTATAATACAATGCCAGAGAAGTCTATTTATTCTATGATATATTAAGATGGAGTTTTCAGACCATGACCACTGCAGTAGCCGCTACGCATTCTTCTGAAGATATGCTGAATCAGAGCCATTTAAAGCCACCATCTGTCTCTTCGTTTAGGGTTAAAAGTCCTTGCCGAGGAGGTCAACTCAAACAAGTGACACATGCAGGGCACATGATGTGGGCGATGTCTTCCGCCTTGAGACCCTCCCTAAAATAGCTTTACACCAATCACAACCGAGAACTAAAACTTTCTATGAAAACTGTCAGCCCTCCCATACTCCTCTAACCTCGTTTCTCTTCAGTAATGTGATAGGGAGTCGTATAAGTTCCAATATTTACCCGAGGGCTCGTTGAATGCCCGGGTCTCGGATGTGGATCGCCCTCCCTGCGCCTCTGAAGAGCTCCTGCCCCCGCTCCCGTCCTGCTGTGTCCCGCTATGGCGTACCGGGGCTCCCATACCCTCAGCAAAGATGATGTGAATTACAGAATGCATTTTCGCATGATCAACGAGCAGCAAGTGGAGGATATCACTATAGACTTTTTCTACAAACCCCACACGATAACACTGCTGACATGTACCGTGCTCAGTTTGATGTATTTCGCCTTCACGAGGTAAGTGTTTTGGAGCTAGCGTTAGCATAGTTAGCTCCTGCGCTGCTAACAGTAACAGTGATGCTGTGACACCCAATTTAAACAGGACGGTTAGCTAGCTCTGTAGCTCCTCTTTACTTTTACTCTAACAAAAGCCGTTCAGCTCTAATAGGATTAACTCACTAAGTCGACTAAGTTAATCTTTCACTGCTCGAATTTGTCTGCTGTGAAAATGAGCCTTTTTCTTTTATTTTTTAAATGTAGTTTTAACATGTTTATAAATAAGGAATGTGTAATGCATACCTTTACAAGTCCTTTGAGGCTAAGTCATGTTGACACCTGCATTATACTGTTCAAACACTACAGTTGAAGGTGTTATTTGTGAAGGATCAAATGGCATTGTTTTGTGAAGTCTTATGAATAGCACTGTTATCCTTTATATTTGCAGAGATGATGGAAATCCTGATAATAATCTATGGGTGGGGCTCATCCTGGTCATCTCATTTTTTCTTGTCATCAGTGTTTTGGCCTTTCCTAATGGTAAGATGATTCAATGATATTTCAATCAAATTCTTAATTCTTAATCATAATGTGTTTTTTCCCATCAGGTCCATTTACCAGACCACATCCAGCAATATGGCGTATAGTGTTTGGTGAGTAGGCGATACTGCTCTATCACAAATTATCATTCTGTTTCATTCATTTGATTGTTGACCTTTGTGCTTTTATTTTCTGATGTCTAGGTCTAAGTGTACTCTACTTCCTGTTCCTGGTTTTTATTATATTCCTCAACTGGCAGCAGGTTAAGCAGCTTATGTACTGGCTGGATCCAAACTTGCGCTATGCAAAAAGAGAAGCAGATATAATGGTTTGTAAATGACTGCATGTACTATTTATGTTCACATGTCATAAATTTTGATTTAAGCCTAACTGTGTTGCCCTCTACAGGAATACGCTGTGAATTGCCATGTTATTACTTGGGAGAGGATCCTAAGTCATTTTGACATCTTTGCATTTAGCCATTTTTGGGGTTGGGGAATGAAGGCCCTCCTCATTCGAAGCTATGGCCTATGTTGGACTATTAGCATCACCTGGGAACTCACAGAGGTATTTCTTATAATTTGTTTGTCTTTATATCTAATTTCAATCGTTGGACAAGTATAATGGGGTCTTTTTGCGCAGCTTTTCTTCATGCACCTTCTGCCTAATTTTGCTGAGTGCTGGTGGGATCAAGTCATTCTGGACATTCTGCTTTGTAATGGTGGTGGCATTTGGCTGGGAATGACTGTGTGCCGCTTTTTGGAGATGCGGACCTACCACTGGGCCAGTATTAAGTATGTTCCATAATCACTTTGACTTGTAGAAAGCAAGAAGGAAAGTAATGTATTATTAATGTAAATTATTTAACATACAGAATGGTAAAAGCCAAAAGTAAAATCTGTCAACTGGATAAAAAAGTTTTTAGGAGTGAAGAGTTTCATTCCTCTTCCAAGCCGCTTCTTCAGTTCTGGTCAGAAAGCTGGTGGACACTGCATTATCTGTAGCAAGGAGCTAACTACACTGAAACTGGACACCGCCATTGTTTACAGTCTCTGTATTTAGGCTAGGTCTATTGAGCTACACTAAGTATGCGTGGATGAGCAGCGACCCATCTTCACTCCTACAACTTTTTATCCACTTGGCAGATTTTACTTTTGGCTTTTACAATGGATCAGACCTGGACTACTGAGGGATTACAGAGACAACATACAGAATGGCACAAAATAAAAGAAATGCCTACATTATATACATTATGTCAATGTATAAAAGTGTTTACATTTTATATCGAGAAGTGGGATAAGCATAATGAAAGGAGTTCTCTTGCAATACAAAAAAAAACAAAAACCCTAAAATGTCTTGATTTTGGATCCTGCCATTTTGATACCACTTAATACAATATAATACAATTTTTTAAGCCTGTACTAATAGTCTCCCACCCACCACATTGGAAGTGTTCAAACTAAGACTTAGACAAACTTTTATCCACAAGGACTATTACTTGGACACACAAATTACAATATAATAGAACAGAATAAATTTTGTGAGTGAATAGATTAACAATAATAATAGTGCCTAAAGATGTGTCAAGAAAGAGACAACTGGTCAGTACAAGTAGAGTAAAAGTAACTATAAAACCAAAACCATGTTTATCTACATGTAAAATGCAATAACTGTGTCTTCTTGCTTCTTTTCTAATTTAGGGACATTCACACAACCACTGGAAAAATCAAAAGAGCGGCGTTGCAGTTCACCCCTGCAAGCTGGACATACGTGCGCTGGCTTGACCCCAAATCTTCTGTCCAGCGTGTGATGGGTGTCTATCTCTTCATGATCATCTGGCAGGTGCGTTGGTGCTGAATCTTCTAAAACCTTCTTTGGGTGACTTAAGCAGGGATCATCCTCTGTAATACATGTGCTAAGTTCAGGCTAATCTAATTGCCTGCTGTCGAAATCTAAACCATGGATGTACTGTGCCTAATGAGCGGTGGCCTTGCTGTCTATGCCACACAATCAGTTTTATAACCAATTAGTACAAATGTATCTGGAAACAGACAAGTTTATGACAGGTTGTTGACTGGGGGATAAATCCAGCCCTTTTTGGCCCTCAGGCTGAATTGGATTGTACTACTATAAACGCATTGTACTTTTTACTTTAAATAACCTCAAGAATAATAAACATTTTGGTGTGAGACAGACCTGGTGTAGTTCTAAAAAAGTTGGATATCAGAAATGTCCATAATAAACTTTCAAAGGGTGCCAAAATGGTAATTGTCAGTAATCAGCCATATTAAAAAAAAAAAGAAAAAGAAAGACCCCTGTTTTATGGTATTTTGAGTTTTTATAGCTGCTACTTCAAACTAATGAACAAACAAATGAGTTAGGACTAGGTTTACGACATAATGAGAGCTGAATTGTTCATTTTATAAGATTGCAAACATTTATTTAATATTTTATCAATTATTTCACACTGGAGCATTTGTATCACTTGTTGCCTTTGGCACTAATTGTTCAGGATCACATGCAAGAGAATATTATTTTAAATGCTCTTGCCAGATAAAGCATCTAAATGTGGTACTATAAGGTTGTGATTTGGAAATTGAATGTTACTCTTCTATTTCAAACGACACACAGTTAAAACTAACTGTGGCAGTGGTTTCTCTTTTGTCTTCTTTTACCCACAGCTAACAGAGTTGAACACATTCTTCTTGAAGCATATTTTTGTCTTTCCTGCCAGCCACGCTCTGAGCTGGTGCCGAATTCTGTTTATTGGCATCATCACAGCTCCAACAGTAAGGTAAAACCAACTGTCTTTATTATCAATGTACCTAAAGATGTATACAGATTTATTTACATTTCTTATGTTGTTACAGGCAGTATTACGCTTATCTCACAGACACACAATGCAAAAGAGTTGGGACTCAGTGCTGGGTGTTTGGGTAAGCAAGTAAAACTATTTTTCATTATAAATATGTTTACTACAAGCAATTTTGTTGTATGGGTCATGTTATGCCAATGTTTGTTCTTTACCTCTAAGAGATTAACCTGGAAAGAACAGATTATGCAGATTAATAGAAAAAAATGCTCTTTCTCTAATATCACTAAAAGCTTTAAATATATTGATGTAAAATTTTCATCAACTTCAGTACTCATTGTAATTTTACTTTAGAATGGTTTGCTGATAGTATTGAGATGTATAGTCATTTTAATTATTGTATATTTTTTTAGGGCAATAGCTTTTCTGGAGGCCCTGGCATGTATTAAATTTGGACAGGACCTTTTCTCAAAGACACAAATTCTCTACGTAGTCCTGTGGCTGCTGTGTTTGGTAAGATTATTTTGCAGCATTTGAAAATCTGGCATTTTTTTGTTTTCTTTACTCAGTTGATTCATATTAAAAAAATTATATATATATGTATATGATAACCTCCATCTATTTTCAGGCCTTCATTACGTTTCTTTGTCTGTATGGGATGGTGTGGTGTGCTGAAATATATGGCCCAAAAGAAAGGGTTAGTTTTTTTTAAAACATAATAATAAGCAGCTTAGTTATAGCAATTTTCCTGTGCTTGCTAATGCTAATTTTCCTCAATAAAGTTTGTCCAAGCAATGTAAACTAATCTTTCTGGTGAGGTGTCTCCATGGAGATGTTATTACTTTGCCTGAAATGTTAAACGATATGGCTTTAAATCTTCCACAGTATGGCATATCTTGTACTTTTTCAAGTACAATGCTAAGAATGCATGTTTTCAATGTATTTTTAGCAATGAAAATAAAAACATTACTGTGAGTCGGCTCGCCTCTCCACAGATTTGACCTATAAATTGGCCTGGTGGCATCATCAGGTTGTATTAATAGAGATAGGTAAGTTTAATACCATACTGTGGAAGATTGCAGACAACGCAATAACATCTATGGAGACAAGCAGATGGCGCATACCTCCACCGGAAAATGTACTTAGTACCTTAAATTTTTTGCCATGGTTATATTTTTGTTTTACTTACTATTGTTTTATGGGATCTTTTCCGCCTAAAACACATTTCTATTTTTCCAGAATATGTCAGATTGTGATGACAGTAATTTCCCTGAATCTCCAGACTCAGAATCAGTAGAGTTCAAAGGTATATATTTTTTTATATTCATTATTATACAGTTTTGTTTTACCCCAAGTATATTTACCTGATTGAATAAAGTTGTTCAAAATTCTGCAGGCGAAGCAGGGGAGCCAGAGGAGAACACTGATAGCACAACCAGGCAGAGAAATAGTGGAAGGACAAAATCTAATGGTCTGGACAGCCCATAGTGGAAGCTGAGATGCTGAGGGCAGCTTAAACTCACCCTGTGGAGGGCACTCTGAAGACCTGATGAAGAATAATGTTGATGCTATCCACTAATCCAGGTGTACATGAAGTCCACTTATTCATATTAATGACGGTGGAGACAAATTAGTGGTCAAAAAGGTGCCATTGGCAAAGCTCATGCGTGGACTAAAGGAAGAAAGAGCCCTCCTAAAACCTTCTATACCACTAAATCACATTCACTTTGTGTGTATGCAAGAAAGAGTAATTGCATTTTTGTACCTGCACATTTTATTTTTATTTGATGGACTTAAACTGCACGCTAATCAGATTGAACTTCCTATTATTGAACAGGTTTGAGTGGAGACTAAAGGGTGGGCAAAGATTTTACATTATGTGCATGAACAGGATATGAATTGCAGCTTATTTAGACTTCCATTGCAATATACAGTACATCGTATTACAGTGTATGGTCATGTAATTGTTTATCAGGCTAGATTATGTGTTGTCAAGCACAGAAAGTTGCTTCAGTTTTCTTTAGTGAACATTCTTAAGATACATGTAAGATATTTAAATGTGTTTGACGTTTATAACTTGAGTTGTGTACAGAGTTTTGACTAAACTAAGGATGACTAAATCTTTTTTTTTACAGAAGCGAAACACAAACACACAGCTGAAGCACTTTTAACATGTTTGTGTGAAAATACTGTGCATTTTAAGTATTTTCTACTCCATTGTAACCTGAGTGATTTTACCTGCCTTGTCCCAACTGTTGCTGCTATAATTTCAGAGAAGACAGAGATTCCTTTTGTGTTAAGACATTGTTTTGTATATTCAAGTTGTTGAATATATATTCCATTAGCATGACTGTGACAAAGTATTTTAGTAGATGTTACTGAAGGGTCCGTTATTACATTCACTCAATCACAGTATTGTTCACTGTCTTGTCATTTCACACTTGCCTTACCTGTGTATTTTTGTACTCCCAACTGCATTCTTTATAATGCTTCATTACTAAAGAGTTTTCATCAAATGTTTGTTGTTATTTAGTTATTTATTAATTCATGGCAATCCTGCTTTTTGTTCATGGGAAACCCAACAACTGTACACTGTCAATAGATTTCATTGCCAAAACATTTCATTTGTCTCATTTTTTTTTTTTTTTTTTACTGTGAAATATTAAAACATTAAAGTGTTTTATAACCTACCTCTTTGTGTGTATATCACATTGATTTGATACAGCTCAACCACTCCCAATGATTTGCCACAGTAACCTATTGATTTCCTATCTTTGTTTACATTATGAGTTAATAGTTCATAACCTATTGTTGTGAAAGTATGATTCACCTTGCTTGTCGCTCCAAGAGCACAGGACTGCAGCCTGGCTGTGTTGAGCTCTGCACGTGTGAGCTCAAATTTCACTCTGTCTGCACATCACAGGACAGAACAGATGGAAATAACTGCCTCATGACTGCTCTTTATCATGTGAATTTGAGTTGTTTTTGTTTATTACTGTTACCATTAGGATTTATAGATCACAGCATATGGCTAGGCTACTAAATGTGTCTGGCTCTTCCTGGTTGTAATATTTATTTAACAACGGCTTCAAAATGCCTTAAAATCAAATTTTTACATTATTACCATGTCCTCTAGTGCAGTGATTTTCAACTTTTTTTGAGCCAAGGCACATTTTTTTCATTGAAAAAATCACGAGGCACACCATAAGCAGAAAATGTTAAAAAAATGAAACTCTGCATCCTATATTTACAATATAAAGTAATTCTCATCAGATTATTTTGAACAGGAATCAAATAAACACACAAAAAAAGCATTTTATAATAAAATAAAATATTTCTACTCACTCAATGTGAAACCTGATATTTTTTAGACCAGTTAGGTGTAATTGGATAATTTCCTACGGCACACCAGACAATATCTCACGGCACACTAGTGTGCCACGGCACAGTGGTTGAAAAACACTGCTCTAGTGTTGTAGCCTATTTAATATATAAATATGACCAGGTGGGGGCAGCAGGGAGTTTTGTCACGTGACAGCATGGGCCTACAGCACAGTGGACATGTAGTGCTTTTCAGTGTTTGCCTAGCCTATTACTTACTGTACTCCCATTTTTTTGTATTTTGAAATCTGCAGATAAACTGGATATATTTGATTCATGGCTAAGAAACTGAAATCTTCGAGTTGTGACCGTGGACATGAGGTGGATATTCTCAAGGACATTCAGTTGAACCTCCTGGAGTGTAAAGTCTGCTTTAAGGATTTTAACCAAGACTACAAACCCCGGCACCTTCTCTGCGGTCACGTCCTATGTCAGGAATGTGTTTTGGCCCTGGCCCACCCTGTCCTCAGGAAGCTGGAGTGCCCCTTTTGCAGACAGCTGTGCACTGTGGACCACACCTCCAACTGCCAAGTCCTAAGTGACCTCCAGGAGATGCTATTGTTGCATGAATCCAGGTGTGCTCTTCCACCCTACAATACAGAGAAGAGCTTAAGCTTGGAGACAAAATTGGGATCGATGTCTGCAGTTTTGGGAGGATGGGGTACTCTGATAAATCCAGTGGGACTTGATGTATTGGGGTCATTAGAAACAATTGTAATAGTACATGATGGGACACACAGAGTTGTGGTATTAAGCTCTAAAGGGAAAATTCTTAACAGATTCGGGTCAAGAGGAAGAGATACTTGGAATATTATTTACCCATTGGATGTGGCTGTGTGTCCTATGGGTCATGTGGTTATAACAGATGGAGGAGATAGAGCAGTGAAGATCTATACATCCAGAGGAACGCATATAATCACAATCAAGGCCTCATTTCAGCTTCCTTGGGGTGTGGACACAGACAGTGGTGGAAACATAATTGTATCAGACACCATGGCTGGCTCGCTTTTTCAAATAAAAGTGGACTATTGTAACAGTGTTGATTTTGAATGTCACACAGCCGTTACTAACCTTGAGAATCCCAAAGCTGTAGCCTGTGTTGCCGTGAATGGGAATATTGCAACAGTAGAGCATTTAAAGAGCAACCAGCACACAAGACTTAAAGTATTTACAAATGACTTTCACATAGTCTATCAGAATGACAGCTCTAGCATAAGACTACAGTATGATGTTTGTATCCATATGTCAGCTGTGACCTTTGACCCCAACGGTGATGTGATTGTGGTGGACAATAGTCATGGGACAATTTGGAGTTTGGGAAAACCTTGGCATGGGTCTGTTCCTGTACCTCTTGTAAGTGCCAATCTTATACGTCCCGTAGCATTGAAATTTATGAACAACAAACTCATTATACTGGACAGTGGAGACCATACAGTGAAGATTTATAATGCTGCATCTGAAACTGGGTCAACTAGCCAGTAGCCAGTATCTTACAAGACCTCTGAGAAGGCTTATGGGGGAAATGTAGCCTTCTTGATGCTGTGAAAATATGTATTTACTGTGATAGCCTGTATAATGTATGTCATAATTGTTATTAAAGGTTTAAAATGTGTGTATTTATTTAACACAATGGATTCTGTATTTTTAATCTCTTGTATATTATAGGCCTATTATTGTATGCTACTATGGAATTAAGTACTTAGTATCATTGAGTCAAACATCAAGCAAAGCAATACCATCTCCATAGTGACCAAACTGTGACAGACCACCCCACCAGAAAAAATTCCATAGTGCACGTTTAAGATTACTCCAGTTTTACTTGAACTGTGTTTTTGTTTCACTTGCGTAGGCCTGGAATTCTACTTATTTGTTGTTTGAGCCTGGGCTACTTCCACTTGAGGAGAAGTCGACACTTTCTATCCAGTTCTGTGTGAGATAGTGTTGTGTAATGCAATGTAATCTGAAAAAGAAAAATCGAACCTACTTGTCATCTTGACCATTCTGCTTTGGCCCCTCTCTGGCCCAGTCTTGCTCCATCTCCCTCCCTCTCCTTCTCTTTCCCTCTCTCTCCATTTCTCCCCCCCTTTTGCCCCCCCCCCCCCCCTCTCTGCTCCTCTGAGGCAGGTCCCTCTCTCTCTCTCCCTCTCTCTCCTCTGGGCTGGAGCTGCCTCTCTCTCCCTCTTCCTCTGGGGCAGGTCCCCCCCACCGCCTCCCTCTCTCTCCCTCTCTCCTCTGGGCCGGGTCGCCTCTCTCTCTGTTCCTCTCTCTCTCTGTTCCTCTCTCTCTCTCGCTCTCTGTTCCTCTGGGCCGGGGCCGCCTCTCTCTCTCTCTCTCTCTCTCTCTCTGTTCCTTTCCCTCCCTCTTTCTCTCTCTTTCTCTCTGCCCTCTGGGCTGGGCCGCTTCTCTCTCTCTCTGTTCCTCTGGGGCAGGTCCCCCTCTCTCTCTCTCCCTCTCTCCTCTGGGCTGGGCCGCCTCTCTCTCTCTCTCTCCCTCTCTCTATTCCTCTGGGCCAGGTCTCTCTCTCTGTTCCTCTGGGCCAGGTCCCTCTCTCTCTCGCTTTCTCCCTGTCCCTCTGGGCCGGGCCGCCTCTCTCTCTCTCTCTCTCTGTGTTCCTCTCCCTCCCTCTCTCTCTGTTCCTCTCCCTCCCTTTCTCTCTCTCTGTCCCTCTCTCTCTCTGTCCCTCTCTTTCTCTCTGTTCCTCTCCCTCTCTCTCTCTCTTTGTTCCTCTCCCTCCCTCTCTCTCTGTCCCTCTGGGCTGGACCGCCTCTCTCTCCCTGTTCCTCTCTCTCTTTCTCTCTCTCTGTCCCTCTCTCTCTTCCTCTGGTCCGGGCCGCCTCTCTCTCTCCCTGTTCCTCTACCTCCCTCTCTCTCTCTTTCTCTCTCTCTGTTCCTCTGGTCCGGGCCGCCTCTCTCTCTCTCTCTCTGTTCCTCTCCCTCCCTCTCTCTCTCTCTCTCTCTCTGTTCCTCTGGTCCGGGGCCGCCTCTCTCTCTCTCTCTCTCTCTCCCTGTTCCTCTACCTCCCTCTCTCTCTCTTTCTCTCTCTCTGTTCCCCTGGTCCGGGGCCGCCTCTCTCTCTCTCTCTCTCCGTTCCTCTCCCTCCCTCTCTCTCTTTCTCTCTCTCTGTTCCTCTGGTCCGGGGCCGCCTCTCTCTCTCTCTCTCTCTCTCCCTCTCTCTCTCTCTCTCTCTTTCTCTCTCTCTCTGTTCCTCTGGTCCGGGGCCGCCTCTCTCTCCCTCTCTCTCTGTTCCTCTCCCTCCCTCCCTCTCTCTCTCTCCTTTCTCCAGTCTGCCAGAGGAGAGCAGTCATGCTCCCAGCGGAAGATGGCGGTGGGGATGCTGTGCGGGGCTGGATTTAAGAACAGGGTTTTTGCGCAGGAAGAACCGAGGCGGAATGGATATAAAACTAAACATGGACTCTCTCCCGCGTGATACAGTCGAGCTGCGGACTCTTGGATTGGTTTGATTAGGCTCGCGTGCCTCTTTTGTGTCCGAAATCCTTGGCTTGTTGTCGGGCAGTGTACACAGATAGCTCGGCGCATAGACAGACAGGGTGGGAGTGAGAGAACTGGACAAAAATGTCGGATACAAAGGTAAAAGTTGCGGTGAGAGTTCGGCCCATGAACCGCAGGGGTAAGTGTTGTATCGATGCATACTGTTCACAAGTCTCTAGTCAAGCCACTTTGCGCTAATGCTAAGTTTTGTAAAGTTTTCGCTTAGGCGCATATGCAGCAGTGTTATGCACAAGAGAGTGCGCGCGGTCAGATCAGCTTGTGTCTAACTTTTGATACACCCACACAACAATTGCTTTTCTGGACATAACAAAACTTTTCCCTGCAGAAATTGAACTCAATACAAAATGTGTCGTCGACATGGAGGACAACCAGACAGTTTTACACCCCCCAACATCCAATGGAAAAGGAGAAAACAGGTAATCAATCAAAAAAACATTGACATATTGGAGAAAAAAAAATCTTATGTGATTGCACTTAGAAACAATAAGAAAACACAGTTAGAGTATACAAGTACGTGTTCTTAGAGGCAAAATATAGACGAAATGACAAGCTGTAATCTTGATTGTGATCTAGCAAATGTGTTGGTGTTATGTCATGGCAGTTCAAGTTTAATTGCAATGTTATATGCATCTTAAAATCCTATTATGGCCACAAATCCGTAGAAGTTCGTGACTAAAACTTGTTTCTGTATGTGCCTAGACAACCAGACAGTCACCCACCTGCTTGCAACATGATATATTGTTATGTAATCTTTGGTAAAGTTTGCTTTGGTTTGAAGCCTGCTCGTTGTCTAATAATAGTATTCACATTTTCTACCTGTTGTTTAGTTTTAAAGCTTGTTGTGGTTGTTGAGACTTTGACAGGTTGATGTGGGGCCTCGAGCAATAGGTGCATATAAGCAGAGCCTGTAATCACACATTTAGACACAGTGCAATCCAAATAGTGCTAAAAGACAGCGCAAACATAAGCAAATGTAATAAATGGCTAGGTTGAAATTGATATCTTAAAACAACTAAGTAAGATGCCGTGATGTCCGAATATGGTCCAATAGTAATAGTCTTAATTTGTGAACTCATGGAAATAGTTCATAGTTGCTAATATCTCCCCCACCCATCTGACTTCTTACACACTTTACACACTGCTTTCGTACAGTCTGGCTGCTTCTCTCTGCTTCACACATGATTTGACAGCTGACCTGATTACCCACAGGTGCAAATAAATCAAATAAAGTAGTTCTTAAGGAAAAGACGTTATTTGTTATGTCATCTGAATCAGCAGTAATGGCTGTTTTGAGTAGTAGGCGAGAGACTTAATGAGAACCAAATGGGTGGCAGGGCTGAGTGTTTCCCATGGTATTTCTTGGTAAAGTGTAATGCGCTCTCTAATACATGTAACAGTCGGAATTTGTGTGTATTTAGGGCAATTATCGGAGCAAAACATTAACCAAGTATGTAGGCTTTCCAAATCGTCAACCCTAGCCTAGTTATGTTTAATTTGTTTAATTTCCGCACATTTTAATAATCTTTTATATTCAGCTGTCCTTCTTTTCCGGGCATGACATCATACGGTGGTATTACAAAATATGCTCTTATGTTTTCCAAGTCCATACAGCTTCACAGATCAAAATAACTTTCCTTATAATGCACAACTTACCAACTTTGATGCCAGCAACTATTGTATTTAACTTAATTTACACTGCTTGATTCCCTAGGTTTTTTTGTGTTGTTTTTTGTCTGTCTTTTTTTTTTTTTTCAAATCCATTTCACCCATACATGAAATACCAAGATCATCAAAAGCTATAATATATTGGACAATAACACACAGAGGTGATTGATAGTTTCATTGTTTGAGTACTGCTACATCTGCATTGCTGTCTCTTCCAGGTGCTTGGATCTGTGCCCAGTTCTTTCCATTGCTACCTATTTCCATGCTATTGAGCTAAGCACAACTTAACAGAGCTAATTTCCATAGTACATAATTTAGACTGCTGACTCTTGCATCGTGGTAGGTTAATGCTGGTTTTATCCCATACTGAGAGGTTCCCAGATTTAGCATTTGTTTAACGTGTATGAGATGTACATTTTTGAACTTGGCTAGTCCTGTCAAAATATTTTAACTTTGGGTTTACACTTGGGTTAGGATTATGGGTTAGTCTGGATTTTTTTGGGTCAATGTTTTTTTCATGGAAATATTTGGTGCTGTCTCTGAATTTAGAGACATTTGAAAACCATCTAGGCTTTGTATTTTAACCAGAATTGTAGTATTTTAATATTCCTTTCGTTACTTAACAATATCTTTTCTGAATCCTCATATATTTGCATTTGTTTTAGGATGCAGCGTTTGTGCTCTGCGATTTAGACCTCTGTGTTTAGGCTGCCATGGTTTTACTAAAACCTTATAATTTTCCTCTCTGCTGCAGTGAATCCACAGAAGGGAATACCCTGATCATTTAGACTGGGCTTCGACACCTGTTCTTGTGTACTGGCAATGCCTCAGAATCAGAGTATTAGTCTGCCAAATATGTCCCCAGGGCCCATCATCCTGAGAAACAATCTCGTGGGAATGTTTGATTGTGAGCCGAAAAAGGAGCTGCAGTAATAGTTATTTTTGTACTTGGATCTAAACTGGTCTGAACTCCTGCCTGGAAGTTTTGTAACACTTGATTGATCGATGCAACTTTGAACTTTAACTATTTTACAAAGCATGTCGCTACACATTTCCAGTAGACCACACAGTTAGCTTTGTAAAGCATTCCAGGAGATGTAAGGGATTTTCTTTTGATAGTTAAGCCTCGTCTTTGCACAAGCATTATAGGCATTATGGCGACACTTGTGACTGCCACAGAGCACCCAGCCCTGAGAAATGAACTATAATCTTAGTTAATGAAACCAGGATTGTGACTGGAGGGCGATAGGTTGAGTTACCTTATGTTTTCACTGCAAGTTCCCCAGTGTTGTCTTTCATCTGTCAGCTAAGCTAACCCCATATGGATGGCATATGGGGTTGGTGGGGATGGGGGTGGGTATTATTTCCATTCAAAACTAAACCAGGTCTAAAACTACAACTTATTTAATCTAAACAAGACTACACTGGGTCTATAGCAGGTCTAAGGGTGTGGTCACACCTGCATGACTAAACCCAAAACTCAACCTGGACAAGATTCATACTAAACCAGGATCAGGACCAGTCCAAGTCCACATCAGGGCTAAGCTGGGCTAAATTTGAGATGAAATAAGGTGGGTGTGAATGCGCCCTTAATCAGGCCTATACAGGACTACATCAGGACTATACCAGGTCCTCTCAAGGTCTAATCCATGTCTATGTACCACTCCCAAACAATGATTAAGGCAGGTCTAGACTAGGACTAAACAAGACCACACCAGGTTCTAAACCAGGTTCTAAACTAGGTTCTTAACCAAGATTTATATTTGATTAAATCAGGACTAAATCATAGTCAGCTCCACTTGAACTAATCCACGCTAAAACTAGGACTACATTATGCATGGTTTTCAGAATGATGAGAAATGTGGCGTAGTTGCCATAGCAATTACCAATTTACAAAATATATCCTTTGAAAGGGAAAAAGTCCTTAAAATGTTGCATAAAAGGGATCTGAAACCTGAACATCAAGACTAAACCAGGTTCAAACTTTCAGGTGTCTGTGGTGTGGGCTTAGAGACAAAAGAGGTGGGGTGAAGGGGGAGAGAGACCTGAGGCAGTCTGCTTTTGGGGGTGAGTGGTGACACATCGTGACTGGAAAATACCCTTGGACTCCAACAGTGTTACCTTTATCATGTCTCTACATGTTCATGAACACTGCACTGAGATTAAGACAGCACAGACATTTTGGTTTGTAAGTAGAGAGGCAGATGCCATTATCAGTGCATCTCTGTCTCTTATTTACTCTAAAACAGAGACTTAAATGTGCACTATGTAACTTCTCTGGTGAGGGTACACCACTTGCTGTCTCGATGGAGCTCTTACTTCTTTTCCTGGAATGTTCCACAGTATTGCATCAAACATATCCAGCTTACATTCATTAAACAATAAGTATTTTAATTGCTAACAAATGTCTGAAAATGGTAACGACCTGGTGGTGTTGTCTACCCTCCACCAGAAAAGTTACATAAAGCACTATTTTTAATAAAAATTACTTATTAGGTCAACTGATTTGTCTATCAAACTGAATACAATTCTCATGATTGTTTTACGTTTTTATCTTTTCAACTTGAGAAGCGCCACTCTCACTATCGCTACAGTTCAGTGTACATGAACATCTAATTCTAACAATGCTTGAAACTGTGTAATTTCCGCCTCCCTATCTCGCCCCTTATCACTAATGGTAACAAGAAGTTCATGTTTATCTCTACTTGAGTGTGCTCTCTTGTTTTCATTATTGTTATCTGGAAAAGTTAAGAGAGAATCAGCACTGACTGTCCTATGGGAGTCCAGCATTCTTCAACAGTTTGAGTTACATCTGTGTTTTGAATTTTATGGATAGACTGTAGTAATTCTTATATGTATTTTTTTCCATTTAAGATGTGACTGTAGGCCTGTCATGATAACACATTTTGAAGTGGGATATATTGAACATGGATGCCAATAACACAGCATAATTCCAGTAAACCCCTTCTCTAAGTGTACAATATCTTTCAAATCATGAGCTGCAATGAATGAAACCCTCTTGATTAGTATCTATAATCATCAAAGTGGTTATTTAGTAGCTCTCTACAGCTCAAATCCTAACATAAAATATACAAACAATAACAAAACGTTACTCATTAGTACAAATCAATGGTGTAAATATTGAGCCCCCCAAAAATAATGTATAATGTTCCATCTAGTATTTATCCAATCCACTTTTATTTCTATTGTACATTTTACGAAAAAAAAATAGATAGAATAATAGAATAAAATCGAATAGAATAAACAATAGAATAAAAATAATACAACAGAATTATTGAACAAAAGGTCAATAGTGTAATGATCTGATATTTTGTGTTTACCTCAGAGTTGACACCTTTTGAAACTGTTTATGTGTTGTTGTTGTTGTTGTTGTGTAATGTAACTGCTTTTGTATGTGTCACTTGGTTGCTATGCTAACAGGTTGATGTGAAGGTTTTATTCATCATTTACTGGTCTGTTTTTGAGTCTGGTTCTAGGAGTTGAGACTGATGTTGTTTTGCTCTTTTTTGGTGTGGGTTACAGCTGACAGTAGCCCTTATGTCCAGAAAATAAGGAACCAGAAGAAATTCGGCATGTTTCCTTACACCACAATGCTACAATATAGTAATTAGAATGTGACCATGTCAGACTCTCGCATGGAGGGCGAGAGCTTTGCCTTGAAATATCTAAAGCTAAATTCACAAATGTTGAACCTGGTGATGATTTCTATGAGTGACTCGACGGAATAATTTACTATTACATCAAAAACAGTATCATTTAAAGATCCTATATTACGCCAAAATGACTCTTGTGAGCTTTAAGCCACGTTACAATGTTGTTACCACATCAAAAACATACCTGGAGTTGTGTTTTGTTTCTTTCACACACTTGCGTAAGCCTTTATTATTAGTCTGTCTACATCTCTAAAACTCAGAGTGCTCCAGCTTGTGATGCGATGAAAAGGTAGTTTTCAAGTTAACAGCTAGCTTTTATTTTTTGCTCAGTAGAGATTGGCAGAGCTGAAATCATCCAAATTAGTTAAGTGAAGGCGTATGGAGTTTAAAAACACAGTGGAGCACTTCCTGTATTATCACATGTCATCACAAGGAGGAAAAGAGTGTTTTCAGTTTGAGAGAAGAACTCAGCCTAAATATTCAGTGCTTGTGTGTTAAACATGTGTGAATGAAACAAAACACAAATCCGGGTATGTTTTTGATAACAGATCAGAAAACAGATAACAGATCGGAAAATGGAGTAATATGGGCCCTTTAAGCTCACCCATCTGTATTAAATATTATTGCCCTTTAGAATGCGGTGCTGTCATCTGAAACCCAGTCTATGGGATTGTGTTTTGTTGAAGGGGGGAGTCGCATAAGAGCCACTCAATCCAAAACACGCCAAATGACAATGGTGTCTCATCCAATGGCCACCCTCAGGAATGTTGCCTTTGTGTTAGATTGTGAGCAAATATTCACTGTTTCCATTCTCTGAACCATCTTCCTTACTTTTCTTATTCACAGAAAGTATTGTTCCACGATTGGTGCGTGTTTTGTTTTGGGGGTGGGAAGTTGTTTACATCCTGAGCCGGAATTATTTTTTTATTTTTTTTTGTTCTTTGTTTGCTGCCTGTGTCTCATTAATCTCAGCTGTATCGTCTGTAGCTCTGAGCAACTGAAAAAGAAAAATCTTGCTGAGATCTTTTATAATGATCCCGGTTTTCCTTCTGCAGAGACTTTCTTGGTGAAGGCTGTTTGATCTGGGTTGGTTTAATGTGTTTTTGCGGTGTGGTCAGTGGAGACTTTGTAATGTATTCTAATTACTTTTGGATGTTGCTGACTTCATAAATAAGTGTCAATCATGATTTCAGTTCTGATCAGTGGCAATGTTACATTTAGCTGCACAGTTCTGTAAGTCTACATTATGTACACGGTTTAATCCATTATTTTCTTCAGGTAAATCCAAACCAGATTTAAAAGGCAAAAAGAAAGAAAATAAGTTTTATTCTTAAGTTTTATTTGTTCTTTTTGTTATTGGACTGTCATCAGCAAATATTTAGAGCCCTTTTTGCTCCTTTGTACTTTTTAATTTCATTGAAATTTCATTCATAGCAGCAGCACTTACCATAATACAGCCCCTTATCATCCTTGTACAAGTGAGCACCATCCTATTCAGATCCAAATCACTCTTTCTGCTCAACAAATATGCTGCTTGTCTCACTGGGGCCTGTCAACTCAGATATTAATCGACACTCAAATTTATATTGAAAGAAGATTTTGAGCAAGTAACAGTAATAACAACACACATATACTAAAAAATAATTAAAAAGGTTCAAAGTATAGCTTTCCTGAATAGTTTTAGAATGATCTTGAGCTTGATCAGAAGGACCACGTGATAGCATAACGAAAGAGCTATTCATTTGTGTTGAAATTGACATTGTATTGTCTAAAAAAAAGAACATTTTGTATTAGCTGAGTAGTATCAAAATTGGCACAGGGTATCAAGCCAATTCCATAGTATTGAAATAGTGTTGTGACAACATCACTATCCCAGACAACTTCAAATGTGGTTTAATGAAGATATGATTATATAAAAACAGACAATTTGTCCTTTGCTCCAAATCAATGAGCTGATGTACACCTGTGCAGCTACGTACTGAATATATTTTGACTTCCTTCTCCCCTGAAACAAAAGTGATAAAGATTGCAAACAAATATGTCACATTTTAGTTACAATCATACAGAGAATCATGGTGAGAGGTGTACGAATGGGGAGATGCTTCTTATATCTGTGAAAATGACCATGTACATTGTTTTGGTTTGACACTGGAAACAGATTTAACCTCGGAAAAGCTGATACCACTGTCTGAAACGTTAGCGTCGCAGTGTCAGAAATACCGAAGGGGATTAAACAAGACCTCGAGAAGATCAGACATTTTGTTATGGAAACTTAGCAGAGACATCAGAGTGTGTTGTATTTGCTGTTTAAAGACTGTGGAGATGCGGTGCCTTGCTTTTTATATGAAGGTTTGACTCATAAAACTTAAACTACGTCTTAACCTCAGCTGTTGCCTGGATACCAAAAGGTTATGCTAACAACCTAATGGAGGAGAATGTAAATTTGCTATAATAAAAGAGTAATTGAACATTTGCAATGCATACAGACTTGAATAGGGTCTTTAATCTGGTTTGCTAACCTTGGTCATGTGATCTTGTGTGCATGGAACTAATGCCATGTCTGCTCTTTAATCTATAAAGTGGAAGTTGTTATGTTGTTTTGTTGGACTTAGATGAACTTCATTGATCCACATTAGGACTGCAATCAAAAAACATTTAGATAATAGAATGTCCTCTGCAAAGAACTACATTATGGAGCTATCCTGTCTTAATAGAAACAAATGTTGTTGTACAAATAGTTTAGACATCTACAAACACACCCTGAAATACATGGGATCCTTGTATTTGTTTATCAGTTCATATTTCAGTCTTTTCTCAAATGTGAATGCTCCTGGAGTTGTTTACAATATGCACTCTAAACAGAATCCTACTTTTTAAACATATACTGCGAATCTAATCATGATCCCTGTACTTGTCAGACGAGATTAACTCAATTCGATTTTCTAACAAAATTGTCCAGCCCAAATAAAACTACTACTTCTACTACTACTACTACTACTAATAATAATATTAATGAGCATATTAGTGGTGGTGGTAGTAGTAGCAGAAAAAACAAGTAAGAAAGAAAGATGTTTAGAAAGCCGTCTATATTTTGCTGTGTATTTGGAGCAGCCGAACTTCTGGTCAGCCCGATGCAGTGCAGTGACCTCTGCCTGGAGTGGGCGTAGAGCAGCGTGTCCTCTGCTAAACTGGAGGAGCATTTGAGATGTAGCTCTGAGCTGCAACCCAACACCTGTACACACACTCATACACACATAGACACACACTCACACAGACACACACACGGACACAAGCGCCGCTGAAGGCTGGCGCTGCTTTTTCTCAAACCTGATATGCCATCATAAAGGATCTCATTTTGAAGCATTCTTTTTATGGCTGTCCAAAAAAATAAAAAATCACTGACTTGAATCTACACTAAAACTACATTCAAACTAGATAATCATTTGAACAAGTATATTAATATATAAGTGTACTAAAAAACAGTTAAAGGGCAACATTTTACCGATAATGAATAGTTTTAGAATGAATGATCTATCCATGGGTTTCAGGATGATCAAGAATTTGGACCTTTACCCTGGCAATTGACATTTTAAAAGTTTAAAACTAAATATTATATCTTGAATGGGCTATTGTATGGGCTAGGAAACTGAAACCCATGAATATAATAAGAGCTAGAATAAGGCCGCGTGGTAATATTGATAATAATACTACTATTCTGTATTGAAAATGACAATTATTGAGCCTTTTCCTTAGTACAGAAATCAAGTTTGAAATTTTAGTATGACATCACCCATTCTTTTGAAATGTGGAACACATTTTCTGAACATTTGTCACACACTTTGGTTGGATGAATCATTGGGGGATGACAGTTTAATCTGGTGAGTTGCTTTCTGGGTGAGCTGAGTGCCGATTTCAGTGGCATAATAACCCTCTGGCCTTAATCCTGCTCAACCACAAGGGGGATTCCAGAGCTCTCCCACTCCCTACGGCTGTGGAGATTCAGATAACACAGACAGAGGTGTAATAAAGAAACATTTATTTGATTTTGTTGTGATATTTACCAAATGTCAACAGTTTATTTAGATAAGTGGACGTAAAGTTAAGTTAAGAAATTGGGGACGGTAACTGTGAAGGCTGAGGTGGTGACTTAACAATGGGATAGTTTATTTTTGTACATGTCTGCAGTTGTTAAGTGCACTATTTTTGTTGTGTTTTGTCAGTTTTGTTCTGTTTTATGTATTTTGTATTGTACTGTGTGTTATTTGACTTATTTAAATTCAATACGTGATTTAGACATAGCAGAAGACAGTAAGAGGATGTTGTTGGAAGGAGGGGTCACTGCAGTCCTGTGGCACATGCACTCACCGATGTCCCCCCACCCGCTGAGGGCACAGTCTGGCAGTGCGCTTGATGACTTATGCAGTGTATTAGTTGCCTAAAGCCTAAGTGTCTTCTTGAGCGTAAGAGAATGTATAGACTATGTGATGATATGAACTGGCATTTCTGTGTTACATGGGATTCACACACATGTGCAACCAGGGACAAAAAAACAAGGAGAAGAGTGTCCAACAAGGCACAGGCTAATGAATGAACAAACAAATAGAATTCAATATTGCTTTGCCTTGAATGTACAGTATAGGATTAAACTTAACTATCTCAATGGAGACAAGCAGTACACACTACTAGGTGTTTCTGTTTCAGGTCAGATTTTAGGTATTTCAAGGTGTGTTTGAGAAAAAAATAACTTGTAATTCATCAAACGCAAGAGATAGATACGTTCATTGCCGTACTGGGGAACTGATAACACAACATCTCCATAGAGACAACAGATGACAGAGCCCTCCATCAGAAAAGATCCAATTACAAAAGTGAACGTTTAAGGAGCATGCAGCTGTTACAGATTAGTATATTAAGATAATCTTAAACAGAAATCAGTTGTTATATACACAAACAAGTATCTTTTAATCATGTGATAAAACCAGGCTTTAGAAAGATGACTAAAAGAAAAATCTAATTAGGTGTTTTATTTTCAGCTGATGTGGTCTGTTTCTCTCTGTTTCTCCCTTTCAATGGTATGTCTTGTTTACTAGATCACTATGGTGAACATGCAACTGTCCGGTCTGAAAATAGCCTCCGCTTGGCCTTTGGGGAAGTCCTAGATATGAGCCTCTCTGTCTGCAGTAGTACTGTAGTACAGTGCTATGAGAGTATAGTCATTGGTCACCCAGTTCTAATGCACTGGAAGAGACCAGAGCAGGAGGCCATAAGGCTGAGTCTGCTCTGATTAACACAGTGGCCCACAGTCAGAGAAAATCCCAAATAAGAGCGTAGTCTTGTCACTATCTCTGTTTTGGTTTAACTGGGGGTGAAAACAATCACTGTAAAACTAATTGCTGCTTGATTGATTGCGCAAATGTGATCTTTGTGTTTGACCTAAAAACTCAAAAAATGAGAAGCATGATGTTTTCCAAGTTTTAACAAATTAAGGACTTCTATTACTGTGTGCAAAATGAATGTTTGGTTTAGTTTTATTTTTTTTATTTTAGTAATAGACCACAGTATTGGACTGGATAGGCCTCATGCACCAGGTATTTATTGTTTAACTACTGATATAAAAAAGATAAATCAGTCCTATTTTTGTTGGGTGTTCAGTTCAGATGTATTGATAACTGGGTTTACATTAGATACCTCTTACTCGTAAAAGTTACCCAGCAGTCCTATTTCGGAGAGTGGTTGAATTTTGATTTTAGGGGGAGTTCTCCTTGAATACCTCAAATATTGGTAACTTGTTAACTTGGTATTTGGTTACGTACCTCTCTGTACTTGTATCCACTTGCAGCCGTTGGTACAACTGAGTGCAGTTTCCCCGGTCTGGCCTCTCTGTTAAGTCCACTGACAAGAGCTATTTACTCAACAGAGTCAGTGGGACATTGAATCCTAAATCTACTCTCTTCTTCACGCTCCAATGGTCCAATTATCAAACTAATCACAGCAATACTTACCAGCAGGAAATACCACCATGTGAGAGTGAATGAATGACTGAAACCATGAGTGAATGAATAGTTGAATCTATGAGGGGAGGTGGATGGATACAGAAATTCAAATGTATGGAGTAAAATCAATGTTTTTTATGTACTATATATTTGTTTCGAGTGATAAAAGTTGTAACAGTTGCCATGGAAATTAACAATTCAAAATTAAATATTCTAATATTTGAACAGAATGGTCAAAATCTTCAAAATTCAGTCATGGGATTCAATCATGCCACTTTTTTACAGAGAAAAAAGCGGCATGACTGAATCCCATGAAACACAACTACAAGAATGTATTTTATTCAGTTCATTGGGCATTTTGCTAATTGTTTTTCTTTCTCTCTTTTATGGCGAATGGCTGCTGCTGTTCATCAGAAAACAACCCAAGGTATGTATAACATTATACAGTATTTTTGTGTGTCTGAATCTGTTGTTCATAATTGACATGGCAGTGATAATGTGATTACTATCATTCATATTTTAAACTGTAAAGTATAGTGAACATCGCCCTTGATGACACACAAGATTGTGCAGGTCTGTTTGATTTGAACTAAAGCTTTTGATTCAGTAGATCATAAAATCCTTCTGAAGCGCCTGAAGCATATTGGATTTGACAGTGCTATGTAATTTGTTTCAAAATTACCTTTCAAACAGAACCCAAACAGTAGTAGTCAATGGGTTTAATTTTTTTTATTTATTTTTTTACTTTAAGGAAAGGAGTCCCCAAAGGCTCAATTTTGGGTCCACTATGTTTTACTATATTTATTAATTTGATTATTTGCCATTGAAGAGAAAGGCTCATCAATTTATACATATGATGCTGTTTTGGATGCAAGTGCTATATATATGTTGATGAAACCATTTACAAACTGCAGCAAGATTTTAATAAAATCCACATTTCCTAAAAAATCTTAAATTATCATTGAATACAAATTAAAGTATATGATTTTTTTTTTCTAAAAAAAATGATGTGCAAGCTACAAATCTTTATACACTAAATGGTTGATTGACTGAAAGAGTCACCACCTGTAAATATCTTTTGGCTTGAAAAAAACTTGAAGTACATGAGATTAGAATGGTCATATAATTATAAAAACAAATCTTGTAACCTATTGATTTACAGAAATGAAATAGTTGAAGCAGCCTTTGTTTCTGTGCTAGATTATGGAGATATAATGTAAATGCAGACTTCAGGCTCTGCTTTGAAAGATTTTGATACTCGTCCCTTTGTTTCATAACAGGTGATGAATTTAAGACCCAAATAGATTGGCCATCATTATCTGTCAGAAGAGAAACACTACATAAAATCTATTTATAAGGGACTACTTGATAGAATATCTCACTTGTTTATTCAACTTTAACGTTATTTGTTTTGTTTGTTTTTGTTTGTATTGTTCTGTATTTAAACAGGGCTCTCCTGTATAAATAAAGATAAATTCAATGAAAAACTACTAAACTCAAGAATATTCTGTATCTGGATGATTTTAACTTTTGCAGTGTAGGACATTTAGTATGGCATATTGTTACATCAACACATTTGAAACAGTAGTCGCTTATAGCACAGGAAATCAGCACTTTCCCCCCGGTCTTTTGAAGTAGTGACCAGGTCTGGGTTCCTCTGGAGTCATGTACTTCCTGTGCTGCTGTGGTCCTGTTTCTAGGGAGAGGATACAGAGAGTTTTAAAAAATTATTGATTTAAATATATATTCAAGCAAATACAAGGTCATAAAACAACAAATAAAGATTTAAAGATCATAAATACATACATAAATAAAATAATAAGAGAAGATGAAAGGGTAAAATTTCAAGTCATACATAATTTGAAAGAGAAAAATTAGCATGAGATAATCTGTGGTTTTTGATAGCAATGTATTTTATCTGATGAGAATCTCCTTTATCATAGCCAAATAGAACTTTTTTTTTTTTTTTACAATAGTAATTCTCAGAAACAGGATTGAGAGCGTGAGTAGTTTGCTCAGTCAGCAGGAGAGGGAGGGCAGTCTGTGTGAATAATGTGTCTTTGCAGAGAGAGAAAGAAAGAGGGGGGTGAGAGAGAGGGAGAAGACAGAGAGGGAAAGAGAGGGTGGGGAGTAAGAGAGAAGGGGAGACAAAGCGAAAAGAAGAGGGAAAGAGAGGTGGAGAGAGAGTGAGAGAGAGAGAGAGAGAGAGGGAAAGAAAGAAGGATGGGCTCTGACACTGAGGCTGTATTTGGGCACATTGTTGGCCTGGATCCCCTGCTTCCTCTCCTGACAACATGCTGATGTCTCGCTCCCAGATATTTCAACAGGGGCTGGCACATTGGGCCTTTTGAGGGGAGATCCTACCTAGTGCAGTTTTTTTTTTTTTCTAACAAGTCCTGCGATGGTGATTTGTACTTGTCAGAGTCTTTCTGTTTTTTTTTTTTTCTTTTAAAACTATTATGTGCTAAAATAATGGAATAATCACTTTTCAGAACATGTTTGAAGAGGTCCAAATTAAAGGGTCAGCAGGTTTTAAGTGGGCCAGTAGACTATTAGACCATTTAAGCAATTTTTATTCAAATGGGTTAATCTTGCACACATCAATGGAATTTATAAAGTTAAGGAGCCCTACCCTTAACTTTATAATTCTGCTGATGTGCAGATATGTGCAATAGGGTCAGGATAGAATGTCCTATGTGTAACTTCTTGGACTATGGATACTGATCTTGGAATGTCAAGTTTATTGTATAGTTGTTAATTGTGATCAGGAAGCAAACATTTCATTTAAATGCAATCCATCAGTCCAAAGTAAAGTTAATAGCTTTTTTTCTGGATATATATGTCACTCATAAAGTGGGTCAGATACTAGAGAGGAATGATAATCTATTAGACCACTGGTGGTACTTGGACAGCTCTAATATATCTGGGGTAGCCTAATTTAGAGTGAATTTTTCTACATTTCTATCCTATTTGGGTAATTTCCTGTTTAAACTACAATGAAAATGAGCCCTAGATTAGACTTGGAATAGTCCCGTTATATACTATATGTAATCTTTTTTTTGTGGTACATGATCTGAAAAATTTGAGAACCATTGATGAAGAGAATTTTATTTGGTTATGGTGTCAATAATCATGAATAATCGTAAGATCATGATGTTTCTTACTCATAAACTAAAGTTTGATGAAAATTTGCTACCTGCTCCCTCTAAAATTAAGCATAGCAGAGAGCATCCTTTCTTGCACTGGTCCAGAGCGCAGGTGTCCCTCAGACAATGGGCGTCTCTCTGCCACTGTGGGAGGCTCAGAGCCAGCTCCACAGCTCTGCCCAGCTTCAGTCTGTTTCCGTGGAGACGAGGGTCACTGGGTGTTGGAATTTCTTCTGGGAAGCACTGACCCTGATTTATGAATTCATTTAGCTCCGGCCGTGATGATAGGACATGGTCGAGTTACCAGAGCTTTGGGCAGACAGTCACACACAGTCCTAACAAGCACCCTCTGAACAATGTACTGTTCCAGACAAGTTCAGATGATTAACCACATGGTGCCACCCAACAAGACCTGCTACGGGTTTCTCACCAAAAATTAAGCCAATGCAATTTTCTGCCGACTGTACATGTGGCTGCCTAAAGGAGCACCATGTAACTTTTCTGTTGATAGGACACCACCTGCTTATCTACATGGAGATGTTATTGCATTGCCTGGAATGTTCCACATTATTGCATTAAACTTATTGCATTAAACTTGGAGAGGGGATGATACCTATAAATGAGTGAATGCAAGACAGGCACGTTTATGTGATGCGGTGGAACCTTCCAGCTAAAGAAATACCATCTCCATGATGGCAGATCCCCCCTGCGGAAGAGTTGCATAGTGCACTTTCAAAGAAAAAATATAGTCACAATTAATAATTGGAGTAATGAGTTAAAAAGTTAACCTGTGAAGAAAGATTACACATACATTTTTAGTATTGTTTTGAGTGGCTTTGACCCAGGCTTTCGGGGGACGTAACAAGTATTCATATCGTTCATAACATAAGTCTGTTTGCTGTTTTTCATTTGCACTTTTCCTGTTTAATGGTGATGTATGACATAATCGCATAATGTCAAATTGCGGAGCTCTGTGCTTGTGAACTTACTGAGATGTGCTTTTCTCTGTTTCCAGGTGTTTGCCTTTGACCATTGTTTCTGGTCAATGGATGAGTCCAATGTTCCTAAATATGCTGGTGAGTCACTGCTGCTAAACTCAGATCATGGCTCACATTAAGAACATTCAGAGCTCTGCACTGAGAGTCTGCACTGTACTCAACCAGGGCTAGTTTTACATAATGCAAAACAGAAACTCAACGGTCGCATTCAATAATTTCCATTTTAAGTATGTCCAATTGTATTCCTAACATTGAGGAAAAAAACGCTTCTGTTCACCTCAGTGCATGCATGAATATCCCACACAATCGTATAGGTGAAATACATTAGCATTTCTATAAGCAACTCATTACACAACAGGTTCAGTGTGTGCAGCTTGTTTCTAAGGCGTTTTACTGCACCTAATGCAGAGCAGATTTCCATAGAGACCAGACCAGCTTAGATTGTGATAGCTCCTCTATCCTGTCATGTAAATGTAATGTCTCTACTCGAGGGCTATTGCTAATCTCATAAACAGGTTCAGTCTCAGCATGACAGTCGACAGCATAATAGATTCTACACAGGAATCGTTTATTTATCCTCATACTGGTTTATCACAGTTTTAAATTCATTTTTTCAACTTAGTCAAATTTCTTCCTCTTCCTCAAAGTGTACAATTTTCCCTAAACCACATGCTTTTAGTGATAGAGGATTGACACAAGCACATCATTGACAATCAGAAGTGAATTTATTGCACAGCCCTACCAATCTGTCAACACTCTGAAACCAGTATCATCTGAATGTAACTAAATGCACCACAAATGGCTTTGTTTATGATAGTCACCATGGTGATGTTCCTTTTCTCCAAAGGTCAAGAGGTCGTGTTCAAGTGCCTTGGAGAGGGTATACTTGAGAATGCATTCCAAGGATATAATGCCTGTATTTTTGCCTATGGACAAACAGGTAAAATAGCCTTTAGATAATGATATTCAAAAGCAATGTTTCAGTTTATAGTACACCTATCACATAGACATTGTAGTCCCTGGGAAAGGTTATTAAGAATGAACAGGCGGTCTGGCATTTTGTTGCCTTAAACATGTTAAAGCTGATGTTTTTCTCATCATATTAAAGGAACTACTTAACCTTTCATCCTGTTTTTTAGCAAACATGTTTATAGTTCATAGTTCACACTCAGTTAGTAAAACACATTTCTTCTACTTACTATTCTAATCTTAAGTTATTAGTAGTACAGTAATAGTACATACAGTGAAGTCTATTTGGAGGATTTACTCATATTAAACTATATTTTTTATGTAAAATTACTCACAGGGTCAGGTAAATCCTTTTCCATGATGGGGAACAGTGAGCAGCCCGGCCTCATCCCCAGACTGTGCTGTTCGCTCTTCGAGAGGGTTCACAAAGAGGAGAACGAATCCCATAATTTTAAAGTGGAGGTGTCTTACATGGAAATCTACAATGAGAAAGTCCGTGACCTGTTGGATCCCAAAGGGTATGTGTGATCTGGATTTTAATTCTGTTTGGTGCCTCAGTGTAAAATGAAAACTAATTTCAGAAGTTTTTGTAATTATTCAAAAATTGGTATACACAAAAGGGAAAATATACTGCTCCATCAAATAATAAATAAAACAACATCAAACTACATTTCTAGTACAAACAAATATAGTTTTGTGTACCATGGGTGCATGTAGTATTTGAGTAATTAATGGAGTAAGTAATGGTATCCAGTCGTAGTCATTATTTGGTCAATCCAGATTTTCTATTGTGCTCAGATTTGTTTAAATGAGTAGAAATTTGGTTTAAAAACGAAGAAGACACTTTGTATTATTGGTCGTATTTGTGTCTGCTTATATAAAACAGGGACAGAGTGCAGCTGGTAGAAAGGAGAAAGCACTGCCTGTTCATTTCCTGCTAACATCTTCTTTTGACACTGGAGCATTCTTTGTTTTATGGTCAGGGTGGGGGCTCGGAGAGAGTATTCACGGTGGGTGCTGCTCAGGGACATCTGTTTGTGATGCTGTGAGCAGAGGAGCAGTCAGATAAACCTGTGTCAGACTATAGGCCACTTTGTGTCATAAAATAATAATATTGTGAAGTAAGGGTAAATGATACATTGTCTACATATGCCATATGACCCATCTCTCACTTGAGGACTTCAGGGACAAGCCTCCTGCTGGTGCCCAGAGTCAGGACTAGACATGGGAAATCTTATGCAGCTAAAACCTGGAACAGTCTTCCTGAAGATGTGAGACAGGCCTCTACATTGACAATGTTTAAATCCAGGCTCAAAACAGTATAGCTGTGCATATGACTGAAAGGTTTTTATAAAGGTTTTTATTCTGCACTCTTCTGTTTTAATGTTAATTTTATGATTATTTGTGATTATTTATGTTTTGATTTGTGTGATTTTAATGTCCTTCTTATTCTGTAAAGCACTTTGAATTACTTTGTGCACAAATTGTGCTATACAAATAAACTTGCCTTGCCTTGCCTTACAGGGCTTTACAGAAGAAGAAAGACATTAAAATCAAAATACAACAAATCAAAACAAATAATCATCAGTAAGAAAACTGCAAAAAAATCTGAAAAATTAACAAAAATATATAATATCTGAACCAATACCAAGGCATTTACAGGCATATCTTTCTTGTAAAAATATCTGATTTTCATTATTAGAAAATAAAAGCAAAGCTTTAGACGGCAATTTAAGCTTCAGCTGGTTTACTTTGCCTGTGTTTTTGATCTGCCCCACCTGATCAGAGCCGGGGGCAGCAGTCAAAGCAGGGACTGTCAGACTTCCCTCACCCCAGACATGTCCTCCAGCTCCTCCGGTGGGACCCCAAGGTATTCCCAGGCCAGCCAAGAGACATAGTCCCTCCAGCATGTCCTAGGTCTTCCCCGGGCGTCCTCCCGATGGGACATGCCCGGAACATCTCCTTAGGAGGCATCCTGAGCAGATGCCCGAGCCACCTCAGCTGACTGCTCTCAACGTGTAGGAGCAGCGGCTCTACTCCGAGCTCCTCCGTGTGGCCGAGCTCCTCACCCTATCTCTAAGGGAGCGCCCAGCCACCCTATGGAGGAAACCCATTTCGGCCGCTTGTATCAGTGATCTTGTGCTTTTGGTCATTACCCAGAGCTGATGACCATAGGTGAGGATAGGAACGTAGATTGACCGGTAAATCGAGAGCTTTGGCTTTCAACTCAGCTCCTTTTTTACAACAACAACAAATATTATAATAACAAATGAAAATGAGGTTCTATGTTACTTTTGAATCAGCGCTTATATCTTTGCCACTTCAGTATGATTTTTACTCCTGTTGTCCTTCATGTCTCCTCATTACTGTGAATGGCATGAATCACTAGAAAACAATGCAGTTATTTGTTATTGTCTATTTTCTGTTTATGTTTCAGGAGTAGGCAATCACTGAAGGTTCGGGAGCACAAAGTTCTGGGACCATATGTGGATGGCTTGTCACAGCTGGCTGTGACTAGTTTTGAGGTGTGGTTTCCCTCTGCTTTCTGTCTTTCTTTGCTTTAATCCTTTTTTTATTATTAGATGGTAGAGTTTAAACGATACAAAAATTTCAAACTCGATTTTCATCCCAAGAGTAGGGTTGAGACCCCTATACCAACTTTGATACTACAATGATGTTTCTATGACGTCTTATACTTCTTCTGATAAAGCTTCTAAAATTGTTCAGGAAAGGTCAATTTTTTTCTAGTATTTTTCAGTATTGATACTTCAAATGAGTATCTAGTTTCTATATTACTTTTACTAGTAGTATCTGATTTTCGATTATATCCCAAAGACAGTTCTTAAATTGCTCTTTTAGCCCTGAACTTTTTTATTCCATTGAATAAAGTAACAGGTATTTCTGAACAATAGTTCTTTGTGTTGTGTCTGTACAGGACATTGAGGTTTTGATGTCTGAGGGGAATAAGTCCCGGACTGTGGCTGCAACCAACATGAATGAAGAAAGCAGCCGATCCCACGCAGTCTTCAGTATTATTGTCACTCAGACGCTCTATGATCTTCAGTCTGGGGTGAGTGTTTTCAAATAGAATATATAGACAAATACAGATTAACATGCATACTGTACTGTCTACGAAACAATGCATTTTTTTGTTTAAACATTTAGATTAAATAGAATTTAACATGTATACATAATTCTTTATGTTTGTGGTTAATTTTACAGTCCTTAATTTACACCCATGGACCCCTTTCTTTCATTTATGAATGATTTAAGAAAATCGATAAATAAGACATTTGTAACAACATATGTCAAGGATTTGAAAATCATTGGTTGATTTATAATGGGATAGTGCAAAACATGTACAGTTAAATCAGTTGTTGCCATAGTTTAATAGCTGTTTGTCCATAATTTGTATGTGCTTTTCATCTCTCTTAAACAGAACTCAGGGGAGAAGGTGAGCAAGATGAGTTTGGTCGACCTTGCGGGCAGCGAGAGAGTGTCCAAGACCGGAGCTGCTGGAGAGAGGCTCAAAGAGGGCAGCAATATAAACAAGTATGTTTTAAATCTAAAATTGTCCATCTAAAATTTGATGATGTCTCAGTTTTATTTAGAGAGCATGGGCCTATATTTCTCTATTGGCTAATTTATAAGATAAGCTCCAAATAGAAAATGTTTAAATGTGTACATTTTCCAAAAAAAAAAAAAAAAAATCATCTTAGTTTGTACTTCCTGATATTTTAAACTTCCCAGTTCTCATTTCATATAAATTTGTCCAATAAGGCAAAACCAAAATAATTCATTTTACCTGTAAATTAATCATTTAACTTCAATTTGAATGAAAGCTATTTTGTTAATTTATTGCTAATGTGGGTTTATTTTGTTTTTCTGTAGATCTCTTACTACCTTGGGATGTGTGATTTCTGCCCTGGCCGATCAGTCCACTGGAAAGGGGAAGGCAAAGTTTGTGCCTTACAGAGACTCAGTGTTGACCTGGCTACTGAAGGTTATCATCGGGGGATTCTTTTTTCAATTTTCTTTACATTGACTTTGGATATTCATGTTCATAATACAATGAAAACAGTTCCTGATAGACACAGCTAGAGCTCCCCAAAATACTGGGACTTCAAAACTACCACTATTTGTCAATTTAAGATCTTTAATCAATTACATTTCTGGCCTTGTTTTAAATTATTACAGCATTACAGTACAGTCACAAGATGACCACCACAATTACCACAGCAGCATTACCCATGGTTCCTCTAGCTTTATTTATATCACATTAGTATTATGTCATTGATGGATTTTTTACATATTTTCTCTTCTTTCAGGACAATCTTGGGGGCAATAGTAAGACAGCCATGATAGCCACCGTGAGTCCAGCAGCCGATAATTATGAGGAGACTCTGTCAACGTTACGTTACGCAGACCGGGCCAAGAGAATCGTTAACCATGCTGTGGTGAATGAAGATCCCAATGCTAGAATCATCAGAGAACTCAGGGAGGAGGTGGAAAAGCTCAAGGTTCAGCTCTCCCAGGCAGAGGTGAGTGGGCTGCATTGAATCATTTAGTAGGAATGATAAATTGAAGGGACTGTACCTGTTTTTTACTTAAAAATGTGATAAACACCACTAGTTGATTTTTTGCAATTTGCAAGTTCCCAAGTTATTTCAGAGCCCATAGTGGAGTTGTGCTGTCAAGTTAATGCTAACAATAACCAGCATTATTTCCTCATTTGTGTATGATAGAAACACTTTAAAATTAGATGAAGAGAGCACACAGCAGTCTCATTTTGACCCTAAGAGCGGCTTTTACAATATATCTTTACTGGTGTATTTAAGACCTGTACAAACATGAAGTTCATATGATTTTTGTATTAGTTTAGTGGTTCATTTGTAAGGGTAAGTTTTTGTGTTAATGATGTGTGTTGTGTTTGTAATATGAACTGAATCCTGGTTTTAAATATATATACTTCAAATCAATTTTCTGATTTCTCACAGTCCTTGAAAGCGCCTGAACTAAAAGAAAAACTGCAGGAGTCTGAGAAACTCATTCTGGATCTGACCGTGACATGGGAAGAGAAATTACGAAAGACAGAAGAGATTGCAACTGTATGCAGTAATTCAATTTCTGTAGTAATGTTTTGAGTTTAAATCCATTACAAATTCTAGATTTTTCTTTCAACAGGAACGGCAGAAGCAGCTGGAAAGCATGGGAATCTCACTGGAAACATCTGGGATCAAAGTGGGCGAGGACAAGTCATTTCTAGTCAATCTCAATGCGGATCCTGCCCTGAACGAGCTCCTGGTCTACTATCTGAAGGTACTGCTGTTAAAAATATAATTCTGAATTGTGTTGTAAAAGGCTCATTGTTTGGTATTACAATTTCCCCTACTAACAACTACTACTACTAAAAGAAAAATTCAATTCTGTCAACTGGACAAAAAGTTTTGTATTTTTTAACTCAAAACACATTTTATCCAGTTGACAGAATTTCATTTTTCTTTTACTATGAACAGCTAGACTAACACTAATCACCACCCAATTTGGTTTTGCTATTTCATTGATTTGCTTTAAATAAACCGGGGTGGAACCCTGGTCAGACCAGTGCATAATATTGTTGTATCCTTGGGCAATAATGCACAAAACTGTAAAGCGTCTGTAAAAGCACTTTATCAGACTAATGCCTCATCATTATTATTATGAACTATTTTAGTGTTGTACTTGCTGCTTCTTTTTGATCAGCGCTTCCTTGAAAATATAGTAGGTTGGTAATCTCAATTGGTTTAATGATTAAATATAGGTTGAATTAAACAGAGAAGATAAGATACATTGTTTAAATGTAATTTAAGTAAAAGTAAATAATAAGAAACAAATTATTGCTGCGAATGGACATCTCTGTTTAGAATCAATGTGAATTCTTTATCTGCCTCTGTTTAATTTAGATACAGTACTGTGTGTTGTTGAATTTTCCCTTTATTATATTATGAAGAGTGGACAAGAATAGCGTTTCTGCAAAATTTGAAAAATAAAGCTAGCACAGAAATTGTTTGAGCAAAGGCATGTGAGCAAAGGGCCTATACAGTCTACAGAACAGCGCTCTTTTGTACTGCTGATTCAGACAGGCTTTCCGTATCAGTGTGGAATGACTGCGGCTGTGAAGAGCCTTATTTCTCTGCAGGGTCGGACATCCTCCAGAAGTCGGGATGTTTGTTTAACAACGCCCTCATATTTAACAGTGCAATGGCAGGCAAATTCTTTGTTGTACTGGCTTCATACTTGATTTCAGCTTGATTTATAGCTACAGTGGCAACTAGGGCTGGTTGATTATGGAGAAAATTTATACGCACGATTATTTAGCTCATAACTGAAATCCTTATGAAGAATTATTTATGTGTAGCCAAAAGTTAACTGTAGAAAAGAAAATATGTATCATTCATTAGTAATGGTTTCTCATGCATAACATATCTAATTCATTTTTTGCAGTTTCATTCACTTTTTAATTACAGGCTTTCAGATCTAGATTAATAAAATATCTCTTTCTCAAAACCACATTTTAGTTAGTAGTTTAAGGCTAATGAAGACCTCGTCCTGTCAATAGGAGCACACACGTGTGGGTGCAGATACATCCCAGGATATCCAGCTCTTTGGGATTGGGATCCAGCCGGAGCACTGTGTTCTGGAGCTGTGCCCAGACGGTGATGTCACCCTGATGCCCATCGAGAATGCAAGGTCAGCCACTGCAGTGGGAACTGTAGTATGTTTTCTATAGTGTGTTATGAATACATTTCAGGTTTTTTACATTATTTATTGTTTGAAATGAGCCTCCAACCACAAAAATAGAAACATAACGGCTTTTACATAGAAGAATGTGGTGCTACGTCCGAAGACAAACAATAAAGGAATATATGATATTATCTTTCAAAAATGATTAATTTCCAACAAGAACATGGCTGACTCAGAATTTATGCTTTTTAAATGTATTATAAATATAACAGACCTATAGTTTTAGTTTGGCCATATATATATTAGATCTGCCAATCCATATTCAGCTGCCTAGAAGTAGACTTATTTTACTGAAAGATCATTGTTGTAGATATATTTACTTAAGGTTTTTATAGAACGTATGTGCTACTCTATTAGGACTTGTGTAAATGGAACTATCACTGAGTCTTTGGTGCACCTGTGGCATGGAGACCGAATCTTATGGGGCAACAACCACTTCTTCAGGTACTGACTTTTACATAAGTGCACTAAATTTGCTTTATATAATGTAATAGCACCCTAATAACACTGATATTAATCCATTTGTTCACTGTAGAATAAATCTTCCTAAACGAAAGCGCCGGGACCGTTTGAAAGACCTGGAAAGAGCGTCTCCACGAGAGAGTTTTATTGAGGTTGATGTGGAAACTGCCAGTGAGGCGTCTTCAGAGCAGGACTACAGCTATGAGTTTGCTCAGATGGAGGTTATCATGAAGACTCTGGGAAACAATGGTATTATTTGTTTATCTTTTGCGTAACATCATGTGTAAAAATGTCTACACTGATTTCTGCCCAGACCATAGTGGCACTTTGAATGAGGTGCCACTATGGAGTGAATTAATCTATTAGATTTTGAATAAACAAGTTAATTATAAGGTTTTGACATGGTTAGATGTTTCATTTTTCATGTTTTCTAGTCAAAGCTACTGAAATTAAGTAAAGTAAAAAAAGTAAAATCTGTCAACCGGACAAGCTGCTTCTTCACCTGGACGACTGAGGGATTACACATGCTGAAATTAAGATGTATTTCCTAAATTCAGTCAATTTTATCTAATCAAGATATTCCATTTGGGCTATAGTTTGTATTCTCTGAAAAGGGCTGTGCTTGTGTCCAGACCCGATGCAGAACGTGGTGCAGGTGCTGGAGAAGCAGTACCTAGAGGAGAAGAGGACTGCACTGGAAGAACAGAGGATGATGTACGAACGAGAGCTGGAGTCGCTACGGCAACAGTTGTCCCCCGAAAAAACACTGCAGCAACACCACCGCAGCAGCAGTGAGCGCCTCATGTTCCCAACGTCTGCCCAGCACAGCAAGATCCGCCTGTGGACTGAGGAGAGGTGAATGAATTACACATATCAGCATGTTTCACTGCTATCAGCCAATCACCACATTACAATTGGGATGAAACGGGGGCTATAGTTGGAAATAAACATGGACTGGACCAGGACTAATACTGGACCAAACCAAATCTACATAAAGATTTTGACATAGGCTAGTTTATAATAAATCAATCAATATATCTTATTTCAATATTCCCTCTTAATATTGCATATTTTATACTATGTTTCTGACGAGTTATTTTCAGTTAAGTTTATTCATTTGTTTCAGTGATAGTGCATATGAATGAATAATTCTGTAAATATATGAGAATCAACCAAAAGACAATGTTTCATGTGTAAAAGTTACACACATTTGTTGCAAATTAGAGCGCTGTCTAATATAACCTAACCTGGTTGCTGACACAAAGAAATATTGTTCTTCAAAATGACCATAAATCTTGTGGAACAAGATAGTGGTCATTCCCTAAGATGAACACAATAAAAGATGACTGCTTTATGCTCTTTTTTGTAACAGGGACGAGCTCTTTCGTCAAAGTCTCTCTCGGCTTCAAGAGCAGGTTGTGAAAGCCAACGCTTTGGTGCGAGAAGCAAACTTTCTGGCAGAAGAGATGAAGAAACTGACAGACTACCAAGTCACCCTTCAAATTCCTGCCACTAACCTTAGTGCTAATCGCAAGGTTAAAAAAATTCTGCCTACTTCAATGACTATTTATATGGTTTGTAATACTTTTAAATGTTATGATTAATTGTGACTTATTATTTTATTATAGCATGGAGCCATAGTAAGTGAACCAGCCATTCAGGTGCGGAGGAAAGGGAAGGGAACCCAAGTGTGGACCATTGAAAAGCTTGAGAATAAACTGGTGGACATGAGGGACCACTATAGGGACTGGAAGGATGGCACAGCAGAGAAGGTAAAATATATATAAGATAAATATGATATAGATAGATAGATGCAATTTAATAGACAGAAGGCAGATTTTATTTACTACCATTTTGTCATATCTTTCAGTGTATTAAGCCAAATAGCAAACACTGTGACCCATTTTATGAGGCCCAAGAGAATCACAACCTGATCGGAGTCGCCAACATCTTCCTTGAGTGCCTTTTCCATGACGTTAAACTGCAGTATGCTGTGCCCATTATCAGTCAACAGGGAGAGGTACGCTGCAACCACCATAAGAAAAGAATACACAGCAGCAAATATAAGCCATTTGGTCTCATTTTCCTTTGTTGAATGCACAGGTAGCTGGTAGGCTCCACATAGAAATAATGCGTGTCAGTGGAGCTTTACCAGAGCGCCTTTGTGGGGGAGATGACTCTTCAGAAAACTCAAGTGAAAGTACCTGCTTTGAGGTCATGGATACAAATGGGGAGATTGTTCACATGGCAAAGAGACTGACCTGTAGGGTAAGAAACAACTCAACTTTATTTCTAGAGCACTTTAAAAACAACACAGTCGACCAAAGTGCTGTACACAAATTAAACAGAACACATTAAAAAGTAACAAATGGTAAATAGTCAACTGTCAAAGTGACTTAAAAGCCAAGGAGAAAAAGTGAGTCTTTAGGAGAGACTTAAAACAGGGCATGAGTCGGGCAGCCTAATGCGCAGAGGGAGCTGATTCCACATCCTTGGAACAAATACATGATCACCTCTTTGTTTTCTCCTGGTCTTTGGGACATAGAGAAGAGCCTAATCTGCTGACATGAGTGCACGAGAGGGGGTGTGAGGTACAAGCAGATCAGACAGGTACTGAGGGGCCAGACAATGATGACATTTAATAACAAATAAGATCATTTTAAAATCAATGCTTAGGGGCACAGGGAGCCTGGGAAGAGACTGAAGGATGGGGGATGTGTGGTTAAATTTACGTGATCCAGTTACCGTATTTTCCGCACTATAAGGCGCACCTAAAAGCCTTTAATTTTCTCAAAAACCCACAGTGCGCCTTATAATCCGATGCGCCTTATATATGGATCAATATTGGTCAATTATGACACCCGTAGTCAGGAGGCGTCGCTGAAGTAATAGCGGTAATAACCCTTTAAGGACTGAGCACACTATGGGCCAGTATAGCTCACCTAGACCTAGACTTTTATTATTTTTTAGCCATAAAAATCATGTTAAACGAAGTATCAGCATTTGCTGCATTTTTTCACACAACTACTTCTATTTTACACATCCATCCGTATTTTTTCTTTTACGCGTGGAATAAATGACTGGGAAAATCCCCGCAGCACCGCGCTCTCATTCGTCACCTTCAGGACAACAGAGGCAGATTACTGTAATGACGGTAAAATATGTAGATAGCCCCGCGTCTTCGCTTTGAGACGCCGTTTGAGTTTACGTGAGAGCACGACTGGGCGCGGAGTTACGCTGCTGGAAAGTCCGCAACGACAGGATCCGACGCTATAGGGATAACGGGGAGACGGGGAGACAGCGCCGGGCGACATACGCCACAATCTGCCAATGGATCGCGGATGCCTGGGCTGATATATCAGTCTCAACTGTGGTCCGAGTTTCACGAAGGCAGGAAATGTCACTGAACTGTTAGACAACAGCAGTGACACGGATAATGGCGATTTTGACGAGACGGAATCGGGCACTTTGAATGAGCTCGACCAACTGCTCAACTCAGACACTGAAGAGGAAGAACTCGACGGATTCATGAATGAGGAATGAACTGAAAAAGTGAGGCTTTACGTGTTTCTTTCACGTGTTTACAACTAAACAAGGCTGGGAGATATTGTACATTGGACATTAACGTTTGAACAACGTTGAGTTATTGTTATTACGTTGCACTATTTCGAGAGTTACTATATTGTGAATGCATTAACTTGTTTTGTGAGTTTGACTGACTTATCTGACTGTTTTGTTGACATTCCCTTCAGCGCTGCTCCATCTCGTGGATGCATAACACAACCCCAGATACTACAGTAGTTTATATTCTATGCGCCTTATAATGCGGTGCGCCCTATATATGAAATTTGTTTTAAAATAGGCCATTCATTGAAGGTGCGCCTTATATTCCGATGCGCCTTATAGTGCGGAAAATACGGTACTAGTAGTCGTCTCTTTTAGATTACTAATTTCACTAAAACATAATTAACATACTGTAATTGTTATTTAAGAAATGTCTTGCCTAGTTTCTATATATATGTATTATTTTTACACTGGTGAATTTTATAATTTTACTTCCTTTGTTTTGTTAAAGAATCTTTAAACTGCCTCTACAACCAGATATTTTCCTTTGTTTTTATTTCAACTTTTATTTTCACAAACAGCCTTAACTGATGTAAAACTATGATCATTTTGTAACACAGGTGCTATCCCACTATACCCTATAATAATTAGAAAAACATGAATACCTGCCATATGCACTTAAATACTTAATCTGTGATTCAATGAAAACCAATGTGATCTGTTTTGTTTTTCACAGATAAGAATTAGGGAGGCCACCGGTCTACCTTTCAACCTGTCGCACTTTGTATTCTGTCAATACACATTTTGGGAACAAGGCGAGCCCACTGTGGCGCCTCCCATGGTCAGTCCAGATAGACACCAACCCAGAGGCCCCGATGCTCAATTCACAGTGCAATTTGATCACTCTAAGGTAATATTACATTATAACAGCTCCATAGCCTGAACTGAGACCTTTCTTGCATTTTATCTGCTCAATCTGCTTAAAGCTGCACGATTTAACTTTTCTGGTGGAGGTTCTGCCACTTTCTTGTTTCCAGGCAGATGTTGTTGCAATGCCTGGAATGTTTCACAGTATAGCATTAAACATATATATCTCCATGTAGACAAGCTGGTGCCACCACTAAGCCAAGTAGGTCAACCTTGTGCTGAGGTTACCCTGTTCACAGTAGAATGAATGTTTTTAAATGTATTTTTGAGCATTAAAAACACTTATAATTTATTTGAGCCAAGCTAGATAAGTTTAATACCATACAGTAAAATATTCCAGACATTTCAAGCATTAACATCTCCATGGCGAAACAAGTAAGAAACCCCCATCCAGAAAAAGAAACACATAGTGCACCTTTAAATCGTCCCTTGGGGATAAAGTTAGATTGATTAATTGATTGATTACATTGAGTTCCTTGTATTTAACATGTTTCTATCCAGGACTTTGTGGTACATGTCACCGATGAGTTCCTGGAGTTCATATCTGATGGTGCTTTAACCATTGAAGTGTGGGGCCATCGCTGTGCTGGGAATGGACACTCACCCTGGGAGCTAGAAGGACTAGAGGCTAAAACCCAAACACTTAGAGACAGGTACATGCTTTGTTTTCAGTACCAGAAAAACCTTTATTGTCATTGTCGGTGAACAGAATTCCCAGACTAGGAGTGCGCTTTAGCAATAGGCTGCAACAAAAACAATGAACAATAGCAAAATATTAACTTTGATAGACTAAAAAGCATGCATTAGAGAAGATTTTGACTACTGGTAAATAGAACTAAAAATATACAGTATGGACAGAAAAACAGTGGGTACATTTACATGGCCAATAAAAAGTCAGATAAAAGAATAACCAGATAAGCCAATAATAAGATCTGGTTTTGGTGTGTGTTTGCATGCACAAAAGAAATCACCTGATGACAGTGTCAGTTAGAGTAACTGCCGTAAAGAACCATGTATTAAAAAAAAAAAAAACTCAATTCAATATTTAGTATTTTAATTTAGTCTTTGCCACCTTTTTTTTTCTTTTATGCGTAATCGTCCTCGTCAAAACCTGCACAGATGTGAACACTTAGAAATACATCCGATTGCTCACATCCAGTGTAACTGTTTGCATGCTGTTTCAATACTCTGATATCTCCTGAAATCAAATGATGATCAGATTTTTAGTGTGCATGCAAACATAGCCAGTGAAATAGTACAAATAGATGAGGATGATCAAGCTTCTCTTCATCTTACTTTTTTGCTGAAGGTGGAGAGAAGTGTCTCGCAGGATTGAGCTGTGGACATCTATTCAGGAGCTCAATGAGCAGGGAGAGTACTCGTCTGTGGAGATGCTCCCAGCTAAAGATGTGAGCACTGGAGGGGTCTTCCAACTTCGACAGGTATGACAGCTTTGTTCTGAATTTACTGTGCTATTGTTTCTGAATATGTGTGTTTTTTATGTCCATTTATTATGAAACTTGCATGTTTTTATTGTTGAAAAATGACTATGTGAATATGAATTTTTGGAATAGTCGCCAATAAGTACAGAGCAGTGGCCAGAGATAGGGGGATGGTGAAAACAGCAATTTTGTGAACACTCAAGTCTTAAATACAACATGGTTAAAAGCTCCAAAAATGTCAATTTCACATATGTCCCTATATATTTATTTTTATTTGGCAAAAAATTGCATGACATAACTTTTTTACATCAACAGACATAAATTTTGATGCCCCCTATAAAGTGAGCTACTCTTTTCCACAGGGCCACTCTAGGAGGCTGCAGGTCTGTGTGAAACCAGTGCAGAACTCGGGGACTCTGCCTCTGCTCGTGGAGGCTGTGCTCTCTGTTTCCATTGGCTGTGTGTCGGCGCGCTCCACCAGGCTGCAGAGACCCCTCGATAGCTACCAGGTTTGTCAAAGCACAATCACAACTTATATTTGTGATGCAATGTCTCAATATTTTTTTGCATTACCTCAATAACAATATTGAGATATTTTAACAATGCATTAGGAATGTGCTAAATTGTGCCTGTAAATGTCTTGGATGAGGTTCAAGTCTAGCATAAAACATGAATGACTGCAGAAATTTCACTTTTTTATCCTTCTTTGGAAGATTACACTGTGTTCCTGACTGCCGTAATTTTTTATACTTATACTCTATATTCTTATTTTTAATTAAACTGTTGCAATTGTATCAATTTTTTATATGTCTTTCGCCTATAATCTGGGAGTAATTTATTCCTTGGCGCATTCTAATTCCTTTTATTAAATGAGTGTGTTCTCTCCTACCAGAGAGAGGCTGAAGACGATATGGATAGTTATCAGGTACCAAATGCTACTGCCCCTTTAGGTCACACTGCAGCATGAAACAAACCAATTGTGTGTTTGAGACTTGTTTTGTTGCTGAGCAAAAGGCAGCGTGTCTCTTCTGGAGTGCCTTATTAAACACCAGCTGCACACATGGATGTTTCTAACTGTGTAATTATCAAGCGCACCAACCATTCTTCACAAAATGCTCTCACCAAAGACAGAACTGTTACATCAGGGGACCTCTTCCTCCCTTGTTGTTTTACTAATGCTGTCACTCAACAAAGAATCAAAAGGACACTGCATGGCTGCATGGATTCTCACATTTTGCATGGTTGAATTGCCGTTATTCAATTAGCAGCAAGCTTTACTCAGTGTGGCCTATACATTATTTAGAGGAGTAATTCAAGCTGGGTGTCAAGACAGGGATGAACTTACTAGGGTTTACATTGGACTCTTTTTGTTAAAAGGCACAGCATGTAAATTTTCTGGTGGAAGCTTCTTTGGCGTGCTTGTTTCCATTAACCGTTGTTATTTATTGCTTTGCCTAGAATGTTCCAGAATATGACATTTAATCATCGGTGTTTTTATTGCTCAAAAATACCATGGCATTCTTCCTATGAGTGGGGCAGCCTCTCTACAGATCTGACCTATATCTTGACTTGGTGGGGGTCACCAGCTTGTTTTCATGGAGCTAGATATTTTTAATGTCATATTGTGGAACATTCCAGGCACAGTAATAACATCTCTATGGGGGCAAGCAGGCAACCCCCCACCAGAAAAGTTACAAAGTGCACCTTTAACATAATTGACTCAACAATATGCAAGTGGTTCAAAGATTTGAAGGATTTTTTTGAACATGTGTGGTCTTATGACTTGGGGTCTTATTTGAGTTCTCAAGGCTTTCACACTAATACATTGCTGCTTCCTGTTTGATATTGTTGGCCTGCATTTTAGCTGAGACTGACTGAGGCTTCTTTGTGTCAACTCAGGAAGAAGACCTTAACTGTGTTCGCGAGCGGTGGTCTGAAGCTCTGATCAAGCGAAGGGAATATCTGGATGAACAAATTAAGAAAATAATGAACAAACACGGTAAACTTCAGTCCCTGGATTTAGGCCTGTCACAATAATTACTAGACAAACTTGGAACTATATATTTTAGGGCTCAATATTTATGATGCGTACCTTTTGTTCTTTGTAGTATACTAACATTTGAACTGTAAACGGTTGAATAATTAACATGATAACAACTATAATTTTACTAAATATTAGTTCCTTCTTGGTTTTATGATATTGTTCATTTATAATAGGATTCAATGGGATTATCCTGCTTTTAGGTTATTGAGTTATTGATGGCATAAAGTAGTTTCAATATACAGGTTTATACAATATGTCCCACTTGAAAATTTTAATTATATTTTGCAATTTGTGTGCAGTGTATGGTTTGGATTTTTAGTAGTTTTGTTGCTTTTTATGTTTAGAAAAATCAGAAGAGGATGTTGAGCGTGAAGCCCGGTTGGTCGAGCAGTGGGTTGGTTTAACTGAAGAGAGAAATGCTGTTCTGGTGCCTGCACCTGGGAGTGGTATCCCTGGAGCTCCTGCTGACTGGTAAAATCATTGCCTAAAACATTTAATTATATTTTTATAAGGCTCGTTAGTATGACAACTGGTTTCTTCAATTTCATGCAGGGCCCCGCCTGCTGGAATGGAAGGACATATTCCTGTTCTCTTCTTGGATCTAAATGGTGAGTCAAAACTACTTACCTACTAAATATTCTCTTCATTTGATAATGCTACTGTAATGTAACTGTTTTTTTTTGTGTGTGTGTTTTTTTTTACAGCTGACAATTTAACAATAAATGAACAGCTCTCTGGTCCACATGCTGCTGGTGTCAACTCAATTCTGCCTAAAGAGCATGGAAGCCAGTTCTACTACCTCCCGATCATCAGGCACAGCGATGACGAGGTGAATACATTTTTGCGTTTTACAGCCCTCTAGTGGTGGCTACAGTAATGACTCCCCTCATGTTTGAATTATTGTATGTGTTTTCCTGTACAGTTGCTCATATTAACCCTATTCCCTCCTCTCCAGGTGTTGGCTGTGTGCTCCTGGGACTCCTCCATCCATGACTCAGTGCATCTGAACAGGGTCACGTCTCAAAACGAGCGCATCTACCTGATCATCAAAGCCACTGTGCAGCTCAGCCACCCTGCCTCTATGGAGCTGGTCCTCCGCAAGAGAATAGCTGTCAACATTTATAACAAACAGGTGAATATAAGGCAAACACATGCTATTTTAATGGAAAAGTTCATATTTTTATGTAAATATTTTCTTTCAGAGTTTTACTCAAAGCCTTAAGCGTAGAATGTCTTTGAGGAATGCACTTTTCAGCTGTGGTGTGACCTACGAGATTGTCTCAAACATACCAAAGGTTTGCTCAGTTTCTTTCAATGTGTTGATTTGAAGAACTTTAGCCCATCACATGTAACTTGTGTGACAGGCCTCAGAGGAGCCAGAGGAGAGGGAGACACTGGCTCTTATGGCAGCACGTGGGGACAATGAGGAGAGTCCAGACGGTGAAACGTACATAGAGAAATACACCAGGGGGATTCTGGAGGTGGAGAACATTCTGAGCCTTGAGAGGCTGCGACAGGTAATGCCCTGTTTCCCACACAAATGGGACAATATAAGGATTTAAACATGTTTAAATCTTTACTTTTGTGTATTTGAACTGCATTTGTCTGCAGGCTGTAACTGTTAAGGAAGCTCTTGCCACCAAGGGGAGACATTTACGAAGGAGTATCAGCACACCAAACGTACAGGAAATTATTTATTGAACAGCAGTATCTCTACTTATTAAAAAACAAATAACAAGTATGATATGATTTTGTTGCAGACATCCTGTAGCAAATCTGACCTCACTATTTGTGGTGATGATGAAGATTGTAAGGTAAAGATGCAACATTTTATGTGTTTAAAATGAGATAATAGTATAGTGGCATAAGGCATAATACAAAAATGTGCACAGAATTTTTCAAAGTACATGAAGAATGTGAAATGTCCTGAAAATACCACAAAAAATCATTTTGATTTCTATTTCTATTTTTTTTTATCCACATAGGGACACCCTGATTGTGTAGAGAGTTCTGACATAACTCAGGATGGCCTCTTTTGCACAACACCTGTTAAAGAGAAGGATAGTCAAGGTAAGTATCTGGCTTCAAACTTTTGTGCTATGACATTTGAGAAACTTACTGTTTATTATATTTTTACACAGGACAAATTCCAGAGAGCCCCAGCTTCTTTATTTCCAGCCCGTTTAAAGTTCTTTCTCCTCAGCCTAGTAAGTTCCTCAAGTCTCTGCTACCTGTCAAAGAAGAAACCAAAGTGAAGAAATCACTAGAATATCGCCCTCTTTTAGGTCAAGAGGTATGTTAAATACAATAATACTATAATTACAGTACTGTATATGTACTCTACACATGTTCATCGTGATTTAATTCCCACCATCACATTTACATCCATCATGAAACTACAAATCTTGAAATTAACATTGTCCCAATAACAATTCAGAGTGGAATGGCTTGCTCAAGAGCTGTTACTCTTGTGAGCTGTAATTATAAGTGTTTGCTACCCACTTAATGCTTGATTGACTTTACAAATTCTTTGATCCCGAATTGGCCAAACTAACACTGCATTTGTGAAGCCCTATACAATCTTAAAACAAGCTATAAGTCCAGGATGCTTGAAGTTACATTCTGCATGACACTAACTCACATGCCTGCCAAACCCCATGCATGTTGTGTGTGTGAAGAGTGTGTTGTTTTGACCATCTGCAGAGCATGCGCTCATGTGTGGACAGCACTGCACAGCTCCACTGCCCCGGGCCCCGGCCACGGTCAGGCAGTGAGGGTCACTGCAAGTCTCCCACCTCATCCATCCCTCCCTCCATTCCCAGCAGCACGCCGCAAACCACCTCTGTAAGTAAGGGCTCAACCATTTCAGACAAAAATCTGATTTAAACACAAACTTATTTCAAAACTGGACTGGATTAATTGTGAATGAGACTTACCTTACTCTATTTGATTATGAGCTGCATACATCACATACTCTGCGTGACTCTTAGAGCTGTGGTGCACACAACTGTGCAGTAAAAATTGTATCAATACTACAATATTGATTTGAATATTTTGATAAAGTAAATGCACACAGTGCAGTATTTGACTCTAATGTGAGTTGCTGTGATCATATCAATATTCATCACATCCCATTATTTCTACTGTTATTATAGTTTATTTTTATTGCTAAATTGATCCTTTGCCTCTTGCTGCTGATTTCATCAGCAGGACTCCGAGGATGACGAGACAGACGTTGACATAAAGAAGTTGGACCAGGAGCCTCAGGAGCACTGCCAGAGTTACATCCCAGAAGATTTTGCAAACTTTGATATTTATAATGCCACTCTTGAGAGCCAAGAAGGACCCATGTCTGGTAATTTAGATGTGAAAGAAACTCGATGTGAAGGTGGAAGTGGAGAGAGACAAATATCACGAAGCCCCACGACCAGCAGCTGCACAAGCGGCTACTTCTCTCACAGTGCCTCAAATGCTACACTGTCCGATGTGCCTTTGAGCGCCAGTTCTGACCACCTGCACAGCTCCGGCGGCTGTGACACTGTGAGCACCTCTGGACAAACCTGCACCATAAGTAAAAGTGTCTGTGCTATAGGTGACACACAGCACCAGCCTCCTCAAACTGAAACAACACGTGACAATCCCTCAAGTCATTCTGCCTCCTCACCCATGAGTATTCCAAACTGCACAGACAAAGAGCAAGCAGTGCCTCCAAACTGTGTCCTCAGTGCCAGCCTGGAGTTCAGTGACTTTAAAGGAGCTGATGACAGCCCTGGAGAAGGCTTAACACAATTTACAGAGACATGGGAATCAGTGAAGGAGCCCAATGTTAATGTAAAAAACAGTGACAAAATCAAGAAGAAACCTTGTAATGTCCTGGAACACACAGAGAAGTCCTGCTCAGAATTAAATATATTGTATTCCACATCAGTAAGCAGTTCAGTATCCTCCTTCAAAGGCCCCATTCAAAGTCTAATAGTGTCCTCTGCAACAGTCCCACCATCTAAGCTGCAAAAATCCTCCATAGCTCCACCCTGTGGTCCACTTGGTGGAGGAGGACAGCCTCCGGTCTGTGAGCCTGCACAGGGGGACCTGCCTCATGGGAGTCCCTGTCCCAGCCCAAACCCCAGCAGCGCAGAGCCCTCAGGAGATTCCAGTGGAGAGGAGAGCTCCCCGGTCCAGTTGCCTGACTGGATGGCCCCCGGAGAGCAGGTGTGGGTGGGGAAGAGGAGAGGAACAGTCCACTACGTCGGAGGGGTGGAATTTGCCAAGGGGATCTGGATCGGCGTCAAGCTGGACTTGGCAGTTGGTTAGTCCATATAAAGTATTTGTTCATTCATAAAACTTCATAGGCTAATTGTAAATTTTCACTAGGCAGGTGCAGTAAGAGACAAATATTTTGCCTCGTGGATAGTAATTTCCCCTATATTTTAGAATCTATTCTAAAATCTGAATAAAGATATATATATATATATATATATATATATATATATATATATATATATATATATATATATATATATATATATATAGTTGTTGGGGGTTTTTTGTTTGTTTTTTTACCTAATAATGAGATAATAAATCATCTAATTTTCTATATTCTAATTTTAATGCAGCACAGTAAAATTTGTTATTTTCCAAGGACAGATGTTCAGTAGCCTATATTTGATATGAACATTAGTAATAAAGAAAATGTTTGTACATAATAATGGTTTTGTTAATTTCTTTTTACAGGTAAGCACAATGGGACTGTACAGGGCAGAGTTTACTTCCGGTGTCCCCCAGGCCACGGTGTTTTTGTGAAGCCCTCTCGTCTCAGCAGAGGACCCCCGTCCACAGAGTCAGAGCTCCACACTATAATCAGATAGGACCAAAAGACAGAGACTGGCTTTTAGATCAAGTAACAGCGACATGAGTAAGCCTCCTATCCTCTTTCACTCTTCTGATGTTTGCTTTCTGAAGCTTACGTCGCTTGTGCTTTATTGAAGTTATATTCAAGACTTTGTTCACAACAAATACTATGCACATGCTTTATAAGTTTTATACCGCTATATTTTTATAGCAAATATCATTTTTCTCTTTGGGTGCTTATGAACTAAGCAATGAACTAAGTTTCCAGCAATTTGGAGCATTATAAAAGTATTTTTTATATAAAACCTGGAGACATTTTGGGAAATGTAAAAGAATGTACTACTGCTTTTAAACATTGCTATATTCATCAACATGAGATATCAGGGGCAACCAAAGAACTATGGTTCTATCTGCTGTTGTTTTGCTATTGTACTAACATGGAACTGTATACTAATCTGTGTAAAGCTTTGTGCCATATTGACAGGGGTAATGCCACATACCCTCAAATAGGATGAATCTAATGCCTGAAAAGTGTTCTGTGTTTGACTGCAGTTGTTAAATAATCCTATGGAAGTACTGTATTATACTGTGGATAGTGTAGTCCTTGTCCTTTTGATGCTTGCACTGGAAAGAGTCAGCAGAAAGCTCTGTAACTGTCTCATAATAATGAGCTGAGTGGAAGACAACAGGCCGTTGGGACCTTATGTTACAAATCACTTTATTCTCATTGATTGAATAATAAGCCTGGATAATATACTGATACCTTATAGCTGTGGCTTTATAAAAACTGACATTTGTGTCTTTGACTCCTCAGTTAGCACTGACAGTTCACTGAGCTTATAACACTAAACTGTGGATATCCTGAAGTCCAAAGGTTTTTATCTTTTGTCTCTCCATCTAACTGAATGACAGAAATCATGTGTATGATCATGTCTTCTTTTTATTTGTAAACAAACTATTGTTAAATGTAACATGTTGAAGTGGTACGTAAACATGCAATATTGCCCTTTATTAGTAGGGTTTGATCAAGTATTTTAGAGAAAAGAAAAGAACATATTTTTATGGAAGTGATGAACTGTTGGGAAAAAAGACCTATATTCAAGTGTTTCAAGTAGGCTAAATGTAAGTAACCCGAGACTTTAATGAAGAAAGCTGCTCACCCTAAAATGGGCTGTACATGATGTATTTGAAGATAATATTTACTATATTGTACAGGATTGTATTTATATTGTACCGAAATGAATAGAAAATGTACAATCTGTTTTGTCTGCTTTATTTACTTGAACTTACTTTTGAAAATAGCACAGTATAATGTTGACCATTAGCAAAAGGGCAGTGAGAATGTCCCTCCTTTGAAGGGTGGACAAGAATGTGTCATGGGTCAGATGTATTAACTTCTGAAAACAAGACCAGCTGACTCAACAACAAACAGCACAAATGTGTAAACAGTAGAGACACTCTGCTGCATAAACTGACATAGACCAGATAACATAATATTGTGGGTGCTCTGGATTGATAATTTGTTAGTGACAATCTCTATACATTTTAGTACTACTTATATTTTTAATATTTGATTACACTACAAACTTCACATTATGTTTAAGACAAGATAATATTGCCCTGCTTTGGGGAAACTGTAGAAGAGGTGGAAGGTATATCGGAAAATGTTGACATATGCAAAATTAAAATAATGAGTTTATCACCAATATGGTCTTTATTAGTCTGTCTACATCCCCAAAGCTTAAAATGCTCTGTTCCACCTTTTGATGTCATAAAGTGGTAGTTTTCAAGTTTGTTTCTACCTTTTACCTTTAGCTCAGTGGAGACTGACAATTCCAAAACAGAAATTGAAGGTGTATGGAGTTTAAAAAACACTTCCTGTATTACCACATGACATCACAAGGTGGGACAGAGTGTTTTCAGTTTGAGAGAAGAACAGAGTCTAAATATGCAGAGTTTGTGTGAATGAAACAAAACACAACTCTGGGTGTGTTTGTGATGAGGAAACAGCATTATCACATAGATCAGAAAATAGCAAAACATGGGCCCTTTAAATAATGTATAAAAGTAGAGATATTCTGGACTTGCCAAGCTACAGGGCAAGATGATACGCCACGATCAACAAGACGAGCACAACCTTTATCAATACCCGTTTATAAGTGGACAGTTCAGTTTGTTGTTTTTTTTTGTGGGTGCCCTGCAGGAGGTTTTATTGATTTATCTGAAATGTTCCACCATATAATTATCTACCTTGCATTTCTTCACTCACATGTTGTTTTACTGTAAGACATTGAAAAACATGCCATTTTACTGTGAGCAGGGTTCCATTTACACAGATCTGACCTGTAACTTGGGACCTGGTGGTGTCACATCTCCCTGGTGATAAATAAGTTTAATGCCGTAGTGTGGAACATTCTTGACAAAGTAATTCTCCACATAGACAAGCAGCTGGCAAACCCTTCATCAGAAAAGACACATAAAGCACGTTAAATAAATTTTAAATAAACAATAATTTTAAAAAGTGCATTGGGAGTGAATTAGGAAATCTTTCACCTGGGTTGTTACGCGTGTGCGGCATGCCCTGGCAGTATTTTAGCAGCTGTGGGGCAGTTGGCAGCCTGGTCCCAGCCTGGTGGTCATGTCCTGGATCTGGGTGGAGCTAAGTGTGACAACTGACAACTGGGACCAAACCTCCGGCCTCTGCAACAGGTGTCCGCGCCTCAGCCCAGCCAGAGACGCACTGCCGCCGCGGGGACATACATCTCTCTCCGCGAACTCTACTTTTTTGTTTTGTTTTTTTTAACTTTGCACAGTTTTATTTCATTTTTTATCCAATTTTCATCATGCACTCAGCACAGAAAGACACTACCTTCACCAAGATCTTCGTTGGAGGTCTTCCTTATCACACCACCGACTCGAGTCTCCGCAAATACTTTGAGGTGTTTGGGGACATCGAGGAGGCGGTGGTGATCACGGACCGGCAGACGGGGAAGTCCAGAGGTTATGGATTTGTAAGTTTACATTTTAACCGTTTTGAAATAGTTAATTATAACATTTGACGCGAGAAACAGCTGCAGTCGGAGTGTTTCCTGCTCCACGTGAGTTTTTTTGTTTTTTGTTTTTTTTTCCCCCCAATGAAATGTTTTAAGTTGGCACTTTCCACAATAGAGGCTGGGTGTTGACGGGCATATTCATGGCTTTCAGAATGACAAATTAGGATTTTTGCTAACAATTTAAAACAAAATATATCTTGAATGGTGAAAAGTTCTTAAAAAGTAATTTAACACAAGGCTCCAATCTAAATTACCAGCATTAATTCTAATTTATAATTTAAGGATCTAAAATTTCCAGTGCAGGTGTCTTCTTGATTTCATTATGGTGTTAATGCATTATTTATTTATTTTATTAAATTTTTTGTAGGTCACTATGGCAGACCGGGCCTCTGCTGACCGAGCCTGCAAGGACCCCAACCCCATTATAGATGGAAGGAAAGCCAATGTGAATTTGGCATACCTGGGTGCTAAACCCAGAGTCATACAGCCAGGTCAGTGACCATCTGTTTGCAGGGATCATTATCATAAATGACATTAAGATTGCATTTGGTATATCTTTCAAATAAGTATGTTTGGGCGTAATGTTATATCAATGTGTTTTTATTCTATAGGGTTTGCATTTGGCGTTCCTCAGATCCACCCAGCATTTATCCAAAGACCGTATGGGTATGTTATTTTACAAAATGTTAATTCAAAATATAATGTTTTATGTTGAAATTGCCATAACCATTGTTTTTTATCAGTAGCCTATAAGATCAGAAAATGAGTGTTGCCACAGTGTTGGGCGATTATTGTCAAAGAAGATACTATTTCTGCCCTCAGTACCACAGCATTGTCTTCATGACTGTCTGTCTCTCTCTGACAGGCTCGGTAACGGTTAAAATAGCAGATGAAAGAAGGGACTTGATGATTTGAGGAATAGCTGAGCTGCATTGAGCGCTAAAGTGTTACCTGTATACATACAAACGCACTGAAATGGTGACTAGTTGCATGGGAGTCTTTTTCAGTTTTCCTTTAGTTCATAGATTGGTGTGTGCATTGTTTTCAGTATGACGTGGTGTTCAGTTTAACTTGTGTGCTTATTTCTATTTGCAGTGGGGGAGGTTGGGACCCTAGATTATTGGGGGATTTTTGATAGTGTTTTATAGGCAGATGAACAGTAACTTTGCTTTGGGATGTTGTTTCTCTTTCCCTTTTTTAATAATTGATTTGAGCTTTAGCTTGGAGTTCATTCTTTTTCCCAATGCGTTCAGTTAACATTAAGTTGATTGTGTTTTGTTGTCAAAAGGGGGCTTATTTTAATATTATCAGGTACTTTTTATGAAGAAGTGGTCCCCTGCAACAAAACCAAACTGGCGTGCATGTGGGAGTTCCTTTTGTTTCTTACCAATGATGGTGTGTTTCTTATAATTAACCCACTGCTTTTACTTAAAGCTTTACATTTGAATTTTATCATTAACATTTTTTCCAATTTTACAAAAATGAATTTGGAAGGTGAGGGAAGTATAAAGACTGAATAGGGTGGGAAAAAATACAAAAATGATATACTCCAATCAATGCAACAGTTGTTGGAGGTCCGATATCTGAAATCTAGTAGTAAATATAAAGTATACTAGTATCAAGTATGAAGTCAGGTTGAACCATTTTTAGACACAAGCATGGATGAGTTATTTATTCTTGCAATAAACAAATCCTTATCATTTGATCATTGTTCAAATATAGTTTCTAAAGTTTACTAGAGGCATAGATCTTAGGCAGTCACGCAGCAGCTGTTGGCTATAGAGATCTCTAAGGCCTCTCAAATTCAGATGGAAAATGGGAGTCACTCAGTGCTGTTAATAATGTATGGCACAGACGGGGCCATTGGGCTGTGGACAACAGGTGGGCCAAACCATGCGTCTGTCAGGTCGACCGGTCGCGTTGGGGGGATTACCCACGTTCCCCTCTGATTTACAAAGCACTTTTTTTTAGCTTGTTACTTGGGGGTTCTAGAAAATGCCCACGCTCTACTTTTAACCAGTGTACATTTTAGAATATGTATGCAGGACAGTCCTCTGACTTAAAATACATGTCTTTTGACCTGGCCAAGCCTTGAAACTTGTCTCTCTGTTTGCATAATACATGATGCAAATTGGCTCCTGTTACACTCTTTGAAACAAGAGCACAGCTTCGAGAGAGCTAGTGTCTCCATTGTCAAGCCTCCTCCAACCTGATCTGAATAAAACATAAAAAAATCTTAAAGTTCATCAGTTACTGGTGTAGCAGGCCATTACAGATGAGGGGTGTTGTGTCATGTGCTGAAGGAGATCAACTTGTCCTTTGGATGACAAGGGGAGCAAAAATAGCATGCTTGCAGCCTCCCTTGTCAGTCAAGTTGGCATGTGCCTGTTTGTGTGGGGGTGCATAACTGCCAGAAGCAAGGGAACCACCTATAAACAGATATCACAGTTTGACACCCTTAAATCCACTTGGGTTGTTATTTGAATGGGGCGACATTGCTTTGAATGTCCAGCAAATACAACTTGTACTTTGCTTGAGTTGTACAGTGTTTCTGCTCTTAATAGATGTCTACACTCACATTACCTCTACGCTCTGTGCTTTTGTGTTTCTAACCTTAAAACACAGCGTCTTTCTGGAGTCTACCTAATCCAACCAAGCAAGAACTTGTTGAAAACTGGGACATGCATTAAAGCGGCAGCGCCACTGACTGCATTGCAAGTAACTGTCTCTAACTGCCCTTGATTGTTTTAATATCAGTCTTTAAAGTGTTGCTTTGTTTTAGATGGGAATTATTAACATGTGTGGGCATGTTTGTATGTGTGCTGTTGCTTTGACAGTATGTGGACAATTTAAGGTCCACTTTTAATTTCAGTTTTATTGTTTGATATGTGGTGGTTGTCATGCAGTCGGCATTTTGTCAAAGACAGTTGAAGTGTTTTGTTGGAGGGCAGGTTTTGCCTGTGCTCCTCTTAATGGCCTACTATGTCACAGATTTAAAGTGCTTTAGGGATTAAAAGCTGCACTGTTTCTTTGTTTTGCCGCTTCCCTAACGTTTCATTTTCTAGGTAGGGGTTTTCACTTTTTAATGAATGGATTTGCTGTGTCAAACTGGGGACTGGATTGACGTATTGTGGCGCCTGATTTCAGTTTTCACCAGTTTAGTTTCTGCAAGGGGTGCATATCTAAAGGTGACATTGCTTTGAACCTGTGTGTTGGTTTGGCCCACAGGATCCCTGCGCACTATGTGTACCCTCAGGCCTTTGTCCAGCCCAGTGTGGTAATCCCTCACGTCCAGCCCAGCGCTGCGTCTGCTACAGCTGCTGCTGCCACTTCTCCATATCTGGACTACACAGGAGCCACGTACGCCCAGTACTCTGCAGCCGCTACTGCTGCAGCTGCAGCTGCCGCGGCCTATGAGCAGTATCCATACGCTGCCTCTCCGGCCCCGACCAGCTACATGACAACAGCAGGCTACGGGTATGCCGTTCAGCAGCCCCTTGCCACGGCTGCCACGCCTGGGGCCGCCGCAGCCTTCAGCCAGTACCAGCCTCAGCAGCTCCAATCTGACCGCATCCAATAAAACTGCTTTAATGGAGTTTAGGGTTTAGAGAGTAGGAGATCATGTTTGGACAAACTCTGGAGAGTCACTGAACATTTTACTTGCCTGGAATCAGTATTTCATCAGCAGTACATGTGTAAAATATTTAATATTTATTTACTGGTAAATTATTTAATTTTAATTCAAAGTGATGTGTTTTATTGACTCAAACTGCTGAATTAAGTTATGGTATTTAAAATACAATTATGGACACATAAATCAGGCTTCTTCCAATAGCTCCAATCTTAAGGATCATTTCCTCTGAAGGTTTTTGTTGCCACTTTAGATTAATGTTATGAATTACAACTGTATTCACCCGGACTATACAGACAAACTGTCAGTGTTTATATTCTATACCTCATAATGAATATGAGGTGGCACATTCTACTGGCAATGGCCCTAAATGCTTTGATGCTTCCCTTTAATTTCACCTCAAGATATTGTTTGGATCATATGCAAAATGTAAATTTTGACAAAGCATTTCTGACTGAATGTGTGTTTTAAATTAAACTATTTATGTATTTATTATGAGCCAGAAACAAAACCTTGTGTTCAGGCAGCCCGCTGTGTGAGGGTTAGAGCTGTTGTTCTAAATCAGGAGCACAAAGAGAAAGCTTTATTATGTATAAACAACATTTAGTTATTTGATCTTTTCTGTAGCCACCTTTTCTTAACAAAATTCTTAATCCTTTTACAATTCTTTTTATACTGTACATGAAACTATTGTGAATTATTTTAATGTTTTAAAAGCAAGGTCACCTTATACCTTGCTCTTGGTAATGCATGACAAAAACAATGGTTATTTTGTTAAATAAAAGAAAATGTATTCTCAATTTGTACTGGTATTTCTTTTCGCTTAAGTGTATTCTGAAAGGTTTTTAATACAAAATAAGATGTCAAAATCAATCACCAATCACCACGGCACCTTTTTGCATTGAGAAAGTTGTGCAGCACACTTCATCTTGTGGGTAGTACACAGACCCTGGAGGACTCCCTCTTCCCCTCATCATTTGTGGTTCATGCAGTCCAGCAATGTGAGGAGAAAAGACCCTTACAGTGGGGCTTTTTATAAAGTTTAAAGGTGCATTATGTAACTTTCAGCAGGAGGCACATGACCTATTTTCCTTACGAAGCTAAAGCCATATGTCGGAATATTCTCCATGTAAACAAGCAAGAGGAGGAAGAGTCAGGTTTGTGGAGATGCAAACCTGCTCATAGAACCCATTTTGAGAAATAATGGATTATTTGGTCTTTTTATGTTTGTCTCCATCACATATCTGTGGTTTTGAATAAAACACATGATCATATTTATGTGTGTAATTTTTGACAACTTTGTATTGTATAAGTTGAATTTACATTTAAAATCAACATAAAATAATTTCTGTTAGATTCTTCATCGGTCTAAAGAATATAGAATGTTTATTCATAGAATGTTGTTGTGTTAATTTGATTTAAATGATGCACTTAGTTGCAAATGTTTGGCTAGATCTCTGGGCTGGGTTGCTGTGAAATTTAGAGAATCAAAATGGACAGTTTTTTGTCAAGAAATGAGAAACTTGTGCGAGAAAATGAAAATCTGAAAATAGCAATGCAACGTTTAGTCAGTGAAAACAACCGACTATCATTTAATCAGCAGAGGACCTACAACACCACTCTGGAGGATGCAACACTGCCAGGTAAGATTGTGTTACAACTTTGACACCTGATGTTACAAAAAGTTATTTACATTTTGTCCATACTATCTTTTTCTTATTATGTTGTAGGTGGCTCACCCTCGTTCACAACATCAAATCAGCACCAGTCCATCAATAATGAGAAGCAGTTCAGAGAAGGTCTGCAGCCACATCGCACGTCATCTCCATATAATTTAAAAACATTTTTTCAGAGCTCCTGTTATGTGGAAAGTAATGACACAGGATTTGACAGCCAAGACCATCTGAGGGATAAAGGTATGTTAATATCATATTCATATTTAACTTGTCCTCTTCTCCATTGTCTGTAAATTGCTGTCATCCACATCAATCAAATAAGAAATGGATTCAAAATATGATCTTTTTATATATGGTTGCCTCTCATTCAGTGGTCTTTGTCAGTTATGTAAAAGCTGTAAGCAAGAGCTAATATGGAATGGATATGAATACAAAGGTCTATTGAATACAAGGTCTATTGTTGGTTGACAGGTTTTATTTCAATAATGAAATTAGTTGCCCCTGAGGGGCAACTTATTCATGCGTTCATTCAATTTATAAACTAAATGTTTTGTGCTTTTTCCTCCACAATATAACTTTGTTTTCTCCTTTTTCTTCAGAAGAACATGAAAGGCTGCTTGGAGAGATTGCCTATCAATTAGACAGGAGGATTCTTTCCTATATTTTCCAAAGCAACAAAAGGTTCTATGGATACAATCTGATAAACATACCCAGCAAGATTATTGACGTAAGAAATGTAACATACAATTTAAATTCAGTCTATTTTATATTTTGATTTACTATGCAAAATAAGACACTATACGTATGTACATACATAAACACATATACACAGATGGGGTTTGCGCTGCCTGGAATTTTCTACAGTATGAAGGTTAATATTAAATTAAAACACTGTCCTGTGAAAAAAATGCAAGACAAAGAATTTCAGTACTGTGGGGCATACCAGGATAACATCTCCATGGAAACAAGCAGATAGCTGAACATTAAAAAGTTACACAATGAACCTTTAGTAATGGTGAACTATCTCTATAGGTCAGCACCCATCCTCTGACAGGAAAAGTGGATGAAGAGTATAGACTTCACCTGAACAAGAGATATGAAAAAATTAAGGAAACATTGAGTAGTAACGGATACAAGATCACGCTGCATCCTCAGTTTTCTGAATTTATTGTGAACACGTATGGGATTCTGCAGACAAGGCCTACACCAGGAAGCTCACAGGCGATGGAATATCTTGACCCAGTGTTTTTGAGGAGTATAATTGAGACCACAGCTCCTTTAAAACTTCAAAAAGACCTAATGCTGTTACTCGACTGTCTCTGCGACTTGGCTGCGAAGGATGAGAAAGCCCTTCTCTTGTGGTAGATGCGCCCAGGGATCTACAAACATAAACAAGCCAAAAACTTTATTAATAAAAGCTAAAAGCATATAGTCTCACATTGTAAAGATTGACTTAATATCAAAGGTGTAATAGGCTTTAAGCAATAACTGTTGAATCTTTGTGGTCATTAAAATTTGTAAATATTGACTTTTTGGGGGGGTCCAAACGTTAAAACAGGATATTTTTTTTGAAACAAAGGTTACAGTCAAGTAGGCCTACATATCTAAGTCTCCTTTCTTTGTACCAACATAGTCCTGAAAACTAAGATATCAACTTTGAAGATTGCAGCTATCACGTCTAACCTCATATACACTGCTGCACAACTCTCTGTGATACAAGGCAAAATCTTTGCCGCCCCCTACTGGCAACTTTGGCGTTTTACATAAAAAAAAAACAACAACACAAAAAACAAAAACAGAAGTTGTAATGACTTGTCCACATGTCCAGTTGTCCCATACAATTATATTATTTTAAGATGTAAAACATGAAATACCAACGACAATGCTGGCCTATCCAAAAGTAGTACAACAAATCTGAATTATGCACATTGGCCTATGCAAGCATTAAAGGACATAGGCATATAGGAAGTGATATGTTTTATGATGGGAAAATGAGATTAGGTTATTAAGAGTCCAGTTTACTGTGACTTTTTTTTGCATTTTTATTGTGTATTCTTTGGAAAAACCAGACATTGTATAAGTAGCCTACTTTGCATCCATACATCCAAGGTTATATTTATATTTTATTTATCTTATTTTACCCCTACTTGTGTGTTTACCCTGGATCATCAGCTCCTAACTATCCTTTCCGCGTTTGATATTTAACTAATTCATAAAATGTTGGCCACTCTAGGCTGTAAAATAAAAAAAATAAAAAAAAGAAGCTCCATTGCCAAGCGCAGGGGGCGGGGCTTAGAGGAGACGGGGCGGGGCTTCAAGGAGACGGGACGTTCAAACCACTCCATAAAGACATCCGCCTATCTCTGTTCAGGCTGGGAGTTTTAAAAAAAATTAACTACAACATGCAAAATATGAGTCTAGATTAAGTTACGTATAAACGCCAGCATCCATAGCCGGGTCCGAGCCAAGGTGAGACAGATCCGAAGATGCCACGTTGCCTTTGGCGTGTCTGAAGTTGCTAGCACTGCACCATCTGGACCGGACAGGTGACTCCTTTAGCTAGCACTCAGTAGGGTTCAGAAACACACCTGCCTAAAGACTGTGCGTTATGTTCATTTGTGCAATTAACTTCCAACTATTATAGTATCACGTGTGTTTTAGGGTCATTTTATTATTAGCGTCGCTCACCTTTGAACAGCTAACCTCGTTGACAGCTTGTTACGTGCAGTGACTCAGACAGGGCAGGGGCTCGGTCAGGTTTACCTCTCACGTCAAGTCTTTGTACTGATTTGTGAATGTTGGATTAGACCATAATGGCATAATTGGTTTAAGTGGAACAAAAGTTTTTTTTTTTTATGCAGTAGGCCTATGACAGTATGCTACATCAAAGTACACATTATCAATCAGCATGTTAAATAGTGGCTCAATGTGTATGCATTATAATGTCATGATTCTGTACAGTTTAACGTAGGCTACTGTTATTAATTTATGGATTTATGTAAGCAATGACGTTGTTGGACAAACCCTCAATTTATCAGACTCTAGATTTGTTCTCTGCAATGTAGTGTGGCATTTGGTCACGTTGATATTCCTTAAATTTTCTGCATATTTAAGTTGTGTAGTTTAGGCAGGCATGTGTCTGAGATGCGGATTTATGAAGTAAACTGAATTAAACTGATCCCCATTAGTCTTAAAGTAGTCCCTAGGATGCCTTGCTAAGCTCATAAGCAAACACGATCTTCTATTTGACTGCCATCATGTCAGTACATGCTTCAGTTGGTACATTTCCATATCTCCTTGTATAGACATGTGCTTTTTCTGGTAAACAACTAAATCTATTTTGTAATATTCTTTTTTGCTCTACTTTAGCCACCTCTGCTTCGCTGGACATCAAAAAAAATCTGAAGGTGGAATGATTTTTCTTAACATTGTTGTCTAAAGGAGGGGTATGGCCCTGCGAACATCTGCTTTTCCCAACTGGTTTGTTGCAGCCATCCATGCAATAGGCTGGGTACTAATTGTACCTTGTTTTTGGTTTTTGGATCGGTTTATTGCTTCATGGAAATCCACAACATTGGAAAAAAGTCTGCGAGAAGAGCAGGAATGTTACCTTCATCCTCTGGAGGTGTTTTTCAGCTCAATCTTATTTTTTATTCTTTTTCTGATTGCATGTCCCTTTGCCTTCATCGGCTTCTTACTATGGGCACCTCTTCAGGCCTGTCGTAGACCCTTTTCCTACCATAGAGAAACAAAAATCCCAGAAAAAGAGAGTAACTTTAAGTTGACAGAGAAGACCTCATTCGGATTTGCCACTGCTAATTTGTGTCTTTTACCTGACAGTGTAGCTCGCTTTAACAACCTCGGACACACACAGCGCAGAGCAACAGCTATTGGTCAACGTATTGCACATGGTGTTCATCGCCCCCAAATTCGTATCATTGTAGAGTCTCCGAGCAGCTGTGGCACCCTCAGCCCTTCTGTTAGCATACTTTCTGAGGGTAGCTCACCATGTCCCGAGGCTACAAGTAAACAAATAGCCCCAGCAGGTGGTACCTATGGCTCCACAGACAATCACAACACAGTTACAAAGCCTGCAAATGTAGAGGCAGTCATACCGAACAGTGACATGGACGATCAATTGATAGACTCTCCAACTACCCCGCTAAATTCAAATCAAAACTCCAACCAGCAAGACCGACCCCGTGCTCTACTCAGTCGTGGCCACAGCTCAGACGATAATATAATTTGGGAAATGTCATCATTGTTTCCAACTAATTTGGATGTAATCTGTCTGGAAGAGGTGTTTGATAAAAGAGCAGCACAAAAGCTCATAACTGCACTTAAGCCTGTGTTTGGACATATTCTGTATGATGTTGGGGTGTACGCCTGCCAGCCCCCATGCAAGTGCTCCACTTTTAAGTTCTTTAATAGTGGCTTGTTTGTTGCGAGTCGCTTCCCAGTGCTGCAGGCTCAGTTCCACTTTTTCCCAAACAGCCGCGGGGAGGATGCGCTAGCCGCAAAAGGGCTGTTGGCCACAAAGGTAACACAATTTAATTTAGTGGTTCACATCTGGTGTAACTTTGGGATCCATTTAAGCCATCATGACCTTCAAGCCGCAACTAAAAGATGAATATTTCAGTATAATGAATTATGCATTACATTTTGCACTTGGGCCTTTTTAGTTTGATATCGTATTACAGTACTTTCTTCAGGAGTTCTGTCAATTCAAGCACTATTGACAGAATCATTCATCAGATCATTTTTTGGCAAAGGCCCAAGATGCATTAAGAATTCATTTCAGACCCACCAGTTGAGAACCACTACTTTTAAATGTTTGTCAATGACAATTAAAAATGTCTCTTTTGATTGTACCATAAAATGTAAAAAATGTTTTAATTTGTGTAGCTGCTTATTGGGAAGAATGAAAGACAAAAGGATGTGGTTGGATTTTTTAATTGCACACATCTTCATGCCCCTGAAGGCAAGTATGAAGTTTGTTGATATTAAAAGGTGTGTCCTTCTCTAGTCCTGGTTTGATTACAGGTTTATTCCATGTTTAGTCCCAGTTTGGTTGTGGGGTGTGCCTAAAATGCAACCAAATGTATGGTGCTATGAAAAGGCATTTTAATAGATAAATACTTTAATAATAGGATAATAGGAATGTAGGATGTAATTAAGATTAGATTAATTATATCCTACTTTCAGAATAGCTTTAGCCCTCAAATTTTCTGCAGAAAAAAATAACTATGTATATTTACAGGTGAAGGAGTAATTCGTTGTATACAGTTAGACATGGTAACTAAGTGGATTGCCGATTTTCAAGCGGCAAACACTGTCCCGGATGAAGATGTGGTGTTTGATGTTCTCTGTGGAGATTTTAATTTTGACAATTGCTCACCTGGTGCGTCTCCTGTTATTTATGAGATATTCTTTTGTTCTTTATGTATTAATAATTTTTCTTTTGTAATATATTCTCCAACTGTGTTGTAGATGACACGTTGGAACAAAATCACTCTCTATTTGAGATGTACATAGATCCATGCAGAGCTGGTCCTGGCAAAGAGAAGCCTTGGGTCTCTGGTCAGTATTGCATATAAATAATAATAATGTGCTACATTTACCTCGGTCCTGTCATTTGTTTTCAAATGGAGCACTGAACAATATATTTTGTGAGTAATTTTTTTTTTTTTTTTTTTTCTGTAGGAACTCTCTTGGAGCAGCCCACTTTGTATGAGGAAGATGTAAATTCACCAGACAGTTTGCAAAGGTATAATTAGATTTGTTGCGATTAATCTATTGATCTATTAATCTATCAGCAGGTTTTGATCAATCTAATGACTCATTAATTTCATCTGTGATTGATGTGAAATTATTTGTCATATTTTAAACAGAACTTTGGGAGATGAGAAGTTGAGAAAGCAGTACATCTCTCCTCCGGTCCCTGCTGCAGGACAACCTTTGGTTTACCCCGAAAATGGCCAGCCTTGGATTGGACGCAGAATTGACTACATTTTGTACCGCCAAAGCTCACTCTCCAAACACTACAAGACGGTAAGTTACTGTCTTACAGTGTTTGTTTTTTTGGTTTTTTTTTAATGATGATAATCGGAAGAATAATTCAAACTCTTTGTGCTTTTTTTTACTAGGAAATAGAAGAGGTGCACTTTATAACTCATTTGGCCGGACTTATAGACCATATCCCTGTCAGTGTCAGACTAGGTATAAAAAAGGACGTAGAGGACACAGAGAATATTGAGGAATGAAACTCAGGTTTACACAAATGGGATAAAAGGGAATGTACATGTTTAACAGTAATTTATGCTTTATTTTATATTTTAGGAAACTGAAAATTGTAAGGCCTTTTCAGGCCTCACCACTTTTATAAAAGTATTTTTTGTCCTTTTTTTATTCAGCGTTTTATACTGAAATAAATGGCAACTGATTTTAACATGTCAGTTTTTCTAAACGTCACAAAATAAAAATGGGATTTTATATTGGAACAATTTTGGATGTGTAATTTTTTTATCACTTGTTTTTCCTTTAGCTTATTTACCATAATAACCATGAACAGCAGGGCGCGCTCTAAGTAGAACAACTAAACACGAAGAAGTACAGCAACCTATCAAATTTAAGATCACATTTCTACTTCCTGTTTTTAGCCATGCTCGCGGTTTACCGCTTTTAGCTGCATGATGAACATTTGCAATAACCTTAAGCCTCTGGCTCGGCTCTCTTTGTTATGTTCTAGTCGCATTTTGCCAAAGACGAGGTTTCACAATTACTGGACAGCCCCAAAGAAATGTAACGGTTGCCAAACTGCCCTGTGGAAACTACCTCCAGTGCATTTGTTAGGACACGGAGTGTCTCTGGTGTACCCCTTTAGAGGCTTTTCAGACAGTGATTTAAACCATTTGTCCACAACTGATCCGACAAGTGACTCCAGTGACAACTATACCAGGGATGAAGGTGAGTTATGACCACTAGACCAGCGTGCTGAAGGTGTTTGTATATGCGACATGTTCGCGCGGAGTACGTGCTCGTACCAAATCAAACACTTGGGACGAGGCTTGAGTGTCCCAGAGGTGTCCACTAATGTTTCAGAGGATATTTAGGGCCCGTCAACAAATTGCTGTACTGGGACAAATTCAGTTAATTAAAAATGAAAACATTTAACGAAAAATAATACATTTAATTAAAATAAGACAAGCTTATAAGATCTATCTGAAATATATGTTTGAAATGATAATTAACATCATAAATACATAAACTGTTTTTCTTCAATTTAGATTTTGAGAACGCTTATGCAGAGTAAATATACATGATGAGGAAGATCGAGTACGATAATTGATTTTTGTCATGCATTTTCAATTTTAAAAGAACTAAAAAGGTAGCTTTTTCTTCAATAGTGCTTCTATTCTCTGACTCTAAAGTTTAGTCTAAACTAATATAGAATTGTTCTACATGGTAATGAGGATTGGGTATGGCAATGGATTGTTTGTAAATCTGCGTTTTCAATAAAAAATGTTTTCTGTAAATATTGAGATTTTTCTTCAGTAGCATCTAGGGTTTGTGAGTGACTGACTTCAAACTAATCCAGAATAATTATACATGATGAGAACGATCGGGTACAGCTATTGATTTTTGTCCTTGGCGTTTTCAATAAAAGAAATATATTTTACTCAAGCTGTATCTTATATAAAGAAGAGCTGATCATGTGTGTGCTTCTGGCTCCACCAGGCTCACCATTTTGGTCTTAAAATGTTCATATTTAGCCACTCTCTGTGATCCTGCTATTTTTATTTTGCTATTATGTCTGTAACTCAAGATATGAACATTAATAAGAGACAAATCAGCTGCTTTCTTTCCCCGAGGTCACCCTCCCTGAGCATTAGCAGCAGGTTTGATTAACCACATTGCTAAGGGCCTGCCCCCTGCCAAACCAGGGGCGTGGTTGAAAGGGGTGTGCTCTTCAACAGCTTCATTCCATATTAGCTTGTTGGTTGCTATGATACTTGTGGTTGGAATTCCAAATATGGAATTCTGCTCCAAATTCGCTCCTATAACTGCCAGCCTCCGTGAGCTTCATTTGGCTGAAGGTTATGGGTGATGTCACACTCCCTTAATCCACTTCTTTATACAGTCTATGATTTTACTGCCAAAAAAAAAAAAGGTAGGTAGGTTTTCTACACTACTCAAAAAAATCAGTTAAAATGTAGATTTTTCTTTTCCCATTTATCTTCATCCTCCTTCCTCTCCTTTCCATCATATTCGTAGTGGCCCCAAACAAAGAGCAAACCTGGAGTCCTCCTCGTGCAGTGGACCCTTCCTTTTTTGATTAGAGAAAAGGTGGAATCAGTGAGTGACCTGTGGGACTAACTTAATCAACTTATTGTATTCATATTTTACTGTCCATGTGCATGTCTGCCAATGTAGCTCTCATCGACGTTGTGCCACTCACTGGTTTGACTGGCGCAGTGAGAGAGAAAGGAGAGCGCTCTGATTGTCTGAGTAGACTCATGTGCGGATTTGCTTAGACCATTTTAAGATTTTCTGCCAACTATTTTATTTTATTTATTTATTTATTTATTTTAATTAGGACAGTGCATATTAATCAACATGTCAACAAACAGCATCAATGTAAATATGCCGGAATTGGCACAATAGCTACTTTACACCCGTTGTCCTAAGGCAGGTCAAAAACAGGAAATTTAAACTACTTGCATGTCAGGCCCTTACACTCATAGCTAATGTACATAAAAGGCTCTACTTTGGAGTGGGTGGTTCTCAAAACTTAAAAGCTATTGAAGAAAAACGGTTCATATATGTATTATGTTAATTACTATTATTTATAAACATATATTTCATTTGTATATTGTATTGTATAAATGGCTTGTCAAATTTTTATTTATTCATTTTGATGTGATGAGTTTGTCCCAGTATGACAATTTCTTGGCAGTCCCTAAATATCACCGAAACATTTGCTCACACCTCTGGCGAAGTCAGACTCTGGTCCGGCTCCATCACGCAGTTCTGTCTGTGAGCACAAATATGTCGACTATCAAATATCCAGACAACTTCACCACGTCTAGGCCACACTAGGCTTACAATATGAAAATAATTACAGGTTAAATGGTGTCTTCAATTAAAAGTAGATGCATTATTATTTACTATTCATACTATTAGGCCTATGTTAATGTTAATCCATGGAATTCAGAATGATACAAAAATAGGACAGTTATAGCAATTGAACATGTACATCTTTTAAATGATGGAATGTTCTCAAAATATCACCTTTAACAGGAAGCTGAAATAATAATAATAAAGAATAGTTTATAATGCTCTAAGCTAATTATTTTATTTACTGTGTTTTTATTTTGCTTCTAACTATTTAGTCGACTAGTCAGTGATTTATTTTTTGATCAACTCGATAATTCTATTGTATATTTATTAACATTGTATATTTTTAAAATGCATTTTATCTAGACAAATATGCATTGAGACAGAGAACATTTATGTATAAAGTGTATTATTGATTTAAAAATAACAAATTGTGTATATTCATAAGGACATTTTGCTTTCTTTTTGAATTATCTTTGTTATTAAAGGTCTTTTGGCACATGCTTTAGAGCCTGTATTGTCCAGATAAAGGCTGCCAATTATTAAAATTGTCAATAGTCTAGTGTTATATTAGTCCTCATTTCTCGCAAGTCTTAGAGAATAATTGTTACAGCCCTGTTGTATTGTTCTATGATTATGTGTTAGTATTTCTAAATTGTACTATTGAGCTACATTGACGTAATTTCCTTTGTGTAAATTGTAACTGACCCTAATAAATTGTGGTCCTACAGGATCCCCTCGGGATTTCTCTCTTGACGTACTAGTGGCTCTTCTGAAGCAGGAAAATGCACTGGACTTGTGTGTCATCAAAGTCCCAGAGCAGATCAATTATGCACACTACTTAATTGTTGTCAGTGGCTACTCAACAAGACACCTCAAGGCTATGGCGCTTTATGCTATCAAAGTGGTAATATAGCATTTCCATTTCAAATATTGCATTGCTCTTTAGTTTTTTTTTAAACTACTCTTTCTAGACTGGCTTCTGAAAAAGGACTTTCTTTTTCAGTATAAATATTTGAAGAAAAAACATCAACCGGATGTCAAAATTGAAGGAAAAGACACAGAGGACTGGATGTGTATAGACTTTGGTATTTAATTTCAGTATTTCAGTTTTTACATAATGGCTTTTCTCTCTAACTACTACCACCACCTTTTAACATATTGGCTCTTACTTTTATTAATTTTCTTATAATTTTTCTTAGGTAATATGGTGGTTCATTTCATGCTGCCAGAGTCCAGGGAGGTTTATGAACTGGAAAAGTTATGGACGCTCCGCAGCTACGATGAACAACTGAGGAACATGCCTGTAGAGAAATTACCAGAAGATTTTATTTATGATCTTGAAGTTACAAAGTGACTCGAATTATAAAAAAAACAAAACACAGTTGCTTTTCTATAGTTTGTGAAAATCTTAAATTATTGAGCATTATCTTTAAATAAATTACAACAATCGACTCAAATATTGTCTTTTTTTTACACAGTTTTGAAAAAACATGAGACATCTGAATTGGGTTTATGTATTGATAAACTTGTTGGCAGTTATTTCCAAAGTTTTAATTTCTGTCATTATCTAGTAGCGAAAATTCTATATTATGTAAACCACAGTTATACTTCAGTTTTTGTCAGTACTTTTGTGAGAAATGGAGTCTGCTGTCCGATTGAAAACTAAAGTGACAGTCAAAGGAAACAACCACACCAATCTTCGGTAAAATTTCGGCAGAGTGCTCTTCAGAGAAAATAGTTGCCATTAAAGTAGTCTTGGTGTTAAGGGGTTGAAAGCTTTTGTGCCCTGTTATCTGAAGAACTCAAAAGTTAGTGGACTTGAGCAATTTACCTCCTTTCGTACATGTGTAAATAAGGTTTAAATGGTTTTGTAAGCAACATTTCTATCACTAAAGTCAATACAAGCCTGAAACCTCATCTTTAACAATACTTTAATGATTTTATTTATTTTGGAGATTTATTTATAATGTTATGTCCAACTTTTTTGGATTGTCTTTGCTTCTATTTTGTACAAACAAAATACACGCACATTGTAATCTCACCATTTACTCCAAAACAGCAAGATATTTTAAAGTGTGATATCTATTTCTGAATCGGTGAAGAACAGTCAGCTACTCAGAGATACTCTTGAGAGAGAGAAGTCATGCACCCTCCCATCAGATGCATGCTATATAAGTCCAAGAAAAGATTGGCTTTACAAGATTTGTGGAAGAGGCAGTAAACAGACCAAAGCTGCATCTGCAAAAAATGTAAGTACGTATGGACAAAAAGGCTATTCTGAAAGACTTAACTCTTCTAATTTAATCTTGATTTTTGTGTGTATGTGTGTGTGGCCCAGGAACCAATCCACACCAGTGATGTCGATGAATATTCTGGCTTTCTGCCTTCTGATGTGTCTCTGTTTGGGTTCTGAGGCATATCCAGTGAAGCCTACTAGTCCGAAAGAAGGTGCTCCTCCTGAAGAGCTTGCCAAATACTTCTCTGCAATAAGACATTACATCAACCTCATTACACGGCAGAGGTCAGTTTGCTAATGGATAGATTAAACAGTTTGTCATCATGATGGAGTAATTCAATCTTGTTCTTTCGACAGGTATGGCAAGAGGGACATCCCAGACAATGGATTTTCAGATATGTTGATGAGGGACAATATGCCAGGGAACAACTATAATGGGTTAGTGATCACAACATTATAATTTACAGGCTTTTTATTGATAGAAAAGAAAGAACAGATATGCACTGTAGTTCTTAGGAGCTCTCAATTTGTATTATTTTAATAGCACCACAATGTGTCTGAAGAAGGGTTTTACCCTGAAATGTCACATTGTCGTGCTAAAATAATAAAAAATGGAAAAAAAGCTGCGTCTGTTCTTTTTTTTTTTTCTCTACAGTTTGTGTATTTGGACCCAGCATGTAGTCGCAACTTTTTATCGGATTTACCTATTTGGTCAATGAATTCTTAATGTTTAGATAAGACTCTTATAAAATCACAACCTGTATGTGTCTTTTAATACGAAATTATCTATGCTGTTTTTATTTTCTATTTCCTTCTAAATTCTAATAATATTAATTTGTTCTAGGTTTGATGGTTTGCCATTCTTGTGGTAAAATGAAGCCCAGTTACTCTCACCACTTGTCACTGCCATGTGCCTACACACTTAAGTTAATTTATGTTGCAACGTGCATGCAATAAATATTTTGTCAAGATGTCTCTGTCTGTGATTACTTCATTTCCAATCCACCAGTCCCTGCAACTGTTTTTATTAAATAATGGAGCCATAGTGACCTCTACTGATAAGTGGATAGAATACCACACAGTTTGAAAGGTAAAGTAGCCATGTAAAATGAGTGTGCTTGAGCAGTGTGGAGTAAAAATACAAAAGAAATGTTGATTTTTATTTATGTGTGGTTTGGATGACTCAAAAGATGTGGATAACTATGATAACACCGTGGCATGTTTGATTTCTTGAATATTTGTTTAGTTACAGTAGAAGTCTTACTTTTTAAAATTAAATTAGAGTGAATTCCCTGTATGTTTCTCCCTGCTGTCCAAGTTATAGCTTGTCCAGAAAGAGTATGAGCTTGTCCCGGATTGATCTGGTTTACACAAGTTCAGTAAAAATCAGATTCAAAAGTTTGATAAAATCGTCTTCCTAGATATGCTACAACCCACGTAGTGTTTGGTACGCCATTTTAAGTGATATTTGCTGTGAAAATTTTGCAAACCAGCTGCTTTATTTGGATAATGTGAGCCATAGAGTGCGCGGTGTGAACTCCTGTGTCGTGCGCTTTGCGTCCGGCTCAAGTGAAGCGTTGGCGCGGCGGCGTGTGTCACTGGAAGAAGCACTGCCTTTGGGCAACCCGTGGGAGATATCTTTGTCTTTAAGATACTATTCTGGAGTCATGAAAAGAAGGAAACTTTAATTACGCCACAGGGCCCTTAAGCGACGATTGGTAAGGCCACACTCAATGATTTCATTCATAAAACCCCTGTGCGGGAATCGGCTCACTTTTACGCTCGCTGTAGTAGTCGTTAGCATACGAGCTACACGGGGGGAGCTAGCTAATATCAGCTAATTTAGCGTTGCGTTTTTTGTGATCTAAGCATGTTAAACGTTATAATATTCTAATGACACTAGGTATCATTATATCACAGGATTAAAGGGTAATACAATGTAAATAGACATATATTTATACTTTACGATGTGATCTCTGAACAGTTGTAAGCTAGCTGCACTACTAGCATTTACAATGATAACGGTTGTAAAACATGATAATTGATTATTATGCCTGCGTGACAGCGTTTGTTTTATCTTTAGTTTGATTTGAATTAGATCAATATCGTTTCATTAGATGTTGTTTTGTAACAAGAAGAAGTGTTAATTAGCAACCAATGGCTTCTTATATCTTCCCCTGTGTTGCCTCACATTGGTTACACGTGTCTTGAGCAATGTGAGTTTTAAGGTCCGTAATTTTTCAGTCCCTTGTTTCTTGGAACTGCGTTTTTGTCAGGCATTATGCCAAGACCTCGACTACGGCCAAGTAAAAGTGACTTAAATTACGACACATCAGTTTTATTCACTTAGGCATTATGTAAGAAGTTAATTCAACTACAACTCTTGATCTGGCAATTTCATTCTGTAAACTGTAGCCCTTATTGTATGCCCCTTTATCAGGAGGAATCCCTAAAATGTACTGTTATGATGAACTGAATGTATGTTCAAGTCGATCCTGTAACGTGTCTCCATCTATTTACACGATGTGAATAAATTAACCTTAGATGACTTTTCTTTGATTCAGGGCGAGAACCAGATGGGCCTGAAGCAAAGAAAAACAAGGCTCTGATTTGCACTGATGATTTATACAAAGGAAGATTCTTCTTGGTATGCTATTTTCAATCAAATTACGTGTTTGGCTTTGTGTATTTTTAACTACTTATTTTAGGCCTTGTGCCTTTCTTTTAATAATGTTGAACTCCCATGAGGCACTACCATTCACATTAAAAGCAAGTCTGGTTGTTTATCTGTAGCTCCTCAGTTGCATGATGAGTTTACTGTGCTGAGCTGAGAAGAAAAAACATGACCGTTGCCAATGCGAAGTCTGGAACTGGTATGCCTAATTTTACTTTCCAAATGTTCAATCAAATGTAAATGTTCAGTGTAAGTTTATTATTGTGAGTCTCTGTAACTAAGCAGTTGTTAAACAGCTCCATTGTGACACAACGTGCCTGTCACTGATGCAATGAGTCATCTTTTCTGTGAATTGGTTCATTCATTGTCAGCTTGTTCTTGCCCCATAAACCTTTGTGTTTGATGTTTGCTTCAAGCCATGCAGCAGATATTGGACAATTTAAAAGACCTACCAGTGGGGACAGGAGCCAAAGATATTGACTTAATCTTTCTCCGGGGTGTCATTGAGAGCCCCATTGTGCGCTCTCTTGCAAAGGTAATGGAAAAACTCACCCTGAGTGCCAAAATATAAGGAGTCTTTACTGCAGAGATCAATAGGATCAATAAATAGTCAAATCTTAAAATTACATCTTACTGACACATATTGTCATTATTTTTATTTGTTATTCAACTAAAGGCCCATGAGCGTCTTGAGGACAAGAAGTTAGAAGCTGTTCGAGACAACAATATTCAACTAGTTACTGATATTCTTACCTCTCTCACTGACCTATCTGAGAAAAATACTGCTGCTGCCGAACTTGCTAAAATCCTCCAAGAACCACACTTTCAGGTAATTTCTTTATGTATTTTACTTCTGTTGCTATTGAATCTTTGAGAGTAGCCTTTGATCCAAAGGAACGTGTCATAGCTTTTCACCCATCTTTTTTAATCCACCATGTAGTGCATTTGAGCTAGCTACTCTCGCCTATCACTCCTCTTTAGTCCCCACCCATTACTGTGACACTGGAAGGAGGGGTGTTCTTTGACCAATGGCATGCAGGGTGCACACGGGTAAATGCAGGAGAGACTGATAACATTTTTAGTAAATCCTCACATGTGCTTTTGCATCTTTGGCACTTGAACCAATGCAGGATTTGAGTAGTTACTCCTGGGGTAAGACCTTGATTTCAGTTTCTTACCATTTTGCAGTTTTATTTAACAGGGACAATTTGTTTCTATGTTTTTCATGATTTTAACTTACTATTTTATTTTTGCTTTCATTAAGTTCAATTGTTTATTCTTGTCTATTTTAGTCTCTGATAGAGGCTCATGACAAAGTCGCTGCAAAGTGCTACGAAATGCCTACTGCTGCAGTCAACCATGACACTACTACCACTTCATTCATGCCAGCCGATGCTTTCAGGATCATTGGCATCCAGAAGAAAGCTGGGGAACCCTTGGTAAGTTACAATGACTTTGATATTGCTATTGCCAGCTATTTAACAGAGTATCAGACACCTTTATGATTACATTATATATATGTATATATTTTTTTTTAGGGAGTGACTTTCCGAGTGGAGAATGGAGATTTGGTGATTGCACGTATTTTGCATGGCAGTTCGATTGACCGACAAGGAATGCTGCACACGGGTGACATAATCCGTGAGGTGAATGGCCGTGAGGTCAGCTGTAACCCGCACGAGCTACAGGAGGTACTGAAGCAGAGCAGCGGCAGCATCACTCTCAAAGTCGTCCCCAGTTATAGAGACGCCCCAGCTCCACCGCAGGTACAACTATTCAGTGTATATGGATTTTACTGGCCTGCAAATGTGGATTTCAAGTAATTATTATACAGTGTAAAATAAACTGTTATGCCATTTTTGTGAGTGCCCTTTACCTGAGACTGAATGAATGTGGGCTGACCTGTGTGACCGTAGAATGCTTGGCTTTTGAAAATTGAGACCAGACCATCTATAATTATCACTCCACACACTATCTGGGACGTACACCACTATTTCCCGAGGCACCCCCCACTCCTTACAGTAACAGGCACTGACAGCAGCTGGCATGCGCACACACTGCTTGTAGGACTATTATGTCACCCCCTCGGTTCTTGTATCAACGCTGGTGTAGTTGACTTTCAACAGTAAACTAGAATGATAGAAAAATGAACTTGCATGTTTTTTATACATTTTGTAGACAATATTTCATCAGTGTCATTGTGAAATCCACGAAATGTCATATTTTTGTAATAATTGATTTTGTTCTTAGGCCTTTCTGAAGCCACACTTCAACTACAACCCGGCCACAGACAACCTGATTCCTTGTAAAGAGGCAGGACTGGCTTTTTCTAAAGGAGAAATTCTTCATGTAGTAAACAGAGAGGATGCCAACTGGTGGCAGGTGAGCTGGTAGACATATTGAATAAAAACTATGTTGCATTTTTCCTAAAATATATTTGTCCAATATTTTAAAAACTGTTCTTTTTGTTTGTAGGCCTGTAAGGTTGAAGGTGAAGGCACAGGTCTGATTCCAAGCCAGTTCTTGGAGGAAAAGAGAAAAGCTTTTGTGAGAAGAGACTGGGACACATCTGGCACTGGTCAGTTCATCGCAAACACTCACTTGTCGCCCTCAAGTGGACACTGACTGTTTTATACCCATTAGGTTTGTTCTGTGGAATACAAATGTCAAAGAAAAAGAAGAAAAAAATTATGTACCTTACTTCAAAAAATGCAGGTATGTCAGCAACATTCCTCTGAGTTGCTGGGTTTTTGTTGGCTGTAATTTCCTTTTTGAAATGCTTCTCATTTACTTTTGTAATTTGAATTTAAATCTCATAAACAGAATTTGACCGATACGAGCTACAGATCTATGAAGAGGTAACCAAAATGCCACCTTTCCAGAGAAAAACATTGGTTCTAATTGGAGCACAGGGAGTTGGCCGACGGAGCTTGAAGAACAGGCTAATTGTCATGAACCCGCTGCGATATGGGACCACGGTGCCCTGTAGGTGTCTGAGTGATCCTGCTTAGATTCCCTGTGTTCAGAAGACACTAACCTTGGCTCCTCTTCAGTTACTTCACGGCCCCCACGGGAGGAGGAGAGGGATGGGCAGAACTACTGTTTTGTGACACGGGAGCAGATGGAGCGGGACATCAAGGACAGTCGCTACCTGGAACACGGCGAGTACGATGGAAACCTTTACGGCACAAAGATCGACTCAATCCATGAGGTGGTTGAAGCCGGGCGCACCTGCATCCTGGATGTCAATCCTCAGGTTTGTATAAAACCTCTTTCTCTTGTTTTTGGTGATTTTTATGTGTCTAACCGTCTCTTTTTGTCCAGGCTTTGAAAGTATTGAAAACTGCAGAGTTCATGCCATTTGTAGTATTCATCGCAGCTCCTGAGCTAGATACGCTAAGAGATATGCACAAAGCTGTGGTAGATGCTGGACTAACCACCAAGTTACTCACAGTGGGTTCACTTAAAATGCATTGTTTTTAATAATTAATTGAATTCATAGAAGATAATAATGCATTTGCTACATTTGTATTGACAGGAAAATGATCTAAAGAAGACTGTGGATGAAAGTGCCAGGATTCGACGAGCTTACAGCCACTATTTTGACCTAACTATCGTCAGTGACAATCTAGACAAAGCTTTTGACAAGCTGCAGGACACGGTGGAACGGTTGTTTGAAGAGCCACAGTGGGTTCCTGTCAGTTGGGTCTACTAATGCGCTCCCATAGGACAGATTAGTCCTCTGGGCCCAGAACTACCAGGACCTGAAAAGTTTAACACTGCAAGAGTTCAGTAGCAGCTTGGTGTGTATTTGTCTTCTCAGCAGACTATGCAACTCACAACTCATGTAAGTGTACTTATTTATTTATGTAGTATTTTTAAACTCTTGATTGCAGTTGGCAGTCGTCTTACTGAAAACACTGAGAGGCAGTATATTTTAAAGATGAATGCCATGTTTTGTTATTTTACATTTGAAATTGTCAAAATATTTATCTGGCAAATTAACAAGGGCTTACTCAGTGAAAATATACCTCAGTGTTATGGTTTACAGGACATCACTACATACTCCTTCCATTTACCTTAAAATTTTTAATTTCCGTTTAGTGATCCTTCAAATTACAGTTTTTCTCAATTGTGACATTGTTTTCTTGGATATTGTTGCATATTGTTGTCAACACACATTTCAAACACATGGTAAATCACAAAACATTGCTTCCTTCGAGTATTAATACTTTTTTCTCCTTGTACATGTGCATTTATTATAATTGGTAAAAGGGAATTTATTAAATTGTGATAAACTCAAGTATGTCATTTAAGATAGGATTTTGTGTATTTTCATATTGTAGAAATGGCTCTGAAATTTGAAAGGGGGAAATTAAGCCATGACAAACAAAAAATCAATAGTTTCGGTAAAAGTATTTTTTTTCTAACAAATTTGTAGTGCTAACCTCCTGCCTGTTACTTGTAACCTAAACACTCTGGAGTCACCTTTGTCACAGCTCATTGCCCTGTTCACTTGTGAAAACCTGTTAATCTCCTAAAATTTCTTATGAAGTTGAACTTTATGCAAATTTTTATACACAACTCTAACGTTAGCATTGTGGCTTAGTAGATTAGAGACTTGTGTTGCATAATAAATTTGGTTAATGTAAGCGATTAAGAAAAACTGTAAACGTCATGTCAGTGTTGTAAACTTTGTTGTACTAGATTTAATGCAATATAAATGTGTTAAACTCATTTTAAATCCATTTCTGCATTGTTACATTTCTTAGGTCTGGTAAATATTTGAATCATGATGAGGTTTATGTGAGATATACTTTTCCAGAGACTTGACAGGCTACATCCCTGTGAACTACACCCCTTTGATGAACTATTACTAATAAGAAACAGTTTTAAACTAATTTGATCTCTTACAGATGGCAAAGACTATGTATTTTTCACATCAATAAATGTTTTTCTAAATGACTTTTTTTTTTTCTTTTACCAACATTACATCTTTAGCCCCACAACATTTCAGACTATGGTGGTTCCTCTTCAACAAAAACATATTTTTCAGAGTGATTACGTTTTGCCAGTCATCCAAGTAGCTTCTACATTTCTGATGCTTTCTGGTAAGAGACTGTTAAGTCTTAAGTTTCAGATTTCAGATTTCATCCAAATTAGTTGTTCACAGTAAGGAGTGGCATGGTATTTAATTAGCTACAAAACTACATGAGTGAAAAATGTGTTTTGATGCGTCATATTAATTATACATTAAAGTATTACTTAACGTCCCATTTTAATATTGAATCTGAATTTAATTGTCCACAGTCACATGACTTCCTATCCGTCTAAGATGGAAGTCTCCTCCGGTTTACTGTTGCCATGGTGAATCCTTTTCTGGGAGCCACTAATCATGGCTTCTCTCCTTTACTTAACTCTCAAGTGAACAAACTTTGAATGGTCTAACTCTACTCCAAACCTGTTTCCTGAAACGGGGAAACTCTGAGTTGGCCCTGTCTCTATAATAAATCACCCATTTTATGCTAGTAATTTGTTGTCTAGTTTGCTTTTAAACACTATGACATAAAATGTAAGCGTACATATAGAGGTTAGCCTAGTCTTTATGATAAGAAAGCATAGACTGTATATAGTTGATGTGAGAAACACAAAGGCTGCAGGTATGTTACTATTTATGGGTTGTGTTCTCGTCCACAAAATCTTAGTTCTGTTCAGGATTTATTAAATATGATGGCACAAATAAAAGCAATATTTAAAAATATAAACAAAGTGTAGCACTCACAATAATTTAAAATGTGTACATTGAGAAGTAAAAAAAAAAGATTGTCAGCAAGAAAAGTGAACAAAGTTCAAGGTGGAGTATGTAACTTCTGTTGAAGGGTCAAGCAGCAGACACCACAGGGCCAAGTTACAGGTCAGACTGTGGAGAGGGACCCCACTCACAGTAAGAATGTATTTTCAGTGTATGATTTAGCAAAAAACATGTATAACTGATTCAATGCAAGACAGATAGATGTGCTTAATGCAATACTGTGGAACATTCCAGGCAATGCAATAACCTGAAAAAGTAGATAGTTCACCTTTAAGAAAAAACATGTTAGATATGCATGCAGGTACAAAAGGAGGTCATGTAGGCAGTGTTATGCAATCACTTGAGAACATCACTGTGATAATGAGGCCAGACCCCTCACAGAGATGCAAAGGATCAGGGGAAGATTTTCTGCCTCCTGCTGCACCTCTGTCCTTAAAGAGTCTCCGTCTTTTTTCAATGCCACATTCGAAGAGCTGAACAGACGCTGAACTCTGTCAAAAACCTCTTCTTCCAGAGTAGTTTGTTTTATGGCACTGAGGGGGAGCTGTTCATCTCCAAGTAAACATTGCACCTAAACAGAACTCACTCAAGTAACCCAAAAATCAAATGTAGTAAATATGAACAGGGCCTAACCATAACACTAGCTATGCTTACAAGCACAAGAAAACTGATCATTATCTGTTATCTGGAGTTATTAGATTACTGCAATGTTGTGTGAATCTGATTTATTTCTCACTGTTGCAGGTGTTGCAAGGAAATATATACAGGTACAAAAAAGAGAAGAGAAGCAGTGCAAATGAAGCTAAAACATTAGCTGCAGCCTCCTACCATAAAGCAACAGATGCTGAAAAGAACAAGAATTCTAAGGTCATTTTCACACATTAGGGCGCTCTGTGGACCCACCCCAGTGTGCAATAGATAGTTATTTTTACTTTACTTTTGGGTCGGCCTTTTTCACATACACCGCACATCATTCACCCCAAACATGCACCATAAACCACGTAAGAGTCCATCAGCTGATTTCTATAACAGCGCTCTTCAAGTAAACAGAGCCCCGTGAATATGCACGTACATGCCCACTTCTCTGGTGCTATACACAGTGGTCTTTTCTTTCACCGGTGGCTAAATATACAGTGAAGAATACACGTGCTGACAAAACGACACACAGACAGACCCAGGCTCACCGCCACAGACAGAGACAGGAGGCTGATATTAAGTTGATCTAAACTGCCTCATCAGGCGAACGTGTCAAACAGGAGCTCTGAAGTGCCCAGTCATACAAATATATGATGTGATCAGAGTTCATTTTACCCAATTCCAAGCACTTCTACTCACACTGGGGACTGCACTGATTTCGGAGCGAAAGCCGGTGTGAAAATGACCTAAGTTGTAACTAGCATAACATAAACACTTGATCACTGTATTCTGGCTGGTGACTTAAAACTTTTTATATGTATTTCCTGCCAAATTAAATGCCAAAAAATAAAAAAACTCACCAGTAGTTCTAAGTCTGGTAATAACGCAGAGCTGCAGCACATTCCCAGTAAAGCCAGACACTTGTTAGGCATCTCTGAGATGGAAAACAAAACAATAAAACTTGTAATATTCTTAGTAAACATCAATTTAACAATGATGTAGAAAAATCCAAACAGACCATCTACTGCACTCAGAACAAGGTAAAGAGCTTTGATGACAGCATCTTTGGATGCACCAGTCTGTGCAACCAAATCCAAAATGTCCTGGATTTGCTGTTTATATTCCTCCACTGAAGCAGAGACACTACCGTGACACAAGTGGTGCAGCTAAGAAAATTAACATGTTAAGATGTAAAATACTATAGTTTGCCATAAAGATTTTAGTTCTTACTGTGTTCTGAAGCAAAGATACAGCCGTGTGATCACTTATAACGTTTGTAATTTGCAGAAACAGGGAGGATTTGGTTTGAGCTGGGACGGCGGAAAGCACTTCGAAATTTTCCTTGAACTCTTCCACATCTGCCAAAGATGAAATCAATTAACATGATTTGATATTTTCTGACTGCAAAATGCATTTGCTGCCATCACAGAAATATTGTTACACAACATATAACCTAAATGGACAGATTTTGATTTGAAATCTCATAAACAATCAAATACAGATTTTACTGATAACAGTTGTAAAGCTGATTTATTCTTATTTGGTGTTTTGGTTCTCAAGACGATTATCCAAATAGAAAGCAGAATGAGCCTTACGTGAGTCTTTCATTTGGGTTGCCAGTTTCAATGCTGAAAACCATTTGGTTTAAACCTAAAAAGACTCTCTGATCTGAATCATCACTACCTAAACCACAACACCTGCAGCCAATCATTAGTCTGCTAGAGCACCTCTGGAGCTCAGTGACTGAACTCTGTAGGTTCTGAGCTTTATATGGCCTGTCCATATACTGAGAATGAGAAAAATATGTGTCTTCTATATGCAGGTTAAGACATTGGCAACCCAGGTTCAGTTGTGATTGTAGTTCACTTTATAAAACAGTTGAGTGCAAGGCTACAGTTTCTGTAAGAGTGTCAGCAAAGTAAAGGCATTTGTTGTATAGTCTGGTATGTTTATTATAGGTTACACTATAGGATGAAAACAGTAATTACCTTGTTTTAAGTCGACTTTTTCAGAGTGCTGTACTGGAACTTTTGAAATAGTTAAACAGTCATGACTATCCACTTCCTCAAATCCTCCACTGACACCGGACATCAAACACAGCTCTATGGAAATGTGAAAACAAATACAATTCAGTTAATACTTATCAGAGACAACATTTTTCAAAGTTAAATTTAGTAATTATTTTCTTACTAAAGTGCCCATCATGTTTCACTTCCAGTTCAATGAGGGTGTAGGCGAGGGTGGTATGAGGGGGGATCTCCATGGTAATATTACTGTCTTTGCTCAGGTTGGCGTTTTCCTTCAATGAAACCTGGAGAAATGCAGCCAAAATGTAATGTTTAGGATGGAGTGTATAAAGATGAAATAAGGGGTTAATATGAGGACTATCTGGTACAGTAATTTTAAAGAAAATAAAATGATAAATGATTCATGCCTAACTACTTAAATTGAATGATCTGATTATTTAGCAAACCACTTATGTTTGAGCAGTTTGAAAAAGGGAAGATAATATAATTTCAGAGGAAAAGTTTTTGCATCTCTGTTTGTGGTGTCAAATAATGAACATGAAAGTAAGACAAAACCCAATACGTGCATTCAAAAGTGGATATGATTCTTTCAAAGTACTGTGCAGAAGATATTAATGGTTAGTGATTTATTGTAAGAACTGAACGACAAAAAATTTTATGAAATGTGTATACTATAGTTTTTACTCCCTCCCACTCCCTGTCAGACTTAAAACAAACTGTGTGACAATTGCTTTTGTTTGTTATAAAAAAGATTTATATTTTGTATTATTTATACATTATGTTTTTGGGCATGTTTTATGCATTACTGTCCAAATAAAAGCACATTTAGCTTGAATACAAAATGCAGAATTGGTATTATTATTTACTTTATTTACCACTACTATCCACTGTCAAAATTGTCCATGGTTAAATTTAATTTTGATTGCACAGAGTGACTTTGTGTCATGTTAGTCTTTGTGTAATTTTGTCTATAAAATGGTGAACCTGTGACTGAAAACTGATAATTGTAAATTTTTAAATGGCTATAAGTGAGGATTAAATAAACAAATTTAAGGAATTCAAATGTAGTTATGACTTCAAAATGTAAACCTAAATAGGCTCTATATATTTTCAAGACTATGTGAAGGAAAGTTTATTTTTTATACTTTCATTTTCTTATTCAACAATAATGAATCATTTTAAAATCATGACACATGAGTAAGTATAAATAAGTATCTTTTGGTCATTCCTGGTTACTTTGAAGAAGTTTCTGCCCCATAATACAGGTCATACTAACCCACGATGACCCAGTGCTACCAAAATAAATGCTCCAGATTTTAGTTGTCAGCACTTCCTGCACACCCGGCAAAAACATTATTTCATAACTTAAATTAAACGTTAAGTCCACAAATGCCCACTATGGCATAAGTGCGTCTCAATTTTCTCACCTTATATGCTGCACCTTTGCCAAAAAAATAAGTCCATAAGGCAGTACTACGCTAGGATTAAAACAGGTCTAACCCAAGACTAAAAGACAAATGTAGTTTCAACTTCAAAACGTAAACCTAAATGGGCTCTATCAATTTTTAATATTTTCTTCTTATTCACTGTGGTGTTAACAATAAAGAATTGTTTTAAAATCATGATGCATGAGAAAGTATAAATAAGTATCTTTTGGTCATTCTTGGTTACTTTGAGGAAGTTTCTGCCCCATAATACAGGTCATACTAACCCATGATGACCCAGTGCTACCAATATAAGTCATTCAGATTTTAGTTGTCAGCACTTCCTGCACACCTGGCAAAAACATGTAAATATTTCATAACTTAAATTTAACAGAAAAGTCCACAAATGCCCACTATGGCATTCAATTTTTTCCACTTTATAATCTGTACCTTTGCACAAAAAATAAGCCTATAAGCCAGCACTACACTAGGACTAAAACAGGTCTAACACAAGACAAAACCTAGACGAAACCTGAATTCAACAAAAACTTACCTGAGATCAAAATAACCAGGACTTTATTAGGACTAAACCAAGATTATAAATAATAGCCACACCCGTTAAAATCTGGTCTAAAATATATGGAAAAATGTGCCTACCCCATAATTTATAAAATAGACCTAGAACTTCCTCAGAAACAGGGCTAGAAGTACCATGCATAGTTTGAGAACGATATACAGGGTGTCCATAAAGTCTCTATACAATTTAAAAATATATATTACAAAGACAATTGATAAGTTATATTAGTCAGACTTGTTCTATTCTTTCCAAAGTTCTATTCTATTCTATTTTTAATTTTTTTTAACCTCATTTAATACACCTCTATATGGGCATCATTAGTTGCACGAAGCACATCAAGACGGTATTGGATTTCTGGCCAGTTCAGTAATGTCCCGTATCTGTGTTGATACACAATATCTTTAACATAGACCCATAGAAAGAAATCCAGAGGTGTGAGTTCTGGTGAACGTGGTGGCCACAGAATTGGTTCATCCCTTTCAATCCAACGGTATGGAAAGCTTTTATAGTCGCTGAGTACAATATAACAAATCTAATTAAAACATGTTATCAGTTGCCTTTGTAACTGCATTTTTAAATTGCAAAGAGATTTTATGGATACCCTGTATTATTGCATTTATTAGATACCTTTCTAACTCTGGGTAGAAAAGTTACCATCCCAGTACACTTCCCTTCTTTCTGTACTTCTTCAATGACAGAGCATGGCTCAGTTGTCACGATGCGCTCCTTGACAATCCCAAACACCCGATTGTTGTTCATCATTGTCTGCTCAACCAAACAGTGGGACATGTCCAAACGTCTGAAGATAAAAGATAGAGGATAGGTTTAAGAACAGAATAGGTCAATCGTGACTAGGTGAATATTAATCATATTTAAATAGTTTTAATTGTTAATTGGACTTTTATAACAAAAAACAGTGGCAATATTAAATCACAATATCAACAAAGTATAAAGTAAGTTGACCATTCCAAAATTCTCAGTTGTAGCTTTACTAAATAGCTTCAGACACAAGACAACTTGTTTTTTGTTGTGTTTCTCGTGTTGTTTTTTGTCTTTTAAAAGCCTAACCAGGGACAGGGGCTGCAAATTAGCCTGTGGCTACAAGCCTTATGTACATGGACATTGGTGACCTATATGGTGGCAATGTTTTCAATGTACTGTCCCTGTCAAATAAAGAAATAAATAAATACTATACCTGGACTAAACCAGGACTAGAACAGGACCACACCAAGTCAATATCAAGACTAAACTGGGCTCAAACCAGAACCAAATGTGAGTGCATAACTTAAGACAAGACCAGGTTCAAACTAGGTTCTTAAAGTAAACAGATACAGTGTGAAAGCAGCCTCATTATCTGAAGGGCAGGTATGAATTAAAAAGCAGAAATTGTCTTCAACTGTCAAAATCACAGATTTTGTGGTATATATGTGTAATTACTGGGCCTAACATGAAGCAAACTGTTTAACATCTTCTCAGTCGCCCCAAATTGAATAAATTGAATTCTCTGAATTTGTTGTTTAACCTACACAAACATATGGCACTGTATGTATTTTGAAGAGTGGTTGCAGTCACTGTCATGGTGTTAATAATCAACCAAACTCTCTTGTTTTTATGCAGTTTTATGGATGGACAAAGATCGTGTTTCTTATGTACAGACCTATTCAGACAAACTAACCTCTCTTTTGAATCTTTAATAAGTTTTTGCACGCCCAGTTCTTCTTTCTTGAGGCTCCCAAATGATGACTGCAGTTTGGATGTATCTTTTCCCTCCATGCTGAGATTGTTTTGGACAAAGTTTGCCTCAACCTTTCCTTGTAAGTTGTCTCCAAAAGTCCCATTGTACTTGATAAAATTTGACTCTTGGGTATCTGTAAACAAAATCAAAAAACTGAATAAATGAATGAATGAAACCATTATAGGCCTATAAGTGATAATACATTGATAATTAATATGTAATAAAAACACAGTTTGTGATACCTGGTTGTATGGGTGTGTCCCCTGCCAATATGTCATTCAGATTAAAGTCAGTTGGCTGATATTTCGGTTTCTGCCAAAACCAGATTCTTTTCTTCTTTACAACCACAGTCAGAAGTGAAATGGTGTCATTTAAACTGGACACCGGAATGAGATCTCCTCCACGATCCACTTCTTCCACAAAATTCCTCGTAGCCGTGGCAAACATGTCAAAACTGCAGAAATGAAAAGGTTTGGTTACCTTTGTTAAGACGTTTAGTTAGTAGTAGTGACTTGTGTGTGCAAAATCTCAGCACTCCAGACACAACCCTGATCGGACTATAGTGCTGTTTTTATCGAGCACGCTCTTTATAAACTCTTATAATAATCAGTGCAATGCAGGCACCCAAACTTACCTCTTCTAGTTTGAACTTTGCAGTAATTCAAGGCACAGTGACCGGTTTTCGCAATAACTGTACTTGGAGGGCTTGACATAAACGAGAAGTGTTTTTTAACAAAGAGTGAATGACGCCCCTGAGCCCTGGCGCCTCCTCTTTCTACAGGAAGCAATCAAAACTAACCAAATATATATTTTTTTATTTTAATTTCGTATAATAAAATAATTCCCAGTAAAACAACTAATATAAATGTATCTACGTTTTTTTTTGACACACCATAAAAATAAGGTTTAAATATTTTTTGACGTAAGCCTAGATATTCAATAATTGCGGACGCCCTCTAGTGGCAGGAGTTGAGTAGAACGTTTATAATAATGGGTTGTTTAACATAAGATAATTATTATTGTGTGAGTGTGTGTGTGTGTGTGTGGGGTGTGTGTGTGTGTGTGTGTGTGTGTGTACAACAGGGAGTACACAACTAGAACAAATGTGTAAACTGATCAAATTAAAATGTTAATCTAAATACGTTAATTATACCTACATTTTATGCCATATTACTTTATTTTCTCTCTCTCCGTCTGTCTCTCTGTCTCTATAAATGTGTGTGTGTATACAACAGGGGTACACAACTAGAAAAAATGTGTGAACTGATCTAATTAAAATGTTAATGCAAATACTTTAATTATCCCTACATTTAATGCCATATTACTTCTCTCTCTCTCTCTCTCTCTCTCTCTCTCTATATATATATATATATATATATATATATATATATATATGTGTGTGTGTGTGTGTGTGTGTGTGTGTTTGTGTGTAATAATAATTTAATCATTTACATCGTTATGTAATGTAAGCTATAATTGCAAGTAATAATAACAAGACTATGTTGTAATACTGATTGATTGGCTGGAAATTCACTGCAAAAATGACATATGAATAAATAAATAAATATGAACTGACAATAACACAGAAAACTAATGGATGTTAGGGTCTTCTGTTATTGTTTTTCTGTTAAAAATGTGCATTATTCATAGATGCAATTCAAAATAATAATTATAACTCACTAATTTTGTGCTACACTGAGTCTGCATTTGGATGAAAATGAAATTAAAAGTCACTTACATAATTTAAATGTTCAGTGCAGCTAAATATGAATACACTGACTTCATTAAACAATATTGTTTATTGGAGCTCATGGAGCAAAGTTTAAGACACGTCAGTCTGACAGTCCATATTGTTATCGAAGACACAGTTGTATTAGATGAAATGGTTTAAGACTTGCTACTCATTTTAGCACAAATTCACATACACACAAAGCATAACAAGACATGAACAATCCTTGTAAAACATAATCATAATATAACCATTAAGGCATAATGCGGATGCAGAATAAGTCATTTTTAAGTAATGGCAACTGATAACGTTTCAGAGGTAGTCCATGAAAAAAACAGCAGCTGAAATTAACATTGTTTCTTAAGCTCATGTAAATTAATTTAAAAAAATCTACTTTCCACTATTTCTGTTGTCTTATATAATTGATTACATTCACTGTTGTAACTTTTCCATTATATTCTTGCATAAAATGTGTATAACTTAAAAAAGCACTTGTATTTAAGGCCATACAGGATGAATTGCAACAGAGAAACTGAAGAGTGGATCAGAGCAGAGTCGGTGCAGTGGACATCTGCGTGATCACCACAGTGTTGGGAAGTCTATGTGTCCAAAGCCTGGGTCTGCCCTCAGCTCCCAGTAAGTGTTGTTACTGACCCATGTGTCATCTTTAGATTTCCTATGAAGAAACACATGGAAGAAATATGGATTATTCAATGTTTCCCAGAGATTCTTATTTAGACTATAGACTTTAGACTTTATAAACAAATTTGTATCAGACTTATTTTTGTATTGGATGGTTTAGTTAATTTGTCTATTTAATAATGTAAACAAGTAATGCTGATGCGATATAAGGCAGGAGAAATTATTTAAATGTTGTTGTGTTATGTAACACAAATATGTGTCTTCCCTATAATTGAGAAACTTTAAATTGACTAAAACATCACACAATAGTAATATCATACATTCTGTCCATACCTAAAGAATTTAGGTTCATGAGTCACGTTGCTCTCCTCGAGTGTTTTGCGTCGCTGCCTTTGCATGTCTTCAATTCGTTGCTTCTGCTCCTCAGCCTCCTCCAGTTTTCCCTCCTCCAGCAATCTGCCAGAACAGATTTTCAGGGTAAATGCATTTTTTATGCTTTTCACCCTTTTTGTAAATGTTGTCAAGTAATCTAATTTTCAATCTTGAAAACTAGTAGTGAAAGACAGGATAAGACAGTGTAGGGTTGTTAAAAGTATCAAAATCACATACTAAACTAAGTATCACTACTAAAAAAACTCAAATTCATAGTGACAGGACGAAAATGAACCTTTCCTGCATAGCTTTAGAATAATTTTGGGCTGCATCAGAACAAGTAGGTAAGTAAGTACATGAACTAGTATATGCCCATGGACAACTCTGGAGCTTACCTGGATGACTAAGGGATTACCTACAGTAGATATAACACTGCATAGTAATGTAAAAGAAAGTACTATGATTTAATTTTGAAAATGACATTTTATTATCTAAAGAAAAAGTGTTTTTGGAATTGGTATTGAGTCTATTCCTAATATCGACTAAGACTAAGATTGTGTGTATTGTGGTTTCTTAGACAAGCTGTGTTCAAGAAGGTTAAAATATGCAAAAACAGACAATGCAGACTGCAGCTATTTTAAAACAATGATAAGAATAGAATATGTGCTTTGATCATTAGACAAACCTAGATTTTTTCCTCGTACAAATGTCATTCTTACTGGGCACGCTATGTCTGATCAGAACTTTCTCTTATCTGACTCTTATTGATCACAATTTTAGAAACCTATTTTTATACCCGATCTGCGAAACTTGAAGCTGATGTTTTAAAAAAAAAATTATGACAGTTGTGCTAACCTTTGGTCCACTCGCAGTCTGGTGTCTGTCGGTGGTAGCAGCAGTTTTAGTGAGGGATGTGGCTCGTTAAGCTCAATGGCAAACTTGGTAAAGCCGTAGTATTGCTCAAAGTCTACGGGAATGGCACCTGTAGTGAACACAAACAATATTTACATTTGTTAATAAAAGTATCAAGTCAGCTGAAATATCTTTAGAAACCTAAAGTCTTACTTGCTCTCCAGACACAAGTGGCTGTTGGAGGATCTCCACAATACACCGCTTCGTGCCATTTCCCAAAAAGTCTATGGACAACTTTTCCTTTTTTATCAGTGACAGTTCCCTCGATTTCATTCACACTTGAGTTCCAGTATTTAGCCTGCAATATATTAAAACATATTATTTAATGTGCAATATCCACAATATCCACAAGTCTTAAATGTGCTTCCAAATAGGCTGGGCTGTATGGTAAAAAATGATTTCCTCATATTCAATCTTCGATCTTGATTTTCAATAAAAAAATAAAAAAAAATCTTATTTTCAAAAACAAAATAAAAATGCCTTTCAGTATGCAGTTCATAAACAGAAACAAGAAAGTCACAAAACTTATAAACAAGTGACATTTAACACAGAAGTATGTATTCGTCTAAAGTCCAAACTCTGCTCCAGCTGCTCCAATGTCATTGACAGAGGATAGACTTTAAACCCCTCGATTAAACCCCTAAGCATATCATTGACGATTAGACATGACTTAATCTTGATCTCGATTATAATTCGATTAATTGCCCAGTCCTACTTCCAAATGGTGTGAATGACCTCCTCTGCCCTCCGTCTGTCAGGCATGGGTTATCACAAGTCATCGGGGTGCATAATGAAATTCGACAGGTCTTGGCTTGCCGTCCAGCACAGCTTCAAGAGACATTTCAAACAGACAAAGCCAAAGCAATTAACCTTCTCCTTTTAGTGAAAGCATCAATCAACCCAACACAACAAACAGGGACAGTTTGTGTGGGCAAATAGCCTGCATATGTGTCTGTGGACTGAACACTTTGGTACATGACAAGCAAAATTTGAGCTAAAACAACATTATGAAAAATGTTGGTTACCAAGGTTAAATGATGCAAGGATGAAGACAACCAAGTCAAATAAAAAGGGTACTCTAGTCTAGCGGATGGGATTGGTTTGTCTCATCTCATAACCGCAATCTGCCAACATGTTTTATAATGACAATGGAGTAGGACTGAAACTAATTAATTGATTAACGAGTTCATGTAAATGATCATCAACTAATTTAGTAATAAGGTAAAATGATAATAAATAATAATAAGGTAATATCTGGACGACACACAGACTCTGTAACATGCCCTGTGCTGAGAGAAGATAATTTATGACATTGATGAAAAAACGAGCATACTCAATCAAGATATCCTCAAGTGGATCCACTTTGGCTTTATCTGGGTCAAATTTAAGAAGAATCTCGTATACACAGACCTGGTTCTCAGATGACATCACAAGCCTATAGTGTTTAACAGCGCTTTTCACAGTTGCTAAAAATAGATTGTGACGTCAGATCACAAAGTATTATGGGATACCCCCCTTAGACAAACACTAAAGCAAAGCCAGTATGTCCTCCTCCGTCAAAATGACTAATTTCCAGTTCTAACATTCAGTAATATTGACTTGTTTTTCCTACACAATTTCTAGCTTTATAGAATATATGTTTAAATATAGAATGTGTACCATGTGCCTGTTAGTTTTTCTGGTTGTGACATCTGTAAACTAAAGTGGGGTATTGAGATGAGGGCAAGTAGGCCCATTGTTTAAGCGTGTTTTGGTGACATAATAAGTGGATTATTCCTTTAAAGAAGACCTATTGTGCTTGCGTCTGCTATGTGGCTATAATCTATAACACTTGTGGATCATTATGTTATAATTTGCACATTTTAAATCACAACATTCATCTAAAACAACTTAATAAAAAAACAAGTCTGCTGACTTGCGTGTTAGAAAACTGCGGTGCCCAATGGGAGCTGACACTGACATAAATGTCATCACAACAATGAGTCGGCACCTCCGTTAGATAGCTGCAGAGCACGCTAGTGGTCACAACACAGTATTACTTACCAATACTCACAGATACTCACAAATACCTACTTGTTCTCCAATAGAATTGAAAAATTAAGAATGTACAGAGAAGTGGCTATAAGCCAGTGGTGGTGAAAATTGATTGATCTTGAAAATAAATGATTCATGACTGCCCAAACATGCACGAATCGCTCCAAATACAACTTTGGGTGAGTAAATGGTGAAGGGAAACAACTATCACACTCTGACAACCTCTAAAAAGTCTTTTACATAATAGGTCTGCTTTAAATATTTGTAATGAAAACACAAAATTCATCTCATACCTTCACAAAAGTGATCTTGCACTGACACACGTCACTACTGGTGTTTCTGATGGTGATCTCCCCGTAGTGTTCAATCCAACGCTGCCCACTCAGAATGTTGTGCACACAGGACGTCACCTTGTTCCACTCGTAGTGATCTCCAAATCTTGACAATTACATTTACAGTTAAAATATTATACACAATCTCTTATCTTTACATGCCAACATAACATACCCAGGCAGAGTAACATGGGTTGTACCAATGGGAACAATCTCCATAGACTTCCCCCAAAACTTGTTTTTGCATCTTACATCTACAAAATAATACAGCTTTAAAACACATGCATGCATTATAATTTGTAAACTTGATTTTGAACTGCTCCTTTACCTTGCCAAAAGATAAAGTTTTTGGATTCTGCATGACAGGCTGAAATAGGTGGATGGTGACTTACCTGTATAAAAATATTTCAGTCAATAACTGAATAATATATGTATAACTGAGCTAAACTATAATGTATCCATACTTGTTCAGCCAGAAACCGGAACCCTTTATCAGGGCGATCACATTCGTATGTCTCTCCAAGGACAGGGTTAAAAGGCTTTCCTCCAGTGCGATAGTAGCTGGATGCGTAACCTGACACAACAAATGTGGAAATGTAGACCTAAACAAATTGGGAAAAAAGTTAGAGAGTAGAATCAGATCTAAACCTGTTATTCAAATGTATGCGTATGATGCAATTTCTGAGGTGTTGAAATATTGTGTTTATATTTTGCAAAAATAGTACTGATGAAGTATTAACTACTGAATGAAATAAAAGGTACATTATTCTTGATCAGAGCCTCAATCCACACACATTGAAGTGAGAGGCCACCTCTTCTTTCTGGTGCTGAACCCTAGATTTTTTTCTATCTATCTTTATGTTTTTAATTTCTGTTACTAGAACCTTTAGTGTATTTTTATACTATTTTATGCCCTATAACGTATGACACCACTGTATAGCAATTATAATTTTGTGCTACTTTTAATGCGCTTTATGCATTATCTGAGTATGTTGAAAAGTTGTCCAGAACTATATACTAATCCATATCGAAACTAGTATCACAACTTGATACTCATTTGGGCATCTGTTGTGGAATAAACTGTAGTAGCCTGAGAGTTGAAGAGAAGAGGCAAGAGGCTGAAGTTCTTACGTGGGACAAGCTGATTTAACATCAGTACGGGACTCAGCACCTGGATGCATGAACCCTCAAGACATTGTGAGACTGTTGTCCAGTTCAGTTTAATCAGCCTATTCTTTAATTGTAGGGGGTATTATACCTCTGTTGACATAGACCAAGATAACAGGGACTGAGCAGGCAGTATGGAGCTAGCATGTTAAAATTTGGTGTAGCCTATATGATAAAGTTGGACCGTATCCTGAAGAGTTTATAATGGTCTTTAGTCAGTCATGTTATACGTGGCCACCTGCCTTATCACCAACTTAGAAATGACTCGTTTGCCTAACAGGGGTAACAGTGGCTCTAGAGCTTACTGTTTTTGGGTCTTTAGGCATGACACTTCATCTACCTTGCCTACTATGAATATGGTGTGTGAGTGATGGGCCAATGGGGCAGATTGGAATCTTTGCTTCCATCAGTCTACCCCAAGGCAGTCATGGCTACAATAGTACTTAGACTTAGAGAGTGCTATAAGACTAATGCATTATCATGACAACATACCATTCGTTCAAAGGGGTCCTGGGTGCTGGCGGCTTGGTCCAGCAGCTCACTGTATTCCAGCTCCTCGCACAGACGCTGCAGAGTGTTGAGTGGCTCATTCAGGTGCACAGGCATGGCCACTTTGGACAGGTCTTTCCCAATGTTGTTCCTCAGGATGTTCCACAGGCTGATGGTGCTGCTGTTGGGACTGGGAGAGGGGAGGCAGGACCTGCGCTGGTACAGGACACTGCCATTTTCCACTAAACCTGTAGTAACATACATACAACAATCTACATGAAACAACTTCAGTTCAAAGTATTTACCATGATTTCAGTAGTTTTAGCTAGTTTATATTTTTATGTAGAAGATGAAAAGTGTTAATACATTTCTTCAGATCCACTCAAATAGAATTTTATTTCACATATATAACCTGTACCACATAAATCTCAGGCCTGTACCTCAAGCGCTACCAGTAGTTCTCCACCCCCCTCCATGTAGCTCCCATAAGTATTTAGAAAATTTTTACATATTACGCATTCCTATTGACCTTAATCACTTTTGCCTCTAAATGCTACTAAACTGCACTTATTTTGTGGAGACACTTTAAATGGATAATTTGAGAAAGGTTTTGTCACTACAATATGATATAAAGTAGGTTGATGTGTGTAAAACGTTCACTGTTCATGCGCATCAACAATGCACCAAATCTCTGGGAGGATTTAAAACTTAAGTATAGAATTTGTTTGCTGTCAAGATCGGCAGCCCCAGGCAAAATCATACAACTTAAATAACGATGGCGGTGCCAACGGCAACTTCCAGAATAAGGTGAATTACGTTTGTAAACATATATTTAAGACGCCTAACTTTGTGCACTAATAATAATGGTGGATAATGATTTGTGTTTTATAGGCATCTAACTGTACACTAAGATTTACCTTTGTGGTTAAAATGACTCAGTTTCTCATGAGTAACTTCCTATTTTTGTTTTGTAAAAGTAGCTCTCTGGGGGGAAAAGATCGAGACCCCTGCTGTAGAGTAACAAAAACAAATTACTTTTGAGAAATCGATAAAGAAGTTACCTAAGAAAGTAACTCTTCATATCAAAGCACGTAAAATCTCCTAAAGAAGTCAAAGCTATGCAAACAAGATACATATTTTGAAGTAATTTTAACTCACATTTTCACTAACCTGAACTTGATCTTTCACATTCAGTCTCGTTGCTGAAGTTGTCCATGGAAATATTGTCACTGATATCGCTGATGTATGAGTCATCCTCAGAGACCTAAAATACAAAAGCCTGATGAAACTGACTGTGAAAAGGTCCATGGGGGATAGCAGTTTTTTGAGACTTCCTGTCCTGTCAGCAGAAGATCTAACAAGCTGCAGATAAATGGTCCCCTGGAGTCGAGGCAAATCTTTTCTTCACTTCGCTGTATTTTTAGAACAAAGTAATTAACTTTCATTTTCACATTATTGTCCTTTGCTGCACGACATAGACAAATCTTTATCAGAAAGACGAAAGTTATTACCATAGACAACCTTGCTAATCTCAAGCTTGTGTTGAAAAAGAGATTTAAGAAAACAGCCATAGTGTGCTGTCTGCATCTATTTATATCCATTCATAAAGCATTTTTGATCAATCACAAACTCACTATGCAACTATATTTCTTATTTCTTGTATCATTCAACTACAGATGTTTTTATTGCTCAAAATACAATGCAAAACATGCATTCTAACTGTGAATAGGATGGCCTCTCCACAGATCTGACTTGTGGGTTGTTATCTCCATGGAAATAGATGTTTAATGCCATACTGTTGAACATCCCAGGCAAAACAATAACTTCCCTAAGGAGACAAGCAAATCGATGAGCCTATACCAGAAAGGTTACACAGCGCATCTTTAATTGATGCACTGGGAGTTGTTGAAGGTTCCGTGATGACAACCTCCACTTTATAGTCAAACAGCTGCGAAACTTGCATAAAATGTTAAACCTGAATGAAAAATTAGGAAAGAGTTCAATCCTAACTAGCTCTCTTTGTCATGGTTAGAAATACAAAAACTTGGGCACTAACTAATCATACTGCTTTAGTAGCTCTTGTGTTTTGAACGCTCACCTCATTTTCAGAGGAACTTGCAGACAACAACACTTCATGCGCATCAAAGAACTCAGACAAAGATTCAGCGATGGAGGCTCGGCTCTCGTTTGAAACCTGGTGCACAAGATGATGGGAGTCATCCATGGACTCCTGTTTCTAGGAGACAAAATGCCCACAACTGAAAACACTATCATTAAAAAGACAGTTCAAAGCACTGGACGACAGCATTCGGACAACGCACAAATGTTTAAATAACTATGAAGTATAAAACAGTATGCTTTAATTACATTTAATCACCATAATTACACTATAAAACACATTTGAAATCAAAATAAGGTGGAATGCTGATTTGTACGCACAGCAGAGCAGAATAATGAGTCAACAGAGGATGTATATTAGCCCAGTGCTGTATTATACAAATCTTCATTATTAAGTGTATCACTATTCTGTTCAGTATATCTGATCATTTGTTTAGGATTTTCAAGCCAGCATGCACAAACACTTATTCCACACTTTGATCAAGTTTTCCTTTAAAACAGTGGGTTGGCTCTAACTTAAAAGCTTAAAAAATGCAGATGAATGGAATGATTCATTTTGTGGTGGACAATGACAGAAGACTCAAGATGCTTCGGATGCACCCACCTGCACAGGGGCAGTGATATTTATTAATGTGGGCTCTACAATGTGGGACTCAGCATGAATCTTGGACAGACGCTCTCTCAGCTCACTGTTCTGGGCTAAAGCCTGCAGACAAACCATCACAATCACTGGCTATGTTTACATGCACCAAAAACTTGGTCATTATCTGATGTATGGAGTTATCAGATCATTGAAATGTCATGCAAACAGTTACATCTGATGTGAGTTCTTTCTGTCTGTTCACACCTGGGCAGATTTTAATAAGGAAAATATGCAAAACAGAGCAAACTAATGTGACAAAAAAAAGAAAAGGAATTTCTTAACTGATATAAGACTTAATAGTAAATTGATTCACTTTTTCACACACCAAAAATCAGTTCCAATTATTATGTCATCTCATTACTCTACATATTTACTGGCCATGTAAAATGTACCTACTGTTGCTCAACCATTTCTTATTATTCTGACTCCTGCTAAAAACGTCTCAAATATGTGTCCTAATGTTGTTTTATGCAAAGAATAAAACAAACATAATGTTATCATAGTCATCTTTACCATCAGTGTGTGGTAGTGCAAGGCTTAGTAATCAAGCTGGAACACTAGCATCCTGGGTCCTATTCAGAGTTAATTAAATGTGTAGGTGTAGAACAAGACATTTTCAGCGTGAACGAGAACTCAGCACCATCACAATCAACAAGTCCAATCAATGTAGCTGTACTATTTCTTGTCACTCATAGACTTGTGGGATATACAAGCAGCAAAGTGCAATGTGGGGTCTGTGTTCAGATGGGTTACCACTGTGAATCAGTATTATATCAACAGTTAAGTCTGTACGGTAACAGATTTTCAGGTATTGAGAAATTATTAAGAAAATATTGTGAAAATGGATGATTGAAGACCACTTTAATTACCCTTTGCAAAAGAAACAATATTGTAAATAAACCATGAGCTGCAATAAATAAATTAAATGCTTGTCATAGTTAGTATCTGCATTGTCTTGTCATAATATGAAGATTTATAACTTGATTTCAATGGAAAAGAAATGATACTTGGTACCAATTTTGATTTCACTTTTAAGATGCATCAATGTCTTGGTCCCATACAGTGAACTCCAAGATCCTTTACCATCTCTATATTATACTCACAGTTGTATACAGTTCATTTACAAAAGTATAATAACAGTTTATTTTAATAAAAGTATTGATTCCTGCGCAAATGAGTATCTAACTTTGATACTAGTTATGGCATCTATGAGTGGATACATTTTCTATTTTGACAACCCTTCTGTTAGCATACAACACAAAAATAAGAAAAATATACCCACTAGTAAATAAAAAATATGCATAACAAATATTGAGCCCGATACATATATTGGTAATCTCTTACATACTTATATATACAGTTATATAGTAATTATACTGACAGGCCAAATGTACAGTATCTTCATCGATCGCAATGGTAGACATGGCATTAATCAGCCTATTAAAGTTCATAGATTTCAGCTTCCTTTTTATCGCTAACATTTTGAGGACTTTAAATAACTCATAGAATTATTAATTTTGAACAGTTATTGTTAATCTCTAAGGCAACAGTGCTAATTTTTCATCCCTTCAAAACGTAAGGATATTGTAAGGTTTATAACTTACTGTTGATAAGGCATTCTTCAGTCCAACCACTTGTGGAGAAGTAGGTGGGCACGTCTCAGTTTCCACACATTGTCTTAAGCGCTCTCTTTCTGATGTCAGAGAAGTTAAAGCTGATTTCATGGTAGTGTGTACTAGAGGAGACATTATCAGAGAGTTGTTATTTTTTTTTAAATAACAGTAATAGTCATTGGGAAAGTGTTAACTTAGAGGTCCCATTGTGTACATTTTCTGGTCCACTACCTACTTATCTCCATGGAGATGTTGTAGCTTATATCATGAATTTGGGCACTTTAATATGAAAAACACAGCACAACTCTATGGAGGTGGCATGTCTGGTGATTTTTTTTCTATATTCTGGAATATTATAGCCAAAGGAACCACATTTCCATAGAGACAAGCAAGTGAAGACCCTTCTCAAGTAATGTTTTTAGTGCACTTTTCCTCAAAGATACGTTTTCAGTGCAATAAAAACAAATGGAAAAAGTCTAGTTTTTGGCAAAAAGATTACGCGTGGGTCTATAATATTACAGTACTGTAATGCTTGACAAATGACAAAAATGTACTGCCTACGGTCAGAATTAGAATACATAGAAATGCGTGTGTGTTTTTTTTTCAATTAAAATACATTTCTAATAACAGCAGTTTGTTGTCTCACAGTTAGTAGCCACGCGACAGAAGTCTTCTTGGAGCTTGGCTACATCAATATTGAATTCTAGAGACTCGAGATCGCCTTTATCATTGCTCAGAGCAGCAGTGGAGAGGTTTGGGTTTGAAGCATGAAGACGGATTGAGCCGGAGGAGATGCAGCTGGGAACCTATAGGCAAGTATACAGTTAGATTACTAAAGTACTATTATTATATTATTATTAAGATTTATTTCAACAGATTTTTACCTGTAAAGTTGTTTTGACATCTTTGTTGTAGTTTTTTGTACGCCATTTTCTAGGTAGTCTTTTTTCTTTTTTGGGGCTTTCAAATGTACACGCCTGAAAAAAAAAAAGTGATTTGAATGCTTAATATTATTTTTAAAAAAACTAAAACTAATATTATAATATAATATTAGTTTTTGTTGTGTTTGTGACCTGTAGAGCCTGGATGGATGGAGCAGAGTATGTGCGGTGAAGGACCTCCATGCTCTGTAACAGGTGAGACAGCTCCAGCAGGTAGGATTCACACACAGAGATGTCTGAAGAGAGACAGATAGGCCTAAAGGAACTGTGTGTAAGATTTAGATTTTAAATTCCATAAACATGGCCTAACTATGTCCTCTGATATAAGGTAAACACATTCAAATCAAATCATTTTTTGTTTTTTTTAAATTGAAAACAGTTGAAATGCTGATTTATTCTCGATTACAAAAACATTGAACATGATGGCCAAGTTGTTTGGTGTTTTGGTTCTCAAGATTTTCCAATTAGAAAGGAGAATAGCTGTGACATGAGTGTCTCATTTGGGTTGCCAGTTTCAACACTTAAATCTAGATGGTTTAAACCTTAAAGGATGCTGTCTGATCTAAAACATCAACCCCAGCACCTGCAGCGAATCATGAATCAGTGCCTCTGCTGCTGCAGTGTATCCTGTCCATATACTGAGAATGAGAAAAACTTGCACGTGTCCTCTATCTGCAGGTTAACACACTGGTAACCCAGGGTCAGTTGTTATTGTAGAAATTTTATTAAAATTGTAAGACAGAAGGACTGTTATTACCAAAAAATAAATCAAAATTAATTTCTTGCTCCAGCAAACAGGCACACAAGGAAAGGCAATTTCCGAGCTTGATTACATAGAGCCATTTTAGTCTGAATGGTGCAAAACAATTGCATTTTGTCATTTGTTCTATTATTTACTTTCTTTCCCAACTGAGCCAATATTCAAGCCTAGATGAAAAAAAATGGAAATTGGTTTTATACTGTTCATATCATTAAAGAATTTTTGTGTTTTATTCACACTCCTAAACTATATTGCAGACATTATAAAATAAAATAGATTAAATGTGCATTATGTAGCTTTTCTGGTGTGGAGCACCTGCTTGTCACCTGCTTGTCTCCATGGAGATGGTATTGCGTTATCTGGATTATCTCGCAGTATAACATCACAAGTGCACTTAATGCTAATAAAGTACCTCAAAATACATGCATTCTGAGTGTGAGCAGGCTTCACTCTTCATAGATCTGGCTTGTAACTTGGCCTGGTAGTGTTGCCTTTTTCACTCCATGGGGACAAATAACTTCAATGACATACTGTGGAACATTTCACGCAAATCAATAACATCTCAATGTAAACAAGGAAGAAGCGGACCCTCCACCAGAAAAGTTACATAATGTTATCACTGAAGTAAAGCCAAAATTCACTTCAACCATCTTCAGTCTAATTACTTGGATGGAAACAGCTGCTTTAATTGAAACCTAAAATTGAGTGAGAAGAAGCACCAGATGCTGCTGTTTAACTTTGAGAGTCTGTGTGGAGTGTAGTGTCACCTTTAGAGCACTTGGCCATGTCATCAGAGGACTGGAGCCAGGCAGTGACTTTGGCCTGACTGTTACATCCAACGGGGAAGGCTCCTGGAGAATGCACGGAGGACTGTCTGCGTATAGACAAGCACTGCAAAGACAAGCAGAGGTCACATATTCAATAGGTTGTGTTCATGTGATGACATAACATGGTTTCAGTCACATGACTTATTGAGGACTTTTGGTCATTCAAAATATATATTCTTTTGAAAGGATTACTATAGCTATATTCCCAGTTACCCGTGGATTAATTAAATTTGAGATTGAGGACAGCTAAGCATTCTATAATAGGATCTGACTTTCAAATGTCCATTACAGATGTTTAACCTAATTTCTGGCAATCATATGGTTAATTACTGACTACTATTACTACACAATAGTGTCAAAAAGCAGTAGCATTATTCAATTAGACTGACAAGATAATTGTAAATTGAAAGGCCGATGAGTTCCACAGGGTTTATGGACTCAGTAATAACGCATTAAGATAAACATTTTTTAATTCTGCCTGTCACCTGTGGTTATAACATCATCAAACACTAGACCATGAACCCAGACTATATTGAGATGTATAGGCAGCTATGGGCTTAATAACAGCACCACATACCCTTCGGATGGAGACACTCTCAGTGGTGTTGGTGGAGGTGGGGGAGGGGAAGAGTGGAGAGAAAAATGTCTTCTCGTTTGGGTACAAGGCAATCTCGTTTTGCCGATACACTCGATGGTGGCGCAGTTTGGAGACCCATTCGTCAAAGAGCTCTTGGGACTTTATCTGCAGGGGGCAGAGTGGAATCCAAACATGAGAATGAATGAAGGAGAGAAAGTAAGTTGGGAGTCATAAAGCTGACTTACTGTGGACATTAAAGGGATGGTATGTAGACTATTTATTTAAAATATTATAAACATATATCTGTGTCCCTGGATATGTTCAAAACAAATATTGGTTTTAATAATTGTGTTTATTCTTAGTTGCAAAAACATAGACCAAAATGAGCATTATTTTGGTTTCTAGTTCCTATAACTAAATTAAAACGAATTAAAAAGATCTGAACTGTCTCTACTTAAAGCTCAGCACCTGCAGCCAATCATTAATCAGTGCTAGTGTAGCCTCTGCAGCTTAGAGGTTCTGAGCTTTTCACATGAGGCATGTCCTGTCCATATACTGAGAATGAGAAAAACATATGTCCTCTATACGCAGGTTAAGGCACTGGCAACCCAGGTTCAGTTGTGATCATAGTTCCATATTTAAACCAGTAAGAGTGCAAGCTACATACCCAACCTTTAATAACTGTACTATATTCTTCATAAATTATCATAATGTTTGTTTTTAACTTCAAAAGACAGGAGACTATTGGGATGTATGTATCTGTATGTGTAAGTATATATGGACATAATGGATATTTTTACCACTAAACATGACAGAAACAAGGAATAAAGTGATTTTTTCCCCCTTTTGCCTCCTGTGAGTCTGTTGGGTTAGCCCAGCCTGTAGTATCCTTGTGGTTAACCTTAAGGTGATAGATGTTTTCCTCAGCATCAAGATCGATGCACTTGGCTTTCTTCTTAATAGCCATGACCGACAGACCCACATCAATACAGCCATGCAGTTTTCCCTTCTCAATCTGCAAGACAAGGGAAAGTCAGTGCACACTTATGAATAAATTAGATTAGGCTTTATACCCATGCACCAGTAGTCTGCCCAGCTTTCACATGCAAAATGAATAACTTTTCTCCTCTCTATTTAACTTCTAAGAACTTCTGCATTGCATTTAATAGCAATCGAATAAAATAATTTATTTTGTTATTTGAAGGGCTGCAATTATCAAATCACAAAAAATGCATGTTAGAGTTTCCTCTGAGAACAACTAAAATCCAGTTTTTCTTTATATAAAAAATACCTCTGTAGATTATTAGACCTCTTGAAAAATATGTTCTGAAATGCATTGTATGTGTACTCTTACATGTGTTTAAAATGTGCTCTGTGAACTAGTACTGTCATACTGTTATACAATACTATAACTAAAATTTGATACTGAAAAAAATACTCAATATTCAGTAGAGTGTAATTATAAACACAAAGCAACTGTTTATTTAATGCTATCGTGTGGTCGTCTACTAGTTCTGATATAGATCAAGACCATGTTGACCTATTTTTGTCATTTTTTCAAGTATTGATACTTGTTCAAATGAGTATCTAGTTTTTATGCTAGTTTTAATATTTATTATCTACATTTTTTGATAACCATACTGTGAACTCAACCCTAATGTGAAAACAAAAATTGCAACAGCAACTGCAATACTTTTTCAGGAAAAAAGGCAGCCCTATTCTTTTTCTTTCTAAAATCGTGCCGCTCTATGTGTGTGCAGTGTTAAAAGATGCATACTGTTCCTTATAACCTGTGATGAGTGACAGGTGTACATATTGCAGGTAGAGAGCTTTTGTACTCACATCAGCGCTGCACTTTCCATATTTCAGGATGCCCTTGTCCAACAAAAAGTACCTCTGCAGACAAAAGTAACTGTCAGGTCACAGTCAGGGCAAAAGGTAGTTTTTTATTGCAGCAAAAACAGCAGTGGGTGGTTGTAATGTGGCTTTATTACTCCAATGTATCCAATATATTCCCTAAACGATCCCTAATGTTTAATGTACATCACCAAAATCCTGTTGAAAGCTCAGAGATGTGTTAGTCAATACTAAATGCATAGAGTTCTATTATCAACCAGTGTGATCGGACTAATGGATCTTGGAGCAACAACAAGAAAGCCTGGCAGCATGACGCCTGTTTAAGAGTGTAGGCTAACTTAGTATGACAAACATGAGTCACTGCACACTGCCTTTGAACAGTGATAAATGGCATAAATGTCTTTTATGTTTGATAATTTTCTTATGGTTTGTGGGGCTATAACCATTGTTGTGAAGCTGGTTTTAATTTTTGGACAAGACAGCAACAATCCATGAATCATGGGTTACATGACTAACTAATTTCATTGACTTTTTGGGGACCTTTGATTTGAAATTGTTGATTGCTATGGCCACACTCCTCACCTTGGTGCATAGGCATTATTCTTACAATTAATAATATCAAAATTTATGGCTGCTTATGTTACAAGTGTCCACTGATAACACAACCTGGTATAGTTTAATATGCTGTAGCTCTAAAATAATCCTATTTGAGAGATAGGTTTTGGAGAAAAAAAAAATCTAAAAAAAAAAAAAATAATTACAATAAATGCTAACACAAATACCTTGTGCCATCCTTTCATGGGCCACTTCCTTCTCTTGTGCAGGTAGCCCTCCTGTTTTTGGGGCTCCTGGATGTTACTGTAGCCTCCTCTCAGACCCTCCACGATCTCCCAGCTGTCCTGTGAGAACAACTCTCTGTGAGGTGAGGTACTGAACAGATACACAGAGTCATTTATTGTTTATTTATTATTATGTATGCAAATGTTTATAAAACAATGTGCTATAAATGACAAGGATTTGCTGCTGTATTTATTCAGTTGAAGAGCTCTGTTTTTGAAGTCATTTATGTTATGTTCCATTTACAGAACAGCTTACCTGCCTAATCTCACTTTTTATCATAATAATTTCCTGCTTACAATTCAACATGTTCTGAAGCAAATCCCTACAAAATACAGAGATTAAGATGATATTTCATCACAGACTAATCCACAGAGTGAGAGCTCCTGCAGTGAAAGTTCCTGGAAAGCCGAGGATCACAGACACATTAGGGGACATGGAGAAGTTTGCACATTGGATTTCATACAGAAGGTGAAGAGAATGTTTAAGTTATTATTGTAATAACCTGTACTTTGTGACCTTTTGTTAATGTGCACTATGTTACTTTACTAGTAGAGGGATCACAATCTGGTTGTCACCATGGAGATGTTATAATATTTTACTTAGATAAGAAATTAAACAATAAGATTGGAAGAGCCCCTACCAGAAAAGTTACATAGTGCAGCTTTAAAAGATTTAGTATTCCAAGGCTTCTCAAGTCTTAAAAATCTCGTTTCCTTTATTGTTTGCCCAAGGACGCATACTTGCTGACAGTTATTATTCACATTGACTGGCAACTGTCAAATCCTTGTGGTAACATTATTATTAATATTATTTGAGACACTTTGTATATTTTATCCTATATCATAAAAGCTATTTAAAGTTTTGTTTTGTTAACCTTGCTTTTCTATTTCCTGCTGCTTTGTGACAATGACCCAGTTCCTTATTGTGGCAGTGCTCAGAGTGACCCTTCCTTGTGTGTTCTTAATCTGGTTTTAATTATTTCAGTGATCCCTCTTAATGTCTAAGTGAGTTTAAATAAAAGCCCCTCTCCTGCAGGGGTGCGTAAAGGGGCGTGGCTTCTGGACAGCCCATGAACGCTCAATGAGTTGTGCAGTGAGTCATAGCCAGACGTAGCCTAGGAGCTGTTCTTCAAGGTCAAGATACTCAGAGATTAAATGGGGGATGTAGTATCGTTATCAGCGCTGTTAAAACATGGACTTAAGTGTACTCAATGTCATTAACTTCCAGTTTATTATTAAGCCAATGAGAGCTTGTGAATGTGACTCATGAAGTGCCCAATAATTAACATTTTAAAATGGAATAACTACCAACAGTGGCTGTCAGTGTTCTCTGCGCCTCATTGGTCCTTTGCAGTCATGTGACAGGGATAAGCACTGTCAGTCAGTCTCAATAGACACAGAAGGAGCTGGAGGCAAGTGCTTTGGACAGGAAAGTAAACAGCTTCATATGAAGTGCTTGTTTCGTATCTACTTTTGGCTTTTTCCCTCTGGTATCATAACAGTCACATCTGCCTCATAATTACAGTGACATAGTGATAGAGCTGGTGCATTTGACATTGATTTTATATCTTCAGGAAAATGATTCTCTTCATGTATTTGGTTTAGGGACTGGCACAGAGAGAACACTTGAAACATGTTGTGACTGAGCTGGTTATGGTTAGATACTAAACTACTATTAGAATATATAAATTGCAATCTACTGTTATAGCTTGTTGAGTGCAGTATGGGTGACTCAGAATCCACATCACCTTGAAACAGGAGGACTTTTATTTATTCAATTCAGTTTAGACAATAATGTGAGTTTCTGTGTAATGCTATATAGTCGATAGTAATTTGCTATAGGTATCAACCAATATTCATATTCAATATTCATAACAAATACTTTGGGCAATGGGTGGTTAACTTTGTGTAGGAAAATGAAAGCAGTATTATGGTGGCAAAGGCAACAATTTTGGGAGTAAATATGAGATATATTGATTTGAGATTGATTTACATTACTTCTATATATTTACGATAACACAAAATTGCACTGTGGGGCACTGTAGTCTCTTCCGTTAATGAGAAACATTGCAAACTTTATTATTAGTGTGTATTTTGTTGCAAAAATGATCAATATTTAATACTCGAGGTAGGATATTCCCACAGTGGCTGGCTGGGCTCTTGACGTCAGTATTTGTTGGGTGTGAGTTACCTGTCTGCTGTCATGTTTGGAGGAGGAGCTGCTGTTGCTACGAGACAGAGACGAGATCTTCTGCGACATGTTGGAAGTGTGATCCTCAGAACCCATCACAGCAACCACTAGCACTGGAAAGCCCGGGCCATCCTACTGCAGAGAGAGAAGATAGAGGGAGACAGGGTCAAAAGGGGAGAGGAGGAGAGGGAGGGGGACAGAGGGGTATAAAGGGTCAGGAGAGGGGAGAAGAGGGGAAGAGGGAAGAAGCGATGAGGAGAGGATAGGAGAATAGAGAGGTATATGGGGTCAAGAGGAGAGGGGAAGGAGGGGAGAGAGAGGGAGTCAGCGGTCAGGATGGGGGAGAGGGAAAGCAGAAGGAGGAGACAGAAGAGGGAGAGGGAGAGAAGAGGGGGAGAGAAAAGGAGAGATGAGGAGATGATAGGACAGGCGTACGGTGCCAGGAGAAGGGGAGAGGGAGAGAAGAGGGAGAGGAGAGGGAGAAAAGAGGGACCAGAGTGAGAGAAGAGTGCAGGAAGGAGACATGAAGAGAGGAGGTAAAAGGAGAAGACGGAGAGGGGGGGTTGTACAGAGTAAGTTGCAAGGAGAGGGAGAGAGGATGGTGTAGTGAGGGAGCGAGAGGAGGAAAGCAGAGAGGAAAGAGGGAGAGAAGAGGGGATGAGTGAGGGAAAAGAGAGAAGGGGAGAAGCTTGAAGGGGAGAAAGGGGGAGAGCGAAGGAGAACACAAGGGTAAAATACATGGGAGGAGAGGAGAGATGTGTTTAATAGGGAACCCCTCTAAAAGGCTTTTAGCTCCTCTCACTGAAAAATGCATTAGCTCATGAAAAGCATTTAGTAGTTTTCCGTCATCAAGTTTCAGAAATATGGCATCGAACAAGAAAAGCTGCACAGACAAAATCCAAGAAATTGACAGACAGGAATGAAGACATAACAACATAAACCACTTTTAAATAATTCACTTTTATCGTTTAGAGAGTGATGGACTGCCACATAAGCATAAATACCCACAGCACAGGTAAAAAGTGCACTGTAACTTTCCTGGTGGAGGGTCGGGAACCTGCTTGCCTCCATGGAAATTGCTTCTTACTGTTATTGCTTGTCTAGTAAAGTTCCACAGTGTGGCAATAAACTAGTATATACTAATGGAAACAAGGAAGTCACCACTAGGCCACTTTACATGTCAGATCTGTGGAGAGTTAAGCCTGCTCACAGCAAGAATGTATGCTGGTCATAAGGTCATTTGTAGTAATAACAGCACTTGCAATTTACTAAATGCAACATAAATAAATCAAATCATGTCATATGTGGAACATTCCAGGTAAAGAAATATCTCCATGGAGACAGGCAGATGATGGACCCTCCACCTGAAATGCGACACTATGCATCTTTAAAATTCTATATGCAATTGCAACCTGCATAACTATTTTACATACATTCATCCATTTTACTGTCTGAAATTATTTTAATCAAAAAACTTTTTACAATTAAAATTTGTCCCATTTGGTTTGTTTTAGAAATTGCAGATAATTGAGAACAGCAGAAACGGGAAGACAGTGTTCTCCAATCTGCTGCTGGGACAAAATTTGGACAGTAGCAGAGGCTCACTTGTAGTATTTTAATTTCTGGAGGAGAAACATTCCTGGTGACATTTACAAACTGCAGATTCATTGTGGCCTTACAGAAGCAGAGGCAGGAGCGAATTTAATACAAAAAAGTTGAGACTGAAAAATACAAATAAAAACATGAAGTATGTTTGTTATTAATGTAATGACCCTGAGGTTGACACGAACACTGTATCCAACACAAATACTAGAGATCGCAAAATGCTCTCTTGGGTTTTTGGTATTCATCTATTTGGAAATGCTAACATATACTGAGATCTGTTTAAAGATCTGTTTAAATTACAAATTAACTTGTAATTTTCCAAATAAGTTGCAAATTGATATTTCTGCAGTCTTGTGGGTAATGTCCTTTTGTCCGCTGTCCTGTCCATTTTAAACAATTGCTCAATTACTGGTGGATTGCCACAATGTCTTCTGACTGCTGATTTGGGGAATTAACTAAATAAAAGATATTTGCGAAATAAAAAGATTTTTGTCAATGCAACCCAACGAGAAGAAGTTTATTTTTTTGGGTGCAGCCATAACAACCAACTGTAAATTCTCAACTTTAATACCTCTGACATCTTGAAAAGACATTTGTATATTTCAGATATTTTACACAGAAATAATTCAGTTTATTTTGAGTTTGTATAATCTATAATTTAATTTTCTGGGCTCTCTTTTTCTCACTTACAACTGGTCAGTTCATAATATACCTTTGTTCTGTTCATGTCCTGTCAGTATGACTCTGCATTCGCCCTCTAAGGTTTTTATTATGCACTCTTCTGCTTTAATGTTAATTTTATGATAAATATTTGTTATTATTTATGCTTTGATTTGTGTGATTTTAGTCCTTCTTATTCTGTAAAGCACTTTGTATTACTTTGTGTACAAATTGTGCTCTACAATGCCTTGCCCTGCCTCTATGGAGGCACTTTTCACCAATACTTCTAATTTACAGCCATATATAGATGAAAAATGTGAGATCATCAGCCAAACACACATTATCACTTCGTCTGAGTGTGAAAATAGTTGGACCTCTTTAGGATATAACAGACTTCAGGCGACTGCCACATTTCACATGGACTAATCAACCTTATGTACGGAGCCACACGTCAGCACATTCAAGTGAATCCACTAATGCATCCCAACAGACTGACAGCAGCTCGTGTAAGTAACAGTGAGAATCCATTTCTGTACACTCATGCTAATTACATTGATCGAAACAGATTCTTCCTTGACTATGATTTGAACGTGTCTCTTTGAAATACAGAAAATACATCAAGCAATTAAGACTCGCAAGTCATAAAAGTGTCACATACAAGAACAAAGTAAACTGTCGAAGACACTACGCGGGCACACACAAACTGTTGGCAGTGACAGTGAACCGCATGGGTTTCAGAACGATGAAAAGTTAGGACTGTTGCTACAAGTCAACAAAAAATTATATCTTTTGAATGACTGGAGGCTGAACCCCATGAATAAACCATCTTAAAATGTCAATTATAGTAGTAGTTAAATGTTAGCAGAGGGCGATAATGTGACTTATTACTTATTCTTATTCTGAAAAGAACTGCAGCCATTGCAATTTGCAACAGCAACAATCAAAATTGCTGTTTCAATGTTGGTTAATCTTCCAGCCATAGTATAAAACAACAAAACGTGGACTTATTATTACTGGCACACTGACCTTATTGACCTGCGTGGAGTGGACTAGTAAGTAGAACAAGGACTTCTTACATCACATTAACGTCACAGGAAGCCAATCATCAATTTACCCGTGCTTCACAAGCCACGTTAGTTCTCATTCATTTTTCACAAGAGCCGGTGTGAGCCATGTTCCCTGACTCTCCAGCTGCATTCATTTACTACTACTGCACAAGGTTAATCACATTACCTCTACTGACCTCCGCTTTCGGTGTAATGGCCACAGCGTCTCATGTTAGAGATTGAACAATAGAATGATCATCTGAAACCTCCAGTCTTCTCTGTCCCAAACTGTGACGTCTTTCTCCGCCTTTTTCAAGATTTATGCAACATTTTCTATGTTTTATTCATTCACCTCTGCCGCACAATGTCATCCTTTCATGTCACCACTGTGGTCTATTTCCTGGGCTTTCACCGGGATGACAGCCATATCAAACGTCACCATGGTAATTACCCTGTACCCTCTGAACTGAAGAGATGTGTAACATTACAAGTGACTGGATCAAAACTCTTTATCATTACACTCTTCTGTTACTTACGCTTGCGTTATGATATTGTTAAAGGACAAAAGGTTAGGTTGGTGATATTTGGATAACCTTTATACAGACATAGAATATTAACATAATTGAATTTCACAGAAAAAAATTTTTCTTAGGTTCCAGAATTCACACTTCATCAATACTTTACAAAGATGTGAGTCTCGTCACTAATTAATCTCCCCGTTTTCAGATGGGCATGATTGATTGATTGACAGATGGATTAGCCAATCAGGGTCACTCATGGTCCGTTAGTCCGTGGCTGCTTAGGAAGAAAAAATACAGGGGAAAATATCACAAGGGCCTGAAAAGCAATACGGATTTCTGTAGAATCAATGAGTGAAGCACTAAATTGTTAATCTGAGGTGAGATGGAATTAGATTTTATTTGTAATTGATAAGTGTCCTTTGTTTCACATGCGTCACTGAAAAAACAAACAAATCTGATTATAATTATGTTTGGTTCTGGCTTGAGATGCGGTGGAGGACTTGGGGACCAATCTGATATCCCTTTGTATAAATAATACACAGCGATATCATTTTAGATTTGCCGGGCAAGCAAGTTGTTTTTCACTCCCCATTTTATCCACCTTTTCACATTTGCAATCTCAGGGCCAAAATATTTGCTCTAACATTTCAGTGTGGACGGTACACCACTTGCTTGTATCCCTGGAGATGTCATTGCTTTGCCTTGAATATTCCACAGTATAGCATTAAACATATATATATCTGCGTGGATACAAGCAAGTGTAATCGTTGGAAAGGCAACCCTGCTCAGAATAAGAATGCGTATCTCTCAGGTATTTTGAAGCAATAAAACACCTGTAATTGATTAAGTGTAAGATAGTTAAAGGAAAGTTAAATGTTACACATACTATGAAACATTCTGGCAAAGCAATAACATCTCCATGGAGACAAGCAGGTCACACAGTGCACCTAAAAACAACAGTAAAAATAAAACTATGTCAGTAATATTATACAGTTGGTCATATAAACTACACTGCCATAATCAAACCCATTGCACTATGTGTACTGCATAGTAAGTGTTTTCCTATGATTCCATGGGGTTCACTGTATTTGTGACAGGCTCCTGGACAAAAGTACTGGACTCACTTTAACACAAAGAGCAGCCTTTACGAAACGGAAAGTTGCCCCGTTGCATCTGTGCGGATGGACGGACACATAATGAAACAGGAAACATGATCTGGGTCAAGTAATGACAACAACTACATGATGATAATAACAACGGTTTGAATGTAACTCCTGAATTATTTACCAGGTCAACTGTGAAATAAGAACTGTACTTGAAGATGCAATGTAATATTTAACATGATGAAAGAGAGTCTGTTTTCACTGATGTTAGTTGACTGTAGTTTTTATGTGAGCTAATTAGCTGGAAAAGGCTGAGTCATGTGTTGAGGATGAAATATATTGCTTTCTTTTTCATTTTTACTTATTTGTCCTTATTGGTTTTGTTGTACATGTAATTTTACCTTTGTGAAGATAAAACAATTGATTCTAACTCAAAAAATGAATGTATTAGGCTATCTTGTGGGTTATGCCGCAAGATGGCATTTCACATAGAAATGAAGTTTTAGTTCACATAAAGCAAAATTGGTACAAGATAAAAAATATGAAAATACTTGGATTAAAGCAGGGATGGGCCCATATAGATTTTTTTGATCTCATACCAATATATTTCTTTTTCTGTTGTAGCTGATGATATTTGCCAATACTGATATTAAGCTTTTAAAATCTATAGTGCAAACCAAATGTATGTATAGTTATAGTGAAGTCTACAAAAAAAACCCACTTCTTTTATTTTTGTAAAAATAAAGCTTATTTTTCTGGGATACAAATTCATATTTTTATTTAGTCTGCTCAAAAAGACAAATACGATGCACTGAGGGCAAACTGGGAACTGGGACTCTGGGCACACAGAGACTGAGCAGTTCAGAATAAATATTAATGACAAACACTGGCTAAATTTTCAATATCTGGGGAAATCCTCCGATATCGCCAATAGTAATATACTATCCCTAGATTAAACCTGCTATAGATCAGTGATTACAGTGCTTGCCCAGTGTTAGAATCTGTTTGAAAGAGTGAACGGTGATAGTTAGAGGGACCAATGGCACAGATTGGCAGTCGTGCTTGAGTCAGTACAGGGCAGCTGTGGCTAGTACTAACATAAGTACACCTTATTGAAAAAGTGACTGAAGCAAATTAAAAGTAATTGGAGTATTTACACAGCTCCTTATGTAATAATAATCAGCAGATACAGGGCATTTTGGTGCAAAATTGTGCATTTTTACTGTGTCTTTGTTCCTTTGAATCCACTGGTGCTATTTAATATTCAGCATTTTTTGGGCAGTAACTTCAACATCCTCCCACACTAAATCCCAACTAAATGTCAATGTTTGTTTCATGTGCTTCAATTTTTTTTTTGCTAACACTGAACAATTTTGTATTTTACTCAAATAAAGAAGTCTTCTGGAGACATTTCTATGATGACCTTTACAGTATGTTTCACTAACTAATTAAAAAAAGGGCTAACATAATCTCAGCTTCATTACATGACTCACCAAAGTGCTTTTCTTCAAAGTCCATTAAACGATAGAAGAAAAATACTGTTTTCAAAAATGACGTGCAGTCAGAGGCAGCTGGTGATTTGCAGAAATTCCAATGAACTGTGGGAACTGACTCAGAGTATTTTGTCTCATCGCAAAATCTGCCAGACCCAATCGTTAAGAAGGCTGCTGTGGGGTTATGGAAGAAAGGATGAGTTTGCGAAAGTGGTGATTTTTAGATACCCACGGTGCTAGAAAAGTTGTTTATGTGTGAAATAAAGATCACCTGTCCTGGAATGAATGAACGGTTGTATTCCAGCTTCGTATTAAAATGTCTATGACCTCGCCATCCTCTTATGGATAAACGATATGAAAATGGCATTGAGGCGTATTGCATTTGATCAAAAAAAAAAAAAAAAAAAAAAAGGTTTTCCGCTTAAACTGAATCTGAAGTTTTTCTTTGACAGGCATAAGCAAAATTGGAAAACTAACATATTGATTGAATTGGATGGAGGGGCAAAATATTGTAAAGGCAGGAAAACAATAAACCTCTGACAAAGAATTGTGGTCTCTACTTTCCAAAGAACCACCTACAATCTGAACATTATTCTTAGAGGACTGACTAAAGTCTTTTTATATTTCTCCCAATTGAATTCTCCAGAGGCAGAGCAGTGCTTATCCATCTGAATAAACATGTTACTATGCCTAAAGCTTCCTCTCGCTCCTAAGGGTAAAGTGTTTAGTCTTCAACACACATACATCAGCTTGTTTGATGGGTCATTTGGAGCAGTTGCCAGGGGCATCTTCACCAAAAGAGCCATTTACAGCTGCTAAAACTTTAATAACATCTCAAAATTGTATTACGTTGGTGCACCGGCGATGTATCACTAGGTCAATTTGATCTCAATAATGGCAGAGTGGATTAAATATTACCTGGAAGAGAACAATGTGAAAGCAATTTATAATGTACATTTAGTCCTGTCATGATAACACATTTTGAAGCATGGTGTTTTGAAAGATATATCGTGATAAATATGAAACAATTTTATGCCATTGACATAATAACAATAATGCAAGATAATCCCAGTAATAGACAGTATCATTAAGAGGCCTGAGCTGCAACAAATAATGTACTACTACTGGTCAATAAGTAGCCATAGAAGTTATTATTATACTTATTCAACCTTTTACAGCTCAAATCTAATTGTATTGCAATAAAAATACCCCAAATATCCCAATTTTTACAAAGAAAATGTACACACAAAACTATTGAGCCCCAAAATATATTGTTCCAGCTTTCATATATTTAATGATAAGCTGATATAGTATTTGTCCTGACAGGCCTATGTGCATCCAGAACGTAAGGGATTTGTTGTTTGTTATGTTGTTTTTAAAGCCAGATTGTGAGGAATAAATAATGGACAAATGCAGTATTTCAGGTAAAGGGGGTCTGTTAGAAAATATTAGACCTATTATTGATTATTAAGCATGGTAAATGTAAAACTATGTTCCAGTTATATAATTTTGAGAGGGAGAGACACTGTCTTGTGAGAGGTCAGTGCTCTGTTAGCTTAATGGACATGTTTTAGATATCACTTTCAGTTTTTCAATTCTATTTGTTGTATTTATTATATTCTGAGCAACACTGCACATTTATAAAGTTTTGATTGCATTGAATAAATTCCAACCTAAATGTCACTTAGGTAAAAGTCCAAATTGCAATCAATCAGTGAGCAGCATGTAAACTGTACTTTTGATTGAGATAAAACAAACATGGACGACACCAATCAAATCATCATATCTAAATTTAAAAATACCCTTTGCTCAGTAGGTCTACCACTGCCGTCTGCCACCTACGTTTATTCAGTTTGGGGAAAATTACAAAGCACAAATGAGCACAGCAGCCTGAGGACTGCCACTATTCTCAGAGACAGTTGGCTTCTTCCCAATCTGATGTATATTTCATTAGTTGGAGCACAATGTTTGCCAGCCCACGTCTTTATCAGTGTGTGGTCAGGGCTCCTTACTGCAGCCACAGATGGTCTGGTTTAACATGCAGTGGTGAGGTTGTCTCAGCCAAGGGAAGCCACCTTTTTGATTGGTTGTATTTCATTTTTTTAGCCTGAAAAACAAAAAGGATAGCTAGAAATCTTGTCACTACAAATTATTTTGGCAGCAAGATGTAAACAGATTTGCAGTTTATATTTTTTCAGCAAATAACTTTTTCTGCAACCATCTCAATGAGTGCTTTTAACCTAGGGGTGAAATTATATTACACATTTCTTTACAATTTACATTACTCATGAGTGAGGTTGCAACGATACAAAAAATGTCCACCTCCATTTAAATACTAAACAAAAAGTTTGATAGCAACATGATTATAACAAAACTCACTGACAATATATGTACTATATTTAAAATTATCATGTGGTACTACCCTAAAACTGGCTATTTTTGTCCTACTTATGTGATCTTCTTCAGTATCCATGTTTGTCTAAATGGGTGTCTGGTAGATCAGTCACGATAAGTACAATATCGACTTAATGTTCAATATATGAGAGACGGAACAATATATTTTGGGGCTCAATATTTATCATGTGTACAATTTCTTTGCTAAAGTGGAGACATTTGGGTAATATGATATGATTTGAGCTGTAGAAAGTTGAATAAGTGTCTTCTCACCCTGACCACTCTGACCATAACTGCTCTGTCTTTTAATCTATATTTGTTTTTAAATGTATTTTTAATCATTTTACATTGTTCTATTTGTATTGTATATGTATGTATGTACGGCGACCTTGAGAGCCTTGAAAGGCGCCTAACAAATAAAATGTATTATTATTATTATTATTATTATTCTATGGCTAATTATCAGTTCATTCTGCTGTTTATTTTTTGCAGCTCAGGCCTTTTGAATGACACTGTCTATTTAAAAGTGGTTTACTAGGATTATCTTGAATTATTGTTTTGTATCAGTGGTCTAAAGTAGTTTCATAATATTGTTTATCGCAGCATATATCTGTAGCAATATATTGTGTTTTGAAATGTGTTATCAAGACAAGCCTAGCATTTGGTTCTGATACTCGTTTTAGTATCAATCTGTGACTGGTATTGAATTTTTGACAAGCCTACATTGAACAATAAATCTTTTGCAAAATGTCAGATAATATCGTCACATTGTCCTTGCTTGGATCCATGGCACAAAGAGTTCACAGAGTAAGAAATAAGCATTCAATTGCTTAGTTTGAGAGTTTGAGTTTGTCAAAACTTGGAACAACAAAGACAAAACATAAGTTGAATTCATCTAAACAAAATTATGTAGTTTTGTTGATGAAATACCGCTCAACATCTTAACACTGCATTCAAAACCATTTAATTCATTTTGTCTTGATATATGACCAGCAGAGTAGCAGTCACTCTGAAACTGCACAAAGCATCCTGTTAATCAACCACATCCTTTGCTCTCCCACAAACCGCACGCTCCTCCCTCTCTCCCATCGTCTCTTCACCCACTCACGTCTCCCCTTCTTTGTTTTATTTACTCTTGGACTGATGGTAGACTCATAATTCAATAGAAAACCATTAGTATGTTCGGAAGCCTGGGATCTTTTTATAAATAAGAGAGGAAAAAGGCTGATGGACCGGATGTTTGGGTTTCATAATTTATCTCAGTTATTTGTTTTTTGTGAAATGCAATATCATAATTCCAGTAACACTACAACAACCAAAGCTATTCCTAGGTTCATTCATAGTTAAAATAGATACTCATTTGAACAACTATCAATACTGCAATAATACTGCAATCAGTATAAGCCAGATATAGACCTTTGAACTCTTCATCTATATCAGAACCAGTAAAAGAAGAAGAAGAAACTGCAACAAAACCAAATTTCTGTAATTAAAAATATCATTAATTTGGTAATCACATCAGTATCGATCAAGACATTTTCTTGCTATCAAAATCAAATTTGAAATGATGAGACTAGTCCTTGGTTCTTGGTTTGGTCCTATAGTTTAGACCTGGTTGAGCACTGGTTTAGAGCTGGTTAAGAAATAGCTTTACTAGTCCTATGATTTAGAACTTTAGTTAAGTTTACTTGTTTAATCCGGGTTTGGGTTAAATTTGTCCTGGTTTAGTTTTTTTTTTCCTTTTTGTGTTTAGTGTTGACCCATCTGTCTTGGTCCAGTCTATACTGTATATAACCAGTGTTTTGACCACTGAATCGAGACTATACATGACTTTTGACAACTGCATTGAGTATTACAATGTTAAGAGATCCTTATGCTCAACACAACTGCTTGAATGTTTTGCAGTTCTTGAGTTCTTGTGGAGAGGCCAATCGAACTTGTAATTTAACTATTGCACTCCTGTTCTGATGATATAAGCTCTGCATAAAGGCTGTGTATTCATTCAGAGATGATGAGCCACGGGTCACTTCTACTGCCACTCATCTGGCTGCATCACAAAACGGTCTAAAAATGTTCTCAAATCAAACTGAAAGCTAAGGACATCTGCACAGCCACAAGCTATCACTGCATATATTTAGATCAGACACCATCTATTGTTTATTGTGACAAACTGATGAATGGAACGACTTAAAAGTGTTGACAGATTTGCAGATGTGTGAGTAGAGTAAGTAGAATCAGTAGAGCTATACCACCATGACCTGGCATTCAACTCAGATAATCTTTTAAGATACAGGACAAAACAGCATCACTGAATAAGCAAAACTCTAAAAGTAAATGTATATTGCCTTGTTATTAAATTTTGTGTCATTTAAAGGTGCACTTTTTCTGGCGAGGGTCCCCACCTGCTAGAGGCGCCGTTGCTCCCAGTAAGAATGTTTTTTTTAAAGTAATATGAAAGCATGTAGTTGACGAATGCAAAATAAATACGTTTAATGTCATACGCATGAAACATTAAAGATCTTCATGACAACTTCATGGAGATAAACAGGCAGCAGACCTCCCACCAGAAAAATGACATAGCGTACCTTTAACACAATCTAAACTTAGACAGATTTTGTCGCTGGTGTATTTTTAAACAGTCAGTTTTTTTTATAAACCTACTTTTCTATGACCCTTTCAACAACAGTCTCAAATTGTGTGAAATACAGACATCCCATTTGCCCACTTCATAGAGAACAGACTTTATATAGAAGAGAAAAGGTAAAGGTCTGCCAAGGACATGACTGATGTGGGCTTGTTTTGTCATTATCACTAACAGACTCAAATAGCATCTTACAAAAGGCCAACTCAAAACTGAAAAATGACTCAAACAAACCTACTGTTAAACTCCAAACTAGAGGTGGGCGATATTAACAGCAATGAGTATTCAATGATGAAAAGGCAATCCAACAGAAATATGTTAAAATGTGTCTTTTATTAGTTGAGATTATCAGACTAATGTGAGAGTGAAAGTAATACACTCCTAAAAGTGCAGGAATATTATCACCTAAGTTTGTTAAATAAACAGTAACAATAAACAGTATAAACAACATTTAAATTTTGCATATCTTCAACATAACATGCACAGTATTACTGAATTCAATATGTTGCCCACTTCTGCTCCCAGCCATTCTGAACTGTGTTATTATGTTTTAGTTATTATGTTTTTTCTGTCAACTAGTGGTGAAAACTAGTGGTGGCCAGTGTATCATCAATATATGTTTGTCTTTATAATTAGAAGTAGAATATTGAGTAATAGAAAACCTGTCAAAACTGCAAAGAGTTGAATAAAATGAAAGAAAGTTAATTTATTCAACTAGAAGAAAACGTCTAAACAGGCACTTGTGCTGTTATTTCTGCACAAGTGTCTGATTTTACGGTCCATTCACTTTTGGAGGATACTTGAACCTCAATCACAAGAGTCAAAGAAACGGTGCCCAAAGTGGGGCTTGTCAAATTTGGCCCTCAGAGAGTCTAAGTTGGCTGTGAAAGGGGGCCGTGTAGTATCTATCAAATCAATTTTCACTGAAAAGACTGCCAGGAGGTGAAGCTCATATAACCCCTAAAAAGTCCAATCATTGAAGACAATTGTGCCATAAATATCTTAGCAGACAAGCATTTTAGATGAAAAACATTAATAGGTTTGGCCTTCGATCCACTGAGGCGCGCTCATTTTGGAAAAATGTTTTGAAAAAGTTTGGCAACCTCAGATTTAAAGGCATGTTTTAGAACATTTCTGATGGACTGTGTAAATACATACGATCTAATTACTGTTAGCAGGAAATTTTTAAAACTCTAAATTCTCATGAACTCAAGAAATGTTGTAACCTATGACACACTATATTTCCAAATCAACTGTGTAAATCAGTTTTATCCAGAGAAATTGAAATTTAACAGTCTGTCCTTGGCAAAAACATTAGCAGAGACTGACAATGTACCAGCAAACGATCTCCGTTTGACTTGTAATTATATGATAATGAGTTCAACAGGACTACAAAAAATGTTTTTTTTAAATCTCAGCTTTGCTAATCATTGTAAGCCTCCTTGCTACATAAATGAAAGCATTTGGATATCTAATTTCTTATCAAACACAATTAGTCCATTGATTATGATGAACAAGAGCAATTATGTTGCCAGCAAAATGGCTTAATATGCAAATGAACAAAGCTGTAATAACTGGACAAACTGAAAGTATGATCTGAATAATAGTTGACCTTAATTATTTTAGCAGTTGAGTATATCCATATAGTTAAATTATTAAAGCCAAGAAATTGAAAAAATTGGGCTTTGGTTTGGTGTTTTTTGTCTTGACATTGCAGCTATCTGGGTCCTTATCTTTTGCTGGGACGTCTGGCACAGTGACACAGCTTTAATTACAGATAAAATCGCACTAATGCCCGGAGCTGTGAGATGCCAGAGATACCATCAACCCACTTTGATTAGGAGCAATTACTATCAAAATGACATTACAGGAAGAGATGGAGTATTTGCCAAAACTCAAATGTGTAGTGCTCTTTAGGACAAATCGACATTCATATTTTATACAGCTGTACAACTACTCATCCTTTAAGTGACACTACGTAACTTGTTCTGATGGAGAATCTGCCATTAGCTTCATATCTCCATGAACTTTGCCAGAAGGGCATTAAAGTGATCTAACTTTGGAGTAAGTGTGCAAGCTTTGTCATGTTATTATTAAACTTATCAACTCCTTGCGACGTGTAGGTGACACAACCAGGCCAAGTTACAGGTCATATCTGTGGAGAGTCAAGCCCACACAAGGTAACGGTTTCAGCAATAAATTATAAACACATTTAATTGAATTCATGCAATATAGAGTTAAAGTTTAATGCTATATTGTGGAACATTTTAGTCAAAGCAATGTCATCTGTATACAAATCTGTATACTGGCACCGCATCGATACCTTACTCAATAATGTTCACTACTGTTGTTATATAGTATATTTAGTCTTTGATATAAAGTAGGTCTATGTCTAACTGGGCGGGGCTCTTTAAGCAAACCAGGTGAGGCCAGATGGAGCTCACTAAAATTTCACTGTTGCGTGACACTTCTATTTACATATGAAACCTTATGAATTATTTGTTCTGCTCACTTTCCGCACAGACACTGGCAACAACTGTCACAAGACACAAGCCAATAGCCACTGAAGAAAATGAAGAGGCATTATGATCCAGTCTGGAACCAAAATAACAACAAAATAGGGTAAAAAGAATCAAAAAGCTGATACTAATGAAGAAATAGATAGACACTCATTTAAGTAAATGCCAATACTGAAAAAAAATCACATAACTGGATAAAATTGGACCTTTCATGAACAGTTTCATCTTGATTCTTATCAAAATCAGTGTAAGACCACATGGTATAAAGAACAAATACTATTATTTTGTGTTGAAAATTACAATGTTATCTAAAAAAAGCTTTTAAAATGATCATTTGGGTATCAAAATTGGTAAAGAGAATGGAGTTTATTCTTTAGTATCAAAATCGAGTTTGAAATTTTAATACCATGACAAACGTTTCTGCAAAAACTTGGCTTATGATCCCTGGTTTAGCCTTTCTTAAACCTGTTTTATCCTCATGGTTTTGTGTTTTTAGTTGTGTTTTTTTCCACTATTCAAAAATACTAATTGTTAAGCCTTGATTTCACAGCGAGTCTATACTTGTATTGTGATGGAAATGCATCTGTATTCATCCTGTATACACAGCATACACTTACATCACTGAACTGACTCTGCTGTCGGAGCAGAATGATCCAGTCCATTGTGAACTCTTATGGTACCAATACAGCAGAAAATTGTTGACCTGGAAAAACTGCAGTACCAGACCTCCACTGCAGTACTCAGCAAGACCATGGAATTGGACCGATTATAGCACTATCATTCAGATATAGTGCACAGTATAGTACACACCTAGGCCTGTCATGATAATTACTACATCAACTTACCATTCAATATATGAAACATGGATCAATACTTTTTCATGTCAATATTTATCATGTGTACCTTTTCTTTGTACTAATGGGAATTTTTCAGTTTTTCTTTCTGCAATATGATAAATTTGGACAGTAGAACGTTGAATTATGAACTAAAATTACACAAACTAATTACTTAAATGTCTGACATTTAGAATACTTTGTTATGAATAATTCTGTTTTATTGTTCATCGTCTATATTTACTTCAGCAATATATCGCACTTCAAAATGTGTTATCGTAACAGGCCTGTGCACACCCCATCGAAGCATGAAAATTACCGTGCAGCTGCCTGTATGGAGAACTGTTGTGAATGGACAAGGATGCTTTTTTTTTATATCCGCTGCCACTACATTCCGTTCATGCCTCGTTCTGTGCACTCCTGTTGGGAATAACTCCAACTACTCCAAGTCAGTGAATGTAGAAGGACAGAAACATGTTCTGATCATCTGGACTGTGTCAGTGTTAAATAAACAGCGCCTGAATTTAACAAGCTCCACTTCTAAACTAACTTTATAACTCTAAAGTTCCTAAACATGACCTTGCCTCACTACTTCAGTTTTACAATCTATGTTCAAGTTTGTTTTGTGTAGTGGCTAAGAGCAGTTCAATAAAAATACACAATTGGTTTGCTTGGAAATTAAGGTCAGTAACGAACCGAGGACAGAACTGTTGATTTTGCCATTGATTTTTTTTAACCGTTAAAATTGATTTGATTCTGTGTCGTATAGACAGGCATATATATATAAGCTACACTGCAGATAATGTTATTTTGTATAATATGGTTAGATATGTGAATTTTGGTGTTCTTTATAAACAGCATTGAACCATGAACTAGAAAAAAAAATAGGCTGTTACAACTATTGCCACAACCACAGCAGGATTTCTGATCTCACTATTAACACAGTTGGCAGTGTATTTGAGGCATGAAGGTGAACACTATGGGGCTTATGAGTTCTCATTTCCAAATTCTCTCACCAAACCCCACCCACTCAGCCACTGAAAGCCTGCACTTATGAACAGTTGACACAACACACAAAGTAGCCCTGATAGTGAATAATAGTACATTACATAAATTACACAGCTCCAGATGATTCAACTTGCAATAATAACTTAACTTCCTTTTACAAATGACCAGTAATACAATCATAACATCACTTAGTCTAATGCACGGTCAAAGTGGATATTGACTAAATCTATGCACGTGACTTTACAGTGACAGGATGAAAATATATGCTCTTTGTCATCGCACCTACCAGCACTCAGCCTGGATAAGAGGAGATAACCACTCATACTATGGGTCATAATATTACTCAGTTCTCAGTCTGTGTGCAGGACAATGACAACTCTCAACCCCATCTCTCATCTCATAATGCAGGTACCACCGTGGAGAGGTTTGGATGGATGTAGGCTAAATTATCTAATAGACTACTTATGATAAGCAAAAAGCAAGAGTTACCATGGAGACATGATGTAAGTATCCACTGGTGTTTGTTGAGTGGATTCAAGATGATCCAGTTCGCATTTTAAAACAATTGTGTTAGGTAAGGTTAAAAAATTACTTCAAAATGTTCATTATTACTTCAAATTGTTTCCATGGTACTAAATTACAAGCTGTGAAACTTTTCAATTAGGATAAAACAGCAAGTTCTGCTTTGTAAATTGGAGTGAAACAAACCCATACTCATTTGCATTTTCTCTATATTCACATAACAATGAATAAAATAAAAGTAGACTGGAATAGGAGGAAAGCGCACTCACCTTGACAGCTGATGATGTGAATTCAGGTGGTGTGATGCAGTTGAAGTCTCAGCACGGGCTTTTCTAGGATACTCAGAAATTACAGTTTAGGAAGTCTTACACTGTAGCCCTCTTCATAATCTGACATGCACATACACGCTGCAGCGCGCTCCAAGCAGGTCTAAAGCACCACTTTCCTCACCGCCGTACAGGGAAGGGCGGGTCTTAGTGACGGGCAGCTGCAGTGGACCAATGAGATTCTAGGTGAGCGCATACGTCACGACAGGGGGCGGGTTTTCATAATCGACCGCATCTTTTTTCCGTGGCGTCATGGACAGGACCCCCAAGCAAGGGCGTTCAGGAATAATTGTGCATCTCTTGTGAATATTAATTACATTTTCAGGTGAGATTTCGTCCTTTAAAGTGATTTATGAACTCATATATAACTGCTTTGGCAAGTGATCAATTTTCTCTCTTTTGGTGAAATAATCATAATAATAATGATAGGATAATAATAAAAAAATCTACAGTATGAGAAACATAGTAGAACCATTAAGAATAAACGCAAAATGTATGGCAAGCTGTTGTACAGAGATGTTTACTTTAAAGATACCTCCCTCTACTGGACAAAAAGCAGTGTCACAATTTCAATCCATGTGGAGAAAAGATGCACGCTGCTGTATATTACATTTGTTTACATAGTTTATTTTTAAATGGCCTTGAAATTGCCTAGTACTTGACTTCATGCACTTTGTAGCTATTCAGATTTGTTTTTACAGACACGATAAATGTGGAGCTGCTATGTCGCTCAAGGATAAATGGTGCAGCTCAAGGTCTCCTCTGCTGCATTTCACAAAAGCTCTCCACACTGACCAGACTGACGCATATTACGTCTTCTGCTTTCACGCAGAGCAAAAGTGAAGGTGAGTGTAAGACAGCAAGAAGGACTTCTGTGGGCGGAAACAATGCAAGCACTGTGTGAACTCATGTCTGTCTCAGTTTAAGAGTCATCCAAACATTGCCTAGAAGGTTTTTATCTATCGCTTTAGGCCTATATTTTGAACTTTGCATATATACAGCTCTTGATGCAAATATGAAGGTAGTTTATAAAAATTAAAGAACTATTATTTAAGTTATAAAAGTGATAAAAATTTCGTTTGCTTAAGTGAGGATGCTGTAAAATTGTCATTTCGTCCTCTAGAGGGCGCACTTAACTATAAAACATTTGCTATAAATTATCAACATGGGTAACCAAGTCTTTTTACAGTAGCACGAAATGGGTACTGGGATCGTTTCAGAACAAATAAAAATATATGTAAAAATCAAAATATAAGTGTAATCCTTGATTCTTATCCCATATCATTTTAAAAAGTCTGATACAAATTACCATCAGAACAGCAAGGTCTATGATGCAAATGAGGAGTGTATGTCTTGTGAAAAGCCTATTTGTTTACAATAGAAGATATTTTATTGTAACTACTAAATAAATAATTAAATTGTTAATTTTCTAGAAACAGTATTCACAGCTATTATAATCATCAAATTTGTTCCGCATTTGTGTAACTACCAGTAAATTAAAATGTAATACTGACTTCATAAATTGTCCACAACAAGTAAACAAAAACACTTTAACCATGAAGGTAGAATGCATTCACTCCATAGAAGTCGTGTCTCCTCCCTGTGCAGACATTGTCCCGGTTGACTGGGGTGCGAGGGATGGAGCGGTTAAACCTGTGATGGGCTTGTGTCTTACTATAGGAATCCTGGAGCTTTCTGAGACTTCCGCTCTCTCTACACAGGGGCTGAATACCAGGCAGAACAGGAGGTCTTGGCAATACACAAGAATTCAGTCTCATTATGTCATTGGATTGAAGATTTCCAACGTCTTTACTTAAACTATTTGAATTTAGTTTTCCATCTGGCAAAGGTCTCTCCGTGTCTTTATTGTAACTGGTGCCTTGTACGCTCTGCCGTGTTTGGGTGCCATTTTCTTCGCTCTCCAGCACTTCGCTCTGTAGTATGTGTGAAGCTCCATGGGACAGGTCATTGCTGTGAGCTTGTGCCAACCCACCGCTGTGCTCTGGCAGACTGTGACCCCTTTGATTTGACTCTGGTGCTTCGTTACAGTTCACAGAGCTCTCCCGGGGTTTCCATGACGATGCAACAGCTGAAGCAGCTCTCTGGAGTGGAGGTCGATGCGTGGCCGAGGGAGGAGCAGTGGGACCTATCATTCCTGTACTTACATCATTAATTCTTCTGTACTCGTCTGTCAGTGCGGAGGACACAAAGGCGGTAGCGGGCTTGACACTCTGAAAGAAAAAAGAAGAGAAGCCTAATTAGTCGTTTTCAGATCGCAATGAGGTCACACTCTCAGATGGCGGGGCAGGTGGCATTTTCAGTGCAGTGTTCATGTTTTCACTATTTAGTTGTATAACTGAAAAGAGGTATTTGTTCCTTTATTATATCACAGTTGTATTTTTTGCAAGAATTATCCATAGTGGAAATTCTTCATCAACACTAGCCTATACACCCAACAATCTGCATGCTAATAAAGATAAGACATGACCTGTGTTTTGTTTAGAAAAAATGTCAATAGCTATCACATTTTTGTCTGTTATGTAAGAGTAGGTAGGCATTTATACGTTTTTTCCTCTGCCTACTCCTTTTGGGTATCTTCTCTGTTGATATGATCTTTTAATCTTGGGAAAAGAGAGAGAAATTGAGAAAAAAAAAAGCCCAAATGAAGTAACACAGATCATCATACCTGCCTCTATCTCAGGTTATACACAACTGACTTTTAGGCCTTTATAAAATGTTTTCACATCATTCGAAAGAAAGCAACAGGTACCACATAATTTTTACTATAATATTGTACTATACCTGTGGAGCTGTGTATGAATTTCTTTGCCTGATGTGTTTTTGTCTGTAGTCCATCTTCAAGTTTACTTTTTCATAACCTGGCCAACAAGATACAATAGTTAAAGGTGCACTATGCTATTGTTCCTGTGCTACCGCTGTCTTGTCTCCACAGAGATGTTATTTCTTTGCCTGGAAGGTTCCATGTATGGCATTAAACTTATTTCTTTCTATGGAGATGAACAGGAGACATAAACAGTCCAAATTATAGGTCATATCTGTGAAGAGGAGACCCTGCTCACTGTAGTAATGCATGTTTTTATGGGTATTTTTGAGAAATAAAAACACTTGTAATCAAATTAATGCAAGATTGATCAGCTTAATGCCATACTGTGGACTATTCAAGAGAAAGCAATAACGTCTCTATGGATACAAGCAGGTGGTGAATCCTCTTTCAAAAAAGTTAATGCACTTTAAGACAGTATGGTGAAAGCCTTTATATCGAATCAGTACAATATATCTACTTTATTACTTTGGTCACTTCACTTAGCGTCATCTTTTGCATCAGCATTATAACACAATTTATCCAAGGTAATGAGGATTGGCAAAAATCTATACTCTATATTCTTGTGTCTTTCCAGGTTCAGTTAGATCATAGTTGAGCCTAAATTGAAGACAACATAATTACCTGAGTAGTGCATCTGGTAGGAGGTGAGCCAGTGTGTCTGCTCCAGAGTGCTCAGGATCTTGCTTGTTTCGTCAGTTATCGGCAGCAGATCATATTTTGGTTTTGCCTGCATGAGTTTAGGTGGGGTTGGGTAGAAGACTTGGGTTTCACCTTTTAGAGGCTTTGGATACTACAAGGAAATAGTTACATTATCAACCAAAATGAATTGAAATAACACACAGAAAATGATTGTAAGTTGTACCTCAAAGAAGCCAGTGTGCTCTTTAGCCCATGTGACTGCCTTTTTGTTTCTAGTTGGGGGCTTCAGTAACTCATGTCTGTATGCATTACCTGAGTAAAGTAAATGCAATATAAATTAGGTCTGGATGATATGAGAAAATGATGCAATATTCAGCTATGTTTTTACTATAATAACACTATTACTGTGATATTTTAATATACTTTTGGACACAAAGTGGAGTTAAATTTAATTCTTTATGCCTTAATGAATAATGTAACTCAAAACACTAAATGAAGACCAAAGATTAAATAAATACAAATCTTGACTAAAACTTTTTTAACATTTTACTTTCAAAACACACACACAAAAAGTTGTTGCAATTTTATAAATTTTTTCTTACAATATTGATTATTGCGATATCAAATGATGTGTTTTAGTTTTTATCAAAACACATCTCTCTCACCTTTAGTCTTGCTCAGTAGTGTCACATCTGGTGCAGTGGAGTGGACGTTGCGTTTGTCTTCTTCAGTAGAACCACCAGAGGAGCCGTAAGAGGGGAACATTGAATACCGGGGGATGTGTGATGCATATGGATGTTCTTTTGGAGTGGGCACCTTTAAGATTTTCTTTCTTTAATAAACACATAACATAGTGGTGGTAGTGAAGTTCAATAGATGGAAATATAATATAATAAAATGACACAAATTTAAAACCCACCCCATGTTGATATCTGTTGGCTTGGGGATACTGAAAAAATGTAAAGAATAAATGTTAAAGGTGTATTGTGTCACTTTTTTGGTGAGGATCTCCTAGCTGCTTGTCTCCATGTAGATGTTATTGCTTTTACACAGTAGGGCATTTCTTTCTTTTTCGATCTCTTTTCTTTTATTCATAATATTGTTTTGTTAAAAAAAAAGTGTAGCATGTAAATTAGATATGAGAAATTAATAAGAAGTCACTGTATTCTTATTGTTAATCTAAACTGAACTGAAGCACATCTATCTTAAATGTTTTAGCTACAGGTGAGCGGGTTTGCCTCTCCGCAGATCTGACCCTTAACTCCTAGTGGTGTCACATGCTTGTCTCATTAGAAGTACAACACCATATTATGGAATATTCCCGGCACAGCAACAACATCACCATGAGACAAGCAGCGGGCAGACCATCCACCAGAACATCTGCATAGAGCATCTTTAAAATATTGTAAAGAATTATCTTCCGATAACAGTGACAGCCTTATACCCACATTTGATCATTGAGCCGAAGGTTGCTTTTCCTTCCAGATAAAATGTTACTATGGTGATAATCTGTCCTCTGCCTGCAATGTGGACATATAAGTCAATAATCAGGTTCAATAACATCATTAGAGAACTCTTTGCAATTGTGTTTCTACTCACAGACTGTTCATGGTAATAGGGTTTTCTGACAGGCACATCTGAATTATGTTAAACAATCTACAAGGAAGAGCACACAAAAAATATGGTCTACAGAATATTTGGACTATATAACTTGAACTAAATATAGGCCTACTTATTTCTGAACATTTCAGGGTATTTTCCTTCCTGGCTCTATACAATTTTATGTAACAAACTACTTAACTTTAGATATATGATAGATAGATAGATAGATAGATAGATAGATAGATAGATAGATAGATAGATAGATAGATAGATAGATAGATAGATAGATAGATAGATAGATAGATAGATAGATAGATAGATAGATAGATAGATAGATAGATAATACTGGGTTACAGTCTCATAGCATATTCGAATAAAAAAATAGAATTATAACATAGTCACTTACTTTTATAAGTGTGCCGTCTACTCAGTAACAGTTGTATTCCTTTAGCTTGAAAACTGAAGTACCAACGGAGCGCAACACCAAGTCCCTCCCATTAGAGGTGTGGTAAAACTATATCTTCAGGTTACATTGAATATTTATTGTCATTCTCTGGTGACACATATTAAGATGTGAAAGGCCAGTGTTTGTATTGAGCTGGCAATCTCAACTGTTTATAATCCCTAATTGATTGTTGATGCGATAATATTACATGTTCACAGTTTGATGGTATGAAAATCAAGCTGCGCTGGACACCTGATATAAGCAACATGTGTAGTGTTCGGTTACAGCAGGGCATTATATTTCACTGTGCCATAGTAACAGTTGCCGTGCTTAAAACACAGTCTACGAATTTTTAAAGGGGCATAATTAGTTTTGGTGGAGGGTCTGAAATTTTGTATTCTCCATTGAGATGTTGCACAAAATAGCTTAATAGCTTTAATAAATGAAAGTTTATACCATACTGTAGAACATTCCTGGCAAATGTTCATGTGATAAGCACATGATGGACCCTCCAACAGAAAGGGTATGTAGTGCAACTTTAATCAATATTTGCTTTTGTAAAAATATTGCCCAAAAATATTTTTGGACAACGTTGAAAAAAATAAATAAATAAAAATAAATTATATATATATATATATATATATATATATATATATAATAAATAACATAATTCATATATTAATTCATATATATATATATATATATATATATATATATATATATATATATATATATATATATATATATATATATATATATATATATATATATATATATATAATAAATAACATAATTCAAACTACATAAAAACCAATGTTTCAAAAGACTATTTGCTTACACAGCACATGCCTGATCAATGTATGCACTTACAGGAATTACATGATTACCATTGAGTAACTTGAAATTATATCCTCAAAGGCCTGTAGTTTCCTCAAACAACTTCGAGGAAACTTTGTCTCCTCAAAGTAGTTGTACAAACTGAAAACTGCTAGATTGATTTGAGGGAGTCTGACAGAATGTTGAATTGTTCATGATGCCAGACAATTGGGTCAGTACATCTCCACATCAGCAGCTCTGATGTGGTGTTCCTGGTCTGTAGTTAACATAGCCAGGGAGCAAAGGCTGGCCCATATGGCTAAATAAAAGTTAATGGTGGTTAGAAATGCCTGAATCTGAGCTTTACATATTGTCCTAGATTAGACCTGGTTTAGCCATGATTTGAAATACTTATTTAATTTCGACTTGATTCCAGAGCAAATAAACAACAAGAAAGAGGTCATGAATAGTCTGGCACCTGTTTGTGAGGAAATAAAAGGCAGCGTAAAAGGATCTGTCCGTGGTGCTGAATCTCAGTCTAGGTTTAGTTGTTCTTTGACCTTAGTTTAATCTCCGTTGGTTTATCAATAATAATTTAACTTTAGTGTGTCCTAAATTTCAATTTAAGTTAAGTAAAGTGCAGTAGGTGAAGTGCAACAGTAAAAAATCCCCTACAAGTTGTTTGGACAAATAGTTCTAGGCTAATGTCCCAGACTATAGAACAGCCTTCCTCTGCCTGTCAGATCCTTGCAGTCTTTAATGCAGTTTAAGACTAGACTGAAACATCTTCTTCCTGGCATTTAATACTAGCTACCCAGTTATCTTGATGTTTTATTATTATTTGCCTAAGTATCATATTATTTGTCTATTTGTTTATTTATTTATTTTATTTTATTTTTTTCACTTTTTCTGTGAAACACTTTGGGCAGCTAAAGTTGTTTTTAAATGTGTTATATAAATAAAATTGAATTGAATTGAAGAACCAAGCATAGCTCAAGATCTGTAGATGTTCCTATGGAGATTTTCTTTTGACGACAATAAATTGTACCTTAACCTTAATAAAACATCACTAAAAGGCATAATTGAAGCAGGCGCTGTCCGTGGTGCTGAATCTATGGTCAAGGATTTTTCTATATTTTTAAAGAATGTGTGAGGTTTTTATGTAGTTTATATTAACTCATCATCAAACTAAACTGTCATATTATGTAACAGTGCTTTGATGAGCATTTTTCAGTGAGAACAGAAATTCACTGCATACAGCTGTTTCTCATCAGACTTGACATGGACTACTTCTACACCGCTGGCCCTCCCTTGTTTCTTGGCATTCACTTGGCTGATATTGTGCATTCTGCTCTTTAATTGGGATCCCTAAGAGACTATGTTCATAGTCTCAGCAAAACAGCTAACTTCTATCAGGCAGCCTAAGCTAAGTCCAGTAACCAATTACCGAGCCATGCCCCAGTGGAGCAGCTGCCGTTCGGATTACATTTCCTGCTGCTGCATTATAAATGTGCTACAGCCTGCAGTGATTTCCCTAATATTAAGTTATTGTGCAGATACACGTTGATTCCTAACCCCAGGAGGATCTTAAACTGTGCTTCGCTATAAATAAATAGTGGAAGACATTGGGGAAACTAATTTACTGGCAGTATAAACGAAACAGTTTGCAATATATTTCCTTTTAAAATTCATAGTGCACATTGCTGTATATGGCGGAGATTACCTGAAGGAGCTCATGGGAACAGGAGAATTTGTGATTTCAGTCCACACACCAGTAGAATAGAAAAAGGGTCTAGCATTGCCCGTTAGCAATAGTAGTAGCTGAGATGCGTAAACCTTTTTGTCAGATGTACCTCTGTATTAGTAATAAGTAGTAAAAGTGTGTCTGATGTGTATATTGTAAACAGTCAAAAACATGTCATGACATTTTTTGTTGCCTTTCCTTTTTGCAGAATGTGAGTGGTGAATGAAAGAAGCCAAAAAAAATATGAACCTTTGAACCACCTCAAAGGATGTGGTGGTGAAAATATTTAATTTACTTCACCATTGAGTTGTGGAGCCAGTGTAGTGTGTGGGTGTGTGCAAGGGAGGAAGGAGGAGGAGGTGGGGGAGGCATTGTAACTTTACAACTTCAAGGCCATACATTCAGAGTAATGTATGACAACTGACAAAGGAGGCTTGTTTGCACTTGTGTGGAACAAAGACTGTGGCCACTATAATCATAGCAATCCTTATAGAAGGATATTGGAGCTGATGTGTGCTAAAACTTTACTTTATTTTCTGAACCATGATTTGCTAACCTATTTTTTTCTTATTTTATTCAGTACAGACAAAGGCTAAAACTGCACAGGTGTTAGTTCCATACACACTTTATTTCAGCATATATTAAATATGTTGTTTGTGAAATAATGAGTAATGGCTTGTAGAAGTTATGGCTTCCACAAGTTGCACAGTAAAGTGCATTCATGAATCCATACGGATGCTGCAGCTCGCTTTCAATGTAAATGTGAGGTTCACTTATGTATTCGCCTTTGATTGGAGCCTTGCACTGAGTGTCTCTGGTGGCACAGAATAAAGAGAGAAAGTGCACAGCCTGCCCCGCTGTTCTGCACGCTTCTCTTTCTCGGTGATATAGGCGCTGTGTTTTCCACACCTCTCTCTCTCTATAGTACTCAGTTAAAGCCCAGGAGACGCAGTTCAATATCGCCTTGACTGACAGCTGTAGCGTCATCACTACGCTCTCAATAAAGCCCGTCTTTGCAAACGCGCTCAGGCAAAGGCCAGTGGAACAGCCACAGAGAAGGATGGACAGGCACATGCTTTGAGGATATCGTTAAATAAAATATTTTTTTCTTATTTTTATTCGATGAAACTGCTACTTTCACTATGACAACGTTTGACTTTTCCGACATCGAGGCGTTTCTGGACATGCACCCGGATCTGTTTGAGGAGTATTTGGTGCGTAAAGCAAAATGCGAACAGGTGAGCCGCTGGCTGAAGGAGCACCCACAGTCCACCAAAACGTCCTCAGCCGATGACAAACGCGGTCCTCTCCGAGACCCGCTGTGGTCCACCAACCCGGACGGGCTACGGCGCAGGTCGTCCCACATGGAGCTGCGGAGAAACTTTGCTCGCTCCAAAGCTACAACCGCGCACCGGACCTACGACGAGCACGTGAGCCTGAGCGAGCACGAGTCACAGTCAAGTATGAGGCGCCGCGCGCTTCTTCGCAAAGCCAGCTCCTTGCCTCCGACCACAGCGCACATCCTAAGCGCGCTGCTGGAGTCCAGGGTCAACGTGCCCCAGTACGCATCCAGCGCTATAGACTACAAATATAGACTGAAGGAGACCAACGAGCGGGAGTTCTTCTTGGAGCTCGTGAAAGACATCTCCAACGACCTGGACCTGACAAATCTCAGCTACAAAATCCTCATCAACGTTTGTATCCTCGTGGACGCTGACCGATGCTCGCTCTTTCTGGTCGAAGGACCCCCGCACAAGAGGACGCTGGTGTCCAAGTTTTTTGACGTCCATTCTGGGACCACCGTACGGCCATCATCGAGTACTTTGGACTCCAGCGAGGTGCAGGTGGCATGGGGCAAGGGTATAATTGGATACGTAGCAGAACATGGAGAAACAGTGAACATCCCAAACGCGTATGAGGTAAATGAGGTATTCGTGGTTTTGCAAAAGTACATTTGAAGTTAAGTAAGTTAAGGTTCTAGTATTAATGACTATATGATCTAGTTTATAATTTTTGTCTGGAATATATGTTCCATTACTGACCACCAGACCATTACTGAATGCTGTACAGCTGCTGTTTCTTTGGGCACATCCACCTTGGCTGTGTCTAAATGAGTTAGAGATCATTGTTGATGAGTGTGAGAGAGGTTACTGGCGCAGATTAGCAACCACAATTCTATTACTTAGCCCCAGGGCAGCTTGACTGAAGCAGCTTACCACCAAGTGCAAAGAGTTGGGTCAACAATTTTTTGTATTGGTGTATACATTTTAATTCAGACAATGCTCTGACAAGAAAAAACAAGTTATTTCCATTGGCCAGTATCAAACTCTTTAATGAACAACTTCCAAAGGTCTGTAAATAAATCACATGCCCCAACTAACATCTCCCAATGAGGTTAAAGAAGAAAGCAATTATTATAATCCTGCTCCCTACCAGCTACGTATATTTCCTCTTATACACTGCACTGTACATCATTATCTCGTGGCTCTGGGCTGCTGAGGAGGAAACATGATGCTGCTGTTCCCCGAGGTCTGCTATAGCACTGGGATGTGTGTCAGCAATGGGGTTTACAGTGAGCAGTTTATATAGTTAAAAACACACATATACAGCAGATCTATGCACCAGCACCTGCCCGTTTAAACTATGAAATACTTGTATCTATATTTGTGGTTAACTAGAGAGCGATTATTTTAGATTTTACTTATTTTTTATACTCTTTTTTTAAAGGATCATATTCGCAATTTGACAACCAAAAACAACCATGCAGAAAAACTAATCACACACAATTCATAAAATGTAAACAAACTATAACAAACACAAACAAAGTCAACAATTATTTATAAGGTTGAAATATGGTGGCTGAAAGTTTCTACATTTTTACAAATAAATCAATGAAAATCACAAATTTGACATTTTCATTTAAATATGCAGCTGTCTTTGTTAAAAAAAAAAAAAAAAAAGGTCTATAAAAGGCATGTGTTTTAGATTCTGTATAGTTCAGTTAACGATTATAGTTACAAATACAATTCTGATCATATTAAGGATTACAAGTATATTAATATTCAACTATTATTATATTATATATGTTTTCTCATCTACTCATTTTTATTATTATTTTTTATTTATGTTCTATTTACTTTCAGGAGTGCTGCATTGTATAGTTGAGCTACAGGGGAAAAGTGGATCAGTAAAATCTGTTTAAAAGTCTAGTGCGTAAATTAAACCTACAATGATACTTCTGCAGGACCACCGCTTCAGTGATGAGATCGATAAGTTGACAGGCTACAAAACCCAGTCTATCCTCTGCATGGCTATTTGTAACAGTGATGGAGAAGTCATTGGGGTGGTCCAGGCCATCAACAAAAACCCCATTGGAACCCCCTTCACAGAGGATGATGAAAAGGTGAGTTTCACTATCCTCATATCACATACAGGCTGCACTTTATTGCTTGTGTTCAATATTATTGTTGCATATTTAATCATTCGGCACATTCACAGACCAGGCTTGAAATTGGACTCACTTTTCCCCATGCACAAGTGCAGTCCAAAGTCCAGAGAAGCTGGCAATACAATTGTAGTTTGTACTTTGAATCATTTTAATGGGTGTAGGAAAAGGCAAAGTGCTCCCTCAGGAAGCAGCACTCTACAGAAGAAGAGACGATGTCGAGCTAACCCAGTTCACTGTAAACATGTCCATTTGTGCAATTTAATATAACAACTACACACTAGGGATACAACAATAGTCAGTATATAATATTGGATTGTTCAATATCATCCTCACAATACAGTACATGTGCATCCTAATGCTTAGGATATTACTCCAGCACCATTTGACACAGCCACAAAAGGGTTACAGGAATACAGATACAGGAAGGAAATACTTCTCTAAAGGCCTGCTATAGTCCACAGAGAAGACAATGTCATTTAATAAAATGTTATGTTCATTGATCATTAGGGTAAAAGTAATGAGAATACATTGTTTCTTTTTTTCTGTGGCTTAGAACTGAAATTGTATATTTATGATGACCCATTTATCATGATTTGCAAATTTATTTGAATGCAATACTCTTCTTGTCAAGTAATGATATCCTTTTGTTGTGATATACACCATTACTGAGGTATAATGTCTTCAGTCAATTTAAAAACTATGAAAGATTTTGTAAAATAAAATGGAACATTTAAAGCTATTCAGTGGTGCTTTAAAGTTTGTAGAAACACATTCCCTTTTTCTGACCCCTGTGTTTGGGGTGAGACCAGATGTCCACAAGGTGGCAGAAGAAAATTATGTTGAAACTTCTGGCTATGCCATTTGTCTTTACCCATAAAAAGTTTTTTTCTTAATGTATTGACAACGTTTCCTTATTGTGTTCCTAGGTGCTGCAGATGTATTTGCCTTTTTGTGGTATTTCCATTTCAAATGCCAAACTGTTCTCTGAGTCACGTAAGGAGTACGAGCGCAGCAGGGTAAGTGAATGCATTAGCTGTCACAGTTCAGTCCCATGTCTGTATTACGGCACAGTGGTTATGCCCTCTGTGCCACAGGCTCTGCTGGAGGTGGTCAATGACCTGTTTGAGGAGCAGACAGATTTGGAGAAAATCGTGAGGAAGATTATGCAGCGAGCTCTGACTCTGCTGCAGTGTGAGCGCTGCTCAGTGCTGCTCCTGGAGGACATAGACTCACCTGTGAGACTTTTACCTTGAGTTCATTATTCTACAAGTAACAATTCAACATTCAATATTAGACACAAAATATATTTTATATTTAATTGCAGGTTGTGAAGTTTTCAAAAACCTTTGAGCTCATGTCACCATTGTGCAATATCGATCGTGATATCAGGTAATTCCTTCAATGCAAATCATATGACATTATACATTTGCTCTTTTAGTTGCCCATTTGACATTTTGAATTGACAATTGATATCCTGTCCTGTCGGTGCCACTTCCCACATCAGCATGGAGAAACTCTCCTGCTCTGATTGGCTGATCAATAACAGTATTGCTGAGCTGGTGGCCTCCACGGGACTGCCTGTGAACATCAGCGATGTGTGTCAGGACCCACGCTTTGACGCTGAGGTACTTGCCCTTAAAACAAGTTTAAACAGATTTTTGTTTTCTCATTTGTCAGTTTCAATAGGTAGCTTTAAGCAATAACTTTTCAACTTATTTCAAATGTTTCTTTTTTGATTCTATTAATGAAGTACATGTTTCATGATTTCATTTTTTTTAAATAATCATTAGTTGTTATATTATTAGTATAATACAACTGAAATGCATAGTACATTGAACCAAGAGCTTAACACTGACTTTTGCCCCTCCACTCAGGCAGACCAGGCCTCTGGCTTTCACATCCGTTCCGTGCTGTGTGTTCCCATCTGGAATCGCACTCATCAGATCATTGGTAAGTTAGTTCAAAACATATAATTCACTCTGTCTGAAAACGCTGTATTTTTATAACCCTGTCCACATGTGACTGAAGGAGTTGCACAGATCCTCAATCGCTTAGACAGGAAGACTTTCAATGATGCAGACCAGAGGCTATTTGAGGTCAGATTCTTTCAGTCTATTCAGAACACAAAACACATTTTCTTTCACTTAATATTCTTCCTTTTATCTTTCTCTGTACACAGGCATTTGTTATATTTTGTGGGCTTGGGATCAATAACACAATGATGTACAACCAAGTGAAGAAGACGTGGGCCAAACAGTCTGTAGCATTAGATGTAAGCACAAAAGCTCAGTATGCTAATTACTTAATAACTGATTTTAATTAATTAACTTTGTTTTTTAACATAAAGCTCATTAATTTGTGTTTCGGCTTCACTGCCCGCTCACTATCAAACTTGAACACTCACTTTATCCCCAGTAAACATGTTTCTGCTCCGGTAGAATAAATATTTCACACATTTTTAATAATTCATAATGACGAAGAGTGCCAGCCTGCTCAGAGCACATTAAAGACAACACTTTTCTCTGTCAATGCCACTGCTCTGCTCACAATCTCCTATTGTGGTGAAATCAAACTGTTACAACAAATTAGTTTCCAATGTACTTGCTTTAATTTAGCTGTATATTTAATGGGCAGTAATTGTACTATGCTCTGATTATTTTGTGTGTCACTGAGTACATGTTTGTGTGTGTTTTCAGATGTTGTCTTATCATGCAACTTGCTCCAAGGTAGAAGTGGACAGACTCAAGGTAAAGAAAAGTTACTTCAAGGGTTTCAGCTTTCCGTTACAGGCAACATTTTGAAAACTTCTCACCATTCAAAAGATGGAATATTTAGTTTGAAATGGTCAATTCCTAAGGCAATTTCCTTTTCATTATTCAGAAACATAACTGGTAAGATACTCCGCTGTGATATTTTGGTGCTATTTTGGTACCTTTTAGCTTTTTTGACTCTTTTTATACTTATACACTATGCAACTTTTCTGCTGTAGGGCTTGCCATCTGCTTACTTCCTTTTAGAAGTTATTGCTTTGCCTAGAAAGTCCCAGCGTATGGCTTTAAACATCAGTGATGACGTAACTACACATATGGAACATTCTAGCCAAAGTAATGTCATTTTCATAGAGTCAAAAAGGTGGTGGGCCCAAACCAGAAAGGTTACATAGCGTGCATTTCAGTGAACTTTTATTTAGCCTTTTGTTCAAGGGGATTCGTTATATTCTTAGTTAGTTTAGCTCTTGGCTTGATTAATTACTTAAATGTTTTGCGTTTTTACTTAGTTACCTTTGCCCATATGGAACTCAACAGTCCTGCCTACTTCAAGGTCTGCTCTGGTTTCGGAAGTAAATTTTCCATTCATTTTTGACATAGACTTTTCTAAAAATTCCAAAAGCATTGTGTAGGCTAACCATCTATGTAGTAAATGATATCCATAAGGCTGTTGTTTTAAAGTATGTTTAAAATGCAAAATTGGTCTTGTGGTTTTGTAGTAACCACATACTAGCTGATTAGTCTTGAGTAAGCTTTCAAACTTTTAACATTTGTATTTTTTGGAAAGTCCATGAGAAAAATTAATGGAAAATTTACTTCTGGAACCACGGGGTAGGTGGTCACTTCTGAGCTCCATTTACTAGAAAAGTTGCTATTTTCACAAGATTTTTTCATTAGGTGGTTTCAATTTTTTCATTATGTTGTTTCACATGTTCATGCTAACTTAAACAGTTATAAGAGCTGTTTATTAAACCATGAGATATTTGTCCTCTCTATGAGCTGTGCAGTGATTGTCAGTCGTGTCCTCTCTCCCTGAAGGCAGCTAAGATCCCCCTGAGCAGTGAGCTGGGCATCGACGAGTTTCACTTCAACGATTTCTCTTTGGACAACGACGCCATGATTACAGCCTCACTACGGATGTTTCTGGAACTCGGAGTCGTTCAGAAGTTTAAAATAGATTATGAGGTGAGAAATCTGAGGAACAGTAATGTGGCAGATTGGTTAGTGCTCAGCATTTCAAATAAGACAAGAAAACCTTATCTCTTTAATTGTTCCTCAAAGGGGAAATCACATTGTTGCACAACTTTGTTAAGTACAGCAGTATATGGAAATAAGAATACACCAAGTAGCACTACAAAAGATAAATAGAGAACTCAAATTTGTTCAGATGCAAAGCACTGGAAAACTCCCTAATTTAAAATATTTCTCGTTCTGTTAGTTCATCTTTCTGTACTAAACTTAACTAAATGATATCTATGTGCACAATGTAACTTTTCTAATGGAGGGTTCACCACCTGCTTGTTTTAATGGAGATGCTATTACTTTGCTTTGATGAAGTTTGACATTATAGCATTAAACATTTCTATTTCCATGGAAATGCCACCAAGCCAAGTTACAGGTCAGGTTTTTTTTACTGAATGCCATACTGTAGAACATTACAGACAGAGCAATAAGATCTCCATGAAGAAAAGCAGGTATTGGACCCTCTCATGAGAAAAGTTGCATATTTCATCTTTAACATTTACAGATTTTGTTATGTATGTCACTTTTTTAAAGGTTTTGTGCCGCTGGCTTTTGACTGTGAGAAAGAACTACCGCACAGTGGCCTATCACAACTGGAGACATGCTTTCAACGTGTCCCAGTGCATGTTCCTTATGATCACGGTAAGACTGGAGAAAAAACATTTTACATTTCCTGTTCATATGTGAGCAGAAATAATTACTAAGGACACAATCTGACTTCCTTAAACAGCCCCAGATATGACAGCTGTACTGTACGGTACGCTATAGGGGCTAGGGACTCTCTCAACAGCTGCCAGTGTCATTCACTTTGATCCTTCTCCAACTACGCTCACTTTAGTAAATCCATAGAATTATAACGAGTCCAACCTTAATTAAAGCTCGTGTTGCTTTTGTAAATAAATAATTAATGGAGGATTACATTTGGTTTTATTGTTAAGTGTATTATGACTAATGACTATTTTAATACCCCTCCACAGACAGCCAGTTTCCAGGACGTCTTGACTGAAGCAGAAATCCTGGCACTAATGGTCGGATGTTTGTGTCATGATTTGGACCACAGAGGCACAAACAATGCATTTCAAGCCAAGTAATTTCTCTCATTGCACTAAGCCAGATATGCTCGGAAATACAAGCCAAAATACACTGTAAAGTCAAGCCATTATTTATACAGCTCGTTATAGGATTGACTTCACTTTGACCTGGTTTGAACCCGGCAGTGGTGGAAGAAGTACTCGGTTTTGTTACTCAAGTAAAAGTACAGATACCGCAGGAAAATAATATTCTAGTAAAAGTAAAAGTACAGTATCATGTGGAAAAATCTATTTAGGTAAAAGTTTTAAATTATCTGTTAAGAGAGAAAGTAAATGTATTTCACACAGATTTTGAGAGCTAATAAAGCTTCAAATATAATGCTTTTCATAAAGATTTGTGCAGAATTTTACAACCCCTCAGTAATCAAAATACTTTTACTTTTCAGTCTTGTTCAAAAATGTAGCGGAGTAAAAAGTATAGATACCTGTTTCCAAATGTAGTGAAGTAAAAGCAAAAAGGTTTCAACTAAAAAACATACTCAAGTAAAGTACAGATAGCTAAAATTTGCACTTTGCTACTTATACTTTGTTACGTTACACCACTCTTTATAACATTGTTTGAAATAAAATCTGTATACATACTGATTAATTCATTTACTTGTCTCCTTAATGCAGACAAAAATCAGCTCCTTATGCCGTAAATCTTGTATTATTAGATCAACAGCATGGTCTCAGACATGGGTTTGAAATATGGTATGATTTGAGTTTTAGGTTAGTATTAGTGACTATGGTTAAGGAAAGGCCTCCAGGAAATGAACGTACGTCAATGTAATGTCCCTAAAAAGCATAGAAAGTGAAACTCAACATTTGTGTGTGTGTATGTGTGTGATGTGTGTGATGTATGTTTGTGTAAAATAAAAGCTGCCTATATTATTCAGTATTCAGAGGGTTGTGTGTTTTTGTTTGCAGGACCGGCTCTGCTTTGGCTCTGTTGTATGGAACCTCTGCCACTTTAGAGCATCACCACTTTAACCATGCTGTTATGATACTACAAAGTGAGGTACACACTGTTCATTTTAATGCAGATTTTTAAGAGCATTAGTCTTATATTAGTCTTACATTAGTCTTATAATGTTATTCCAGACACTCAAAGTCGTTTTATAGTTATGTTCATTATTTGTTCATTCTACATTTGGTAGTGGTACGTAACTATTGTAGCTACACCTGCCTTATAGTAGACTGAGGCTGCCAATCTACATCACTGACCCCTTTGACCACCACCCATTACTCACACACTACATTCACAAATAGGCAAACTGATGATGTGCCTTGCCCAAGGACACAACAGCAGTTTGAACAAGAGCCACAGCTGTTGGGTTCAATGATTTCATGTGAGTGGGCAGTGCTGTAGTCAATGCAACTATCGGGCACAGTTGACTATTCTGTCCAGTTTAAACCCAGTTTAGTTTGATCATTCAGACCTGTTCTCTACATTGATTTCTATTACCAAAGGACAGAGGCCAAAGCTAATTAACATGCTAATAGGCATCGTATTTGACAGTGAAGAATGGTTTACCAATGCACAGCTTCATATAGTTATCTGGGCACTGTTTCCACTAGCGAATTAATTCACTGTATTGTATTTTTTTCAGGGTCACAATATCTTTGCAAACCTCTGCTCTAAAGAATACAGCAACATGATGCAACTATTGAAGCAGGCTATTCTCTCCACTGACCTCACGCTTCACTTTGAGTATGAGTTGAACATACAGCTTTCAGAAAAATCATTTGTACCATTGTCAACTATAATATGATATTAGTTGGTTGTCATAGTTATTCCTGAATACTGAATATGTCCACATTGACTTCTCAAATGTCATTCATGAAAAACATTAGTGGATCTTTGTCTGATTTTGCAGACGCAGGACCAAGTTTTTTGAACATGTGCTTTCTAGTGACTTCAGCTGGACAGATGAGGGCCATAGAGAGGTCCTGAGGTATATAAGATTTTTTTTTAAATATAAGTTAGGTAAAATTTTACTTTAGAGCACTTATTAACATCTAACTAGTTGCTAATCTACATACTTGTAAGTGGTTTATTTTGTTAATTAGTATTTATTCTGCCATATTTTGCATAACCTTATTTCAATATTACTATTTACAAAGACTTTTCTAATTATGGTAGTAGGTTGTTTTTAGGGCTAGAACCATAAGAAATGCAGTGTTTACTTATCAATACTTTTTATGTTTTACCACGTACATCTATGTAAATTAGCTGTTATTTAGATATTAATTAGTATACCCTACAATAAAGTGTTACATGAATATGGAGGTATGTTTTCTGTCCTGCGCAGATCTATGTTGATGACAGCATGTGACCTGGGCGCTGTCACTCGGCCGTGGAAGGTATCCAAACAGGTTTGACTCTCCCACTGCTCTGTCCATGTTGTGATGATGTGTGTGGCATTGAAAGACTTGAGTTTGTTAGTCAAGGCTACAGGATTCTGGTCCTTTCCTTAGGACTTTCTTCTCTATTGTGCATGCGGTAATAGGCTGCAGTTTCCTGTCATAATTAAATCACCATTTATTATGAGCCTGATTTAATATCCTAGAGGAGACAACTGATGGATGCTAAGTATGCTTCTTTATTTGTCCTGTTTACTTGTAGATATATTTGTTTTTGGTTTTTTGGTTCTGTTACAGCACTTTCTAATATAAGGCATGCTCATTTTGTTCTCAATATTGAAATTCTGACGTATTCTTCAGGTTGCAGAACTGGTTACGAGTGAGTTTTTTGAGCAAGGTGATAGAGAGCGATCAGAGCTAAAGTTGACCCCTGCGGTAAAAGACCTTCACTTTTATTCTTGTCTTTCAATACTGATATTCATGTTCAAACTCAAATTACATTTTCTTTTTCTACAGGCAATATTTGATCGCAACCGCAAAGATGAACTTCCTGTGCTGCAGCTGGAATGGATAGACGGGATCTGTAAACCACTATACCAGGTAACAATATAATTAACTAACATGACTAACTATGTAAATGTGACCATGTACTACAGCCTGAATCATTCTTAATAAAGTATTTGTTTATTATGAATTAAGTATGACATTCTCTCTGTGTCTAGGCACTGCTGAAACTAAACAGGAAATTACAGCCAATGGTAGATGGGATTGACTCCAACAGAAAGAAGTGGGAAGAGCTGTGTTCGTCCTATCGTGAAGCACGCCGAGCCTCAACGTCCAATCAGATCACAGAAAAAGGTGAGAGTGACTTGACCAGCAAAGATGCCATATCGACTGAAGCCAAAGAGACTAAAAATATTGTCAAGTCCTGATTCAAACCTCAACTGTCCAGATATAAGGAACAGAGATATGGGGGGTTTGCTTCTCCCATGTGCCATTGTGTCAACTGAGGAGTGGAGTGTGTCCTTTCCAGAGGTGGTACTAAGTTACATCTACTCAAATACATTAATTTATATATCCAATGATCCGCTTCTGACAACCCCTTCCCAACACACAAACACATACACACGCACCCCGTTGCACACACACAAACACACACACACAAACACACACACACGCACACACACACACTGAACACAGATTAGGAAGATTATATGAACTCTTCAAACCAAAGACGGCCACGTTTTGTAATGAGAGCTGTAAAAACACACATGCATTGTTGCCTTTAAAACTGCAGGAGTCACTGTGATCAGCAGCCACTGTGAATGTATTTTGTTCCTGGACGTCTTGTCTCAATCTTTTGCATGAAAATGTATTATGTTTACTGATGAATACTTAGACTTTGTTCTTGCATGTACTTTTTGTATATACAGAAATGATGATGTGTAAGTGTAAAACTAATATTTATTATTTTGTGATTTGTTGCTTGTTGTAATGCCATATCTCTCTTACCAACTTGTTGTATTAATAAGTTTAAATATAAGTATTACAGTAAACCCTCAGGAATAAGACCAGTATGCAAAATTACATGTGTTTTAAGAGGTCATTGAACGTCACATTTGAGTGTTTACTGTTTACTGTCAAGTCTTTGAGTAACAGAACATTACAAAGGTGCACAATGTTTTCTCAGGAGAATTAAAGTCCATATTTTATGAGCACAGTGGTTAATCAGAGTAGGAGCCTTTAAAATCTGATATGTACAAAATAGTTTTCCATCTTTCCTTTGCTCCAGCAGCATGCTGTGTCTGTTTACTGTTCAAATGCATGGGTCATTTTATTGTAGAGTTTGGACAGCAATGCCTTGAAAGCCATATGAGATTTGCCTTGCATGAAGATATATTTTGTGAGTTAAGGATTTAATTGTTGCTGCATATGCATATAAAAATCTATTTTGGTGAGAGATGTTTACTGAAACTACAAATCTTTAATTTTTCAGATGTTATGATTATGGAAGAAGCACAATTGGCATTTCTCTTGCTGTTTATAAGATATATGGACTATAAAAATGTTTCAAAAAGCAAAAATGAGCTTTATGTTTTGGGAATAAAAAGCTTTTGGCATGGAAATTAAATGTTGCCTTTTTTGTTAACACCAGCCCAGGTGTAAAATAACGACATTTGGAATAAGTAAGTAAATATTGTATTGTTGCATTTTTACAAAACTGACTGTTTACATATTTACTGCAGTGTCCCTTTGAAATGAGCTCAGTGTTTGATGTGAGCTGTAATAAAACAGCAGAGGTGAGGCAACAGCAGCAGTACCACACTGTCTCCCTGTGCCAGAGCCAGAGCCGGGCCTTAATCTATAATTTAACATGGGTCTGCCCAGGGCTGGCTCTCTTCAGGGCTAATATCAGGGCGAGCTCTGTGCAGGGAGGAAGACTCATGGCTTTCATCTCATCTCTCCCTTTCTTTCTCTCTCTCTCCTCTCTCGCTCACTTTCTTTTTCTCTCACACTCTTTTTCTCTCCTCTCTCTCACTTTGTTTCTTTCTTTTTCTCTCACACTCTTTCACACTCTTCACTCACTCACTTTCTTTCTCTCTCACTCTTTTGCTCTCCTCTCTCATGTTCTTTCTTTCTTTCTCTCTCTCTCACTCTTTCTCTCGCTTACTTTTTCCTTTTTTTGTTTTCTCTCGCTCTGTTCGCTCTCTCACTTCCACACTCTCTCTCATTTTCTTTCTTTTTCTTTCACACTCTTTCACACTCCTCTCTCACTTTCTTTTTTCTCACTCTGTCTGTCTCACTCTATCTCTCTTTCCTCTCTCTCACTTCCTTTCTCTCTCACACTTTCTCTTACTTTTTCCTTCCTTCTTTTTCTGTCCCTCTCTTTCTATCTCTCATTATTCTCTCTCTCACTTTCTGTCTTCGTCTCTCTCTCTCTTTTACCCTCTCACTTTCTGTCTCTCTCTTTGCCTATCTCGCGCCACCTCTCTTTTACTCTCTCTGTCGCTCATTTTCTTTCTTTCTCTCTCTTACTTTTTCCTTTCTTTTTTCTGTCTCTCTCTCTCTTCGCTCTCGCACTTTCACTCTCTCACTTTCTTTTTTTCTTTTTCTCTCACTCTCTTTCACACTCCTCTCTCTCACTTTCTTTCTCTCTCACACTTTCTCTTACTATTTCCTTCATTCTTTTTCTGTCCCTCCCTCTCTCACTATCTCTCGCTATTCTCTCTCTCACTTTATTTCTTTCTCTCTCTCTCTTTTACTCCCTCTCACTTTCTTTTTTCCCCTCTCTTTCCCCCTCCCTTGATCTCATGATCCTATCTGTCATTCACTTTGATACATGACTCTGTTTGTGTGTGAGACTCGAGCAGAAATGATCAGGTCCTGCACATGTTTGTAGTCATATATTGTAGGAAAATTGTAATTGTTGCCACTTCATCACACTATTTTTAAACCAGTTTTTATGTAATGATTTTGTTATTATTATTACTTTGGTAAACTATAGTAAGTAGGATCTATTTATTTTACAAGATAATACCTATAGTGAAGTGAAATATGCAAGTAATAAAACAACGTTATGAGAAAATTTTTTATCCAAACCTCCTCTGATACATGTGTCATTAAAAGAGCTGGGTGCTTTATATCTATTTTTCATAATGACGTGGGCACAGTAGAATCCGGCAGATGTAATGGTGAGAAGTATAAATATTCATGTGTTCTCACAATAGTAATGTATCAGAGAATAGCTTTGTTCTCCCCATGGTTATTTATTTTATTATGAGCATATTGTTATACAGCAATCTCATTATTTTATTATGAGCCTTAATTAAACAATGTAGAGCAGGACAGTAATGTTGTGTTTACACCATTATATTTTATGTGGATTAAACAGAGGAAATAACCATTTGTTGAGTGTGCATAATTCATAATTCACATCTCTTTTGGAAGGAATACAAAAGATAATAGCATGGGCTTGGGTTATAAATGTTTTGGTATTTTTAGTTGAACAAAATGGGGTCATATTTTGGCAGTCTAACAAAAATGTAAAAAAAAAAAATGTCTTTGTTCAGGTTTAAATGTCTGACAAATGTGAAAAGACTGTTAAAATGACCAACAAAGTGCAGAAATATCACTTTATATTATGCTTTTTGCAGTTTTTTAAGGTGTCCATCCTGAGCTAGTTGTAATCTGTTCTGACAAGTGGCCAGCAGAGGGCGCTAGGACTGCATCTGCTGGTGCATTAAAAAGTAAAGTGATTGAGTGACATAATCCAAATGAGTCTGGTTAAGGAGTACTTCATAAGGATATATTCTTTGGAAATACCAGAAGCTGTGCATTATTATTTTGTCCATGCGATTTCATCAACTTAGAAATTAGTTTTATGTATGAACTGTTACTCACTATTCAAGTTCTCCAAATACTTTATTAATCTTATAGAGTAATTATACGGGTCTCTACTTTTTACTTCTACTCAACGTTACAAGATGACAATTTTTGTGTACTACTCACCTCTCATCTTTTAAATAAACAAACAAACAAAAATATTCTCTCCTTCTACCATCATATTTGAAAAACGCATTAATACTATCTCCATCTCTGACAAACTACTTGCTCTTTTTGCATGGAACTGTCACACGCACATGACCTCACATGCTCTAATACATCTACTGTATACTGGATGACTTCAAAATCACTCCACAGGGTCCTCGGCTCTCTCACAATAAAACCACCAAAGACACACCGGGCAGCCGTGTGATTCCTCTTCACCGTTTACTGCTGTGCTGCCTTGTCGACTGTCTGTCATAATCAAAGCCGTGATTCGTGTTGTGGGATGGGGATGAATAATTGATTGATGCAAGCGCCTCTGTGGTTATATAACAGTGAAGTCAGTGCAGCTCCTCTGGCCTGAGTTAGTAGTGGAGACTAAAGTGTTCCGACAGATAGACTTTATACTCTGGTGGGTTTACACTGTTTGGGAAGAGATCAAAGCTCAAAATCTAAAAATAGAAACTTGTATGAACCATATTTTTCAGATGTATTTCATATATTTTGAATTTATTTTATCTTTATTTAGCCAGGAAGTCCGATTGAAATTCAGAATCTTTTAAAAGAGAGACCTGGCCAAGGAGGCAGCCAACACAGTAGAGAAAAAAATATTAAAATACGCAAAATATTACATTATCTTTCTCTCAAGAAAAACAAATATTTTTCAGTCACTACTTTTTAAAATGTTCTTGAACTTGTCAAGTGACACCACATATTCCAATTCAAATATTTCAAAAACATATGAGATTTGTTATTTTTCTTTCTTTTTTATTATGCAGCTAAAATAAGCTTAAACCAGAGCAGACTCCCCTCAGTGAACAGCCCTTTGATAGTTGGACCTGAATGGTTGTCAGGAGTGCCAAAGTGATCGACGAGCTGTCTCTCCACCCACCAAACAAACTCCCCCTTCACTCACGGGCCAGAGCAGGACAAGCCCTAGTCACACCAAATGTGTTCAGTATAAACAAAGAATTAACCACAAGTTCAATGGTTTGGTTTGCAATATAACATGGCCAAACGGTGAGCCAGGAGCAGCCAGAGAGAACGAATCTATTATGAATATTATTTCCATTTTTATTGACATTGTGTGGTTTTGAAAACATGTAAGACCATGCAATAATCTGTAGTCTTTATATGGACTGATGAAATGGTAAAATGGCAAAAATGGTTATGTATTTTATAAGACAGATAAGATAATAATTTTATGCCCCTGCTGTGCTGTGGTTGTATAATGTGCGTGTTAGATGTGTGTATGGGTCAGTGGAGCAGAAGTTGTGGATTGTTCATGTTTTTCAGTGTGATTTAGTACTATAAAATGGAAACTAGTTATTTACCTATAATCTGGAGGAGAACATCTAAATTTGTATGAACTTAATGTCTCTGTACATCATTTCCTCAACTAAAGACTAAACTAAACCCTGCACGGTTATATTATATAAGATTACACTTATAAAGAAACATTTTTATTCTGATGTTTTAAAATGCATGGGTTATTACAACTGCAAATGCATTTAAAATTTGTTTTTGTCATCCATAATTGTACGTGGAGTTTTTTCCCTAAAGGAGTACAAATGCTGGCCTCTCTTCCTCAGTATTTCAAACGAATTATGCGTCCTTGATTTCAAATACAACACAACTGTGAGCTGTTTATAATACAGGTCCAGGCTGCAGAGAGAAAACTGTATTTAGTGCGAGTTCTGTTCAAGCTTCAGGCATTTGCTTCATTATTTACTATGACTTGAGTACTGGCTGCTGTTTCCCTCATCGCTCTGAGTCATAATGGATGGAACAATGTGGAATTTAAAAGAACAGTGTAGTGGCAGATTTAGTCCACCTGAAAAACAACAACTAAATACAGATGTAGAAGAAGAGGTAAATCAAAAATAAACTAGTACTTTATAGAATTTGGCTTTATTGGATCATTCCGTGAGCAAAGTTAATTGGGGGTGAAGAGTTTGGAGAGAAATTCATTATACTGTTGAAGCTGGCAATGGCTGAGACGATGAAGAACAGAATGATACACAAACATCTCAGTTGTTTAATATGAACCAGGGCTGTTAAAAAAATCCATACACATAATTAATTCTACGAACTAGAATCGAAACATCATTTGAGGAGATATCGATATTGGAAAAAAACACACAAATAGGTAAAATTTAACCAGTTCCTGTATAGTTTTTTTTAGTCTTGATCTTTACCAGAAGTAAAATAAGATGAAATGATAATATTGAAGAAATGCCTCTTCTTTTTGTTGAACATGACATAATATTGTGTTAAAAATCTGTGTACTTTTAATCATCATGGTATCAAAATTGCTACTGAGCCCAAATTTGAAATTGTAGTATTGTGACAGCATTTGTATGAACTAACCTTGACTATTTTGGCTATCATCGGGCCGTCCTTCACACAGAGGTGGTCTTGTAAACAGCAGGAGAAATATAATTTGTGTGGGCATGGAGCCAGCTTCAGCCTTTCCAATGTGTCAAAGAAAACAGGAAATATGTGCTGGTGCAACTCTCACACACCTGTCACTTTGCGTTACCACTTTTCCCAACAAAAGTAAGACCCACACTTATGGTTTTACCTCTGACCTGACAGGTAACACTGAACAAATCTAGATTGCGACAGTGATGGTCATTTGACGTCAACTTTTTCATTTCTGACATGAGTTGTTTTGCTCTTTCTGTGCGGGCAGCTGCGGCAGTTTATTCAACACTGTGAGCCAAGGTGAACGAGCTCCCATTCAAAGTCCAGCCTTGATCCTTCTGCTCCCTGAAAGCTGCACATAACAACACTTTTGCTTCTCACTTTGCCCTTCACGTTTATACATTTCGAAATTTTTAGTTCATCTTAATAAATATTTGCGGAAGAGTTTGAAAGGTAATGAAAATGAAAAAATAGAACTCTAAATGTTGTGGAAATGTATATGCAAGTTACAAAATCCTGCATGATTCCTAATATATTGAAATGATACCTAGAAGTGTACAGCTATTTATGACATTGGTTATCTAGCTAATTCTTCCTTTCATTTGAGAGTCAGTTAAAAATGTGCGTGCTCAAAAAAATGCGTTATGCGTTATGCGTAAGTCCAGTATGTTGTTGTTGTTGTTGTTGTTAGAGACTGCATTATAGTTTTTATATAAGTATTTGTTCCTGTTGAGCATTAAAATCAATACTATGTTCCAATATCTGTGTAATCCCTCAGTCATCCAGGTATGATCCATATGAACCATGAAAAAAAATCAATTTTTCTTTTGCTATTATGTTAAAATGGTAAAATAAAATCCACAATTTCCTCAGATAAACCTAGGAGATATAATACATTTTTGCTGCCTGCTTGTGGCTGGGTGTAGTATCTCCGGCGGCTTCAGGGGCATCCGAAGAATTTAAAAAATCTTTTTACACTTTACTTTAACCAGCGTACATCAAACATATATCAAGTAAACTGGCTATAAGGAATCAGCTTTAACTGCATTGTGCATACACATCACTTCAAGACTGCATTCATACCATCCTCCATACAACTCACCCTTATGTAACAGATGAAGCCTCCTTTTTCAACTTTGCACTATATATCCTCACCTCACCATCTGTACAAAGCCCAGATACATTTTATATTTACTATACTTTATTATATTTACACAAACAAGTCTGTATATTTGAACCTTATTTGACACAATTATTCTGTTTTCCATTCCTACTTTAATTATTCAGAATTCCATTACCATTTAATATTGGTCTTAGTTATTAATTAATGTGTGAACTAATGTGTCCACGTTTCCCTTGTCAATCAAAAAAGTCTAAGTCAAAAATCACTTCACGCACAGGAATCCTTTGGGAAACTGATTTAAAATTCTCTTCCTTTTGTTCCTTGACAACAGCGTGATCTACACAGTCTACTGCAGCATCTGTCTCCCGTGTACATAGATCAATCCTTCACTTCGCTATTCTCACGTTTGAACAAGCCCACACTATAAATTATGCACTGACAACAACATGGCTCTCTCCTATGATATTGCCACATTAAGTAAATATTTTAAGAAGACGACGCTTGTACATAGGCCACACTGTATACGCAGAAAGGAGTAAGTAAACACAAAACGTGATGTGCTAAAAGTTTAGTTATCAACAAATCAAACTCAACATTCTTTATCTTTTCAAACAAAGTCATAAATAACAGCAATAAAACATGGCTTCCTGTCTAGCACATAAATTACGTTTCTTTCAAATCGTGACCACTGACTCAGCTCCCCACCAGAGAGCGGAAGGGGGAGGGGCAAGAGAAAGTCTGAGAAACTTAAGACCTCAGTGCACTGTTATATATGCATGGGGGGTATTTGAGGCTGAATTGAGGTGTATGTATATCAAATGAAAGTTTATGCTAAATTCACAGCCAATATAATACAAAAATACTCAAACATTTTAGAGTTATTTGTAAAGAGACAAGCAGAGATCAGGGGAGAAGTTTGGGAAATAAATGTTTTAACAGTGATGCATGTTACTAACGAGTATGTGATTGTAGAGCTTATAAGTTTATTTGAAATGGATCCTAGTTAAGTGAATATAAGGCTGGAGCGTTTTTGCTTTGTAAGTTACGAGAATGTCACTTAGGCCATAGATTCTGAGTCCTAAACATGCACTTAAGGTCCTTCAGAAGAGGCTGCTGAACGTTGGTGGTATGTTAACAAAAGCTGGAGCCCCAGTGTCTCGACTCTTAACCAGGCCCATCTGAGCTGTGCAGGGGAAACTCAAGCTCAGCTCTTCATTTCCTGACTGGTAAGAGGCTGCTTCCTGTGCATGAGCCCCAACTATGGATTTCACCGTGTGGCCCCCATGGGCTTGTGTCCCCCCTCTGTCTCACCCCCTCTCTCCCTTCTTCTTCTTCAACTCTCAGCTGCAAACAATTTATTCTGACTGAGTAACGGTTTCCAGATCAGCTCCTGGTCAGAGTCAAATCCTAGTGACATTTTCAAGCATGGACAGTGTAACTTTACTATTACCTTTTGTCAAGTTTAGACTGTGATTAAAACAAAACAAGTGTGGTCAAATGAGCTGCAAAGACATTTTTACACACAAGTAAAACTGTCAGTCAAATATTAGCCACATGTGACCCCAACCAGAGCATTGGGAGTATTAAAAAGTAATAGTTCAAGTTCTGTCCTTACATTTGAGGGCATCACTGAGTTCAGTTATGATCTATCTCTCAGTGTTATCCTTTTACAACATTTGGGACTCCAAGACAACCAGTGTGGAAGGTTGAAAGTCTAGGCATCTCTTTTTATGGTGTTTAATCTATAGAATAGTCAAAATGTATATTTAAAAGCTTATCAATCAGCATTTACTATGTTTTTATATTATTGTTACAGTAAATGTATTTTCTAAGATAGTCTAAAAGTTGTATTTCTGACACCAAACAGCATTTTTCCCCTTTATATTTTTGTTTTACACCCAAACTTAAAAATGTGGTCTGTCTGCACAAATCATTCAGACTTTATGTTTTGCTCCTCTGCTCTGTGGTTGCAGGGTAGTTACTGACAAAAACAGTTTAACACTTGTACTTTCCAGATTCTTCTGCTCCATATGTTCCAAGCTGGAGCATGAACACTGGGCCTATGCGCTTTCAAATGTGTCAAGATCAGAGTAGTTTTGAATGGGACAGATTTCCAGGCCATACATAAAAAATCCCCAGCATCTATGGGTTTTGATGGGCCACTTTGAGCAGCCCAGGGGTGCAGTGGAGGGGTTCAAGCGCTCTGTGCTGATTGGCTGGGGAGTGCATGTAGAGTTCAAAGGGTCTACATCTGTGAGACAGAGCAGGAGGGAAAGGTCAGCAGACTGGATTTAGAGAGCTGGGAGTGCGGTACATGATATGAGCCGACAGTCAACAGCTGCACACCAACATCATATGCCAACGATCGGCTTAACGTGAAGGCAAGAACACAGCTCTGTCCTATAACAAAATCAAATCTTCACCTTAAAGATGCACTATGTTAGTTTCCACCACCTGCTAGTAATTACTTTGCATAGAAGGTTCTACAATTAAAATGTTCTGTCAGGCATCAATTCAGTTATTGATGCTCATAATGATCAAAAATATGAATAACATAGATTTTTACTGTGAATGAGGCCTCTCCACAGATCTGACCTGTAACATGGGGACATCACATGCTTGTCTCCATGGAGAGGAAGATGTTTCATGCCATGGAGACAAGCAGGTTGAGAACCCTCCACTAGAAAAGCTTCATAATGCACCTTTAAAAGTCAGTAAGATTTATTTGATTTTTATGAGACGAGGATCCCATAGAATCAAATATTCAGCATTACAATGTTGGGAAAGGTATTATTCTTCACACCAAACAGAAATAAACAGAACACATTACTCCTATTTCTAATGTCTAATTGGGTTTTCACTGAGTTAAGTTTAGCTTTCGTCTGACAATGACAGCTGTAAAAGGGATCCACTCACCCCTGAATGAAGGAGGGTGGACATGTGACAAGTGTTTATAAGAAAACCAGTCATCTTTTTGTATGTTACCGGAAAGAGCAATCCATCAAAACTTCAACCAATGCCATGTGTTTAACCATGCTTCACCTAAAATCTGTAGATACAACAATGCAGCCAATGCTTAACAGACAACATCCCAAACTGTGAATAGTCAAAGCCCTCCCCAAACACCAAATCTCTACATGCTGAACACATTTTAAAAAAGGGGGTATTGGCTCTTTAAGGTCCAAAGATGGTTTTCTCTCCCTTTCAGTTTCACCCATTCACTTAAGGCCACATTTGACCCTGTGGGAATGAGACTCACTCGTCTGGTGCCATTGACCTGTCATTCACGTTGTTACCAGATCCTGTGGTGCCGTGTGGTGGAACGGAATCCCCCAGCCGAGAGGGACATCCTAAGTGGAAGGAGATGGGTCTTAGATTCATGGAAACTACAACAGTTAAATGAAAATCTTTGTTTGGTTTGTTTGCTCTTAAATAAATAACTAAATATTCAATTTTTAGGAAGCAAAATAGCCAAAGTAGCCCCATTTCAGTTCTGGTGCAGCCATTTTTTAGACTTATACAATCATGTGATCTTGTATTAAAAGAGAAAAAAGAGAAACACTTGGCACTATGGTCTCTACATTTATACAAGTCCCACTTCTGCACAGAACAGAAAAGTCCATTAAGAGATTTATTGACAGTGTTAGTGCTAAATAATAAAAATGAAAACCCAAGTATAGGATTAAGTTTCTCAAGGGGTTTTGCAGAAATGTGGGAGCTGGTGACAAGCATCTCAAGTCATTACTCAAAAACTACACCACTGGATTTGTACCTGTTATCCATGTGCTCTCAATCAAAATGTAGTAAACGTGTAATGAAGTTTCCCTTACAGCCATCAATATCAGTCCTTATTAAGCCTTCACTTCTGCTGCTATGACAAACAACATGGTGTAACGTGAGACTTGACACCGGGAGCGGAGGGGCCCCCGGGTGTGAAAAGGGTCTAGTCAGGGTTGGTTTAAGCCACACAAACCAATAGTCACTCCACCTACAGCTCCTCACAGCGGGCCGCCACCATCTGGACATGTTTCTGCTGCGACACAGCCACATTTGTACAAGAGGTCTGTGGATGTGGCCTGTCAGAGAAGAGAGAAAGAGAGAGAGAGGGAGAGAGAGAGAGGGAGGGAGAGGGAGAGAGAGAGAGGGAGAGAGAAGAAATAGTAAGAGAGAGAAAAAGAGAGAGAGAAGAGAGGGAGAGAGAGGGAATGTGAGAGGGGGGAGGGAGAGAGAGAGAAAGTGAGAGAGAGAGGGAGAAAGAGAGAAAGAAAGAAAGAAAGAAAGAAAGAGAGAGAGAGAGAGAGAGACAGACACAGAGACGTAGAGTGACAGTCAGAGAGAGAAGGAGAGAAAGAGAGAAAGAGAGAGAAAGAGACAGAGAAAGAGAAAGAGAGAGAGAGAAAGAGAGTCAGAGAGAGAGAGAGTGAGAGAGAGAGAGGGAGAGAACACTTAAAAGTACTACCACCTTTTAGATAGAAAAACTAAAATAAAATCTTTTTAATATTTTTGTTTTTATTCACCTGCCTATTATGATGTTCTCTTATTTATAATATTCCACACTATGGCATTAAATGGTATATCTCTATGAAAAATGTCCCAAAGTAGTTTCAAAGTAGTTTCAAATTTCATTAATGTGGAGGTGGTGATGAGACACCTCCACAAATCTAGACAATTTTGCTTTAAGGCATGAATGCAATGGTTAAAACGTGGTTTTCACTCACTGAAGTGATACTCAGGCTGGACTTTATTAGTTTAGACCACATGTGTCAAACTCAAGGCCGTGGGCCAAAATGCGGCCCTCCACATCATTTTATGTGGCCCTCGACAGGGTAAATTAAAAGGTATGAGGGTCTTAAAATCTCAATTTATCAGGAGGTACACAGTTACACAGCCATATTTTTACATCTAGGCAAATGTATATGCAATATTTGTAACTTGAATAAGTAATAAATACAAAAACAGTTAATTAACAAGTTATAAAATTAGTTAGATTTATTTTACATTTGGCCCTTTGAGAGCAGCCATTTTGCTGATGTGGCTCTCGGTGAAAATGTGTTCGACACCCCTGGTTTAGACAAAGAAAAATCCTGGATTGCCTATTTTTTGTCTATGTTTAGACTGGGTTAAATTTGGTTATAGTCCTGTTTTTTCATTAGTCCTTATATTTTCAAGGTGGTACTTACAAATAGGCTACTTTGTATTAACAACACATGATAAAAAAAATTCATAAACTCAGATTAGGATAGTGATTTTAACTTTAAACAAGAATAGATGCAAAGTGCCAGCTGCAAAATCTGAAACAACCACAAGTATTCTCACAGGTATATGCTACTTCCCAGGAAGGACACATCTGCTGTAAATTCCACCAAATAAAAGAGGCAGATTTCAAAAATTTCCAAATTCCTTCATATTTTTCATTGTGTCGACAGCCTCCAAACAGACCCACCTTGCACTTACCGACTTTCTCAGAGTGGATTCTGTTAACAAGCCATAATGATCCGTGCAGTCGAGCAATAAATCCAGACAGGTCCTTGCCTCTTACATTAATGTCATTGCAGCGCCAACAGCCACAGCTCAACTCTATTAGGCCAATGGTTTCTATAGAAACGGGCCCTAAAACCCCAAAAGGTCTGGCAGAAAGGGGTCAGGGGGCATGGTCAGGTTGTTTGGCAGATAACACATGCTCCACTGTGATCTTGGCATAGGCTACACACAGCATAGCACTATCCCTTTAATGTCTGATGTGTCATAGTGGCAAAGAAGTTAGTAATCTCACCTTACAGCAAGAAGGTCCTGGGTTTGAAGCCCCAAAACATGTGGCACTTTACATAATAAATCAGCAGCTGCATACTTCCATCGGCCTCAAAATGAAGATGGGCCCCTGACAAGGTGGTTGCCCACTCCTCCTGGATGGTTCAAATGCAGAGAACATATTTCCATTAGAGAGCAAAAGTCAACTTGAAGCTATTATTGCAGTGCCGAGAATGTTCTATAGTATGGCATGAATCTTCTTTTGCATTTATGTTAGTACAGGTGGCTTTACAGCTCAAATTTACCTTGAAAACATGCATTTTTACTGTGAGTTGGCTCGCCTCTTCACAGATCTGACTTGGTCCCCTGTCCTGCTTATCTTAATGGAGATTTAATGCCATACTGTGTAACAATCCAGGTAGAGCAATAATATCTCCATAGAGATAAGCACATGATGTGCCCTAAATGAGCAAAGTTACTTAGTGCACTGACACTGGGAGCTGAGCATGGGAGCTGTGGTTTAGTTTTTGCTTACAGCTTCAAAATAGCATGAATAATTAATCAGAGCAAACTCACCACATTGTTATCAAGGACTACAATAAAAACATCTCCAGTATCTCCTGGCGTATGCGCTCTATAAATAAGAAAACTGTAACCTACTGTACACGTGTAAGTCTCACAGATCAATGTGCACCTTTTGAAAGATGAGAGAAATGGCAAACCACATAATGCACATGCTTTTTAAAAACGTTTATTTACAGCTTTTAATCAGGTCTCTATAGAGTATGCTCTGCTGTTTTCTGTTACAGGAAATTAACGTAGAGTTCAAGTCAGTGTTATGTAACTCGGCCTTGAAGATGAAAAAGAATCAGAGACAAAATAACACATCAGAGGCTATTACATGCAGCACAATGCAATAGGTTATTTCAATTCTTAAGTTGCCCTTAAAAGTGAATTAGAAAAAAAACATATTTCACTGGCAAATGTTTTGTTTGAAATGAAAAGAATACAGGACCATAAAGTGGTACTTTTAATGCTATACTGTGGAACATTCCAGACAAAACAATAACATCTCCATTGTGACAAGCAGGTGACGGATCATCTACCAGAGAAGTAAACTCATGCAGATATGGTATTTTCAGTCTTAAAAATTGCTTGATTGCTAGATGACATCTCTCTGTCTCTCTCTCTCTCTCCCTCTCTCTGTCTCTCTCTGTCTCTCTCTCACACACACACTCTCTCTCTGTCTCTCTCTCCCTCTCACACACACTCACTCTCTCTCTCTCTGTCTCTCTCCCTCTCACACGCACTCTCTCTCTCTCTCTCTCTGTCTCTCTCTCATACACACACACACACACACACACACACACCCCCCCCCACACACACACACACACACACACCCCACACTCACACATTCTCTCTCTCTCTGTATCTCATGCTCTCTCTCTCTTTTTCTCTCTCAGTGCAACCATAAACATCTGGAGTGACATCGCCATCTAGTGTATGCATCTGTTAATGCAGTTGCAGCAACTCCGCAAATCCTGCAGTGGGAAGGGGAACACAGTCCTGCCTCTTTTGGCTAAACGAGGCCAGAGCAGCTCTCATTGGTTAGGAATGACCTGTCAATCAAAGCCCCAGCGGCGAGGGAGGTCTGGTTTGTTCAGTGTGGCTCAGGACTCGAAAGAGAACACATCCTTCCGAGAAAACCACGCGTAAAACCAGACTGTGGACTATGAACTGAATAAAAACTCTAGGCCTGTAACTCTGAAAAATGCATTGTAAAATGCTCACATATTTTAACCATGATAAATGTACAATTCTTTAATTTCCCCAAGATAGTAATTTATTGCAAAAACAGCATAATTGTATAATATAAATGTATATTGTATATAATTGTATAATTGTTGGTATAGGGCTATTACAGGGAAAGTTTGTCTGGGTCTTTTACCAACACCTTGAAGCATGAGAATAATAAAATAACACTGAATACTGGACTATAAAGGCCACGTCTAGTAACCCATTTAAAAGAGTTCTATAAAAAAGTTAATGTGTGTTTTGATGTGTCTATGGTGGCTTTTATGTAGCCTACTGACAATGTTTTACTTTATACTTACAACTCTCCAACTCTAAAATCACTTAGAGGATGTAATAGCCACAGCTCCCTGTCATATCCACCTGACACCCATGGGTGGCAGAGCAGTTCCAGACCACTGCATGGGACGGCCACGCGGACTGCGCTCTCATTGGTCGCCCGTGCGCCTTGGCTCGTCCCCGTCGTGTCTCCTCGGTTTTTCCTGGCATGACCTTTTCCCTTGGCAACCACTTCCTCCGAGCATCCAACACGGCCATCTTTAATTTTAACTTATTCATGAAAAGTTGTCTGTCGCTTGTAAACAGATCGCAGCAGCGCGGTGTAGCTCGCCAAAGAAGCAGACGGACACGGCGCATTGTTTGTGTGTAGTTTTCCTGCGACAGCTTCCAAAACAGAACAGAGAGGCGAGCCGAGCAGCCGCTGTCCACCGAGAATAAAAAGCGTACGTGCTTGACTGTTGTTGTGGCGTGTTGTCTAGCAGGCACAGGCGATTCACTCCGATCTTTACGCATCTATCTATGCCATTATGACAAGTATGAGCTATGCACGTGTCTTAAAACATGTTGCGCGTGATACCGGTGCAGCAGAGTCGTGCGTTTTGGGGGAACAGCAGGTGGAGCACTGTCACTACATGTCTGAAGGACAACACACTGGACACTGCCATCTTTGTGTTTTCAAATTGGAAGGGGCTAGTGTATAAATTGCTTTCTTGACACATTACTGTTGTCGATGTGTATTCCAAGAAACTAATAAAGTAGCCAGTGTTTTGTCAACATGCATAGCAAAAGCATTATTGTGTAGTTATTAAGGAGTGAATTTATATAACCTAGTCTTTGCCAATAGTAAGACATGTATGAGAAGTCCTAACTTCTATTGCAAAAGTTAAACTGCTCCTGGAATAGTTTGACGGTATGCTTTAGAATAGATCCATAAACTATCCAGACTGGTTGTTCAATAATCCAAAAATACTAATTCATATTAAAGTTATGTTTGTTTTGTGTTTTAAAGATGCGAAAGAAGCAGACAGCCAAACAGAGGAAGACTGAGGACTCGTCTGTCGTCCAGGAGTTTGTTGTAGAAAAAATAATACGCCGTCGGGTCTCCAACGGAAGAGTAGAGTACTTTCTAAAGTGGAAAGGATTCACAGAGTAAGTCAGATATCATTCTATTAATAGGAGAATAGACCTATGTTATGTGAGTAGCCTTGTCCTTATAATGTATTTGTGTTGTGGTTACAGTGCTGACAACACATGGGAGCCTGAAGACAACCTGGACTGCCCTGAACTCATTGAAGCTTTCCTTGTCAAAAACGCACATCTGACTGAGAACTCTGAAGAGGATCAGGGTGAAATCATACCAAAGGAAGAGATGACAGAGCAAGAGACCGAAATTGTGAGTACTGTTTATAGTGTATGGGGCTGGAGAATATCAATGTGTGGTGTATTTGTGGAAGTTCCCATAATGAAGTTGAGTGATTTCAAATGCTGAGTATTTCCCAGTTTCAAAGATGGAGTTTGCAGCAGACTGGTACTACTACTATGATTACTATTACTATTACTACAATTACTATTGCTATTACTTGTACTACTACTATTACTGTTTTATTTATTTATTTTTTCTTTAAACAGGGAGAGTGCAATGAGAGCACTTAGACTCTCTTTTTCATGGGTGCCCTGTTCAAATACAGAAAAAATACAAACAAAACAAAGTACATAGGTCCCTTTTAAAACATTAAAAAACGGTGCAGCTGTGAGTGTAAATGTTTGTTACCAGATTGTTAAATTGCATTTGTGGCATCAAAGTGTCCCATTTTGCTTGTTCAAGAACATATTCCATTTTTGTGAAGCAAAATAGTCAAAAGCCCTTTTTCCTATCTCAGTTCTGGCGTGGCTAGTCATCATGCAATCAAGCAGTCATATATGCTTGATTGCATGATGACTAGCCACGCCATTGTATTGCTACATGCATTGAATTACTTTGCAATGAATTATGTGTTACAATGAATTAAATGCTGTGAATTACTTTGTGTACGAATTGTGCCTTACCTTTCATCAGTGTCGCCCACCACTAGATGCTTGAAGAGTATTGTGATCTGGTTGAACCTATTACATCCTTTTTCTTTTCTAAATCATGTGTCCTTTTGTCCTTGTCGTCGCTGCAGACCTGTCTGCAGTCTCAGCATCAGACTGACACCTGCGTCCTCCAGCCAAATGCTGAGCTGTCGGACTCCAAGTCTCACCTGAGCCCTCGTCAGGAGCCTGAATGCATCATCGGCTCCACAGACCGAAGAGGAGAACTCATGTTTTTAGTCAAATGGTAATGCTGCTGCTTCCTTATTTTTGTTTTCAAAAATAACTGATGTAATCCCAACCAGTGTGAAATCTGGATCAATCCGTGGCCTTGCCTTTCTTGTAATATGATTTTGATTTATTGACGTAGACTGTCTGTGTTCCATCAGTGAAAAGTAATTAATAATTTATTAAGTTTTAGTTTTGAAGTTGCATTCTTGTGCGTAGTTAAAGGTGTACTATGTAACTTTTCTTCTGGAGGGTCTGTTACCTGCTTGTTAAATTTATGGTGTAAAAGTTATTGCCCAGTAATTCCTTAAAAAACACTCAGAATCACATTTTCACAGATCTAATCTATAACTTGCTCTGGTAGCGTCACCTGCTTGTCTAGCCATACAATTAAACATTCCTGACAGAGCATTAATATCTCCACGGAAACAAGCAAGTGACCCACACTCCACTTGAAAAAGTTACCTTTAATACAGTTGCAGCTAGTTAGATAATATTTGTTTTTAATTTATGTTTTCAATGTGAACTTTGTTCTTTCTAGATAAAAAAGTCAGCTCTGGTCAAAAAAATTATAAAGAAGAAATCAATATTAGGCCTTTATACTGTCGTTTGGGGCTGTAAGGGTAAAATTATGGATGTTATTTCATGTTCATGTAGACCAAATTTTAATTATTCTGAAACACTGTTGCTCATAGTATTATTTCTTCTGTAGGAAAAACTCTGAGGATGTGGCTTTACTCCCGGCGCGTGAGGTGAGTGCCCGCTGTCCTCAGGTGGTCATCAACTTCTACGAGCAGAAGCTGACGTGGCACTGCAGCGAAGACGAACAGTAAGACAGGCTATCATGGTGCAAAGCAGAACTCACCTGCTCCTGCACTCGAAGCTCAGTTTACCCTTCATCTAATGCCCCTCTAGAGCACAAATGGTCCCGCTGTGTGAGCTAACATCCCAGTGGAGGAGCAGTGTGGTGGCAGGTGTGAGAAACTTAAATCCCAGGAGATGGGGCATAGATATTGGGTAGAGATGGTGCTATGTATCCCATGGTGCTTGGAGGTCGATGGAACATTTTGATGGGAATGTGATGAGACCAAAACTAACAGTTGTGTTTATTTGGGGCAGACTAACCTGTAGCAGCTCATGTTTGTGTCGTCATGTAGGAGACACAATCACTGTGGATATGTGGTGTTTTTGAACCCAAACAAGCATTTACCCTGTAGTTGTATTTACTTACAATTAGAGGTGGGAGATGTATCTAAAAATGGATAATATCGCATATTGTTTTGGAGATAAACAAAATTTCAATATTAAGTCTAAAATTGTTGCTGTGTAATCTTTCAAATAATTCTGTTAATTTTGCCCTTTTCTGGTAAATTTTACAGTTTATTCATGTTTTCTATGATGTTTGATCCCCATCCACAAAAATTGCAGGCACAATTTGGCACATTTCAGATGGGTATCCTAATATTGTGATCATAATCATAAAATATAATGGTAATATTCATTTTTGTCTATATCACCCACGTCTTGTTACAAGAATGCTGCAGAGTGAGGAGTCCTTCGTTGTTTAGTGAGTAGTCTGACTGATCTAACTGCTGTGCCTCGAGACACTGTAACCTTTTCACTGTTGTTTAACTTGTGTCCATTTATAACCTTAGTTTTTACTGTATCTCGCAGTGTTACTGTGTGACCTTTATGGTTAATGTGTAATTTTGTAAAACATTACTCAGCAGAAAATCCCTAGTTTCAATTTGCAGCTATTTACCAAAAATTATTAAAAGGAAGATGGTAAAAGATAATTGGCTGCGTGAATGCCCCTTTGGCGTTACACATAAAATTGGCCAGTCATATGAAGGTTAAAGGGATTGTTTAATTGAAGCACTTTAGCGACCGCCTGTTGGATTTACAGGGCATTGTCTTCCTGTAGCTTCAGGTAAATGTGACTACCTGTTTTAACCTCTCCCATCAGTGTTATGGGACCTCTGTTCTGATTTGTCCAGGAATTCAACCTGCTACTGATTTTAATGTAACCAACCTACTACTGTTGACCATGGATCTGTGAATGTTTGTGAATAAAATACTTTGTGCATCTATTATATTTTTGGAGTTTTTTGTTTTTCTTTTAGTAAGTTGGTTTATCAGTGGGATGTACATTCTGGTTGTTTATAAGTTAATAATACGTCACCCTATCAACAATTATGGATCAATTATTACCGGTAGCTAGTGGCTTAATGTCAAAAAGTGTCATTAAAAACTAAGGCAAATTATTGACTTGCATATTTTAGAAAATGTGGGTCTGGTAGGTAGGTTTTCAAACGGCAGTATATTTTCTCGTCCATACAGTTTAATGAGTCATTTTAGATTGACTATGCCTATAATGTGATTGATTAATTAACCATTTAATATTTCAGTGTTTTGTTAATGTTGACTCTTATTAGAGGTTTCACACATAATTTACACCACAGTAAAAGTCATGTGGTTATTGATGTTAATGGGGACAAGTTGGCACACGCACACGTGCCATGTTTGTTGTTTATGAGTTGGAAGTTTTTCACTGCAGCCTGTGAGGGGAGGAGCTCCAGCAGCCATGTGTTTCTGAAACCTTTGTTCATGGACAATAAAACATTAAAATGAAGTTCACTGACATCATCACAATCTCAGTTTTTTGGAATATGGAATATGACAGAAGACAACAGCACAAAACAAGTAAGAAAATGTTCAGAAAGTAAAGCTTTTTATAATTTAATTCATTTAGTTCAAATTGCACTGGCTTACTGTATTGTGTAAAATCTGTTGCAAGTATGGATATTTTTGCGAGTTTCCGTTCTTGATTTTTGCCTGCCTCTCCAAAAGCCCTTCCTCTTTCCATGCACAAAAACAACTTCCTTTTCTCCTATTTGTTGTACTGTGCACTCCATGTGTCAGTGTCTCCTCTGCCTTTTCCATGCAGCAGACAATCAGCGTTTGGGTTCGCGACCCAAGGATTCAGAAGAATGACTTTTGGCATGCCTACATCGACTATGAAATCTGTCTCCATGTGAGTACTATATATGTATGTATATATTTATATATATATAAACATCCTACTGTTGTGTATTAAACCTTTGCCCTCTTCCAGACCGACAGTGTTAGCTTCACAAAGAAAATATCCAGTGTGAGACGAAGATACAGTGAGTTTGTATGGCTCAGACAAAAACTAGAAGCAAATTCCCTGCTTATGTGAGTGCACCTCACCATAAAAAGCTTTCACTTTGATTTCACTAGAATATTTGAGTAAAAAATATGTTACATGTTTTGCAGGATCGAGCTTCCACAGTTGCCCCCAAAGAACCCTTTCTTCAGCCTGAACAACGCACGTCAGATCACAGAGAGAATGAAGGGGCTGCAGAGGTTTCTAGAGCAGTAAGTGTGAGCTCATGGATCAATGCTGCACTTTGACATGGTTTTGCACAATAGCAGCTGACGAATCACAATGTCCATGTCCCTGTTACCACACAAGATAGGAAACCCCTGGTATTTGTTCTAGACTCTGCATCAAACAGTCCAGCCAGCTGTTATATATTCCTCTACCAATCTGACTCAGCTCTTTATTATAATAATAATAATAGCTATAGTAGTAATAATAAATAATACACATTAAACTGAAAAATAAATAAGAAATACACGCTCTGTGTAATATCCTGTAACCATATAATCACACATGTAATCAAAGGTCATCATAAAAAGCCTTCTTTTAATATTTTGACTCATCTAGATGTACTTTTAAGAAATCAAAAAGTTAAATTTAAAAAAATATGAAAATATTAAAATTGAGCAAGGACTAAACCAAGTCATCATAAAAGTATGATCTTTTCGGAACCAGAATCAAAGGTCTGAGTCAATAGAAAGGAAAAAAATATGTTTTGTCCACCATAGTATTTATTAACACTAGGCAATTTTTTTTTTTTTTTTTTATTTTTGTTTGCCTTTTTCATATGTATGTCTCTGAATACAGGGACATAAACTATAATCTGGTCTCTCTTTATGGCTGCACATAGAGAAATTAACAATTAACGACCTTAAGCTGAATTATTTAGCAGTTGTTACAAAGCGATGTGATCTCCTGTCTCTTCTGTACAGGATCCTTCAAAGCCCCCTACTCTTATCCGACAGCTGTCTGCACCTCTTCCTCCAGTCTCAGCTCAGTGTGAACAAAATGGAGGCATGCGCTGAAGGGAGGACCCCATTCTCTGTGGCCCAGGCCGTGCAGCGCTGTGGCCTCAGACGCTTCCACTCAGACGAAGAGCTGCACAAAAACATGGGCCTGGCCTGTGACTGTGATTCAGACAGGTACAGCGATATAAGAATCCACTGCTCTTATCAACAAATATATATTTCAGTGGTATTATTAGAGGTAGAGTGCTGAGTAACCTTTTGGACATAACATCTGATTCATGTATCATTAGTTAAGCCAGACAGGTGTACCATAAAATGTGCACGATGTAATTTTTTATAAACTATCAAAATCCAAAAAGAAAGAAATAAAAATTAGGGTACAAGATATTATTTATGGAATCTTTTTGATGTTAGATTTTGTCACTTACTTATAGTGGAACAAGTACCCACATTATTGTTCAGTATTGTTATTTCAATGTACATGTATAATAGTAATATAATCTTAAAATGTCTTTGTAAAGTGCTTAACATCTGCCTAATATTCAAACATCTCTTTGTCTTCCAGCTCTGAGAGTACTGAGACTGAATCATTGCTGCTAAACAAATCCCGGAGTGCAGCATTACTCCGGTATCCAACACCGGATGAAGAGGACTCTCTGAACTGCACATGTGAATCTTCATGAACTTTCACCAAATAACTGAGATTTTTGGCTGTTACTTGTCACTGCACTTTTACCATAATCAGTCAATCTTCAGTGTAAAATGAATATATCAAATGTGTTTTGTTTAATCAAGATACAATTGTTGTTTGTACTTCTCCACATTAGTGTGATGCAATTACTGCTTGCATCAAGGAACCACCACACTGGACTAAACATCAGGTATAATAGTTAGTAATTAAATCTAATAATTTAAAAAAGAGTTTTTATATGTTACTCACATTCATTTTCTTTAGAGCTTTATTCTGACAAAAAGAAGAAAAACATGATAAATGTCATGTGCTGTATATAGTAGCAATGTTATAGCAGCATGTTTCCTAAGGGTGGCAGTGCTGCTGCATCTAAACCCTTTATCAATTCATTCTTATATTGCTTAAATTAAACACCAACAAACAGACTATATATATTATATCCAACATGAAAATCTAATTTCCTGTATTGTTAAGAATATGATATTTTTTAGAGCAAAAGGGAAAGCCTGTCATAGACTGGCTGCAGTGCTTAGCAGGCTGACATGTGTAATAGGCTCTCTGCAGACGCCCCTGTCAGGTGTGTGCTATAGGACGTCCTGTGGGGTCTCCATGGACCTGCTCCTGTCGTAAGGGTCTCACTGTAGACAGTCTACATTGCTCCCTGCTGAGCAAAATGCCAGCTGCACTGACAGGGCACCTTTTCAAACTGTCTCTGATTGTGGTTTTCTTTAACATTTTGTCCATTGTTCTGAGTCTACACAGAATATCGGTGTTCCCTTAGTGAGCAGCAGCACACTTATGCAAAGGTAATAGCCACTAAACATAGTGACAGCACCTGACATATCTATGCAGTTAATTAGATTATCTGAGGCTCTGTGCACAGAGATACTCATTACACATTCACACAGTGCAGACAATGGGCCCAGCACAGACAGGTGACGTCACCTCTGCCTCGCTCAGAGCACTTTGGACAGAAGGGAGAGCCTACAGAAATGGAGGAGTGGGTGTATATGGGCTTTTAAGCACATCAAAGTATGCAAATGAATCAGACTTCTTTGTTGGCGCTTAACTGTCTGAGGCAAATGACTCTCTCCTTCACACATATATGCACTGGCACTGCCGCACATGTTTGCTTTCCAACCATATTTTATACAGCTGTTAATACCTCCAGAGAAGAAAGACTGTTTAGTATTCAGTCTAGATTGTTCAAATAGAAATATAGCCTATTGTTATTCTTAAGGAATATTGCAAGATGTTATAACTAGACTAGACATTGATACAAGATTTCTCCCGATCTTCAAGATGCCTACACAGATACTACTCTTAATAACGGGATGCTATGTTTCAAGTCAACTCCATTATATCATTGACTGAATTATTTAGCTTTTAATTTGAGGTAGGACTAAAACAATATTGACATGTTTTATTGTCCTGTGTCTGGTCCAGAGGAAGTTAACCTTGAAATGCCATAACCTGGTCTGACAGTTGGCTTCTGCTGCCATGACAACATTGACACTTTTAAATCCATTAGATCAATTGGTTCACTCTCAGCCTTCTGAAGGATTAGTGACTCTCAACAACTTAATGAAGTAAATTACTATACAAGGGAATATAAGGATTTTAATGTAGCAAAAATAGTAAGAAATTGTAAAGTATTTTTTGTATTATTGTCATCAGTGCTTGCATATGTAGTTGTATAACATAAATATACTGTTTGACACAAGCAAGAAAATAGGATGAGTAAAACTGCTCCTTTGGGAAATACCCATTTGTCTCAAACCAAGTCAGCAAGTCTTTGCCAGACCAGAACAAACCCCAGCTCATATTTGTGCTTTTTATGCTTGTTTTATTATGATTCACTTTGTGGTATAATTAACAGAAAAATATTACACTGTATTATGCCCAACACAACAAAACAGTGGATGTAAAATTATATCAAATCCTGGCTAGACATTTTCCTCACAGCCAAAACAAATGGCATATGCAGGTTTGCACCGATGGCACATTAGAAATAAATCAGAAACTCAGTGCTTATTTTGGCAGTACCTTCTTTTGGAGAAATTATAGAGACAGAAGAGTTCAGTATTAGACTTACTTAAGATATTATTTTAGTTTGTGCATCTGTGATACTCAAACTGTTTAATAACAAAAGGTAAGCTTACAGTATGCACAGCAAAACCTCAAACAAAAGTGGAAAAATAATGATAAAAGAAATGTATATGACATGGGGTCGATCATGGGGCATTTCAAGGTATTTTTTCTCTCCATGACAATCGTTAACAAGTACGTGGTGAGTTTTTGGATGTTAGATGAATTAGTTTTATTGATCTCATGAGACAGATGTAAAAATGATTTGCCAATACTGATGGTAACAATGACGTTACATGTTTAAATGATTTTTATTCACTGTTTTACCTTTTCAACTATTGTTAAGTCATCTTTATTTGTATGGCATGTTTTCTATTCTCTGTGCTGCTCTTGTACTTTGCATTGCAACATTGTTTTTTCCCCATTTTGGGACAAATAAAGGCTTTCTTATCTTTTTGCATTGTCAATAAGGCTTTACTCAAATAAAGGTTTTACTCAAAAAGATAAATACAGCCAGTGTACTCTTGACTAGTAAATATGTCCATAGAGACAAATTACCTGTTTTTTTACAAGTTGCTAAATAAAACCTACATTTACGCTTTATTCGTTTTTCACTACAATAAAAAGTGGGAAAAACTGATAATTGGAATATTCATGAAACAAGCCTTAGAACGTGAGGTATTTCAAGGTCTCTTTCATTCTGAGGCAGTGATTTACAGGGGCCACAAAAATTCCAAAACCTTTGAGCCAAAACGAAATTCCAAGCGCTGCATCTGTCCTTGTGTGCCCGAGACAGACCCTCCTCTGCCACCTGTCAAACTGAGCAGCAAAAATACTTTTCAGTCATTCAGTCAAGGCTAAAGCATTTTTCTTTGTCACTCCATTGCAGGACATGGAAATGAGCCAAGTTCAGATGCATCAATCATTCACCAAATTCAACAGCCCTTGGGATCTTCTCCTTTTGGTTCTGCATGGCCACACTATATCTGCCTTTTCCCTCCTGCAAGCTGTCACCAATTACTACTACAGATAAGACGAGATCATTGTACCAAAGCAAGAAACAGCGTCTCATTGACTTGAATAGGCCCTCATCCCAGTGCAGTCACTATGGGTTGAGCATGCAGCCAAAAGGAGAAGGGAGGGAGCAGAGAAGAAAAGATCACAAAATTATATTGTGGTGTGTAAAATAAGACATGTCCCATTGGAGTGGACAGATAAAAACAGATGGAATAGAATAGGTAGCAATTCAATAAATACAACAACATACAAAACAGGCCTTCGGTATATTGTCGTATGGATTCATGTCTTAGCACAAGGGACCAACCTAAGAGTGTCACCGCATTGAATAACGCCCCCACTAGAGCAATGTCTTGTTACAGATGAAGAACGAGAACAAGGGGAGTGCTTTGGTCGACGGCAGATAGGTGAATCCGGAGACACCCATAGACACCCAGAGGCACCCTGAGGTGGCGGTGAGTGGACAGCCGAGCCCAGGGAGCAGGAGGGAATAGTGAAGGGTAGAGGGCAGTGTCTCCTGAGGCCTATGTGCTTGGCTGCCAGTGTGTGTAAATCAGCAGCCAGCTCACAGCCGCAATGAGGTAGAAAATAAAAAAAACATAAAAATGTCCAAGTGAAATAAGAGGCGAGAAGAAATCTTTTATGATGAGCCTAAATTCTCCTTAGTCTGCAGTAGATCCAGTGGTTTTGGTTGTCTTCTCTAGACACCATCCATCATCAAAACCAGCATGAAGCGACAAATTAATCAAATATCTCCACCTACTGTTTCTGTAATGAACATCCTAAATTCATATCATTATCATTTATGGGAGGCCATGTTAGTAAGTATGGCTGTAAAGTGATGGGTGGGCTCCCAAATCTAGACAAATGTACACACATGCCTGTACAAAGTTCTTTTCATATTTTCATTAAATTGTGAACAAATGTTCACATCTATCATTTTTTTCTCCAGATTTCATGGTGCACATGATTACAAACTTAAAGGTTGCTATAACTTTTGCTGGAGGGTCTAACATGTCTCCATGGAGATATTGTTGCCTGGAATGTTCCATACTGGCATTAACCTCATCTAGAGATGACAGTAAGAATGTATTACATTACTATAAATAAGTCACTTCTAGCAAAGCAGTAATATTTCCATGGAGACAAACAGGTTGCAGATCCCTCACCAAAAAAGTTACATAGCAGACCTTTAATCATCCAATTTATAAAGACATTTGAGAGTCTGACTGCAGTGACGATTTGGTCATGCTACTCTGTACACCCATGTGACCACTGTCTGTATTGATGAACTTTCACGTGTGAGCACTGGACACTAAATTAGCTCAGGTTAGCTTGACAGAACCTGGGCTTAGACCCATACTGAAGCTGACGCTAATTGGTAGCAAGCATGTTTTTACATTCCCAACTTTGCAAGTCTTGGTAATTCAAACCTCATACTTTTACTTCCTCTGCCAGGGCTTAGCTTTCAGAAAAAAAGGCGCTATAAAAAGATTTGACATTGAGAAGGTGTCTATGTAGCACTGAGGGTCAGGGTTACTGGCATCTACAACATTGTGGAGGGTCAAAGAGTAGAGACTTATCCTGGAGATTGGTCCACGTGGTACAGGCAGCTTCGGAGCAGTTAAAGAGCAAAGATTTGGCCATATGCCCTTTAACAAATAAACAATCCTACGATCATTATTTACAGCACTAACTAGCAGATTAAATCAAGTAATTGATCTGATATTAGAGACAGACCTGGAGAGTAAACGGGGCCCAGAGTATGGATGCCAAACACTTGTAAATAATCTGAACGGGAGGCCGTGCCAGGGGAAGGTGTGGGAGATGTTTATAGCAGGTGGACAAACAGCTGTCACTTTGATAAGCCTGATTTATCCCGAGTGGCATGTCAGTGCATAGCTCCGGTGGACATGACAGCCAGGGCCGGACGTTGCAAGACAAGAGCCATGTGGAGCAGGGGAGCGAATAGCAGCACAAGAGATGACAAGCTGGATATACAGTGGGAATGGCTCAATCAGAGTGAGAGTATTAAAGGATTAGACAGGGCTGGAGTTAGACTAATAAACATGCATTTGGAAATGCACACTGATCAGATTTATCTTTATGACATGCAAAGGTGACCTGGTTGACAGATCCTGTGCTCCTGATAGTGAGCAGGATAGACTGTAAGCATTACGAAGTAGGTGCCCATTTTGTCCTGATTTAATAATTGAGCTTGTTGCCAGATTATATTATAATAGCATTGCTTTAAGTTTATTTTTGACAGTCGGCAAAGGTCAGTATCTATTGAAAATATTCATAGAAAGGAAGAGTGAATTACAGGCAACAGGTGGAGAAGAGGATGGCTTGTATGGTCCAATTCAACAGACTATCTCCAGAACATTGTGCTGACAATGTTGCTGTCTTAATTTCAGATGGTGAATGGGGTGAATAATATTACTGTGGCTGATATAGTATTTCAAAATAACCAAACAGAAAATCCATATTGTGTTAGGGGCTGGGTCTACAAAATGTCATTGCAGAGTCTATACATTGGCCATACCACCTTGCCAATGCCAGATCTCGTCAAATCTCAGAAGTTAAGCAGGCCTAGTATTATTTGTATGGGAGACCGTTGGTAATACCAGACACCACAGTGGGGCAGCAGTGGCTCTAGTCTAGTGCAAGACCCTTCACCTACCTTGTGTCCCGTGTCAGTGTACACTGGTGTATGAATGAACTGAGAGCGAATGTGGGGCAAAGAATGGAAATTAGCTCATAACATCTGGCATGTTCATTAACAGGAACCATTCCAACCATATAAACAAATAATGAACATAAAATAAAGTTATTAACCGCAAACCAGATCAAAAGATCTGCATTTGGACAGTTAAATGGCAAATTCTGCCTTTGACTTCTGACCTGTCCTCCGCAAAGTAATTTGGGCTGCTATAAGACCACAACTTATGACTGAATGCCACTTTTAATTAGTTTGTTGCTATTTGGGTTGTATCATAGACATTTGGTTATTATGCTTGACTAATATAATAGTGTAAAGTCCCTGTCCTTCCAATAAAGCACAGGAGCATACAAGTAGTGGGTGTGGCACGTTATAAATGACCTGTCTGAACCTATATTTACTGGTCTGCCACTAACTTCCAGTCTACTGCTCATACAATACACATTGAAAAAACACTGGACAAATTTAAACCTGCTAGACGTTGCATTTTAAATATGAATTTTCAGAGCACCATGTCAGGATCTGTGTTAGCTTGGACTTTAAATCGGCCGCATCTCCGCAATGTCACCAGGCCCAGTGAGGAAATCTTAATTTGTCAGTTGCTATGAGTTATGCTGGCGGAGACTGACCTCAATTAAGACTGACTAGCATTTGAAAAACGTCTATTTTAGATTTAAAGATTTTGAGCAGCAGAAAGGCTTTAATGGAACGCTGACAGAGGGCCAGTGGCGAGGTAATAGATTTCCTGCAAAATGCCAGAAGATCTCACATAAATAAGAGAGTGTTATTCTTGACAGGAAGTCACTATGATGCTTCATGGTGATGTATGTGTGGAGGCATAGACTTAAGACAAGTATTTAAAATTGTTATATTTTCCATTTTAAGCTTTAATAGTCTGTGTATTTTATATACTCTTTACAGGGAAGTTTAGTTCCATAAAAACTGGGTTTTTGATAGTTTTAGATATTATTCAATATACTGTTTTTATGTCTCAGATTAATTTCAGTAGTTTGAAAATGGTGTTACTATAACTTATAGAATATTCCATTGAGAATCAATTAAGACATTCTGATACTAATGAGTTGGACAATGTATATGGGTTATTTAACTGTATTTTCTGAAAACTGAAACACTTCATGCTTAAGGTTGTGTGGTTAAAATTCTTATGGTCTAAAACAAATTCTGCATCAATTACCACTTTATTTATTGATACACCACAGCTCAATCTATACATTTGGCCACAAAATGTGTCGTTATGCTTGAAAGTATTAATTAGTGATATTCTGGTATCATTAGTGTAATTTAGTGCTAAGAGGATTAATAGCACAGTGACATTTATCTATGAAACATTATATCTTGATGTTAAATTGCAGTAAAAGGACTTGTATATTCAAGGGATATGACTGTCCAAATCTGTGGGGGAGGGGGCTGTAGTTGACATCCATTAAGGAAATCCTTTATTGGCACATAAAAATTAGCTGCAATATTTAGCCACACTTCTGGCTTTAAACACTTGGAAAATCTGTAGACTTTGTCAGGGTCTGACTCAACACTCAAGACATTTTGAACTTTTTATTGGTGTTGGATAATCAAGTCCAAGAAGCTCCAATTGTCACAAAAATGTCGTCTGTTCAACTTGGCTGAGTGACTATTACATTGTTACACAGTGATAAAACAAAGGATTTTCTGCCCTATACCAATGTACTATATTCAATAACTAATTATGGTAATTCATTACATCTCCAATTAGAAGACAGGTTTTATAACTGCAGAGCACCGTAAAAAACGAGATTTATGTGGGCTTTGAATGTCACCCAAAGGACGGAGGACTTGCTCATCACTCAAGAGGAACAAAACAGAAAGACAGGAGTGAGCAAAAATTCGGAGACAAAGGTATGATGAATTATTGCTTAATGAAAGCAGTTTTAGTCCCATTTTCTCCCAACCTTGAAAAAACCTTGGCAAAAAAACATTGTCTGTTGTGACAGATTTTAAGTTTAAAACTGTCTTATACATGTGTATACAGTTATGTATACTGTATATGCCACCTGACAAAGATGTGTCCATAGCGGCACCTGTCAAACAACCCCTCAGAGGGCAATAACATGCTCTCCCTGTGTGCTCCTGTCTTATTAGTGCACCTCCACTCCTCACTACAGGCTCCAGGCAGAGCCAACCATCTGCCACTCTGATCTCCTGCCCACAAACCCTCTCTGCTGCTATAACACACAGTCTTCTGATGCCTTCAAGCCAACTCAAGACCAAACAGAACACCACATTAAAGACATCGTTTTATTTTTATTAGGCGTGTTTTACAAAACCGTGACTTTTTAAAACAAAAATGACATTATTGTTGTTGTCTGAAATAACTGTCAACTGTGACCACAGAAGTAACACTATTGCCACCTTGTGGCATGTAAAGCTAATAAATAAATGGAAATTGAAATGAGTCCAATAAAAATATTAACAAGTGAAATAATACAAAAAAATGACAAATGTTCTCTCAGTGTAGAATCACAATGAATAAACATATACAAATATTTGTCTGAAACACTTTTTAGAAGGAAACGAAACAGACCATCTAAATTGTGGTTCATTTTTCCCACATTAATTTACTGGTGCATATTTATTTATAGTGCATAAAGTTCCATCAGATAGTCTTTGGGGACAATACCAATGGCTCCATTCTTCTCTCCAACCCACCAACCAAAAGTGTTGTATTCCTGTGTGAAAAAACAGTCACATTCAGAAGGATATTTAAAACACCATGCAAAACAACATGTATTTAGACATCACAAATATAAGTCCAAATAGCCAAATTTTCACTTTCTGTCAGTCTCCTTATATGGTGTCACTTTTCAAAATGCTCACTAACCACTCAAGACAAAGCCCTGTGTGCAAAGAGCCCTCACACATAAATCTGCCACCGCACGACAAGTAATAGCTCCAAATGTCTGTCAGTATGCAGCTCCAAATGTCTGTCAGTGTGCGACGACGCAAGCAAAACTGCACAGATCTGAAATCAGAGTCCCTCTCTCACATCAAAGTCCTCTTAGATGGGAGTCACAACAGAGATCTATTTCTGCAGCCACGGAAGAAGAGGAACCAGCCTCTGCGGTCATGTCCAAACTCACGTACAGGACTATATGTGGCAAGCTCAGAGACGTGCCTGAGATTACAGTAACATCATTGATAGGACAGAGGACAGTGCTGCAGTTGAAATGACATTTTGAACTTCAACAACATGTTGGACTGACCAAAAATACACACTGAATATCTCTTCACACAGCTTGCCTTTTGGGGGGTGTTTAGAGAATCTCAAATAGACAAGTGAAAGACCAAGTAAACTCATAAGACAGAAACATAAACGCTCTGAGCTCAGACATTAGTGTCGCATTACTGTGTAGCCTGAGTTCGATGGCTTTAATGTGATAAAGACTTTGGCCTGGAGAACTCCACTGGATCATATTTGGACAGTGTTTATGTCCAGCCCATTTGGCTAAGGTAATGGGTTAATGATCATACATCCCTCAATTTGTTTTATGTGCTGTGACTTGAGCAGGGAGGGTGGAGCTGTGGCAGCACAGCCTCCTGTCATACTCACCCTGGGCCTGTCTGGGGGGTCTTGCTGTAAGACTACTATTTCTGGGCTGAGGAATGGGGGAGGGACAGAGGAGAGAGAAAGAATGGAGGAGGGACTGATGAGAGGAAGATGGGGGAGGAAGTGGTCTGTGCCTTTAGCTGCAGCTGGGCGCTGCAGTCCAGACAGGTTTTATGGTCATTGCCCTTGCAGTGGGCCACAACCCCCAACACCAAGGTTCCACCTAATGGCACTCCTCGTCTGAGTGAAAGGGCAACTTGAGTCTTGGTCCTCTTCCACAAAGACAGGGGCAATAAACAGGCATTTGGGAAATGAGTACAGCATGGCTCTGTCTGCTTTGTGCATTTAGCCCCTCCCATTACAGCAACTAGATCAATTAATCAATTAGTTTTTTGGGTTTTTTTTCCCTGCAGAATTGTTATTGTCTTTTTCCAAAAGCTTCAGTGCCAGGAAATAAAGACAAAACATTATTATATTGTTTACAAAAACAAAACAAAAACAATGTTTATAACTGCAGAAATAATAACAATAAATAATGCAGTTACTCAATAGTAATGTAATATTCAATGTAGCCATTTCAAAATTCTCTTGGTATTAGGCTACTATTTAAATTGTGCCTGATGGCGCTTCTCCATTTTTTTGGAGCCTCAACAGCATTGCGTTTTGTAAGTGCCAAAACGCACCACTAGATGGCGCACTTGAATTTGAAAAGTCAAGTGACACAGTACTGAATGAGGAAATGGGGTTTACAGGTTTACAAACTCCAGTAGAGTCCTTTTGAAATATACTTTTATTTTTATAAACAAATATTAAAAAATAGACTATATTCACAATAATGTTTGAGTATGTTTTATTAAACCAGACGGGCAGTATCAGCCTTGGACCCATAACCTAAGCTTGGACTTTGTGAGAACAAAAAAAGACTATTTGACAAAGTGAGGTGGAGAGTTGTAAGAGGTGTGTGGGCTGAGGGGGAGCCCACTTTAGCTGCTTGGTACGACAGCAGCAGCTCTGAGCAGAAACGGCCCAGATGGAAATGATGGAGGGGAGCCCAGTGCCAGCTAAAACAGCCTCCGCCAACAACACTAAAACAGTTTCCGTGGTGACACAACTAATCCCCATCACCGCAGTGCCAGACAGAAAAACCTAGTCCAGTCTGCTTGTACCAACAGCCCTGGGCCCCTGGCAGCGGGCCATTCACTGCCAGTAAAAAGGATACACATAGTCAGGTCCTCCCAGGCCTAGAATTAACTCTCTTTAGGTGGTCTGTGGCCAGCCATACAACAACATGTCTGACTCAGGCAATATGCTGAGGCTACAGGGTATTTGAGCCACAGTGTTCATCAACAGCCCACCTTTATTAAAGAAACAATGCCCCTCTCAGGAGAAAAGCCAGCTGTATGTGACTGTACCTTGCTGAGAATGTAGATGGCGTCTCCGCGTTTAAAGGACAGCTCATCTGGGTGGTCTCCCATGCAGTCCCATAGGCCTTGGTAGAAGTTCTTGTAGTCTGTGCTCTTATTAACTGCTTTAAACAGAAAACCAATACTTCAGTTTAAAATGCTATTATACACAGCAATAGACAGCAATTATTTTGCTGTGCATACATTCATTTTATTTATACTACTGCACATTAGATTTAGTTTTTCCTGCTACACATGTAGCCCAAATAAGAGCAACAGCACTACAGCTGATGGAATTATACTAGAGATGTGCGTTATTTTCACTCACATTTTTTAATGCCACATAAAAATGCTAATTCTTTGGCTTCCATAAGTGACAACTTAGCAAATAGTGGTTGGGTCGTTATCAGTTATAGAGCTTAGCTACATCCATTTAAATTCCCACAATATGTGCATTGAACTGTGCATTGTATGCATATATTTACATATAAGCTGCTCAAATAGAAAACAAAATGTAGCTTGTTGTATATTGTGCAATTTTGAAAAGCACTGGGTATTTTTAGAGTGCAAAAATAACAACACTTTCTGTAAAAGGAAGTTGCTCATATCTAGTTTTGTGAACTCTGTGTGTGAAACTTCCCTTTACGAGACCATCTGAAGTCAGTCTGTATTATAACGACTGCAGTGAAAGTACAAAGATATCTGCTATGTTTAGAGCTTAGAGCTTCAAGACAAATACATTAAGGTTGTATTTACTTGTACCTGTAGCAGGGGCAGGAGCAGGAGGTGAAGAGGGTTTGATGACTGGCTCAATCTTTGGAGGAGGCTTTACTGGACTGGGCACCTCGTCTTCTGAAAATTAACCAGAGCAAAATGTAAGGCACATAGTAATAATACATGGTTTTAATATGCTTTAAAAAGGTTAAAAACAGCTAAAATATTTCACTTTGTTTGCTCACTCCAGAGAATGTACTTCAAACAAATAGTGGGGTGTCTGTTTTTAATTACTCAAATTAACATAAATGTAAAAAAAGAAAGAAATGTATTATACAATTTTAACCCTTCTAAAACCTATTTGAATCATGTTTTATTACTATGAGTCTTACATAAACTTGCTGAGGACTTTAGGAAATGAGAAGTCAAACCTGGTAGTTCTTCATAGATGTCATCATCAATTGGCTCTGCAGCGTCCTTGTCCATAGCATGTCCAACGTCATCATACATTTCCTGCTCGTCCTCTTCTTCTGGTATGATCCCAGTCATGTCTACAATCAACACACAATAGCATATAGACCATTAAAACAATATTAATAATGCAACTAAACTGAATTAATAAAACATAGATAAAAACCAAACCTTTCAAAACAAAGTCTATCTGTTTCACCCATTGCTCCGCCTCTTTCATCGATGACGCACAAAACTGTGAAGAAGGTGAGGCGTAATAAAAACTTTAGTCAGTTCAATTCACAGTTATACATGTATTAATTAACATAAACAAATAATACGAGATTTATGCATAGTAAAATGTTCCACATGGGAGAGTCTGAAGCCTCATTTAGACACTAATATATGCGTGTCAGTAAAGCAATTGCAAAGGCAGCAGTGTCAAATGAATGAAGGGGTTTAAAAATGGTTTTACTGAGCTGCCTTTACACACAGCTGCATTTTAAAGGTGATCTATGTAACTTTTCAGATGGAAGGTCTGTCACTTGCCACACCACTAAGCCAAGTTACAGGTCAGATCTGAGGAGAGCCAACCCTAGTCTTTATTAGAATGCATGTCTTTTTTTAACAATAAAAACCCATGTAGTTGAAGATAGATAGTTTAATGCCATACTGTGGAACACTACAGGCAAAGCAATAACCTCTCTGTGGAGGCAAGAGGCAAGCATTTGGCAGCCTTCAACTAAAGTTACATAGTGTACTTTAATAGTTAACTTTTATAAACAATATTTCAGACACTGACATGCATACCTGATAGACTCGCTTGTCTGGTGCCGAAATTTCAAAACAAAAATCTTTCTTGGAGTCTTTGCGTAATGTGTTGTTCATCTTGACAGAGTAGCCGTCAATGCTGAACTCGCCTTTCTGCTGCTTATCTGTTTAATTAAAGAGGTACACGTTAATTGTCGCTCAAGTGTCAAATATTTCTTTTGCAGTCTTAAAAATATACAAAACAATTACCTTTATCGCTGCCATAATAGTAGAAGGTGTGCTGGCTCAGAGCACACCATCTTTTCTGCCACTCAGTCCCAAAGAAACTGTGATCTATGAAAACAACATGTGGATAACTACAGCGATAGTTTAATTTACAGAAATATCACAATTATTTGTGTCTACTTAAATATTTATTTATAATGCCAAAAGTTAACTTGTAAAGAGAGAAGAAGAATAAACTTGTGATTCATGTTTTGCCCTGCATTAGAGCAGTGGTGCATGTTTTATGGAGCAGAACAAACAACCATATCATAAACAAAATGCAATATATTGCTTTTTTAACTACACCACTTTTGTAATGAACTGCAGTGTAATCATGATTTGGATTTTGATGTATTGCACACAGCCTGATACAGTCTTTGAAGCAAAACCACGACAGAATACTGACCCTTTCTACGTTTCTCGAGGTATCCAGCCTTAAAGACAGATGTGAGGTCCTGAGCTGCCACAGGGGGAGACTGCTGGGCCCCTGAAAAACAGTATCAGCTGTAATTCCATGTCTCCGTACTTTTATATAGGAGACGGCCTGGATTTCATAAGGGTCAAGATATTTACAAGATGTATCTATGAAGCATTAACTGAACTATAAGCATGGACAAAGTTGGACACAGTCTGAATAATATTACCTTCATAAAGTGTTTGCAGTGTTACAATATTGAAATGAAAAAGCTTGATACTCAGTACGGATTTTGATAACACATTGATGATAAAAAAAAAATCTCTTTAAATACACTAGAAACTATACTAGTGTTGATACAGATCACAACCATTCTAAAACTATTCAGAAAAGGTCCAACTTTGTCCCAAGTATGCCATTTTCTTCATTATCCATACCTGCTCAAAGCCTAGTTTACAGGTAGCAAGTCCTTACTGACAATTAGTTTACAAACAATGTAAAAATATGTTGGCCACCACTAAGCATGCATATGTTTGACTCTTGCGAGAAAAAAACAAAACAATTTACATTTAATTCCCATTTTAATTAAAAGTATTTATTAATCGATTCAGCAATCCAAGATATCCCATGATATGCAATAGCTATGTGCTACTCCTTGAGTCGCCCCTTGCACCGTGCAACTTCAATGCAAATGTTCAACTCCTGTGTCAAAGTTGTTTGTGTGAAACGGCGCCCATAAAAGTGACAGCTGCTTACCGGCCATAAACCACATCTTAACCCCTACTCTACACAAGGATTTCTCAAACCTCAATTTCTAAACGCAAAACAAAATATGACACAAATTTCAAGGCGGGGAACATTGTACAGGATTAGTGCTACTGTATGGTTAGAAATGTGTGCATTTTGTCACAAGTACAGCCGTAGCAGTCATTTGGGGTCCAGAAAAAGGGTCTAGGAGCAATAAAGCATGTTCAGGCTGTCAAAAGGCGGCCCTAAAAGAGGAGGTGCAAGCCACGGTTGTGCCCCTAAATTGCTTCCAAAGTATGTTGCCGAGATACAATTGGAATGTCTGCCTCATTGTGCCACTCAAAGTCACTTTCTGCAGGAGCGGGCTACAGATCTGTGCGTGTATATGCCAGAGTGTAATTTCTGCACTTGTAAGTCCAGTTAGTGGGTCACTATTGGACTAAGTGCTTGGTGGGAGATATATTACCTTGTAGAATATCAACACTGTGGTTTTTATATGTAATCCACAAATGGTACAAATAGGTACATGCCAAGAGTCCCCATTCTAAAGCTAAGGTTAGCATCTCCCATTTTAATTTTTTTTAAGTTCCCATATTATGCAAAATTGACTATTGTGAGGTTTAAGCCATGCTATAATGCTGTCACCTCATCAAAAACATACCTGGAGTTGTGTTGTGTTTTGTTTCATTCGCACATGTTTGAGTAATCCTGTTTTATTGATCAAAAGCTCAAAATGCTCTGTTGCATCGTGTGATGTCATGAAGCAGCTACCTTTAATCTTTTGTTTTTATTAGACATTGGCAATTCCAGTCCTGAAATTATCCAAGTGATTCTAATGAAGGGGCATCGAGTTTAAAAACACAGTGAAGTACTTTCCGTATTACCACATGACAACAAAAGGTGGAAGGGTGTTTTCTGTTGGAGAGAACTCTAAATATTCAGGGGTTGTGCGTTAAACATGTGTGAAGGAAACAAAACAAACCTCCGGGTATGTTTTTGATGAGGAAACATTATATCATAGATCAGAAAATAGAATAATATGGGCCTTTTAACACAACTTTTGAAATGGGACGTGTTAACTGATTCCTAATGAATGAATAAGTAAATAAATAAATACATACATGATCTGAAATAATGGTATAAAGTCACATGTCTGCACCTATATACGAGGGAGAACACTTTTGTTTTGGCCCATCTCTTCCATTGTTTGAGATAAGAGAACTAGAACAGTCCCAATTGTTGTTTAAAAACACATAAAATGCCATTTTAATAACTCAGCTGGGTAAATAAAGTTTAAATATATAAAAAATCTAAAATATACACTGTCTGTCGCTTCTAAAAATAACGAGATAATAATGTTGTCCATAGTCACTTGTTTTACGATTTACCTTCACATGCTTCTTCATCCTTGTCTGTGCGCTCCGACTGCAGGGATCCACCGTCGTTGTTGCTGTCAAACTCCTCCTCTTCCTCATAGTCATCCTCACCTGCGATATGAGTACACACATGATGCTTCCATGTACAGAACACCAAGCCTATGTGTAAATTAGAATGAATGAACATAATATATGACTTACTTTTGTCCTTGAAATCATATGGAAACCTAAAAACAAACAGACAATACAATGTGACATGTGTACTGTATAAAGATGATCACTTTTTGTACATTTCCATACCCCAATTTTACATCCTTTAGCCTCTTTATGAACGCTTCCCTTTTTTCTTTGGCCTTTTTGCTCAGATTCTCTCCTTTTAACCCATCACATATGAAAGCTTCAAGATCTACAACACAAAATAAATGCACAAATAAAAGATAAGATGCTACAATATAGACAAAGATTCATTCTTTGTAACTTAGAAATGGTAAGCCTTCCACTCTCTGTTAATCATTGTCTAACGCTCCACTACAGATGAACAGTGCAACACTTCCTCTTGTATGAAAACTCTGGTCTGAATGCGTTATTTTTGACTGCAAGCGGTCTTAAAACGAGATCCCCAGCTCACATACATTTGCATAGAACTAAATCCCTCTATTTACCTGATATAAGCGTCGTTATCTCTTCAGGAATCGCCCTCATAGTGGCTGGAGCTGCTTGCTACTGTTTACACGGCTGGTCCAGTGCGCACGGACCCAAAACAGGAACCCTAGCACGACACGGAAGCAGGAAGCTAATCTGCTAATTATTTATCACTGACCACGCGCAATATCAACCACACACCGCTTTGTTGTGTTGTCGTTTATTGGTCTTTATGATATAAGCCTATTCATAACAGGGCAGCGCGTGATGACAGCGTCTTGATGTTTTAATGGAGCTAAAGGATCTAATAAATTTAAAGCATAATGTGAGGATCATATATTAAGATTGATTCCTGATAATATTTCCTTGGCATTTAAGTGTTGACTTTGACCGACTTAATGGACAAAGCTGAAGTGCTTACAATAACATTACTTGTTCCAGTTTATGGACACATAAATAAAAATCTGATCATAATTGTTTTGTGTGTGAAAGTTATGGGCACGTTTGGTAAACATAAGCTCCTAAATTAATTTTTATTTTACTGTGTTGTGCTGCTTAGGCAAAGGTTTCAGGAACAACCACATTTAACAGATATAAAACAAAAACTTTAGCCAAATAGCCAAGTTTAACACAAGCCTCTGCAAAGGCACTGTTCCTATCTCGCATCATATAAGCTACTGCAGTGGTTTCTTGGGCACCCTCTGCTTCCTCTTACACTCCTGAGTCCCCCCTCCCAACTTTGTGTCATGGTGATACTTTACTATCAATTATTGCCATTATATTTTCTAATTTTAATGGTTGGTGTCATTACAAAACATTCATAAGGAAGTAAATTGTCCTTCAAAGTTACAAAATTGCACATTCCTTTATTCCTATATTACACAAAATTGATTCTCACGAGCTTTAAGCCATGTTATAATGTTGTTAAATCACAAAAAACATACCCGGGGTTGTGTTTTGTTTCATTCACATATGTCTAAATAATCCTTCATTAGATTGTCACATCTTAAAATGCTCTGTTCCACCTCGTGATGTCATGAAGAGGTAGTTTTCACATTAACAGCTACTTTTTACTTTTAGCTCACTAGAAATAGGCAGTTCCAGGGCTAAAATTATCCAAATGATTCTAGTGAAGGTATGAGGAGTTTAAAACACAGTGGAGCACTTCTTGTCTTACCACATGACATCACAAGGTGGATCAGAGAATTCAACCTAAATATGCAGGGTTTGTGTGAATGAAACAAAACACAAGTCCAGGTATATTTCTGATAAGGAAACATCAACACATTCCTGTACCTCTGGTTGGAAAGCACTGCTCAATTGTATCACTCAAATTCAAACATCTTGTGGGATAAAACACTCCTTGGTTTAAACACTGTGCTCTGTTGCTAAAATAACACGTATTTCCTATTTTATTCTTTGATTTCATGACAAGAAATAACATTCAATTATTAAAGACATTATTAACGCCCCTAGAACCTTTGCATGATGCATCACTTGAGAGTGTACAGTGTCGGGGGTAACCTAAACTCAAACAAATCTCTCTGTTGACATATTGTTGACAAAGGTGCCAGTCACTCTCATTAGTCTTCTGTGGACAGCCACCATCACCCTGCCTGAGCTAAAAGAGCGGGCCTTTGAACTATAGCCTATTGTTTTGCTGCGATGTGACAGGGATGACAGTTGTTCAGGCTGGGCTCTGGAGACAGCAATAAGCCTATAGCTGCAGGTATTGTGTTATATTTGCCAATGTCATAAGACGCCATATGCACCATTTCCTAATAACACTTAACACACCTGGGTTTGAGTGAGGCTACTAATATAAAGACACTATAAATGATATGTTGATAATAAAACATTTAGCATTTATTGTAATAGGACCAATAATTCTTACTTTTTTTCAAATCACTTGCCGTAAAAGTGGAGCATTTTTCATCCAAATTCTTTATGAGTCTCTCTGTGGTCATTCAAAACCTGACCCTCTTCTGACCCAGCACTAGTTCCTCCCCGTTTGGAGAGCAAGGGAGACTCAGCTTGACCTTTGACCCCTGGGAGCCTGAGTGTGAGTGAGTGCCTCTCTGGTCCCCCTCCAAGGACTAAACTGAGCTGCATCTGGTGTAATGTTGCGCTTAATGCACTGATGTCTTTATTTCATATTTATTTATTTATTTAATTATTTATTCATTTATTTGTGTCTGTTGATGACAAATAAAAACTCCTAAATGTTTTTTTTAATTATAGTCCATCTTTGACACTTCATAAAAAAGCACAAAGTTATGTTATTGTAATAATTCGTTTCTTATTTATAAACGTAACTATTGCATTTCTCTTGCTAATCCCACTGTGACTGATATTACAGCAGCTTTTATCTAAAAACTGAACTGACCCTGAAACCATGCAATGCGCTGTTTTCACCGACTGATGTACAAGATCATAAAATAAAAAGATTTTCCTTAAACATTTCTTTAAATCTAAAAATCAAACCAGCGCGCCTCTCTGCACCGCGGACATTTTCTGCATTATCCTTCTGTGTATGTTGCTTTAATTCAGATAAAAAACAACAACAAAACAAAACAAATATAGCCTTATAAAGTGAAAGTTGCGCCATTAGGCCTATTTTAGGTCAAATTCTGCAGGCTTATTGAAATAAATACATCAAATATATTGCGCTGGCTTTGAACAGTCTCATTTGAATATATCTCCAAAAGCCACTGTGGCGCAGGAATATTAATTCCCAAAGATTGCATTACACCGCGCATCAGGCCATAAACAAGCAGCCTCTGTGCTGTGAGTTTTATAGGCAATAAAATTTAATTAGAGAGCAAAGAAAAGTCATATAGCTCTCGCCCAACTTCCTCATGCAAACTGCTCATAGTATCGTTTTCACCCAATATTTCTCCAAAAACTAATACTACTTAAACATTTCTCAGGTTTTGTGTAGGCTAAAAACGATTTTGTTTTTGCAAGCATTTATATAAAAATATTCAATTTATCTTAATTAAAATAATACTAAATTGTAATGAAAAAAGACACTAATGGGTTAATTAATAAGTTTTATTTTCAGAAAAAATATATTTATAGAAATTGATAAAAAATACATAGAAAAATGAATTTAACAGTGCATAGTAAATTAGAATGTCTCATAGTAACTTACCTCATTTGAGTTCTATAGGCTAATATTATTCCATTTTAGTAACGCATACAGTGAACAGAGGAGTTTCAATAACTCAAGTTCTGCAGATCAATAGTTGTGAGCGTTTCTGAGAAAAGATCAAAAGTGTCGCTGGAAAAAGTCAGTGGACTTTGTAAAGAATCTGACAAACTCGGTGAGAAAGACGAGGACGGAGAGAAAACGGCGAAATCTTGCACAGTGGTCTGCGCTGGGGAATGCGTATTGTTCGGGCCTATTGTGGACGCGCACATCGGAGCAGCGGGCGTCGCATTTGGAAAATGTTTCACATGTTTGTCATTACTGTTCTGCAGCGTAACAGCAGGGAAATGGCTCTCTCTGTTCTGAGCACTCTGGTCCTGAGTGTTCACGGTATTCTGGGGAAAATACTGTGCTGCCTCGCCGTCTTCAGTCTGTTCGAAGTCGTCCTCCTCCTCGTCGTCCTCGCCCGCGTATTTTCCGTCGCTGTCTCGGTTCTCTTTGCTGTGTGTCTGCCTCTTGTGCTTCATGCGTCTGTTTTGGAACCAGACCTTCACCTGTTTCTCGGTTAAATCCAGTGAGGATGCTATCTCCACGCGCCTGGGTCTGCAGAGGTATTTGTTAAAGTGGAACTCCTTCTCCAGCTCCAGCAGCTGTGTGTTGGTGTATGCGGTCCTCAGCCTCCGCGATACCGCTCCAACCCCGGCATCCTCCTCCTCAGGGGAACCTGCGAAGTATACAACACAACACTTAATAAAGCTTTAGATCGACACAAATAAACCCACACAGAGGATGATGAGTAACACGGTGGCTAGTGAGGAACTTGTGGCAGCAAGTCACAGCCACTCTCAAGATTTATGGCCTCACGGCAGAATATGATGGGTCTGCGTGGACAGGACAGGACGCAGGCTGAAGATTAATGAACATGCCAGCTGCCGGCCCATGTACGACTAATCTATCACTCTCCATTACTGTCAGCCATTAACACTTCTACACTTGGTGAAATTAAGACTTTATAAAACATAAAGGACAATTTGAAAATATAAATAGGAATGATTCAATGTGCAGTGAGGGACGTCCACTTTTACGCGGGCCCAGTGGAAGACAAAGAGCAGGCTTTATTTCAAAGGTTATTAATCATGTCTTGCCTTGGGGTGAGAAGTAAAGTGGTGACGACTCCGTGGAAGCCTGGCTCTTCTTGATGCTTTTCTTTTCCTTCATCCACGGGTATTCCTTTGGCGAAAAAGCAGCCTGACGCGCTTCCACGCAGCCTTTCCAGGTCTGTTTGGAGCGGGTGCTTCCGTGGCGTGGATGATCCGCTACGTTCAGGCTGGGAATGCTGTGCTCAAAAGGAGGAGGAATCAGGGCTGAGTGTGAAAGCGCCGAGCTCTTGATTGATGAATTTTGAAACGCATCACAGACAGGGTTAGTGAGGGATGTCAGGCACTCGGCGAGCGATGGCTGGCTGTTGATAAAACCACTCTCGCGCCCAAATTCGTAAGTCATCGCCTCCCTAGTGCCGCTTTAAAGGTTTAACAAAAACAGATACCAGACGGGTCATTCATAAACTGCTAATGTGGATATAGTCGAATATGGAGAGTTCTGGGCCATTTACAGCCTGCGCGAGGCCATGCTTGGAATTAGACGGGGCAGCTTGTCACATGATTACATCTGCCCAATGACAATTTGGGCTTTTATCAAAAGAAGCCACTGTCCCCTGTGATTGATCGAGAAACTCGGAGTGGTAACGCCTCATTCCGTGGGCAGGGGTGCACTTTATTTACACATCTTGGGTTGAGTCCATGTTCACTCACTGTTAATACACATTTATTCCAAGACCACGAGACATAAGTTGGTTATGAAGATGCACAGTTGTGGTGCAAATGTGGATATCCGTGAATGATTATAGTGGCCATATTTTTCAAGCAGTCAGTCGAGATCGTTTCCTAAAGACGTTTATTCCAGCAAACGCTCAAAATTATTTAAATTGATTAATTAGTATGTTATTCTTCTCCACGTTACGTTTGGCATTGAAGCTATTTTCAACCTGGCTGTTTTAACAATCTTGTGCGTATTAGGCAATCCAGTACTGAACTAATAAAGTAATTATTTGATATATAATGCAATTTAGTCATTTGAAGGTATATTGGAGTGTAATATCTGTACAGCACCCTCATTGTCCTTAATACAGTGAGTGTATAAAATGATTTGCTACTAAAGTGTGAATCCATGGGATAAGGTGCTGGAAGTGATGGCTGTTTATTGCCCCTGCTCTAAACAAAGAGCCGCGCTAGTCGCCTGTGCGCGTGATCAATCTTTCTCGCCCTACGCCCTGACAGCTCCCAGCCCCAAGAACGCATCTGAAGCACCTACCTCTGCCTCGGATCATGTATGACTTGAAGACGCGGCAGCCCAGAGACCTTCATTTAATAATTTCATAATGCTTTAGAAATTGTGATTTTACGCACGGATTTTGCAGCTTTGAAAAGATGATCGAAAGAAAGCATTCGGTTAAACCAAACGATGAAATGATTTTTAACGAAACGGGCAAACAGAAAGAAGAGAAAACGTGACTTGATTTAGTCGAAAGCCTTTCTTACATTGGGTCAATTGTCTGCTGAGGTAAGTGGGTGTTGGCATTCAGCATGGAGCCATTCATCGCTACCTTCGCTCTCTTTTTCCCACAGAGCAGCAGAGGTCTTTATCTGGATAAAATAACAAAATACAGCTAATGTTTTTTTGAACAATATTTAGTATTTTGTGTTTAAATGTTGTTGTTGTTGTTGTTGTTGTTGTTGTTGTTGTTGTTGTTTTTACATATAGATCTTTATAATGTTAAGCCCAGCAGCTTGAAGGCGAACCATTTTTTGCACGTAATCGAAATCCTAGACCAACTGCTGGAAATGAATCTTGATTAACCGAATATGGACCAGTAAGTATTGAATTATACTGCAGTAAGGCATATGTTAAAATATGAGTATATAATCATTTATAAGTATGTAAGTATGTATTTGCTCTTGAATTTCAATGAAAAAGAACTCTCTCTTGACCAGCTTGTAAATATAATTATGTGGGTTTTTTTTTTTTTTTCCTGTTTGACTGTGACTGTGTGAGTTTGATCAAAGGCAGGACGGAGCAGTGGATGAACAGAACAGGAGCTGCGCATTTCCCTTCTGTTGTGAGACCAGAGACATCTGGAAGGCACCACGGACCAAAACAGTGACTGTCCTCTTCGTATAATTGAATGCACAAGGCTTAACTTAACTGTGTCCAGACCTCCTATAACGCCAATATAAATAAAATAAAAAATATGTCAGAATATTTTCTGCTTTTTATGTCAGTAAATGTCTGTGAGCTACAGGTAGCAATTCCTCTTTTCTTAATGAATTGTTTATCATGCATTTATGTCTTTTACTTGTGTTAAAACAAGGTTTATTTCCGCGTCAATGACAGAAAATGGTAATAAAACGGTGCCATTTATAAGGCAAAACGCACGTGCTCCACCCTTTGTGTGTGCACATGTGTTGGAGCAGAATCGCACATTACTGTTGTATTTATGGCCTTCCTGGATTCATGACAGGATCTGACATATACTACAGGAGCTGCAAATCAGCGCGTCGTGTAAGCTGACTTGTGCGTAAATAATGCCTGAACACTCACCTGATTTGGCCCCTATGAATACGCCAATACCAAGAATGATCAGCAAACGAATGAGATTTTAATCGACTGCTGATTAAATTGCCTGAAGTGATTGCAAGATCTATATTTGATCACAAAATAAAAGCCACAACTGCTAATGGTTTAATTCCTCGTTGGGATTAAATAGGCCACATGTGCTCCTGACTTTGCACCCTAAATTTCTGCTGTGACCCTCATGTCATGAGGTTTGATGTATGGAGGGCACCAGAGGTCTTGACAAACAACTTCCCACCAACTCTGTTTTCCTGCAGACATTATCGATATAGGCGACTACGCACCAATAGCTTTTCTGGGCAACAATAACCGCAGAGGTGGGATATTCTTTTATGTCATAGACCAGTGCGATTTTGAAAAAATAAAATAAAAAAATAAAAAAACAGAATATAGTTAATTGAGTGCATGTGGGCAGGTCAAAAAGAACGGGAGGGACCGGAACTTGGGCCTATAAGGAGAAAGGATTTAGCTGGTGATATAGTCTCAGGTTCATCCCAGCGCAGCCCCCGACCCTCCTACCTCTATTATACTATACTATACTATACTATACTATACTATACTATACTATACTATACTATACTATACTATACTATACTATACTATACTATACTATACTATACTATACTATACTATACTTCTCTTGTGAGCCAGTTGGATGTAAGACTATATATATCTATATATCTATAAAGACAAAGGGACATCAAAAACACAAGTGAGACGGAGTTATCCTAAAAGGTTTAGTGTGTATAAAACCTGCTTGTTGTCAGCATGGGGGGATATTATGTCATCCATACGTATGTGTTTAGTGTGCAGGTCTTGATAATCTAATACACTGTGAAAAAGTTGTAGCATGCGAAATTTTGATTTACTTATGTGGAAGCTTGGAGAAATGTCCCTAAACCCAAGGGTAGCCTACTCCCATGCCCCTCCCGCTGTACCCTCTTCATGTAATATCCCACATATCTGTATGTTTACTATATATACTATACTATATGTACTACACTATAGGCTACTATACTATATTATACTATACTATATACTTTGCTATACTTTGCTATACTATACTATACTATACTATACTATACTATACTATACTATACTATACTATACTATACTATACTATACTATACTATACTATAGACTACACTACTATTAATAATAAGTATTATAATCAATAAGAAATTGGGAAATTTTCAGTGTGTTTTGTTTTGTTGTTGTTTTGTTGTTTTTCTGTTTATTATATCTTTATGCTGTTAAATATATAGATCATGTGATGAACATTTTAATTAAAAATTAATATCTAAGTCATACATAATTTGTGATTCTCTTCATTTCGTAAGCAAAACTGAGGCAGCCTCTTAAATGTAAGCCAGCCCATTTTATGATAAAACTGTCAATAAGATTTTACCATTAAATCGTGGTTGCATAAGCCTCAATAGTGGACTCGCGGTGCCTTGAAAGAGGGGGTGGGTCTTTACTCAGGACGGCCGTGAACGCGCCACGTAGAAGAGCTACACATGAACCACTGGTGCCCCCTGCTGGCAAACCTTGATCATCAGCACAATATGGATGCTGAAGTAAGCAAGAGGATTTTGGCCACAGATAAGATGACACGCAGATTTAGAACACAATTAAACCAGCTTATTCATTTTACCTAAATAAAGACTTATATTTAGGGCCAATTTTTTCGTGGTAAAAGTGTTGCTATATTGGAAAGAGCGGCTCTGCTGTTTGACAAAACAAATGGATTTCAGCGCTGTCTGGACGGTCGTAAAGTAATTAGACGTTTTTAAAATAGACGCATTTGCACTGCTCCTAAACCTCTATATACCCTGCGCTCTCTGGCTGTATTTGTGTTTACTACTAGGCTATGTGTGCAGTTTTAAGTTGATGTACTCATATTGATGAAGACTGTTAATTAGCACTATCTCTTTGTCAACTTTGTCGATGTCATCCTCCTGTAGTTGCACAGATAGATATAGACACTTTTCTGCTTCGCACTTTGTAACAGTCTCCGTAGTGATTGTGGTTTACAGTATGCCGAGGCCTATATGAGCCCAAGGCACTTGATCTGCATAAACAACACATTTCACTCCAAGAGTGCATTGATTAAGTGCGAACTAGACTGTAAATAGGCCTACATAAACACATTTTGTTTATAGAGTCGCCAGCATATTCTTATATTTCTTTTGGTTTTGCCTGAGGCCGTTCAGCATGGGGCGCTCCCTGTAAAGAATATTTTACGCGCCTCTCTAAAATAAAATGTCTAGGCCTATACAAATATATAAAAGTACACATTCAGTTCAAAATACTGAATTAGCATTACACTGGAATTATGTGTGCAATATCTATAAAAACTGAAAGTGAAACTGAGAACCGGACCAACAGGATTGATCACTAGTGCCATACAATTAAATAGCTGTAACCTGGAAATTATACAGACGCCTCTAACCGTCCTCCTTCTCCTTTGATGAACTTAAAAATGTTATTTGTTAGTTCTGTAAATTATTTTAAAATTATGTGCAAACTGGCCCCCTTTACGCACTCTTTACGCATTCTTTACGCATCAATTTTTGAGGCCATTTTCTGAAATATAGTTTAATACATTTTGCTTTTACTAGTGCATATAATCACTGCATTGATTAAAATAAAAGTAGTTCATTTTTTTCTGTCTAAACAATCTACTTTTATTTGTTTACGAGGTACCGAAGTGTGCACATTGACTCTTAAAAATAACATTTGAGAAATAGCAACAACAAGTAAACAATAAATTAACCGTTTCAATAGGTAGCTGGGTGACATTCAAGAGTTCAGGTAGTCCAGAGTCATGCAACAGACAAATGAAACAGATGTTGTGTGCATCACAAAAATACATTTACATTCAGACGAGACACTGCCTCTCACAAATACTGACACATAACAGACCATCCAGTGTGGCTTTTATAGCTTACAATGTACAAGAATATCTAACATAATCAGTATTTAAGCCCCTTTACCACTTGTTCCTTTACAGCAGTCCTGCAGCATTAACTGTCTCTCCGCCGCTCTTTGTTGTCCTTCTTCATCTTCATCCTGCGGTTTTGAAACCAGATTTTCACCTGTCTTTCTGTCAAATTTAGCAGCCTGGCTACTTCATATCTACGGTCCCGGGGCAGGTACATGTTAAACAGAAACTCCTTTTCCAGTTCAAGAATTTGGTGTTTTGTGTAAGGGCAACGTTTTTTCCTGGTAGGCTTTGCGTGGAGCCAGTTGGATGAAGGGTTATCTACAGAGACAAAGGGACGTCAAAACCACAAATGAGATGGAGTTATCCTAAAAGGTTTAATTTGTATAAAACCTGCTTGTTGTCTCAAATGGATCTACATGGGAAATATTATGTCATCCACATGCGTATGTGTTCAGTGTGAAGGTCTTGCTTGACAATCTAAAACACTATGAAAAAGTTGTCGCATGCGTAATTTTTATTATTTACTTATGTGGAAACTTGGACAAACGTAAAATTCGTCAATTTGTGTATCAATACAGAATGCATAAAATAGTTTATGTCCCCAAACCTAAGCGTAGCCCACTCCCATGCCCCTCCTGCTGTGCTCCCTTCATATAATATCCCACATATCTCTATCATTAACTCTTGGTCTTACTTGGGTCCACGTCCTTCTTCTCATGTGCTGGTGGACTCTCACTTTCACACGATGGTATCTCCGTGAGTGTCGCTGCGTTCTCAATGTCAGACAACAGTGGCGCATGTGATTCCAGAGTAGTACACTCGCCACTCGCAATGAGGGGTTCTGGCTTGATCTCGTAATGCGCGGCAGTCGGTGGTAATCCTGTTAAACACAGGGACGAGGGCAGAGGCTCAAGAGTCCAGGATCGAGGGTACATTCCGTCGCTATCTATTGCCCCAGTGCCGCCACTTGTGCTATAAGCATGGTGAATATATGTGGGTGCACTCGGATTCCAAGTGCCGGTAAAAAGAGACGTTTTGCTTTGTAAAAGACAAGACTCTGATCCGCCATATTCTCCGCTCACTAGCGGCTGCTCCACCCCTGATGCGGTTGACGGATACCTTGGTGCCATATCTTCCTGTGCGTCCACATAAAATCCTGTTCCGAGAGTCGACATTTCCAAACCAAGAAAGCAAAAATGTCCTCAATAGCATTTAATTCCTAAGAAGGAATGACAGAGAATGCATGCTTTGCTGCGCCAGCTGCAGCTCAATGCGTCCAATAAGTTGAACCTTGCCCAACATCGGATAGGGCGCCCCAGACACGTGACCGTGGGACAGAACAATAAATAATAAATCAGCCTGCTGCTCAACTAAATGGCCACCATTTTCCCCACCGTATTTTAATAGCAAATCCCCGCGTATATTTACTGGGGAATGTTTCTTTTTATAAGCAATAAACGTTATGATTTTCTGTCAAAAAACATCTTATGTTTACGTTAAATAAAATGTGATTTGTTTGTTAAACTATTAGACTAGCAATACAATATAAACCTAAAATTTGATTATTTATTTAGCCAACTAAATCAACGCCATTCATTTTATAGGCATATTCTAAATGGCTTTCTACTGCTTGTTAATGCTTGTATAATAAAGATTACGAGATAGAAATATGCGTTTCAGTCAGTTTTAAGTCCATCTGTGGGCAGACCGTTGTGCTTTGAAGACACGTCGAAAACGGAAAGTGGGCTCAAGTTATTTGGGTGCAATATAACCATGCGTTTTATCACGGGCAATTGGGTTGTTTTTCTTCGGGTTACAACCTGGCTGTCCAAAGCTAAATATCTGCAATAAAGCTAAACCATTGTTTCCTTTCTTTTGGCGCAAGACAGACACATCCGGCATTTCCTGCGGCGACGCAATTGGCAAGCTGCAATGATCATAACCGAGGCCTTGTCTGCGCTTTTGCTATGCATTCTAGTTCTTCTGTCTCTCCACGCACACTACGTAAACTGGCTAGGTAAAGCCTGGATTATTTGGATAAATCAAATACTAAAAGAAAAAAAAGGCAGTAATCCACCAAGGATCTATCCCAAGCGTGAATTAGGCTGTTTTACGCACGGATATTACGCACGGATCTGTGACACGTCTAAGGGCTATTTTATTATTTTATTGCCTAATTGACAGGGGACCATCTTTTGCATTGCGTCGAGTTTAACTGAGGCAATCAAGGCAGTTTCGTGTTGTGGGTGAAATTATTTAGCCCAACAACATGAGACTACCTAAACCACTCAACAGCCCGCTCTTCTTCTTTGGGACGCTTCTGTGGCCGAGGCTCGCAGTAAATGTAGCCAGTTTTATGGATAGACCAATTAGGCATTTAACAATTATCTGTCAAATCAAGAAAGTAGAAAATGTAACCCACATGTGACCGCAACATAGGCCCTTTTAAACGTTTCCTTTTTATTTAAATAAATATCAATTAGAGGTAAAACAAACAAAATTAATAAATATATATGTATATATAGAGAAATATATCAACATTAATACAAAAAATTAAAAAATATTAAAAACTAAATAAAAATATAAATAAAATAAAGTTTTATTCGCTAATTGAAATTGCGCCATGCGTTTCCACGTTTTACATTAGCGCAAAATGTGGATGAGAACCATGCACCGGACAAATAGTCTGTATAAATATATTTTTCGGAAGGCTCAGAAAATGAAATAAACGTGCAATAGCAGTGATATTTATTTTTTATTTGTTTAACCATCAGAAATGTGCAAATGATCAGCAGACATCTCGGGCTCTTCATTATGGGCTAAAAGCTGTCACAAGAAGAAGTCCAATGTGTACTTAAGTGTAGTTACTCGAAGTTCAACATGCAGTTTGTAGAATATACATATGTACAACATGTCTAAGCAGCTGTGGTCACATTCTTAAAAACACAACATTTACGCGATTTATAAATACACCACATATAGAAACAAAATGAACAGTTTCAAAAGAGCAACAATCAATAAGTTAGCATTAAGGTCCATATTCACATTTGGCGGGACGCACACACGTCTCACGAGAAGCTGAAGTTAGTGGACAGCTCTCGGATTCTGTTCTCGCGGCTCATTTTTTTCAGTTTCATTCTTCTGTTTTGGAACCAGATTTTGACTTGCCTGTCGGTGAGGTGTACGCTCCGGCTGATCTCCAAACGACGCTCTCTAGTCAAGTACATGTTGAAGAGGAACTCCTTCTCCAGCTCGAGCGTCTGGTGCTTGGTGTAGGGGCAGCGCTTTTTGCGGCCGCTCTTTGCTGTGAGCCAGTTCGCAGTGCTCTCCGTTTTATCATCTCCTGTAATAAAAACATTATAGATTAGTTGATATTTTAGACAACAGGTGAAGACAACCCAATCATCTAGACAAAACCAGATTTGCCTGTTCAATGCAGTAACCATACCCTGACACAAATATTGGAACAGGCCTATATTAACATTTACATTGAATATAGACTTTATATAGCTAATGCACAATACAAATGCAAACCATCTGTTCAATAAAATACACAGGAACATTACATATGTACATTTGGCCATTGACCTCTAGATAACCTTCAAATGGTTTCTCTCACTTCCACACAAACACTCGCCAAATTAACACACAGTTCATTTGGATTTAAACATATTTGTCCTTTACATTGCAGACAGCTGCAGCCAACACTGCACGGTCAGTATTAAGACTAATGCGCGCTGTGTCATCAGCGACAACTATCAACAAAAGATAAAGAAAACATAAAGGCTATATTTCAAACATTTTCCAGTTGCACAGTGAAAGAACTAAACTTAGACTTAAACGTGAACATTTGCAAAAGGTTTCTTTGAGAATTAGGTTTGAGGTCATAGTCCATGCTTGGTTAGCTATTTATTTATAGCTCATTGTTATTTGTTATTGTTATTATTATTATTATTCATTACCAGGTATATTTATGTGTGTAATATGAAATCTATTGCATTGCATATGCCATACGTTTAGCCCTAGAAAAGCACAAGGCCATAGACATCCATTCTTTTCTCTTTTTTTCTAATAACGTTTCAGATTAGTCATCGCATGCTTTTAGCTCAGTTCTGTTCACCTTTCGAGGGTTTTTCTGGGCTCTCCGCGGTGCTCTCATTGGGTTCCGGAGAGGATGAGACGTCTGAGGACGGGCGACTATCTTCATCTCTGTCCGGCACACAAGGCGCCTCCTCGTGGCTCCCTTCTCCCACGCGCTCTGTGGAGGCAGCATGCTGCGGCTGGGATACGCTCTGCGCCTCCAAACGGGCGACTCTCTCCGGGCTGCAGTGGTTCAGTCCTGACTGGGTATCGTGGTATACTCTGGAGGACGTGTACGATGACTGGGACAAGCGGAAGTAGCCCGGCACTGGCACGGTACTGCCCCCTGAGTAGGAGATGTCATCTACCGTCGCTGCTTTGGGACATTTATCAGGCTCATAAAGGCAGTACGCGCTTTCTTCTTTAATGCTCGCTGAGAATGAACACGGGGTCATATGTTGCACGCCGTGGGGCTGCTGCTGCTCCACTCGACACGAACGAGACTGTTCCAGCCACGTTTCCATCCCCTGAACATATGGCGCAGACGCGGGGATGTGGGCGCTCGGGTCGCTGCGCTTAGCGATCCCCGGGAAGCAGGAGCCAGACCCGGACAGTCCATACGAGTACTCCGTCGCTGGTGGTAGATACACGCCGTTACTTTGGTAATAGGTGCCAGACTCGCTTCTCGCGTTGATTAAGGAATCCACAAAAAAGGGGTTTGCAGCCTGATTGTTGGGGCATGTCATCGTCGTTGTGGGATAATTTGACGGCGGGTGAAGAAAACCCTTCCTGGCTGACATTTCTTGTGCAAAACATTGCTGAATAATTACTGATACTCACGCTTCTCACTGTAGCGTGCAGCCAATTAAAACACCAGGCGACTACTGGCTCCACCCACCCCCCTCTGTCATAGATTAGCCAATGTTTTAGGCTAAGTAAAAGAAGCCTAAACTGCGAGAGAGACATTGTGTAAAATGTTAAAACATCTCTTGGATTCAGGACGTCAGTGAGCCAGCACTTCATTGTACGTTTAAAAGAAGCCATCTTTGACAAGTCAGTTGTTGAAAGCTGTCCCCAGCAATTATGTCCAATGCATAGTTTTATGAGCACTTTTACGGCACTGTAAAACGTAGGTTCTTGAGGTGCCTCTGAGCAGTGCATGGGTGCATCAAACACTCTAAGCCTCATGAACATATTTAACTATATTCTACTATATATTCTTGCTAATATTTATTCAGTAATCGCCTCTAGTCTCCTTTTCCCTTAACATCGTGGTATATGCACAAAGTGCTGAATTTGACCACTGCCTGGACAATTGGTGCACCTGAGTAAAATTATAATCACACACTCACAACAATAATAAAGTATGAGCGCTGTTTTGGTCCGGTTGCTGTTGCTGTTTTTGTTGTTGTTGTTATTGTTGTTGTTGTGATCCATTACGAAAACACATATCAGTTTATGTTCTTTTACCTGAAAATGTCTCAAAGATGGCGCTGAATTGCATTGTCCAAATCAAGCCAAATACCCTGGATAATTTAAATAAATTATATATAATATAAAAAAATTATGCAACTTTATTGGTGTCTCAATGTATTGGTGGCGTTAAATAAAAATGTTTCACTTTGATTTCCGTCCTAAAACCAGTAACTACTCCTTAAAGTAGAATAATATGCATAGATTATATTTTCAGAAGATTTTGCAATTTTACTTTGTTTGTTATATGCAATCACGCACACAGGTAAGACCCAAAGAAAGTGATATCATTAAAATACAAAAATAGGCCTAAAGCAAAATGGCATATGTTCCTCTGATAGTCATCCGGTATGAGCTAATTTCGCTCGATATACCTACACATTTTATATTATCATTTTGTGTGTAATGCGATACGACATTGTATGTTGTATGTATGTATTTATTTTAAATATTTAAAATACAATGTCGTAGAAATTTCAATTTTAGACATAGGTTTCATCAATTACGCAAAAAAGAAAAAAAAAAGAAATGCATTCAAGTATCAATTTTTTGTTAAAAAAAAATAAAAAGAAATAAATTAGGCACAAGCTTATTTAATTAAGAGTAATTAGAATTTCAGAAACATTTACTTAAAATTGTATTGACAGAAATATTTTGGCACGTGCGTAACGCCGTGCGTAAAATACATTTTCCTGTGTCAGAGGTTGTATGGTTTCTATGTGGTTTAACATAAATCTAGTGCATAATCAAAACATGGGACATAGGCTACATTTCGTGCGAAAAGTCAAAGATAATGATAAAAGTTTGTGAGCCTCAAAGCAACACCGAAATACATAGCGTATAATTTGGAATATAAGATGTTACAGGGCGCGTGACTCACAGGTCTATGGAAACGTCAAACGTCAAAATTATGTTACTTTGCTCTGTTTACTCGATGTAGTTTTGTCACGAACTCATTTATGTTAAGCCATAAAACTATGGCATTTAATGTCTTAATGTGGAGTCAGGGGTATTATAAGAGTTTAGTGCTGTTTAAAGCCCCTGAGGCTTCACCTACCTGGAAAAAGAAGAATTCTGGTTGTCCACAGACTTTGAGTAAGAACTTCTTTTATATTTCAATTCACGGTAATGACATTGATCTGATCAGCGCCACCAAGTGGACACAACTCTACGGCCCTTCACGGATAAGGCAAAACATATTCCGAGCGTATAGTGATATAGACTTCTACAGCAAATGACGAGAGAAAAGCCGGAGTACAAGTTTTGAATCCTTCCCAGCCGTTGTTTTTCAGCCTCTTGGTCACAGTTAATAACCTTGGTCCCAGACGCTTTATTGCACTGCTCTCCAAATGCTCCAGACGACTTCGCGTTTTATGGCCAGGTTACTGGAGCAACTGGGAGGATGTGCTGCAATCAAAGCGGAATTCTTAGGGTCTTCACACTGGACAGGATGCTCAGGACAAGGGAGAAGAAAGCCCCATTTGAGATCTGTTTTGGGAAGCTGATAGCAGCTAATGATACCACTATTGTACCCAGTGTTAACTGGACTTCCACTTGCAGCTTGACGCACCAGATGAATTAAGATAACCTTTCCACATCATGAATACAGGAGAAAATGTCAAATAAAATATCAGTGATCACTCTTTGGGTTGTAACTCAATCAAATAATTACACCATATAATATTAAAACTGAACTAAGTCTTTGTTGTGGATATCTTGTAGTATAACTTATACAACTTCTGGCTCACGTTTCGACATGTGGGAATAAAAACTATTAGAGTTACACATATCATGTATTTGATACGTGACACGCGTGCTGCTGACACAAAGAGCGAAAGCTTGTTTCACACTTGTCATTTCTCAAGTTATTTTAGACAAATATCGCTTAAGCCAAGCAGTGAGATTTATATTCGGATTTTGTATTTAGGGATCCATTGGATTTCATTCTGGTGTGGTTCTTAAAACACACTTTGAAGAAGAAAACAGACCAGCAAATGTAAATAATCGCAAATGTATTTGTTTATATAATATTAACAATAGGCAGAAAAACCTCACACCAAATAACACAACAATAGTTTAGGCTACTTATTCGAATAATAATAATAATAATAATAATAATAATAATAATAATAATAATAATAATAATAATAATAATAATAATAATAATAATAATAATAATGCGTAAAAGGTAATCATAATAATAATAGCAGTGATATTATATCCAGGTAAACGGTTATGCGCTGTCAGCAGTGTCCTTGTCAGCTGAGTTCATAGCAGAGGGTTCGTGGTGTAATACTGTAAACGGTCTCTGTTCAGCTTCTTCTCTTTCATCCTGCGATTTTGGAACCAGATCTTCACCTGGCGGTCCGTCAGGTTGAGCATTCGCGAAAGCTGCATGCGCTTTTCCTTGTTGATATAAACACTGAAGAAAAACTCTCTCTCCAGTTCCCTGATCTGATACTTGGAATAAGGACATCTCTTTTTGCGCGTCTTGTGGCCACCTAAACAGCACATAAATAGTTATTGCAAAAATGTAAATATTTGTTCTATCATTGTGTATACAAATACATAAGCTTTTATGGTGCTTCAGTTGTGTCGCCTTTGGAGTTCAAGTCCTTCCCCCCCATCTGATTTGAGGCCTGCACATTTTGTAAACATAAACTGAACTTGGGATAAGTTGCTTTAATGCATCGAATGTCGGAAGTTGTGAAACTGTATAAAAACCCATAAAATGGATTTTAGGGGGTGATTTGAACGCGGAAAAGACTGGAGTATTGTGTCTCTGGTTGTGCGTTTTGGGTTTCATTCTGGCATAAGGAGTCGTTGTTCTTGTGTGAGAGAATGTCCTTCACGGGAATTTGTTGTGGTATTAAATCCCCGCCAATACATTCTGTAAATATTTGTCTTATGTAAGACTCAGGATTTAAAGCAGAGTCCTGAGTCAGAGTAACAACTGGCCTCAGTCAAAATAAGCTATGAACAATTTAAAGAGTTGAATTCAATCGATTTACACAAACTAATACACTGTTTTTAAATTTAATTTGATGATGCTTAATTGCCCCATTAATGAGCCCACGCAATATGAAGTTTAAAAGCTAGTAAAGTATAGCGAGAGGGAATAGTAGAAATCAAGTTGGAAACATTGGATATACACTTCACGGCCAATTTCATTCTCAAGCACGTGATCTTGTCGTTTATGGCAAAGTTTTTGTTGCAGGCAAAATGTGCAGGGCCTCCATAAACCATGGGCTTATAAAACAGCATATAAAAGCTTTAAGAGCAACGCGCAGAATTCTTTGCCTGTGGAGAAAATACTGACCGCTGCCTTTGCTTTGCTTGTCGTCGCTTTGACCGGACACAGACCGTGGACTGTCCGCTGATGTCTCGGAGCCAATGGCTGAAGCGGGGCTTGTGGCTTTTGCTCGCTGTTGGTCTCTGTCTACGTTTCCTTGAGCTGTAGCTGCTGCGCCTGGTGTATTGTGCGTTGTGCTTGTGTTCTCCTGCCCGTATGCCGTCTCAAAGAATTGGTCGAAAGCTTGTGGCAAGACCCCATTCCTCCCCACACTCGCGTAAAATCCAGGCGTAGGGTTGGAGTTGACACCGGGGCCGCTTTTAACCAAGAGTTCTGTCCCCCGTGACACAGAACTTGTCCAGCCGTCTCTATGGACCGTGTCCTCCGCGTAACAGTGAGACAGGCCGCCCCTGCTGTGGTGCCACTTGCTGTGTGCGTCAATGCCATAGTCCCTGAACGCAACATCTCGCACGGACGGGACCTGTGGCAATGGAGAGGACTGGTACGAGTAGGGGACTGGACAAGACGACTGACCCTGGCTCAAGTAGTGAGGAATCCCCGAGAAGTCGTAGTAAGTGCAGCTGGGAAGATACATGTTTGAGCCTGAAACACGCTCGTCAAAATCCATAGTGCACCCTTTGAAACGTCGGGATCATAATAATAATAATCCTCTCATAGCTCCTACGCGTGGTGCTGCGCCTCAGTCACTTTGAGGCAGAGCGCTGAACCCAAGTCCTTAGACGTACAAGCTGACGTGGGAATCCATCTCTATCCAGTCCTGAGGGCCAAAGCCATGTGACCACTGGCACAAGTGACAGCGAGCATACGCCTCAGTGTGTACACTACATGAGTCAATGAGTTTATAACGCTGGGCTCAAGCTGCACAAGAGGAGAAAAATGCCGAGAACTGGTGGACGGAGCAGACTTTTTCTTTCTTTTTTAACATAAAATATACACTCGTTTCACTATATTTAAAACGGCCATATGCGCACTGCCAAACAACATACAGAGAGTACAGCACACAAAGAGGAATTTTGCTCCTATATTTGTTTTCAATATCTTCTGTTTTTTATTCAAGAGCACCATCAAAGTAAACAAAAATATTTGAACGGGAATTATGATGGCGATTTTGTGCATGAGCAACTGGATAAGCTTATGCGTAAAAACATTTTTTTATTATTATTATTATTATTTTTTAGCCTACATATATTTGTGACTCGATCAAAAATAATAATATTAGACCTATCATATTGAAAAATGGAAATACCTGATTTGTCTCTGCAGTCTGGATTATTTTTGTAACCTCTCTGCATTTGAAAAGCTGCTCTGTCTAAAAATAGACTGATCGAAGGCTTAAGCGCAGTAATGTGAGTCAAGCAGCAATTTTATCAGGCGTCAACCGTGCTCTCTGAGCAGGCTGACTGCCTCCACGCATTTATTTATATTTTATAAAGGCTTAACATTGACTGTACACTATGTCGGCCACTTGTAAAATGTGCCTTAAGTAAAATAAACTTGTTGGTTGTGCGAGTGCTTAAAGGTGGAGTTAACAATAAGACGCGCGTAATGACATAACTTTGCAGTAATGACACGTGCATATACAGTGTTAACAGGCAGCTCTAGTTTAAAGACTATGGATAATAAATACTTCGGCTGTTGTTCAGCCAGAGAATGGCCCGGGCTTTGTCTGCTGCACCCGGTATAAACCTTTGGCACAGCCTTTTTCCACAACACACAGTTTATTTCGATAGCACGAGGAAACAACGAGTACATTTCAATTAGTAATTTATTTAAATAGTATTAAAATATACACCAAAATAGCCCAAAATAAACACAATAAAACACAACCAAAAATTAAACAAAGATACTGTGTTTACAACTTGATTTTCCGGTTAAAGTTGTGCGTTTAAGCGTTTAATCTTATTTAGATCTTAGGGAAAGAGGTTTATTTAAAACTTTAAAGCTGAACTTTCCAACGTTGGATTCATTGAAAAGCAGAAATAAATATATTTTATTTATTTTGTGTTTGTCTGCAACAACTTCAACCATGTTGAACAGACCCTCTTTTAAGTTACACCTCAAGTCCCATAGAATTACTAAATAACGAAAAGCTTAAGCTTTACACAATGACTGAACACAACAATATATTTGTTCATGGTTTTCAACTTTCTGTACATGATATTTATATAAAAAAGAGGAAAAAAAAGAAAAAAAAAAGAAAAAACAAACAAACAAAAAAAACAAACAAAAAAAAAACAACCCAAAAAACAATATATTGTTTGTAATTGTTAATTGATATGGCAACGTTGCTAGATTTTTATCACTCTGGAAACCATGGAAGGGCTTCATCAAAGACATTTATTTAATTTAGCCTGTTTAATCAACAAAAGGTTCCGACAAAGTTTTGAGGAAAAAGAATTAACGTCCTTACCTTGAGCCTAATAAACCCATTTGTTGTTTTTTTTTTTTTTTGGTTGGGTTTTTTTAATGTTTTTTTTTTGTTTTTTGTTTTTTTTGTTTTAAACATAGAAATGTTAAAATTGCCAAAGCAGACAAAACAGCACTTGAACGCCTAGAGTGCCAAGGTTAAGAAGCTGGAGGAAGACTGCAAGGGGCGGGGCCTGCTTGCACCTTGGGGGGTCTCCGGAAGTGTATGGTTTCACTAAGAGCTAAAACATCCGCGCGTGAAGACTGGTCTATATCTGTGGGTCGAATGTGCTGTACACATCTTAAGGGGGATAGTGGCTTTGGGCATGTGACCTAAATGTACGATGAGATAAAGTTAAAGCCGCACTCAGTTGTGTCGTTTTAACGTGTGTATTTCTATTTGCTTTCTTTGACAGATCCTACTTTCCACTGTATTTGTCCAACACAAAATAGCATGTAAAGGAATTAATAATAACAACGACAACAACAACAACAACAACAACAACAATAATAATAATAATAATAATAATAATAATAATAATAATAATAATAATAATAATAATAGTAGTAGTAGTAGTAGTAGTAGTAGTAGTAGTAGTAGTAGTAGCTCTAAGCAATTTGATAACAATACTACAGGTCTATTACTAGACTAAACCGTCACAGCAAACTTCTCAGCATGTCCCTGCAGCCTTTCGTCTGCCTGTACTGTACTAACACGGGTTTGCCGCCAGATGGCGACACAGCTCTCTTTCAGAAACACTGCAGGACGGGATGTTCGCGAGGCCCGTGGCCTAACAGCATTCTTAATCTACAGTAGATGCTATTCATGAGTATCACAATGATAAAAATAGGACTGATGTCATAACAATTAACAATTTAAAACTAAATATTATAGGCTATATTTTGAAAGGTCAAAAGTCCTAAAAATGCCACATATAGGGCCAATCAGGAAGCTGAAACCATGAGTACAAAATAAATAGGCAACTCCGATTGAAAGGCTCAAATGAAAGTTAAAAAGATAAATGTTTACAGTGTCAGAACATTTATTGCAAACTGCTGGTTTATTTTAGAGTCAGACAAAAATTTTAGGCCAAACTATGTCATATTTACACGTTTTAACATTTGAACATATTGCCAGTTTATAAACAAAATATACAAAAAAGGAATATAGAACTATGTGCTTAAATGCGGTTCGTCTGTTGTTCACGACAATGTCTCCATCCAAGGAAAAAGGAGTAAGTTCTAGCCTGATGTTTAATCCATAATACCACAATAATCCAAGAGTGTGCGTTATTAGTTGACACACATCGCAATTTGATGTCAGCTTTACTCTTTGCGATATTTTATTAGGTTTTATTTTGGTGGCAATTTTTAGAAAATTACTACAGAATAATGAATAATGAATTCTTGCTCTGATTTTGCTCGCGTGCTTGCCATGCATGGCCTGTGAAAAGTTCCAAAAACAAAATATAATGTGCACAAAAGTCAAAACCCTGTGCGTGTTTTTAAGGGCTACTTTGGGGATGTAAAGTCGCTCTGCACTGGGGGTCTCCGGTGTCCAGGCTTCACTCTAATAGTTTGCTCAGTCCTGCATAATGAGAACATGCATCCCTCGCAGAATGGCCTTTGGTCAAACTGTTGCAGCCCATTTCCGTCCAGTGTCAACAGGCCGCAGAGACTGGTTCCAATTAAAGCAGGAAGGAAACGCGAGGGTCAAACGGAGCCGCAGCGACGTTAAGTGTTCTTTCTAAATAAATTAGTCAAACAGTTTTTGATAAACTTGCACCCGTGCAGAGCTAACCAGAGCTCTTGAACTTATTAACAACTTTCTTTTCCTTCACTCGCCTATTTTGAAACCAGATCGTCACCTGTCTCTCTGTCAGGTTTGTCTGCGCGGATATCCTCCTCCGTTTATCTTTGGTGATGAATTTATTGGTGGCGTACTCCCTTTCAAGTTCTTTGAGCTGCACTTTAGTGTAGGGCACACGCTTCTTCCTCCCGCGACGCAAGGAACTGTCCCCTCCAGGAACACTGTCTGCGCACAAACACAACTATCAAATGCTTTTATTTAAACATTTTATTCCAATAAAAATAGACAGCATTACATGCCCATTTAGACTTTGTGTGAGCAAGTTGATTTATAACTTTTTTCTTTAACTTCACAGGCTACTACAGATGTAATGTAATCATTGGATATTATACTTGATATGAATCTAGAATGATCTGCACTAAATGGGCATACCTTGCAGAGAGGGCTTCCACAACGTGTTTGCTTGAGGTTGCTCCTTGGCGCTGTAAACTTGACCACTCCAACTGTTTGTGATGGCCCAAGGCTGGTACGTCTCCATTGGCAGCAGAGGCTCATGTCTGGGCTCTGATGGCGCACTGAGTGCGGGCACCACTGGCACATCCAGGTAGCTGGGTTGGTAAGGAGTCGAGGAGTATCCCTGATAAAAGAACTCTTTGGCCCGAGTTGAGAAGTCATCCCCGGACAAGGGAGAGTCCACGTATTTGTCCGCATATGCAGAGGCCTGGGTCTTTACGCTACCGTGGGACATTCGACACGGGTAATAACTGCTGCCAAAGTATCCATAAGGCAAAGAGGCGTTGTGAGAGCTCTGGGTGGCTGAGCAGGGACTGCACTGCTTCCCAGGCTCACCCATGCCAGACACTGGCACGTCGCTCGTGTAGGTGCTGGGAGCCAAAGAAGTTGGATGCGCTAACAGATTCCTGCATTGACTTGCAGTAAAGTTGCCTCCAGGGAAAGTTTCCATATTTTTGCTTCTGTCATCCAGGGCGCTGTCGTAAAGAAACATCACCGGGTCAATCCAGTGTGAATGTAGCAGCACAGATGCGGTCATAGCATGCCCTACATCCAGACAAGCAACTCTTTTTCAAAATCTCCCGAATGAGCGCAGACAGGACTCGGACAGAGTGTCGATAGCAGCACGCCTGAGAGTGGAGAGATCGCAAGGTTATTGGCCCAAGTCAGACACGTGATATGCAAAGGAGATGATAAAGGTCTAGGAAGAAAATTGTAGGCTACTAGCCTATAGATCATGTGCAAACAAAATGCTTTCTGTTGTACATTGGGGCATGCTCCCAAAAAATACTGACAGAATATATTTAGGCTATTGTTGTTGTTTTATCTACATGTTTATTGTTATGCCAAATGGAACTTCTTGTGCCACTTCTCCAAAGTGTTTAATCATGTTACTTTAAAACATATAGCCATATGCTCAGCTATTTAACACAAATAACTTGAAAAACTTTGATAGATGAAATATAGTGATATATGTTGCTTATTGTGCTTTTCATTAGGCCACAGGTATCCACGCATAATTAATGCCTATAAGCATTACCATGCCTTTGAATTTTTCAACATGAAGCTGGAGAATATATTGATTTATTTATTTCAAATGATTTATACAATGCCAATGAACAAATTCTTTTAATCTTGTACAGTTTGGTCACATAACTAGGCCTATACAGCAAGCACATTTCTTTGCACTGTGTGAAAATGTGAATGTGTGAAAAAATATCCCCAAAGTCCTAATAAGCCACACTGTGCGTCCCGTGGCACGGCCACGTCTGAAGGTCAAGGTCAAGTGTAGTCACAGTTCGGACAGTGACTCTTCACGGACACACGCGAACACAAGAGATTTTAGAGTCTGGGCGAACACGTCCAGCGCGCGTGCCATTGTCATGTTTAGGCCTACTCAACCATATTTTTAATTATTTGTTCTTTTCACACGTCCATATTATGACCTCTCTTTTATAGGAACATTTGTATTTGCACAATTAAAAAAGGAAACTTTGAAAAGTTCCTTGGGAAAAAACCCGACAAACAGTAATATTGCTCATCGTGGCCCAGAGATTCTATTTTAAATCCTGTTGTAATGCTCAGTCAGTGGAAACAGTCCAAGCGCTCTAAACTTGAGCGTCTCTTTATTTTAATAGAGCTTTCTCACCTTTTGAGGCTGTAAATCTTTATGGGCCAAATTCATGGCTTGCAGTAAGCGTTGCTCACACAATATCTGTAAAACAATCAGCCTACTGACATGTTCTTCAGACCCAAGCATAGTAAGACATTAGCCAACTTCTCAATAATACTTCGTCTCGTTTTTGGTTGTGAATTGTCTCAATTCTCAACTTCGTTGGCAGGAGGTGAAGGGAATGAGCGCCGCTGCATCTTAATTTGGACCGCATCATTTTACAGATAAACCTAATTACAAAACTTAAATAAAGCAAAGACAAAAATAATAATACAAAAATAATAAAATAAAAATGGGCAAGAGTCTCTTATCTTAAATTTGCCTTTATTTTATTGGTCACATAAATGCATAGAGGCTATGCGTAATTGCGTAGTCTACATGGCTAAATGTGCAAACCAAACCCAAAGGCGCAAAGCCATTTTTTAACCTCTAGTGTGTCCATATGATTAAAGATGAACATTACAGAGCGCTTTCTTAAATTGTTACATTTTACCAAAAGCGAAAAGCTGTACAACTTGTTGGGACGGCCTGTCGACTGTCTGTGCGTCTCACGGCAGCTCGCCGGAGGCCGGACACCAAAGCGCAGCACTGTTTGCAGAAGCCATCAGGCAGATGACAACAGACTCTTAGCCTACAGTGCTTAATGGACTTTTTATGGCTTTGTCTTGTGATCGCATGACCCGTGGCACCTTGGCCCCTCAGTGGCTCTTGGTGAACTTGATCAGAAACATGCTGCTTCTTCCAAGTCTAAGGCAGAGACTAAACAGGACAAAATAAAAGAAAACACAGCCGACAGTTTTTTTTTTTTTCTGGGATTAAATCTTAATTTACAAATTAAAATGAAACTGCAAGCCTGAACATGATATATATAATTAAACATTAAATGAATGTGTATTGGATAATTAAGTTTGCAAAAGATTTATTTATTCATTTTCTATGAAGAAGAATAAACACTTTTCATTTCAAAGTAACATTCCTAGAGACATTGGAGTGAGTCAAAAGAGGAAGAATCAAAATAACCTGATAAATATATGGACATCACAATGACACAGACAGAACCCAGTTAATTGCAAGAAAGATACTCAGCACACTTATTTGCATTTTTTTTTGTCTTCTGGTTCTTCCTAAAATGCTCCAAATACCCAATATTTGTCCTGCACTGTCGACAAAGGAGTGTTGAATTTTAAAGGTCATTTCACCAAAAACATGACTTTGAGTCCTTGAGCCCGGCTACATGTGCCCTGGGCCTGGTTAGGCTTTGGACGGCGCAGAGTCCCCTTACTGGCCCTCTTCCTCACGCAGGAACTGAAACACTGAGGAAAAGTCTTTACTGGCATAGCCACGTGCACACATCATACGGTAGATCTGATGAGCCAGAGAGCCCAGAGGCACCGGAGTCCTTGTGTTTGTGGCTGTGTTCTGAGCCAGTCCCAGATCCTGAAGGAAAACAAAAGCAGACAATATAACAAAAAGTATATAACAATATATACATATATAATATTATATTAAAAACAGTTTGCTGGAATAAAGACCAAATAATAATAATAATAAAAAATAAAAATAAAAAAAACTTTAAAAAAAACCTTTTTTTTTTTAAAAAAAAAGGTGCAATGTAACTTTTCTGGTGGAAGGTTCGCCACCTGCTCCTCTCTATGGATGTTAATCCTTTAACTGGTATGCTCTGCAGAAAAGCATTAAATTCATCCATCGTCTATCGCTAGCAGGTGACATTACCACGCAATATTACAGGTCAGAGCTGTGGTAAAAATTTACAATTTTTTATGGTATTTCTGGGCACCAAAAATAATTTAATACATGCATTTAAGAGATGTTTAATGCCATAATGCGGAACATTCCATGCAATTCAATAAAGTTCTCAGAAAAGTTTCATAATGTACACTTTTTTCCATATATAGTGTACATTTGATTTCTGTTACTCCAAACCTTAGCCATGAGCTGGGTGCCAAAGCCGCCCTGATAGTTGTTTCCAGATGGGACGCCCTCCATAACTCCAGGCACAGGGTTGTACGTGTCACTCGACCAGCAACGGCCTGAACTCATGTTGAGGATCTTAGCCAAAAGTTTGGGATCGAGACCAAGTCTGGAAGTAAAAACAGAGCACCCAACTTTGTCATTTCCTAAAATCAAACATGAAATAATATTTATTTCTGTACCTGATTCCAAGATTCATAGTTTCTGATGTACCAATCATTCCAATGGCCAAAAGCATATTGTTACATATTTTTGCTGCCTATAGAAAAAATGCATTGAAGCGATGTTAATAAGCAAGCGTATAGTCCATTCTCTTCATGTGTTGAAGTCTACCATTTGGTCATACCTGTCCAGTCCCAACCTGACCACAGTATACCACGTTAGCTCCCATGCAGCTGAGCAACTCCTTGGCAGCAGTAAATTCTTCTTCAGCTCCTCCTACCATAAAAGTCAACTTCCCCGAACTGGCAGCTCCCACACCTGGAAATGTATGTTAATTACAATCCCACACAGGAGGCAAGAAACTGGAATGAGTAAAGCTTAAATTTGGAATCTTTGCTTTTCTTAAATTATTCCAGTTTACAAATGTCCAAAAAAGGTAATACAACAGACCAGACAAAGAAAAAGAAAGGTCTAAAAAGGGGGAAAGAATATATGGGGGAAAAAAAATAAAACACAAAAAGACCCCCCAAACAAATCAGTGACAACTACTACACTGCTCAAAAATGAAAAATGAGTACAGAATTAAAACAATAATAATAAGACTTACTTGAACGGAGCTGAAACATTACAATTCCAATTTATGTTTCAGGCAGATTGGTAATATACCAAATTGTATTTCTTGGAATCTTGTGACAAAGTACCACATTTGAGGACGATTAAGAAGGAATTGGTCTCAGGCATGAGCAGTGGAATCAGTCCTCTGGTGCTGATATGAGATTCACGGAACCACAGTTACATTCTGAACTTTTGTTTTCCAACACCTACACTTCTAAAAATTAAGATGTGCAATATATTAAATTTTAAGAAACTAAAGCAGTGTTCACATTTGACCATATATTGCAATGCTGGCACTCTTGGCAGCCTGGACAAGAATTCTGAATAATGGAATGATTTTGAAGCAAGGAAATTCTTAGATTTGTACAGGAAATTGCATCTGTTTCACAAACTTTTACAGAAGTACTTAATAAATACTGGCCCCATTTGAATCTAGTAACACTTGTGGCATAGTTGGGGTTAACCGATGTGGTAAACATGCTGCATGTTGCTTGTGTCCGAATACTGTGTGGTTCTCAGTGGAGCCCCAGCCCTCTGCTCCCTCCCTGGCTCCACCCCTGTTCTCCAGCTTCAGTGGCACTGTCCTTGAGCTGCAGTCTCACAGTGTGGACTGTAGACAGACTGTGCCGCAGACAACAGTAAATCCTAAAAGTTTTTTTTTTTCCCCAGACTCATGTTTCATGGAGGCCCCGGGGAAGACCCAGGACAAGCTTGAGGGACTATGTCTCTCGGCTGGCCTGGGAACGCCTTGGGGTCCCACCGGAGGAGCTGGAGGACGTGTCCGGGGTGAGGGACGTCTGGGAGTCCCTGCTTAGACTGCTGCCCCCGTGACCCGGCCCCGGATAAGTGGAAGAAAATGGAAATGGATGTTTCATGTTGTTTCTATAAGAATTCAACTGAAATGTGGAGAGAAATTACTTACTGCAATTCTTCAAACTTATCTGTTCATCAGCTGTTTATGCTTATAATTCCATGAATAAGAGTCAGATTGACCCAAAATAAAGAAAAAAAGTTATGTAATGCAGAACATCCATTTGTATCCCAATCCATTTTCAGAGTCTAGGGGTACGCAGTGGCTGGTACTTGTCCACCTGTGGTGCGTTTTTAGCTTTTGCCTATACTGCCCATGTCACCAGGTCTGAGATTTTGTGGTCAGCTTTTGTCACTTGCCTAAATTACAACCAGTCAGAGTGTCTTGTTAAAAGAGCAATGAGCTGAATGGAAACTGAATATTTATGATGACAAATTACAACAACAACAACTGGAATATATCAAAAAAGCAGCTGCTTTTATGACCCAGATGTGTGTTGAATTTTAACCCTGGTGCACTGAGAGTGTAAGAGATTAGCACACCTATTTATTTCAGAAGGACAAAGACATCTAAAAAATCTATAGGTACTCTTAATAAAACTATAGCCTAAAATAATGAATATTGCAGTGATCAACATTGTCCTTGCATCTTCTTTCCCATGCCAATGTCTATACCAAGCTTTTCAATGTTTGACAAGTAGGTTCCATTTTCGGATTTAGTGAACTACTAATCTACAGCATTCTGTTAAATTATGACAGGCCAAGAGTCAAAAGTAACTTGCAGTCATGTTGGAAAAGCAAATAGCAATAATTAATCTGAGTTGTTTGAACACACAGGCAAGTTCAAGGTGAAGTGCCATGCATTGCTCTACAATGGCAAAATATTGTAAAACAAGTCAATGACACTTGAAATTGACTTGAGAACAGTTCACAATGTGCAGTAATACGAAGTATTAGTATTAATTAGTATTTAGATTTTAAGTAATACATCGTTCATAACAAAACCCTTGTATTTTGACAAAATCGCATTGTGTGCATTTGGACTTAACAGACTTCTTGTACTCCTCATAAAGGCCTGCATATGGCTTTTTTGTAAATAAAAACAAAAAAAGAAAACCTCCAGACACTGGTGCATCCATGAAGACAGCCCCCATCTTTTCTGCTGCTGCTGCCATCTCTTTTGAAACTGATGGGTCAATGGTGCTGGAGTCTATGAGCAAGGAGCCCTTCTTCACTTTTCTACAAAATAACAGACAGGTTACCACCTAAATTAATCTTTTAGTTTTAGATCTATAATAATTCATAAAAAGGAGGGCTGCACAATTATTATTAATGATACAATTTTAATTGTTGCTATTATGCTATGAATTGTTATTACCATTTACCATTTTCCTGCTGTTCTTGAACTGTGCGGTGCAATACTGGAATTTCCCCACTGTGGGACTAATAAAGGCATATCTTATCTTATCTTATGAAGTCACAAAGGCTGCAACTTTTAGGCAAAAATGTTTTCTGCAAGCAACAAAATATCCAATCTTCTTACGAACAAACTTGCCTCATTTCCATAAACCTTTTCTGCAAAGCATGTAACTCTTGTATTAGTTTAACTTTTATACCCATTTCATTTTTTTTCTTTCAAATGTTAATGACTCTAGATGTTTATTTAATGTGCACTGTTTTAATTGCAATTGTAAAACTTTTCAGAAAGCACAATTAGTTTTGGTATAAAATTGTGCAGCCCTACTGCTTGGGGAATGCCAAAAGGAGGCATGTACTTAAGAATCCCATTGGGTCCAGTGTACACATCTATGACATTTGGACTAGAGGGAAGCATTGTGATAATACGGTCAGCCTTGTCTGCTACTTCAGCAGGATTATCCACAATCTGAGAAACAAATCAGATTAAATAGGGGCAAGTTATATTGTAATAAATGTATTACATGCATTGCAATTAAATCTAAATATACACAGGTAGCTAACATACCTGTGCACCCAGCTCTTGCACTTCTTTGCAAGACTCTGGAAATACATCTGTAGCAATAACTGGGTATCCATGTTTCAGCAGATTCTTTGCCATGGGATTTCCCATGTTTCCCAGACCAACAAAGCCCACTTGTGTCTTGGAGGCCATGGACCTGGTAGATGCTAAACAAAGTACAGATGATAAAACAGGATACAAATAACATAAAAAAGACCATAATGAACATAACACAACATGCATTTCCATTTAGGGGAGAATTTGGTTGCTCATAAACAAATAAGAGGTAGCACTTTCAGATTTCTTTGATTAATCATTTAAACTGTCACCAAGGAAGCATAAGACAAGTAACACAATGTTCTACTGGAAAAAAACAGCCAAATCTACACAATAATCAGATGGAGCAATACAACCATTGAGAGCTATCACTCCAAACTTCTCCTCAGTCAGTAGCCTGCCAGCAATAGCAAACCTGTTTTTTACTAACACAGAGAACCTTAATTCATATAACCTTAACGCAGGATGCATCATGGGTTATGCTACTTTCAGGATAAATCATTAGTTTCGCGTCTTACCAAATGCAAATGTAACATGTTTGGAGCAGCCTCCGACCAAATACCGAGAGCTTCTCAACACAGCGGCCATGCTTCTTTTCCTTGACCTTATACACGACGCAGGGCTACGTAAGTAAATGACAGGCGTTTCATCCAATCAAGTATTTAGACTCACAGCGACCTGCCTTCTGTCCCAGCAAATGAGACAGGGGGGTGGTGCCTTTTCGGTTCAGAGAAAAAGTATACAAATCCAAAACTCCCAAACTAAAGGAGACTCAGGATAAGAGCTGGAATAGTGAGTAGGCTTATTTTTACTGTGTGATAGGATGGCTTTGCTACCTAAAGAGATATGCGAAATTCACATTAAAGATAACCCAAAGTCGATTAAGTATTTATTGTTATACAACAGAAATGAATAAATTGCCTATACGAATCATATTACCCAGGCATTACATTATATTTTTAACAGGTTTTAACAGATTGAGCTGAATGCGCCTTGCTTAGATCTGATTTAGACAAACTACATTTGCTCCAGATTTGAGACGATCTTATTTCAAAGACACACTTACGTATTACATAATTTCTCATAAGGCACGTGGTAATATTGTATCAGAAACGCAAAATGATGTAAGAAAAAAACCAAAAAAAAAAAAAACCGGGTGGGATTCCCAAAAGCGCCCTGACAGGAAGTGACGTATTGTTGTTATTATTACAGGAAGAGGGTAAGGGAAAGCACTGAACTGCGTCAACAACTCTTTTATTAGACATTTGGATTGTGACTGCACCTTAACATGGCATCTTGGTATGTTTGAACTTTATTTATATTAATGTATTACTTAACACGCTAGTTTAAGACAATTTGCTGCTCTGACATATGTTTTGAGCGACACAAAGCCTAGCCTAGCCTAACTACGGTGGCTAACCTTGTCATTAGATTAGATTAGCTCTTGCTGTTAGGGACTGTTTTACCGTATTAAACCAACGAATCAATCATTATCCAATTATAAATGTATCTATATAAGTGTGATCTTTAATTAGATTACATAGGCACCGCTCTGGTTACATGGCATATTTCTGTGTTGTAAAGAACGTGGACATTGTTAGCTACTGTGCTAACTTAGCTACAACACTTAATCACTTTAGGCCTCACGTCGTTGTTGTAGTTCCTGAACAATGACATCAGCCACTTAACTTTTTTGAAGACGAAAGCTGTATTTACAGTTCAGCCTTGTTTAAATAAAGTCCTTCCATCGTGCTTAGATTACTTTACTATAATCATTTCACTGTGAACTGTAAGTATGTATTGTATTTGTTGACCATCTGGGAAACATCCTTGAATTGAGAGAGAAATTGTCATTGATCTAATTTGTGAAACGTCTCCTGTTTTAGTTGCTGCTGAGTGATTCATGGCCCTGTTCTCTGACAGACCTTTGATTGGAAACAACATGGACACCTCAAACTTTGCCCATGTGATCTTCCAGAATGTGGGCAAGAGTTATCTGCCCCACGCAGCACTGGAGTGTCACTATACTCTCACACAGTTTATCAAACCACACCCCAAGGACTGGGTTGGTATATTCAAGGTAATTATGGCATTTAAACAGTGGTGGAAGAAGTATTGAATTTTGTTACTTATATTGTACACACAAGTACAAATACCAGAGCAAATAAAAATACTCAAGTAAAAGTATCACATAAAAAATATACATAAATAAAACTATTAAAGTACCTATTTAAAGATGTACTTAAAGAGTAAAAAGTAAAAGTATTTCTTGCAGATTTTGAGATGTATAATAAAGCTAAAGTGTAGTGATTTTGGTACAGATTTGTGCTGAATTTGCTTCAACAAAAACAATTGAATCAATTGTCCTTTTCTGGCTGGTTTTATTTGTACATTTTTGTTTGCTCAAATTATGACGTTGATAAAAAATAAACCCTTTTAATCAGGTCTCAAACAGTAATAAAAAAATGTTTATATTTCAGTCCTGTTCAAAAATGTAGTGGAGTAGAAAGTACAAATACCAGCTTTCAAAAGTAATAAAGTAAAAAGTATCTACTTAAAAATGTACTTAGTAAAGTACAGATACCTAAAATTTGTAAAGTATAGTACTATATTACTCTTACTTGTATAAAGGTTACATTTCACCACTGCATTTAAACATTTTTGCTTTGTTTTAATATTCAATTGTTGAATGCTAATGCAATGTGCTGTATAGTGTATAGAATGCACTGATTAGGATGGCAAGATATCACAATGAATCACATCAAAATGTCATCGTGTATGAATCAATAATCAATCAAGTTATGTATCAACGTGCTGACCCTGTTTGACCTCTGAAAAGCATGCTGTTCTTCTTGTCTGTTTAGTTCTCTCAAATGATATAACCCCATGGGTGTGTTTTAAAATATGTACTTTGTTCAGAATCCTAATAATAACAATAATAATGAAACACCTTATAAAACATAAATAGTAATAATCCTGGATTGCTGAAGTCCCAAGAAGTAGGGATTATAAAAAGGGATGTCACAATGGCTATGTTTACATGCACAACAAGATCTGATCATTATCTGATTTGTGGAGGTATCATATTGTATTGACTGTATTTATTAACAAGGAAAATTCAGCAATATGGCAAACTAGTAAAGACAAAACTTTAAAGCATTATTTAAAAAATAAATGTAGTTTGACCTCTAAAAAACAGTAAACCATAAATGTCACACCAATAATCAGATCTAATTATTGGGTTATCTAGTTACTGCAGTTATCAGATTTTTCTGGTCATGTTATGATGTCATGTTATGATGTCATGTTACGATGTTTATGAACATGTGTTTTTCATCTTTTGCTATGTCATGTTATGATGTTATGGTCATTTTAGGATGACATAATATTTGACCTTTAGCAAACAAAAACATTTTTGGTCAAAAACATAAATAATGAAGCTTTAGTTGATCTTTCTTTGATTGTAAAGAAAAATGTAAAATTTTTGGTATAGCGAATCCTGTAAGGCCTGAGCGTAGACTGTGTTCACATTGTGAAGGTCATGCCAGGCAACTGAAAGTGGGTCTGCTCATGTCTTCAGGCTGTTGGCACTTTGGATCCAGCACATTGTTGTGGATGAACGGCATAGCACTCTGTTTATAGCCTAAAGGGAGGCATGAAATGGCACCTCACAGCTTCATATTACCTCTGTATTCAGTGTCTCAAGCGCAGAAAAGCTCTGTCTGTTTGTTGTACCATAAATTATGCAAACACTCCTATCAGTGCTGAGAGATGAATGTTTTAGCGGTGCCAAGACTTGTGCTGTAACGATGAACAAATGTAAGTAAACCATGGGAGGGCGATATGGCTAAAATGTATCTTTTTTTTGTCCCTATAGTGCTGATGATGTTGAAAATGTAGATTTTTGTTGTAATACAGTGAGTTCTGTGTCTAGTCTAAAAGATAAATTTACATTTTTTTATATTTAATAGCAAAGTACAAAGGAAACAATAGGCAAAAATGGCTCTTGCCCCCTATCTGAGAGTATGACATTATCATATTCTAGAGTCCTTAAAACCAACAAAGTAAAATGAACTTTTGGCTCTTATTTTAAACTGTCCTTTTTGTAACAAATTTTGCAGCATTATATTCTGATTTCATGAGCAATGTTTTTCCTCAACAACAAGAACCTAAATTCCTGACATAATTGTTATTTGCCTGAAGCAGAAGAGTTACTTTTAAAACACTATCATAGTCCTGGGCTATCTAGGTTAGAGGTGATAATGACAAAAATTAACATCTCAATGTGTCCTGATAATGATAGATATTTTGGCAATCAAACAAAAATAGACTAAAATGTGTCTTTAAATGTATTAGTTGAGGTTTAAGTATCAGACAGATTTAGAAGAACTGCAAATTAACCATGAAAGAGCATGAATTGAAATATGATGTTATTTTCAAGCAGCGTTTGTTACTGCAGATTTTAAAAAAATTGAAATGATATATTCAAATTTTACAAATCGACATTCACAATAATATGGGTAATTCGATATTTTGCCCACCTCCACTCCAGTGTCTACTTTGGCCAGGAAGTGCATTAGAAGAGCTTGTTGATCTGTCAGTTCTTAATGCCACTCCTCTGAACACATGGGTTTCCAGAGGTTTTAACTATGTGAAAGAGCTCCTCTCCTCTTCCTCTGCTCCACACCCCCTCAACGCCTTTAACGAGTGGACTGGTGAAGGCTAGCTCTCACTAATGACACTTACTAACTAGGTGCATGTTTTAATTGCTTCCTGTGGCTAACGGCTTTGGGCTGGAACCTCATGGGGAGCAGTTGGTTGTCTCTTTACTCCCAACACTCCCAATTTAGCACGGAAAAACTTTACTGAATATAAAAAGAATTATAATAATAGCAATTGTAAATGTATGGCTTATTACATTATTTGAGGTGTGATATGTTGCAACAAAAAATGTTACATTCATTGAAAGTACCTATTCCACTGATGGAGTAAACCTAAAGCAAAATTATTCCATGAAACTCCTTTTAATTGAACCACATCATAAATAAAAGTCATGAGCTCCAATAAATAAACAGTGCTAAAATAATCATACCATAAAAGCTAAGAATTTACCCTAAAATATAGTTTATATATAGGGTTGGTGGTGGCCAAAAAATCTTTCCATACCTGCATGATTTTAAAAAATGTTCATCAAATCTGTAAGGCATTATAATTTCTATACCTTTATGAAAACATGATTAAAGACTTCACGATGAACTAATAGTTTCTTAAGAATGATTCCAGCTTAGGGTTAGGAAATAATTAAGTAGTTTATAACTCCTAACCGTAAATACTAATCCTAAACATTTTTTAATAAACTCTTAATTAACTCTTATGAATGAAGGCTTCTTATATAATTAAGGCCAAGCTGTTAGAAAGTGTAACCAATAAATCAATGCCCAATACTCCGAGTGTAGAGATGGACTAGTTATGTTGACAGTGTTACACACAGTCTGTTGTAGCAGCAGTTGCTTGTGGAGCTGCTGGATTGACGGGGCGTGTTGTGGATACTTGTGTTTGCCTGTGTGCACTGAACACCAGCCAGCTCCACTTGACTTTGATTTAGTTTGACAGTTTTATGGCACCAGGCCCAAGTTATGGATGTATTTCTGTACTCCCCCTCCATCAGCCATCAGTTAACAACACATAAACTACATATAAGTACATTTCGGTTTTCATTTTCAAGTTGCCTATATATAAAATTTTCACCTATTTCGCTCTTCCTGTAAAACATGAGTTGTAGCTCAGTTTCCTCAATAAGACACTCTGAAGAACCACATGAGCAAAAGGCCATAAATTACACACGAAAATCCCATTGGTATTTTTGTTTGTATTTAGGAGACTCTAAATTATTTTATCAATCCATGTTTATAAATGAGATAAATGAGTTCTCAAACATTTTATGACGGTTAAAAAAAAAAAAATAATAAATTTAATAAGATAAATTAATAAATAAAATCAGATAAGCTAAGCTTTTGCTTACTTTATTTAGCTGCGGTTTCTAAAATTGTAATAAAATTTGAATTATGAAGCAAGTAAAAAATTTGTAGAAAAGAGAAAACAAAAAAACAAACAAGCTGCATTGTTTAGAATTAATATTAGAGAGTAGTGACGGCCATATTTAAAAACAACTTAACAATAGATTAGAAATTGTATGTCTTATTTTTGCATCATCATAAACATTTCAGCCTACTGTTAAAATACATTTTACTCCATAAATTGTATTAAGTAATAATATAATACTATATATTGAATGTTTTTATTGCCTATGTGGTCTGTTTAAATCACTGGAATGTATAATTGGATAGCGGCTTCAAAATATTGGCTGAGCTGATATCCTGGTTGGAAATATAAATCAATGACTATTTATTAATCATAGGTGGCTTAAAGGAAATAAATGGTATTTTCAGTCTCTGTACTGGTATCATTTGATATTGGGTATCAAACAATACCAGTATCAGAATTATCAGAATTTTTTACAGGAACAGAAAAAGCTGGATCGCTGCATCCCTAGTAAATATAGTGACATGCTTTTTTGTCGGGCACTCTGGCCATATGAAATAAATATTTGTCATAAATAATATTTGTAAATTAAAGCTGTATTAATCCTTCATTATTACTTTCTTATACATATGCGGTGAGTGTCTGAATACGTCTCTCTGTCTCACAGGTTGGCTGGAGCACCGCGAGGGACTATTACACATTCTTGTGGTCGCCTCTGCCAGAGAACTATGTGGAAGGCACCGCAGTTAACAGAACCGTGGTCTTTCAGGGTAAGATCATACCATAGTTTTATATAACTTTGACACCTTTTAATAACCGCATGTCAGAGGATCACTCGGAGGCTTGTTAAACTTTTTATACTACATCAGGGGAAAAAAATCAAATGAAAATCTTCCCCATTTTATTTTATGTTGGTGTTTATGACATTTTGAGCTGACTTTTTATTTCCTCTCATATACTGAAAAGTGGCTCTAGAGCATAAATTAATAAATCAGGGACTGTAGATGGAAATTACTATGTAGTTATAATCTGGTTCAAAACTCTGTTTTCTTGAGCTAATAAGCAACAATTTATCAGAATCAGAATCAGAATCAGAAGACTTTTATTGCCATAGTCTGTGAACACAGTTCACAAACTAGGAACTTGATACGGTGAAAAAGTGCAACATAAACACACTGAATAAATACAAATACAAATAAGAGCATGCACAAAGTTAAAAAGATATGCTTAAAAAATCAAATGAAATACTTAAAGGGAAAAAATATGTACAATAGCAGCATCAGAACAACATGCTGTTGGTTGGTAATTTCTCGTAACGTGATTAGTTTAAAAGGTCAGAAGAATTTGTGTTGTATATTTCCTTTTAGATTACAGTCTGTTTTATTTCTTGCAGGATATTATGTGCCCAACGATGACGGAGAGTTTTACCAATTCTGTTACGTGACGCACAAAGGCGAGATCCGGGGGGCCAGCACACCGTTCCAGTTCCGCGCCAACAGCCCCACAGAAGAAGAGCTGCTCACAGTGGAGGATGAATGCAACTCTGACATCCTGGTTGTCACCACCAAAGCTGGATTCCTGGAGGTACAAGCTCTTTTGTTTATATTCAGTAAATGGTATATATCATATTTGGTGCTTGACATCATTACAAACCAGCTAGTAAAATAGTAGATTTTCATTTTGGTCACAAACCCTTTTAGTCCCACTAGCCACTTGAATAGCTTGAAAAACGTAATTGGCTGTCAAATTTCATACCTAGTGCTCCCAGTCTTTACTTCGTCTACTTAAATATTTCTGATTCCTGTCCAAACATAAAATCAATTTCACTTAGCTTTATAGCTTTTGAGCCAGAAGAATACATTTTATATCAAATTATTCATTATAAATCACAAACACACTGAACAAATAAGTTATTGTCAAGTCCTGAGTATATTAAGCAGTAGATTGTAAATAATTACATCTTTGTTTTCACTTATCTTAATATCTTGTTAAATAAGTACAATTACATTTCACAAATCTTATTCTAACATTTTTTTCCATGTAGCAAAAGATGGAGGAGGTGCAGAGGGAGAAGGAAGAGTTGGTTAAAAACATGACAGTTCTGCAGAAACAGAAGGAGCAGCTGGAGGTGGAGAAAGAGGCTCTGCTGAAAGAGTGTGAACATGAAAAGGAGAGCTACGCACAGCTCAAGAGAGAGAACCAGGTGAGAACAGGGATCAATGGTAATATAAAATAAATCATCTGTTTTTACTGGAAAAAATGTACATATATGAAAACAGTCTCTCAGCACCCCCTAGTGGTATGATGAAGCCTAAATACACACTTTCTTTAAACTTTACTTTTTTGGCTTCATTTAAAGTTACACACACACTACATCAAAATTAAGACCAACCTAGTACTTAACCAAAACTCGCCCATGACAAAACTAGGTCTAGAAGAGGACCAAACCCTGTTTAAATCTGGAGTAAACCGGGATTCTGTGACCCATAAAACCTCTTGTATTATTTGTTTATAGTGACACAGTTGATGCTATACAGAAAGCTCATTACACCACATTGTTTCTGTGGTCCATATTAAAGATTTTGACAATGCAGAAAACGGGTATCAATTTAAGCCTAAATCTTCATTATTTGTGCAAAGTATATTGTTAAAATAAAGTGACACTGGTGAGTTACATTCTGTCTAGTTTGAATTAGGCCTTACTATATCTTAAATGTTAGTGTCTCAAATCCATGTATGCTTTTGTTCATTATCATTTTTATTTTACCCTCAAGGACATCCAGAATTCCTCACAGGCTCTGCAAGAAGAGAAAGAAGAAGTGAAGAGAAGACTTGAGGAGGCGACATCTAGAGTTATTCAGCTGGAAGAAGATCTGATTGGTGTCACGCAAAAGGGCTTGCAAAAGGAAACTGAACTGGACACGTAAGCTCAAATTAGAAGATATACTACCCCATATATTACTGTACTGGCATTGTGATAATTATCTGAGTGTTTAATATTTTTTCTAGTCTCAGAGACAGAGTCAAGAAACTTACAACAGAGAAGGATGGACTGGAATTGCATCTCAAGAACGAACGGGATGAAAAGGAGCTCTACAAGGTACGCTTGTAAATGAACAATTTCGTATGTCTGTTTGCTTCTTTGATATTTAGTCTGTCTTGCATTAAATCTCCATGCCTGACTATGTGTTTATGTAAAATAGATTCACCTAAAAAATCGGGAGCTGGAGAACACTAAACTGAGTGCAGAGCTGCAGATGTTGAAGTCTGTGGATGTAAACAAAGAAAACACCATTGCCCAGTTCAAAGAAGAAGTGGGTCGGCTTCAGGCATGCCTCGCTGACAAAGAGAAACAATACAGAGAGATCCTAGCCAAAGTCCCACCACTGGTATGAAAGAAATATCACTTCAGGGCCAGGCTTAGGTGACTTTAATTGTACCAGTAGATACCATAGATAGATTTGTTTTGCAGCAATTTTCAGGTTTGGCATCAATGCAGATTAAGGCAATACAGACACATAATCAAACATTCAAACTGGTTCTGAGTCACAATCTAATAAATACATAAAAAATATATATTTTAAATTCTTATACAATTCTATTCTAAATCTATTAGGCACCATTTTGAGAACATTTCAGCATTCAGAGTATATAATATTTTGTTTTGAATGGTTAATTACTATGTCAACGGTGCTAACTTCATCACCCTTAAACCTGTGAATAGTGAAATAGTAAAACCACTTAGCACAGCACAGTAACAGCATGGTAATAGGAAACAGAGTGAATGTAGTACTGGTAAGTACATACTAATTACTCATGGAAAAAGTACACATCTTTCTTTGTACTTTTTTTTAAACTTAGTAATATGACTCAGCCTTACCGCAACTTCATCTGAAAACTGTAAATTACCAGGGTAAATGTTTAATATTTTCTTGGTAATAAAATTCAAACAGCAATGTAAAATGTAGTTATACTTCATTATACCTGTCTACCTATTAACTATAGTTACTATATAATTATTTCCATCCTATTACCATGTTATTACTGTGCTGTAAAGTAAACTGCAACTGTGAGATAAATTAGTTGGACTGCAATTGTTTTGGAAATCTCAATGTGTCATATTTGAGCTTAAAAGTTTTGTTTCTTATAGAGTGACATGAAAGCCCTGAAGGAGCAACTGCGACAGAAAGAAGACCAGCTTTTGGCCAATCAGCAACAGTCCACTTTGCTGGCAGCTGAGCTGAGAGATGCCTCAAGTGCCCGGGACCGCACCATGTCTGAACTGTACCACTTAAAGGTGGAGGTGGACTCCCTACGTCAGGCCAAGACAGAGGTTCAGGCCAAATGTGTCTGTTTGGAGCGCCTGGTGGAGCAGCTGAAGGCAGAGATCAAGCAGGAGGCAGTAAGGATAATCATTACGTTAAATTAGATTTAACACTGCATTCAAGCTTGTTCAGGTTTGATCCCATTTCAGTCCTTATTCCATCTTGTTTAATCCCAATTTTTATGTGGTGGTTAATGCATTCTTAAACATACTTTATTTAACCAGTGTTGTAAGTTAAATAATAATAAAGAGTGTACTTGGCCACTGTAGACTAATATAGAAGATGATTATTAAATATTGTGTTATCGATTACTATTAAAACTCTGACGTTGTATCTTGAGCCTAATTTATTTTCATTCACATTATCTAATGAGGTAGCATTTTCTCAGCTTAATAAACAAATACTCAAAATGAAAAGTGTGACATAAACGGCTAGATAAAAAGCAATTAATGTTAATAAAACATTTTTAATTGTAAAACCTCCTGATTATATTGTGCCCTGCATCCCGGTTATTGAATAACAAATTAATTTTGTCTCCTGTACAGCAAGCCAAAGCTGAGGAGGACACTGCTGACCCCGCTCTTGTGGCCGAGCTGCAGAGAGAAGTGGAGGACCTGAAGCTGCGGCTGCACATGGCCGCCGAGCACTACAAGGAGAAATACAAGGAGTGTCAACGACTACAGAAACATGTGCTCCGTCTCTCAGACCAGCAAGGAGTATGTACTTAGGATTTTACTGATAAAACCATACAATTAGACCTGTCATGATAATACATTAATATATAAAACACTGCAATAACAGAGATGACGCAATACTGAAGACCACTTAATACCACTGGCACAATAACACTAAAGCATGATCATGTCAGTAAACCCCTTTCTAAGTAAACCATATTGCAAACACAACATTAACTCTAATAAATAAATGACCTGTTAGCATAGTCATTACCATAGTCATTACCATACATACCGCATACAGCTGCTATAACTTCACTTCTCACATCTATTGGCAACATTAAAATTTGTGGTTCTTTGTGTATCTCTTGTCACCCCAGTAGAACTAATGCTTCCTTTTTTAATCTGTAGGATCTGAAGAAAAGCTCAGCACAAGAGGCAACAACAATTCCACCGACCGTGAGCCCAGACACATCTGTCCCAGGTACCCAAAACCCGATACTCTTTATGTTTCTCACTTTTACTTACATGTAATGTTTCCTTTTTATTTATTTAAGGTTATTTATTGGTTAATTTCTCTGTGTTAACAGGCAGTCCTGGTTCAGCAGATCCTATGCTAGAGGCAATCATTCAAGAAAAACTGAAGGGAATAAGCAGAGAGGCATCTGATAGGAATGATAAGTACAGGAAGTGCAAGCAGATGTTGATGGTAAACATATTTTATGACAGTGTTGCTGTACTTTATTTACTGTTAGTTTTCTGTGCTTGCTTGCCAAAAGCTGTGATGAGATTAGTGTACTCGAAAGTTCATTGTGCTTCCTCAAAAGTTTAACAATTCCCGTTCCTTCTGAGGGTTTTGGACAGCAAAATGATTTTGCTGTCCTAATTTGTTATTTGTTTGTTGGTTTTGCAGGAGGAAAAAGAGAGGAGCTGTATGTATGCTGACGAGCTTACAAAGATGGAAGTGAAATTTAAGGAACAAGTGAAGATCAATGAAAATCTGAAACTTCAGCTGGCGGCAGAAGAGGACCGCTACAAGGTGAATATTTGAGATTGCCAGATGCCAGCAAAGCTCTTGTTAAGGTGTAAAGCACGGCAGACCTTTAGACTGTCTTAGCTCTCCTATGCAGCGTTTGATGGTCTTTGCTTTGGAGCATAGTCACTCTGTTGTTTATAGGCAGGACTATCTGGGGATGACATTTTACTGCTGTTTATGTCAGAGTCCGGACAGAAGTATGGTTTGGCTCTGGGGCATTGTCTCTAGTTGCTTTGTTAATGCTACACTTGGCTCAGATCAGGCGGATATTTGCTTTGTGTCTGGTAGAAATTAAAAGAGGTTATTTTGCTTTGATCATTTAATCACAATGAAGCTTTTTATGTTTGCATGCATTTTAGAACTACAAGATCTATCTCAAACAAATCAGAATTGCAATTTAAATGGTTGCAAATTATTAAAGAAATATAATTTTCACTGTAAACAACTGAATATCTGAATATAGAATCCGCTCTGTTGTTTCAACCTCTACAAACATGCTCTGAAATGCAGGGGAGTCTTGTATTTAGTAGGTTATATAGCAGTCTTCTCTCATTTCTTATTGTTCCTGGACTGGTTTGATATGTAAACTTTGAGCTTTCTGCCATTAAAACATAAATCTCAATGTTTGTCAGAAATATCGCTATTAGTTTTTAGTTTTTTTTCCAAAAATTGTGCAGCCTTACTGCACTTTAATCATCAATAGGACCTTCATTCCTATTATTTCTTTTGTTTTCCCAGAGCCAGGTTGCTGAAAAGGGCCGTGAGCTGAAGGAACTGAAAGATGCACTAGCGCTTGTTGTGAGAGCAAAGGAAAAAACGGAGGGGGTTTGTGACAGCTTTCATTTTCTGGTTTTATAGACTTCATTCACACAAAAAACTGCAATTCAGTGCCATTTTGCAACTACCACTCAGGCTTTTTAATGTGCCTTTAATTGAAGAAGCAAAGTAAATGAGTTCTGTTTTTCCATTACATTACTTTGAACCACACTAAGGTTTTTTGGGACCTAAACTGTTGCTTGGAGGTAATACTGGTACAGCTAAGAGGAGCAGAATGACCCAATTTGAGGTTCAGACTGCAAATTAAATTGGCGTCTGCAGTTTACATCACTTAAACACAACACTTCATTCTCTTTGAAAATGAGCCGTTTTGGTGTTAATTAAACTGCGTGTGTAAAAGCAGCGTCAGGACTTCAGGGCTGTTGTGTGACTGAAAGTAGTATTTGCGTACTTCTCATTTCCTATAACTTGCATTTATATAAAGCATAGAGCTACTTGATTATGGAAAAAAATGAACAATATGTTTTGATAAAAAACTGAACAGGAAGAATACTCTGTCTTGCCATTGTTAGTGAGCAAAATTCACAAAAGCTCACTAGCAATAGTGCAACATAAAACAGTGAATATAAATGCTAAAATATATAAAATGACATGCATGTGATTCATGAAAAAAAAAAGGGTATATTAGACTTAACTCCAGGTTTTGTGGGGACAGAATAAGCACCCATCACTGAAAACAAAATGTAATTTATATTTTAATACACAATTTTTGTACTTGATTGAAGCAATTAAAATGTCTGTATATAAGATTTTGTTAACTTAATTGAATGGCATGTTAATTTGTATGCCAATGTTTTTTTTCCAGGATAAAAGCAGCAGCTCCAAAAAGGCGGATCAGACAGCCGGTGAGAAATCCAACGTGGAAAATGTGCAGTCCGGAGTGCCTTTATTCCTGCAGTACCCAGTCCCTTATGCCCAAGATGCCCCCACGCCTCTGCTGGTGTCACAGAGCCCCAGCAAGCTGCATTTTGGCAACCCCTACTCTATCTCAGACTCTAAAGGCACGTGTCTTTTTATCAAGCATGTTTTATTCTGTCAATTACTGTGCTTAAGGGTGCAAGATCAATCACAATCTAACTGCAATTGCAATTTGAGAGATCATTATGAACAGAGCACAAAGGTTGCAATTATTGGGATTATAAAAACGCTACCCCAAATAAATACCGTGCTTCAATGAGGTCATTTTTTAAAAATACAAATGAATTTATCATGTAGTTCAAACATGTTCTGTTATTACTATTAGTTTAGCAGTTCAGCTCAGTTTTCTCTCATATTTAATGTGCCTGTTAAATGTACACAGTAAAATGAATGTTTATGTTTGACATTGTAAAGGGTTATACAACTCCTCTGGTAGTTCAATACCTCCTTGTCTCCATTGATGTGATTGCTTTGACTGAAATGTTCCACAGAATGGCATCACATTTATTTTGCAGCATTTATTCAACCACACGCATTTTTATTACTCACAAATTCCTTTGAAAAACATGCATTCTTAACTGTGAGTGGGATCTCCTCTCCACAGATCTGTCCTGTAACTTACTTGTCTTTAATGCCATACTGTGGAACATTCTAAGCACACAAATAGCATTTGCATGAAGACAAGGTGCTGGAGCCTTCATAAAAAAGTTATAGTGTATCTTTTACTAAAAATGTAACTGTGATAATCTGTTAGAAAAAAATTTAATTAGACACTTTTCCAGCCCTAATGCACATGACATTTTCCTGTATTATTATTATTGTTCTATTCTAGATGAGGCAGATGAGGAGTTCTCTGATGACCAGCTTCTGAGACTGCCCCCTGTGGGACCACCCTCTTGGGACAGCAATGTAGTGTGTATTCAGCCAACCCGCAACCCCAGCCGCCCGGAGGGACCTGACGATTCAGCAGAAAAGCAGAATAACAACAACAATGTAGGCTCAAAAAACCTTAAAGCTTAACACACCCTTCTTTGTCTCTAAATGTCGGTTTTAATCAAAATGGCACTTATTTTTAGGGTAATACCAATGAACCGCCCACAGCAGCCGAAACACCCAGCCCATTTACAAACGATGGACAAACTGCCTTCTGCTTTGATTCCAGGTAACACCCCATGCTCTCATAAATGCCATCTCAGTTTGCGGCAGCCCTCAGTGACTAAACCTGTGCATTGTAACACGTGTTAAGTGTTTGTTCTGGTGCACAGCTCTGCACTGGGACCACCGACCACCCACTCTGAATAAGACAGATGCTTTTTATTATACAAGTTATACTTGTGGGGGGACCTTTCATCTGTACTGTGGAATATCACAACTACTGTCACTTAAAATCCTCAACAGGAGTAATTCTGTGAATGTATTAGACTTTATTGATCCACAAAGGAAATAACTAAATGTGTTTTGGGTTATGAGCAGCCCAAACAAGTGAATTTGTAGCCAGCCCCAGACGCTTCTACTTTCTATCAGTCTGTCTGTCTGGGATTCTGTTCATAGAAAATCAGTTTTCTGTCAAGGTGGTCCAATTACAGGTGTTTATTTATAGCTATTTGTTTACATTTCCTCTCAAATATTTATGTATCATTCAGAGTAAAATCTTTTCTCATCTTAAGATTTTTTTCTTATGAAAAAACAAACTGGGCAGCAATTGAAATGTTTAATTGCAATTACTCACATGTTGCACGCAAAGGTCAAATAACTATATAATAGGTTTGTTTTTGGCTCCTTAATATACCATTTAGGGCTAAATTATAGCCCGGCTCACAGACTGGAGTGGGCTCTTTGATCTAAGTTTTTTGACTGATACATGTGACTCGCATTAACTTGCGACAAAATGGTTTATCTTATTAATGATTTTTTGAGTTAATATGATAAAACACATTAACATAGCATAGCCCTAATTGCATAATTTTTGGGATTTACAGATTTTTATTTTTTGCTATTGAATATCAAAAACAGTCTAATTCAGCCAAAGTCTGAACTCCAAACCACATCCTCCTCTGATATTTACAAACAGAGACCTCTCGATTGAAAAGACCCAAGCTGATCTTTCCCATAAATGACTGAATCCCAATCTCTTTTAAAATGTGATTAAATGCACAGCTCTGGTTTGCTTACATGTTCTTTAAATACTTCTTCACACCTAATTTCTTGTGTACCTTCTTTGCAGCATGGACATGAAACGCTGTCCACTTTGTGAGGTTATCTTCCCGCCCAACTACGACCAGAGCAAGTTTGAGGAGCACGTCGAAAGCCACTGGAAAATCTGCCCCATGTGCAGCGAGCAGTTCCCGCTGGACTGTGATCAAAAGGTGTTCGAAAACCACGTGCTTACTCACTTTGATAGCCATCCGCTTAACTTTGATTAGAAAAACAAAAGTTCAGCCGGTACCCATAAATAAATAAATCATTCTACAATATTTTCTGCATGTAAAGGTGTGAGGATCGGCTGTTAAGAAAAATGTAACTTTTACTTGGGTAATAAAGCTAGTGTGTATAGGTAAGGCAACTAAAGACATTTGGAAATCAGAAAGTTTGAATTGTTTTAAGGGGGTGAAAGACTGTTGTATGTACAGTATATAAAACTAACTTGATTGACTCAGTGATCACAATTACAACACATGGGGAACATATCAGGGAAAGAGATATGTGTTTACCAAACATTTAAATCATCCAGTCAAATGCTTCTCTTGTAAACATCACTGTAATTTGTTCATCCTTCTGAAAAAACAGCCTTGGTGCAGAGTATGCAGTCAGGGAGACATCATAAGGTGATCATTTTAACTAATACATCTACACTAATATACAGTTTATCATTAGATCATCTATTTTAGAGAAGATTTAAGCCAATGATATTGTGAAAGCCTCGATTGTATGTGTTCAGTATGTTAGGTTTACTTGTTTTGATTTGATGTAAGTGGATTTTTGTGTCCAAATCTTTAACTTTCTGAACATCTGCGTACCAGTGCATGCAACGCTTCAGTTATTTCTTCCCTCGTTCATTTTATCACTTTAACTTATTTAATTTCTTTGCTAAGTGAGTTCATGTATCTAATATAATCAACAATAAAGTCTTTGAATCTGTTGAAACAGTTTTCAGGCTTTTTTGTGTCCGAAAAAAACTTGTATTTCAATGTAACAAACATTTACATAAAGCAGCTTTTGCTGAAATACAGAATATGTTTAAAACATTCACAATGACAGCATTTCAGAAATCTTTGCTACTTACTGCACTGAACTTTAAACATCACATTCAATAGAAAACTTTATACTGGCAACACAATACTGTCACGAGATAATACTTACAACTGTCATGCATTTAACTCACTATAATTCTCATTCTGGTGGGAACATTTATAACAATATATATATATATATACAATGTAGAAATGATTTTATATGGCACAAAGAAGGCATGTTTCTCACACTTCTGCATAACTGAGAATGTATTACAGTAACATAAATATACTAGCCTGGCTAGCCAAAATATAGACCTTTGTATCAAAAACAATGGCACGCATGAGAAACTGAAGTCATAAGAAGACTCCAGAGCAACAATATTAAAAGTTTTGGGTAACAACCTTTATGTAAAAGGCAACTGTATACAAGAGTCTCTCGTACCTGCAACAGTACTGAGAGGTTGTTTTGTTTCACTAAACATTTAGACCCCTGCACAGTGGCACACTGGCAAAAGGTAAAACATTTGTTTAAAAAGTGCTTGAATGCATTATTGTAAAAATACTGAGGGACCAGGAACAATGAGCATGAGAAATCTGTCTCATGAAAGAATTCAACTAATACTTAAAACTATGTTTGTGCAATCCCTCTGTAATCCAGTAGAGATCCACAAGAAAGATTCTTGTACTTGTGAACAGTTTTCTCTGATCTCTCATCCAACTTTTTGTTGCCATTATAGAACTAAAAAATCTGGTAGTAATGTAGTGCTGAAATGCTTAGAGTTGTCACCTGAGTTTACATTTGTTTCTTTTGTCATTTTTACAGAAAAAACTTTAAAAAAAGACTGTCAAATGAAAAGGTGTAGTCTTCTCACTGATACTTAATTTTGACACTACAATACATGAATAGATAAATGTGCAAAATACAAAAGCTGTGAACAATCCAAAATGTTCATAAAAAATACAATGTAGAACACGATGCCATGCAATCAAAAATAGTGTAATAATATGTAAAAATGAGACATAATAAACTTTAAAAGAGGAGTAACAAAGAGCTGGTGCTGATTGGTTTGAATAGAAAGTGCTGGTAGTTGATTACTGTGTCATTTTTCTGATGAGGTCAGTGGACACAGGGGGGTGGAAGTTGATGGTATGATGACGATGGCCCTGAGACGTTTTGTAGCTCTTTCCACATCGACACTTGAAGGGTTTTCGCACCCGGATCTGGGTCCGGTGGCCGTTCTTAGCGTGATACTTGATCCCGTTAACATTCTGCAAGTGAATTTTTTATTGGTTATGCAAAATTTTAAAAGAACTACAACAACCCTTTGACTACTGGGAAAAGTTTAATATAATTGAGTACATATGCAAAATCTGACAATTATCTGAGATAAAGTCTGTCTCCATGGAGACAAGCAAATTACACCACCAGGCTAATTTACAGGTCAGAAATGTAGCGGCTATGTGACCCCCTTCTTAGCAAGAATGCATGTTTTTCAAGATATTGTTCAAGCAATCAACAATTATTGCCACACTGTGGATATCATAGCAATAATATCTCCACGGAGAAAAGCAAGTAATAAATCTCCCACCATAAAAGTTACATAGTGCTTTAAGTCATTCCTTGATTACTTCTCCTATAATTTATTGAAGAACTGCCATTTAAAAAAATCATATTACATCTTTTATATACTTTTCTCTACCTAAACAGAGGCCTTTTGCCACTTCCTTACACTTAGACAAAGTTATCGGCTGTAACTCTGTCATTCACGTCTGCGATGCAATTTTCTCTGGCTGCACATAATTTATCCCGACCGCAGAAGCCAGATGTGAAAGATGTGGACGGAAAATCCAGTAAAACACTGCTTTACTCAACTGGACTGAGTGTGTGGATGCATTTATGTTCACACATGTAATACACAACTACAATAGTCTCTGTTGACTATCAGACATTCATCTCCAATTTGGGATGGGCAAAATGGCAAATAATTCATATCAAACGTTTCTTAGAGCCTAAAGCCCGCCACACACTACAGGATCATTTAGGATCCAAGTTGCTTCTCCCCGACTTCGGGTAGGCATGACCTGATTTAGGATCCTTGAATGTAATTTTTAAGCTGCAGCACTCCTCGTGTGTGGTGTCCGAGCGACTCTGCTGCTCTGTCATATCGTAAATTCGTAACCACAAGACATTCACCACGGCAACAGCCAATAAAATAGAATGTCAGGGCAGATGGAGTGACACAGTTTTGACTTGTATCTAAACTAGAAGTGCAATACTCCAATCATTTGAATATTTTAGAGTCTCAGAGCCAGTTGTTTTTATTTTAGAAAGGAAACAGCTGATGCGAGGTGTGCTCACAACTTTTGGCTTGTGGTGCATGGTCTCTTCACTGCCATCCGATTTTCTTTATGTTTCCAGTCTGTGCTTTTTGTTACACATTTAAAAATTGTTCAAGACTGAAAATTCCTGTAGTGTGTGGTGGGCTTAAGATTTATATTTCCCTTTGTTTACACTTCATTTACACTTTGTAACAATAGCTTCTTCTTTTGATAAATCAGAATCAGCGCTGTGATTGGTTGAGTCTTGCTGTCACTAAGGTTAAGATATAAGTCTATGTTTGAGAATAGAGCCAGATTTAACAGAAAAGATGGATGAAACAATCGCTCCAAACTGGCAGATTGTAATTTTAGATCATATTGTCCATTGTACCATATTTTCCGGACTATAGTCGCACTTTTTTTTCATAGTTTGGCTGGGGGTATACTCAGATGCGACTTGTATGTGAAATTATTAAAATTTTAAAAATTATTAAATTTCACATCTGACAACTGCGCAAGGGTGCTCTAGGCTTATGTACCACTAACACAGCCACGTGCAGCACTTCATCTACTTCTGGAGTTGATGGAGTTCAGAAGTGACACCGAGGATGAAGAATTCAATGGATTTAGTGATTTAGTGAGCTTGTTTTTTTATGCTTTAGTTATCTGATTAATTGTTAATATCTTACATTAGCGTACCAGACACATATTCAGTTCGCTGTCTATGCTTCATGTAGCTGAATAATTATGTGTTATGTAACGGCTGATCATACATGTTACAGTTCACTTGTTTGACCAATAGATGGCGCCGGTGTGTTTGGAATACCTGTAAGAACATTTATTTGACTCGTTTTCTTTTATACATTTCATGCTTTATTTCCCCTTATTTCTTTACCTTCCTCTGTCTTACCTGACAGGGCACTATTTAAGAAGAAATTGAGAAGCAAAATTTAAAGTTTTGGGTTCACCGGTTTGTTTACTACCAGGCCGAAGTGGTATGTATATTTTCCATGCGTTTATATGCAATTTTGTGTGTATATGTAATATGAGCCAGAGCTTATGTTATATTTAATGTATTTGCTAGTTCTAATAAAAAGAACTCTCGTGTCTCTCATGTTTGTGGACAAGCCGGCATACTGTTAATATCTTATGTAAACATATCAGACACTTATTCAGTTCGCTGTCTATGTTTCATATAGCTAAATAAATATGTGTTACGTTAGCATAGTTATCTGATTAACTGTCAATATCTTACATTAACTTACCAGACATGTATTTAATTTGTTGTCTATGTGTTATGTTAGCATGCTGTACAGCTATTCAGCCTGTTGTTCTCCATTTTATTGTATTTATTATAATTTGCCTTTAAAGATAAAGTGTCTGTTCTTGGTCTTGGATTTTGCAAATTAAATTTCCCCAAAAATTTATAGTCCAGTACGATTTATATACGTTTTTTTCCTTCATTATTATGCATTTTTTCGCTGGTGTGACTTATACTCCGGAGCAACGTCCGCAAAATATGGCAAATCATATCTTGGAGTCTTGGGCCTACCTTGTATCTCTTCTTACAGCCTGGGACAGGACAGGCAAAAGGCTTCTCGTCGCCTCCATTCATGCACATGGAGCTGAGGATAGACTCGGAGCTGATGGCGCTCTCTGTAGTCCACGACTCATCACTGTCGGACTCCTCAAACTCCACTTCCTCCTCGTCACATTCACTACCTACAAATGGAGACAAATTACAATTTCAGTTAATACTGTACACAGGACAGGGGTAAACATGTTATGCTGCTAATCTGAGACTGGAGCAAAGGAATGCTTTTGGGTTAGGTGTGCAAGATTAATCGTAATCAAATCAAAATCACAAATTTGAATAGACATAATTAGCTAGCCTGTAATTTAGATCTGTATAAACATGTGATTCTTGTGTCAGTTCATATTTCAGTCTTTTTGCAAATTCTTCTGGACACATTTAATATGCAAAGTTTGAACAGACTACTATTATGAAAATAATAGACAATTTTAATCTCAATCACAATGCTTGTCAGAAAAATCCCAATAAGATATTTTTCCCAAATAATTCAGCCCTACTTTAGGGAGATATTGACAACAAACAAGTTGTTATACCTTTATAGATCTTGAATTAATTTAAGTTATGTTACATTACATTCGACTATATATTGCACTGTCAAATATTTTTACATAAAAATAATACATGATTTAATTTTGTTTTTGTTAGTATTGTAAAGTAAATTGCACATTCAGTGGAATACAAACTAGTCCTTTTAATACTTTAAACATCTTAATACTTTGCTTATCTTGCATTTACGATATTCAATTTCAGATGTTTTATTGCAGTGATTTGACTTGTAAGTTGACATGGTGGTATCCTCTGTTAGTCTCCTTGGAGATCTTGAAGTTTAATGTGTAATTTTCATGACAAAGCAATACAATCTATATTGAAACAAGCAGGAGGAAAATCCTTCTTCTGAAAAGTGCATATTTAAGTAAACAAATAAATACAGCACCTGTGGGAGTACTGCTGCGGAAGGATGATGAAGGGGTGATGGGTGGGGTGACGGGGGGAGTGAGGCTTCCATTGGAGTGACGCGGGGGAGTGGTCCGGCTCAGAGACGACTTTGGCTGCACCTTCTTCTTTAAGGACTCATGTTCTCGCCGCGCTGCATCTGTCATGAATCTGAGATGGAGAGAAACATGTCTTGGTTTATCTCTTGTAAAAACATCCAACAGTAACTGGAAAGATGTGACATGAAAGCTACTGTCGAACATGGAAAGAAAGAGTTTTAGTGGCTTGTTGCAGACACCCTTACGCCTGGTTTACAGTGGATAGTAAAGTAAATGTGTATCATAAAATAAAAACAAAGTGGAATTAACAAATTACAGAAGAGCCACATCAAGACAGTGTTGGTGAAGGCAGGGAGACAGTAGTTTCTTGTACACAGACTTGTTGCTTACAACTTCTAAAGCCACCATTCAAGAACCATATCAAAGTGCAATGGGACGAACCATAGGCAATAAAAGAAACCAACTTAAAACATGGCATCAAGGCAGACTTCCAGTGACGTGCAGAAAACAAGTAAGCTCTACGCAATGATTTGACAAAAACAAAAACATTAACTTTATACATATATAGAGAAAGATGCTGTGAAACAATTTTGTTGTGAAACAACAAAACCTACTAATTCTCCTACCATTGGTTGTACAACTATTGGTACTTTGAAATAAAAACTAAATGTGTAGAAAACTGGTACAATGGAATCTTGCAACTCCATTGAAGAAAACTGAATAGTATCTGCCCTAAACAGATCCTGCTAATACAAACCATATCAGCAGGATCTGTTTTGTTCACCCACCTGTTGATATAGCTAAGAGCGACATATGTGGGCTGTGTCTGCTCCTGCTTCTCCAGAAGACGGGGATCTGTGTCTACGCAGAAAATAAAAACAGAAAAAGACATTTAATAATGAACATAAGCACAGGAGATAAACTTGTAAATATGGTACATTTCATATAAAATTGTTACACTTATATTAAACTTGACAAAAAAATTAGGGTCATTTTTCTGCATTATCTCAATAATAAGATATTTTTCCAATTCATTAGAAACATGCTAAAATGTGAGAGTAAATGCAGAATTTAAGATTCAAAAAGTATCACAAAAATTTAAAAAATAACCACAAATATACAGAAATACCATTTTATATCATTGTTTAGAGGATGACACAGACTTTTTTTTCAGATCTTTTTGCAACGTGCTGGTTGCGGTTTTCTTATTATAGACTATCCATTGCTATAATTCCATATTATCTTACAGTCAATATATCGCCCATGTCTAGTCTAACATTTAGTAAAATAATGACTGTACAATACTAATGAAGTGCATTCACTGACACAGAAAGTCCAATTATGTCTCTAAATAATCAGACACATACCAGGCATTTTATACTTGTAGTGGTGCTGCTGTAAAGATACCATATAATTTCCATAGGGGTAATTGTTAATGAAGCACTGCACATGTGACCACATTAGACACACACTGTGCTCTCATGCTGTGCTGCAGACACACATTTACCCCAGTGGTGCTAAATGTGCAACAATAGCCAACATCCAGGCCCCGAGGAGGACTGGGCCTGCTTCAAACACGGCTCTGGCCCTGTTCATGTGGGAGGAAGCACAGAGAGCCCATAAAAGCACAGACTACCAGCTGAGTCTAACTGTCTGCCCCTGCACCGCTGTGAAACTACGACCCCCATGTTTCCATCCACCATTTTGATTCATTATTAAAGCACAGTAGTTACATTTGGAGCCATTAGACACTCGATGTTAGAAGAGATCCTGCCCCACATTAATCTGCAGGCTGGCTGTTCTCAGGGTGTTCTGCAAGCTATTAAAAAAAGCCAAATTTTGTGGATAATTGTGAACCTTTCAATGTAATGTTGACATAAGTTTATATAGATTGCAATGTAACAAAATATCAAAATTGTTTTTAGTGTTTTAAGATATGCAAATTAGATGTATAATAATAATAATAATAATAATAATAATATATCCTAAAAGCTGCAAAAAAGATGACAAAAAATAAAAAAGTATAAAGTGAAATTTCCTGTCTTTTGTGGTAAATTTTAAACAACATTTCCGATGGATTGGTAATATATATTGTGATAGCCTTCCCCCAAATAAATAAAAATTTCATTTTTATCAATATCTTACACCCCTACCAGCTTGCAAATTTTTCTTAAAAATGACTGAACAGATGCCATGTCCAGATTATTCTAGCACAGACCCAGTGCTTTTAGCCACAGTGTGAAAAGAGCTGAGTAGTGTTTTATGGCTCTGCAGGTAGGCCTCAGGCACACCTCAAACTGTGCTGCTTTCAACTCGCATGGTTTCTTTCAAAGCCTCAATCCTACGCAAGTGTTTCATTAACAGTAGATTTATCCCCCTGAAACAGATGAGAACCCCCTCCTCTAGTCCGCAGCCAAAATGACCAAAACATGGCAGAAAAAACATGATGACCATTCCTCTAGGACCTAAAAAACCAGAGGTGCTAAGAGTCTTGTCTGAGCAGTATATGCTGGTATGTGTTTGTATGAAAAAATAGCTCCAGGTCTCTGTAATGAGGCAGCAGTGGGGGAGTGGTGGTCTGTTCATGGACCATTCAAACAGCAGTGGATCAATCTGCTCAAACACACTGTAAATCACACACACTTCAGGTGGGACTGGGACATAAGACCAGAGGGGAGGGAAGGGAGGGACAAGCTGGAGGGGGGGTGAGGCCTCTAATCATTCTACACAGGTGGTCCCTCCGTGGTGGTCATATACAGCTATAGCCTCAACAAACAGGAAGTAAGTGAGATGTAAATTTATGCCACAAGTTGTAGTAATAATTTAAAATTCATATGTCCTTCTTTAGTCATAATAATAATATTATCCGTATTGCACTTATCATAAAAAGTAAATTAAAAGAGATATAAATAGTATATAACATTGCCAAGTAAAAACATCAACTATATATAGAAATAAAATGTTATATTCTATAAATCTTATCTATATTATTCAGCTACTGTGAAGTCATAAAATCCCAGAAAATGCACATCCCTTAATTGCTTGACCCACTGTTGGGTCAGCACTGTAGGTGAAGAAGGTGATGCAATAACATGTTATGGTTAGGTCCCTAGAGACGACCTGCAGCAGAACAGCACAAGGCTTCCTCTGCAGAGGGGAAGTCACGCCTGTGTCTGCCTCACAGCCGAGCCTATGTACAGCTCTGTGCCCTGAGCATACAGCATTATGCTGACATGTTTATGGAGGCTGGGAGCAGCAGGGGCCATTACCAGGAGTGGTGGCACAGCTAATTCATAAGGATCTGACCTCTGAGGAGGAAATGAAATGGACTCAAGCTCCGTCTGTGAGCTGCCTTTAGGTTATGCAAACAACACAGTCATTGATTATAATTTGGTCAAGGAACCAAATGAAATGTTTAAATGCACCATGGTGAAGAATGAGAGGGACACTTCAGATGTATTCACACTTTGGTCCTGGTTTGAGCTCAGTTCAATCCAGATCTAGATTCTCTTTGGTCTTGTTTTAGTCCTGGTTTAGTCCCTTAGTAGTTCCGGGTCCCAGTTCAGTCCCAGTTTAGTCCCTACCCTTGAGTAGATGTAATATTTTATAGTTATATAAATCAATGGCAGTAATAATAAACTGACGGCAGAATTCATCTTTGTATCAGTGACGTTACCCAGTGTCGCCCAGTGTCTGGGATGGTGAAATGTAATTAGGTCCACCAGGTGCACAGATCAGGGAAGTAGTAACTGCTTCTTAAATTTATTACTTCCGCAGATTTGGGGGGTTAGTTCTAAATGAGTCTCCTCTGAGAACAGGCCACAAGAAGCGTCATTGTTTTAAACCAGGACATTTTCGTGAGGCCCGGTCCCAGCAGCGGTCAGCACACTATGGGATTTGAAAACACAACTCTGCATCCAACTAAATATATCTTTAGATTAGTTCCTCCAGAACAGCTGACGCTCAAAATGATAGCATTTTAGTGTTATAATTGTTACTATAATTGTTATATAGTAATAAAGTATGACATAATAGAATATGTAAGGTAAAGGTTAAGGATATACAGAAGCATAAGTATTCTATCCAGTTCAATTTAGATAGAAATGTACACTCACACTAGAATGGGTTGTGCATTATAGCCAACTATACCAAATCTCTTGCACAGCAGTGCCACCTGTTGATCACTGACCTGAGCTACAGGCAGGTGAAGCAAATTCGCACACCATGGTTATACTTTAATTCCTGGCGTCTAATCGAGGAAGAAAATATACATAAATATGTTTTACCAGCAGCACTAGCACGGCACAGACTAGAATATTTGAGAAGAGAGAGAAGGTGTATCAATTTTCTCAATATAGGTCAACCAGTCATAGTTTCACTCAGTTCTGACTAAGGTTACAATAACTGATCAAAATAAACCAATGCGTTACATCAAATTGTACACAGCTGCCCTAACTGGATAGTAGTAGGAAGATAAAGAAGCCTATTTTAGACTCCCTAAAGTACACCTATTCCATTGCCCTATATCACAATTATAAAGATTAAATAAAGGTTAATTACCATATTACTAGTCGTGCAAACTGCAACTTCATAAAAATGCATTTAAAATAATTATAAAAGAAAGATGTTTTTTAATCGTGGAAATAATAAAGTGTGCAGCTGCACCACATGTTGTGGAGGTGTCCGGGTTCAGTAGAGGACCGGTTTGCACGCGCGGATGTCGTGCACAAACACGCACGCGCAGCAGTAGCCCTCGCGCAGGTCCACACGGGGCTCCAGTAAAGCGCAGAAGAGGATTTGAGCTGGTTCCAACGCCTTGATACTAATGAATGTGTCGTTGTCTAGAGAGGAAAATATAGGTCTCTTCGCCTTGTAAGCAACTGTTATGACTGTAGTCAACACCACGCCTAGCAACAGGGTTGTCAGGACGCAGGAAGTAAGTTGTTAGCTTATACTAGCCACACAGAGCTAGCTACAGAGCACAGGCACACGGGCTGGACGTACTGAGGGATCTTACCGATGTGGTTGTCCTCGATGTGCACGATGAGCTCGGCCAAAGAGTCGAAGTTGAGCCCGCAGGCCCCGAACCTGCAGTTGTTGGAAAAGAATGAAGCGGCGGCGATGCCTGTCATTGTGAAGGCTGCATTAAAGACAAGAACGCAGCGGCAGAGACACGGGACAGCGGTGCAAACAGCTGGAGCCACGGGGCAGGGGCGGTGCTGTGTGCTGCAGCCGAGCCCCGTCAATGCGAGAGGCGCACCAGCAGACCGGAAGTGCGCACCGGTTACATATAATTTGCAGATTTGTTCTTGTGCACTTTCTGTCACTGATGAAATATAACAATACAGCTATTAAAGCCGAAACTAATTAACCACACGTTGGACCAATTAGGCATGCAGTTACCCTTCTCGCCACAAGACGTCCATATGGGCAGATCCCCTAATAATAAGAGTCATCTCATTTAGACTTACATTCCCAGAGTGGCCACAGTGTGAGGGCAGCATTTGCATGGGTCTGATGTCTCTGCAGCAGGTCCAGTATTTAAGATTGACCCCAGGACCTGTTGAAGTGTCATAATAATTGATTACTAGGCATTTCATTTGGGTTGACATGAACACACACAAAGCATTGATCAGACCTAAATGCTTAAGAAGATAAACAGCTGGAGTTAAGAATGTGTTATAATTGCATTTTATTTTGGCAGACATCACAAGCTATATTAACTACACAAACTTGAAGAAACCTGTCCTCTTGTCCACCAGGTGTCGCCGTTGATCCAGTCTATTAGCGGACTGTGGTTGATGAACGTGTGCTTCATGATTTTGATTGACCTCTGACCTGCTTGATAAGGGTAGCAGCAAAGACTTCACAGCGTAAGTGTGACTATGCTTTATACCTAAGACCTAGGCTACACTACAATATTGAATTCAAATATTATGAAGACTATAAAGTATTGACATTGTCTAAATAAATAGCAACCTCATATTCTGACATCATGGACTCATCATGGTATCGGTTGGATACACTTAGAATGCTGTTCCAGAAAATCTCTCCAGGTAGAATATGGAAAGCAACTTTTTTTTTTTGCCAACATTTATAAACATAAGTCAGTTTTTTAAATATTTGTTATTTAATTTAATTTCTGTTTCAACAAAGAGCCCTTGAGTGCTCATCACCCCAAGGTGATCTTTCTCAAAGCCATTACACAAAGGCATAATAATAAAAAGGTTTAGTATAATATAGATCAAATCTGCTTTAGTGTGGGTCAGTGACCCAAACTATTCTGGCCCTTGCAGCCTTAATAGTCTGCTCCATTGGGAGCATAATGTTTGGATTGGTTGCGAAATATATAGACCATAAAGAGACAAAAGGATGTCATAAAGGTTGATTAAAGCTCTGGTTAAAAGACAGAGGCAGACAGGCTCTGAGTTATGGTGCTTTTCACACAGCGTATTGTTGAAATGACTGAGCTCTTAGAGAGTGGAGTGCTTGCTGCAGAGTGGTAAACATTTCTCCCAGTGAGCAGTCATTAATCCCAGAGTCAGGACTCACTGCCACTGTCTGTGCAGCTACAACCACAGCCGCCCGGCACCAGCGGGTCACGCAGTCCAACATAAATGTGCTGGGCCTCAGACATGTTTAAATCTCCTCTAATGTGCTGGAGCAGGGCAGCACTCAGAGCCCTGAGAGACTATTCTTTTGGGCATTTAGCAGTTTATTACACAGGTACTGCAAAGCTTCCCTCAATTCATTTTCTTTAAAGTTTAACATTGTGAATTTCCATTTCTCATCAAATAATTTTAGCTTATTTAAATTCAATTTTCAAAAAGTTATCTGATTACAAAAACGCACAAAAATGCAACAAAAGCATTGCTCCTTACTGACACAACCAGTCATTAGCTGGACTGGCAGTACAGGTGTCTTGCAGTCTCTGGTGTCATGCGGGGGCACAGCTCAACCCACTGTGCCACTGCTGCCCTCAAGTTTGATACATTATGGTTTGACGCTGGGTTTTGTCTCTCAGAGCAAAGTGTGTGGTTGTTCTGCATGTGCGCTTGGGACGTCCACCCTGTTGGCTCCCGGTCCGCTCTTCACTCTCTGTCTCTGGGCTCGGGGTGTGTTTTGGCTGACTCCGCCCGCCTCGCGCCGCCTCTCCCGTGGACCGCAATGATTTAGAAGTTCAGGAATCCCACGTGACGTCAGCCCAGGGTGACGTTATGCTTCTCTAAATAGATCGTATTGTAATCTTTTCTCAGTCCAACGTGGTTTCTTCTGAGAGACTGCTTCACATTTTCTACATTTGTTTGGTAAGTTGAAAAGCATACTTGAGCACGCGAGCTTTCGTGCATGCGCATCTGCTGGCTTTGTGTCACACAGCACTTCAGCTACTTTTGTCTCTTTTCTGTGCAACAGCTTGCGTTGAGTTCGCTTCACTGTTTGACGAAGCATTGTTTCTCATCATTTATTTGCACGGAGGGTAATAGAATATAAAATACTGGATCGGTTTTGTGTGAATAATTGCATTGCCATCTCACTCCATCGTTGCCTGTTGACTGTTGAAGTTCAACTCGAGTCAAGTGCTGCTGCTCGGATCAGTCCATATCTAGCGCACAACAACACAAGGGCACTCGTGGTAATTAATGAAAACATTAGTGCACCGCTTTCTCATTGCACTAGACGTTTTTGTACCGCCCGAGCGCTCCCTGCGGCTTTGCACCATTGTCACGCCTGTCCCATCTCCGGATAGAGCCTTTAACCGGCGCACGCTGTGTCCTGTCACTGCCCGGACGAAAACTATGCAGACTGGAAGGTTCGTTTACAATTATTTCAAAAACTCAATCTCATTTATGATTTATTTATCCGAATTAGAAGTGACCAGTATGACGTCATTCTGCAGCTTAGTCAATATTTGATTAAATGTTGTCGAGACGCGGAGGTTTCTTTGAGGAGGGTTGCTGACAAGGCGTGCTTTGTGACCGCTGCTCGTGTTTTAATCACTCGCTTTTATTGCGTTTATGTGACAACACTATCAATAACCACTTGTTTTTAAGTGAATTCATTATGGTCTAGTTTTATTCCCTGTCTAGTTTTAATTGGCTGCATCAATAGTTTAAGATATGTGAGTGTGGCACGTTATAATTATCTTTTGGCAATAGAGAAATACTGACATGTTTTGATACAATACACCGAGCTACAAATGATCAAGTATGTATGTATAAACAACTTCATTGTTGAAAACACACCTTAATCTAATTTGAAATTTAAACTATTGACTGTAAATTCATATTGTAATTAAATAAAACCACAAAAACATAATCATAGGTTCACTTAACTCAAAGAGATAATTTTGTGCCCTTTCTTGTAGTTGTAATCTTGTAGTTGTAGTAGATTTGTCAGTGGTAAAAGATTCATATTGAGGTTGTTGAATTCATCAAAAGTTTCTGTGCATCTGGTTTTCTTTACATTGCATTTAAAGGATTTAGATAATTGTCCTTTTTTATAGGAAATCCTGCACTGTAGATTTTGTACATATGGGCCAGTTTTGTTTTGGTTTAGAGCTAAATGTTTGGTTTAAGTGCATGGGAAGTTGCTTCAGGCATTGCCGAGTTCATACCACGGACCTGAGTTGTCAAAGTGTAGGTGAAAGGTATAAGGAGGTTTGAATGACCACGTTTCTTTGTGTGTGCCATAACCCCCAAATGCCTTTCCAGCTAAACCCTCTTTTCCTCACCATATTGTTTAAATTGTTCTATACGACCTACCTGGAGAATTCTCCCCTGCTCCACATGAAATTGAACTCCGCAGCATAATCCTTCCCCCCTCTCACATCAGGATTTAGTTAATGTAAAGTGTAACTAAATTTCCTTTGCTAACCTGAAACATCTATATCAAAGAAGAACAGCCAAGTGCTGTTTCCAAAGTGAGAGCGGTATGTGCCGATACGCTTTTCTTGAAATTTTGTGTTGAATAAAAAAGCTAAATGAAAAAGGCTTTATTTATTGATTTGTGTGTTGTAAAATTTATTTCTCCACTTTGTGAAAAGATAACATTTAAAGGCCTATAGTTACATAAAAACAGCATATTCAAATCATGATACTCGATACACTTGTGACACAACAGTGGAATGCAATTTTCAACCCATAATAATAATTTCTTTAATTTTACCATACGGTCATAGTATTTCTGATAATGGTTAATTCCCGCTCAAATAAGTATCTGGTTTCAATACTAGTTTTACTATTGATCAATTTTGGAGATAACCCTACAATGTAATGGGTGGGATAATTTTTCACTTCTTCCATTTCCCTTTTTGAGATATGTTGAATTGTATTGATGGAAGTATCCTTTTTATAAATCATTGTTATTCTACATAAATATACTCATAAATTAAGCGATCACATAGTAATAATATTCACCTTAAAAACGTATAAAGTAACATTTTTTGTATGCTGTTGGTGTTTGTTGTGTGACAGCAGAGCAGGTGAGTCTAGGGGCCGCTCTGCAGGGCCCCTGTGGTGAGAGAAGCAGAGCTGAGCTGACACAGAGACCCTGTCCAGACGCAGTCCTGCAGCCTCCATCATGAACTACAGCTTGTTAGGAAAACAGGACTGCCGCGCTAAACACAATATTTGAGTGTTTTGACTGAGCTTGAGGAAATAGTCTGTACCCATGTAAAAGACACATATACACCCATAATGTATGAAGGCATTCATGGTTGACACGGGACATGCAGCTGGACTCATGCAAATCATTTTGTGTAAAATGTGTAAACAGCAACAGCTTTTGAAAAAGTCACGTACTTTATGTCAATTTTACCATTAGCACACTCTCACTTCCCTTGTATTGGTTGTATTGATGTCACTATACTTCAGTGCTGTTTTGGGGGCACTGAGAATCTTGCTTTCCAGTTTTTCTGCATTAATCATTCATAATCACATTGAAATCACAAGTTCAATTGTCACAGTCAAATCGTAAAAGCTGCATTTCTTAGTTTAGGTAATATACTGTCCTCTGGAAACAACAAAATATTCTGCCTTTTATGGAAATCACTTTCGAACCCTGTAGCTTATAGACCTCTACAAATATGTTCTGAAATTAATGTGATTCCTGAATTAGTTTAGCAGTTCATATTTCAGTGTTCTCTCAAATATTAATACTCCTGGATGTATTTCAAATGTGCACTGTGAATTGTCTCCTAATTTGAAAGCACTTCACTTTGTCTCGCGAAAAGCCAACCACTATTTATTTTTTTCTCCACAGTTGTATGAGAAACTGATCAGAGTGATGAATGCGGACCAGGAAAGGCCGTTTGTGTGCACCGCCCCTGGCTGTTCTCAGGTGAGGAGGTCAAAGAGTGCACATCTTTGTACCTGAACTGTAATAAGAGCATTACATAGATGAGGTTGCACGCACATGGAAGAAAAGAATCAAAGTTAAGTCATGGCATCGACAGAAAGCATAGAGGTTTCATCAAAATCTATTAATCTGGGTAAAATGACATGTTTGGTGTCAACAAGTGACATCTTTGGCGTTAGATTAACCAAAACAATACAAAAAGTAAACAAAAGAACGATCCTATTTGCTAATAGGTCACTAGTAGGACACTCTGAGAACTTCAGGGACTGGAATCCTGCTGGTGCCCAAAGTCAGGACTAAACATGGGGAATCAGTGTTTCAGTTTTATGCAGCTAAAACCTGGAATGGTCTTCCTGAAGACGTGAGACAGGCCTCTACTTTGACAATGTTTAAATCCAGGCTCACAATGGTTCTGTTTAGCTGTGCATATGACTGAAAGGTTTTTACTCTAAACTCTTCTGTTTTAATGCTCATTTTATGATGATTTGGTTTTGATTTGTTGTATCGTGATTTTAAAGTCTTTCTCATCCTGTAAAGCACTTTGAATTACTTTGTGTACAACTTGTGCTTTACAAATAAACTTGCCTTGCCTTGCCCTACCTAGTAGTGAAGTCCTTTATCACACAATAGAATACTTAATGAACTATTACTCATGTAGTTAATATTATAAAGGTGCACTATGTAACTTTCCCAGTAGGGAGTTGGTTGTAATGGACATATTATTATTACTTTTCCTGGAATATTCCACATTATAGCATTCAACTTATCAGCTGTATTTATTCAATAGTTTTTTCCCTTCAAAATACATTTAAAAACAGATTACTATTATTATTACGAGCAGGGGATCTCCACAGATCTGACCTGGTGGTGTCCCTTGTGTGTCTCCATGGAGATGCCATACTATGGCCCATTCTGGACAAACCAAACAAAAAATCTCCATGGAGATAAGTCTGTCACTGAGGAAAACATATTTGGATCAACAGTGTGTCTTTGCTCTGTCTCGATAGCGGTTTCCCACAGAAGACCATTTGATGATCCACCGACACAAACATGAGATGACCCTCAAGTTCCCTGCCATAAAGAACGACAACATGTTATCAGGTAAGTTATGGCCACCGTCTTCACAGGAAATCTGCAGCTCTTCTACAGGTGTGTGCATGTGCATCTGACTCATGCTCTCCAACACACGTCCATATTATCAACACACTTTACAACATGTCTGCACCTCCCCTGTGCCAATTCACCCAGACAGAACAGAAAGAGCACGGGTATATATATATATATATATATATATATATATATATATATATATATATATATATATATATATATATATATATATATATATATATATATATACATACATACATACATACATACATACATACATACATACATACATACATACATACATACATACATACATACATACACACACACACATAAAAATACACACTCACACACAACTCAAATAATGTACCACTGGGTATGTGGTTCCATTCAAATGCAGTTTTACAGGGTTTATTTTCAAGTTGGGAGACAAACAACAAGCATACATTTTTAAGACATACCGTACTTGCTAAGCAGATAAGATAAGCAAAAAAACATAGGCCCACCCAGGTGCATACTGGGCTACCTGTACTAGCCCACAATTTTCCCCAGGCAACTAATCCAAAAGAAACACAGCAAAAATGATCAAGACATAAACAATGAAAAACAAAAATAAGCAGGAGAAAATAGGAAAGGAATAGGACAAAACAAAATTGGCAAATTAGTTTGACTTAAACATAAATAATTAACTAATAGCTCCTACATAATAAATTGGGTCAAAAAACAAAATAATTCATGTCCATATATATAAAACTGATTTTGAGAGTTTTGATGCATATAAATTTAAAGCTGCATTTGTATTTTCCATTGGGCTCCTGTCCTTATTTCACAGATAATGGTCTGAAAACTTTGTCTTTGCACTTTTGTTTTCCCCATTAGATTAATATTCATATCACAGACCTCAATTGCCTAAAATGTACTGTTCAAGGCCAACCAATGACCTTGCCATCAAAGACACAGTGGTGCGACAGCCAGGCCACTGAAATTGTACCTTTTTTATTATTTACACTGAACAGCGGGATTGGATTTTCTAGGCCATGTCCTCATTGACCTCTACAGCATCAGAGTTACAATGCTTCAAAGTATTATTGTTATAGCCTACTATATAGTTAGGGCTCAGAATCAGTGGTGACATTGTGGTAACTTTGCAGGAGAGACAGAAATGTTTGAATATATAAAAAACAAAATTTTCACTTGCAAAAATGGCAAGACATTTTATAGCATTTTTATATAAACTTTTCTCACCAAATGTACCACCCAGGAAAATAGCATCAGATCTTAACAGGACTAAAAGAAACTGAAAACTGAGGCTAAACCAGATCCAAAAACAAGTGTAAACCACAAATTATGTACAAGGACTAACCCAAAGGAAATAAAAAAAAATAAAAATAACATACAACATTACATCGTATTAGATTCTTTTCCAGTGCTACTTTTATAAAAAGGGGAAAAATAAATGTAAAAAATGTAAAATGTTCTTTTTTTGAGAAAATGTGTATGTATAATTGTTAAAAGCATTTCAATTAAACATCAAAGTATTTAAATTAAACATAAAGTTTCCCATTTCTAGGCAAAATACATTAAGACAAACAAGCAAATTAAATTAATGTTTATTTAGTCAAGGCCATGGTTAAGAATTTTAAATTGTTTTTATTATATATTGCAAACAGTTTTGAGGTAGGAGAAGGACAGCCAATGATCCAGTGGTTTTACAGATTTTATTCTTAGAAATCCACATAGTGTTATATCTTTGGTTCACCATTACTTTTTGTTCATTCCCCAGTCGATCCAGAATAGACAAACAAAGTCTTAAATTTGCTTTTAACCTTTAAAACAATCCTGATCCTAAAATCACCCTCAGCCATGTGAAACCTGATCCGTGTGCACCCCCCAAAGTCAAGTTGAACCCTGCAGCTCCACAAATGAGACCCTCCTAACTCTGAGCCTGCTCTGGGCTCTGTCAGCTCAAAAAATCCCGTCAAAAGGGTATATTTTTGTTTTACATTAACATAAAAAACAACTTATTTTGTACATAAAAAAAATAAACTTCTTTTGTAAACAGTGAGAGGACAAGAGCTCACATTTTATAGAGAAAAGTTATTTATGGATGTGAAAAAATACAACATTTAAATTGTTATGAAATGCCCTTAATTGTACTGAAGTCACAATATATGTAAAAATGTAACTCTTGGCCAAGTACCAGTACTCTATATCCAATCTTAGCCCACTCTCTCTACTGAATTGTTCAACATATTTTAGTTAAGAATATTTCTTCACTTATTATAAACATATGCATGCTACTACATTCTTTTACATTTAAAAAACAAGATAAATTGCAGAATGCGTCCTATATATTTGCTGTCTTTGTTTTCAGACCAGACCCCCACACCGACACGCTTCCTGAAGAACTGTGAGGAGGTGGGGCTCTTCAGTGACCTGGACTGCTCCATTGAACAGGAGTTCTGCAAGGCTCAGGAAGAGGAGGACAGTAAACAGGTACCACCAGAAGAGAAGAACCCCCCCCCCCTCCTCCAGATTATAGAAAAACCTATTTGAGCCAAAAGTCATGACCACCCACACCCACAGGGATGTCAGCTGGTGCTGGGCTGTTCTCTGCTGAAGAATAGACTTACATTATAAAAGACAAGATCAAAGATCAAATTGTTTCATTTAAAATAAATACACTGATACTCAGTTTATATAGTATTTCACTTGTATTGGCTATAATTACTGTATGTCATATTTTGTTTTTCTATGTCTTATTTGACACATGAGTTGTATATGTTATAATCTTTATTGTCAATAGATTGGTAGGCAAAAACTCCTAAGGTCATTTTCCATAGGAACAAAACATTTTGTAGCATTTTGATCTCACCAGATCTCAACATGGTTGCCATTATTCTATTATCAACCAAAACAGTTTTTGAACTCATCCTTGAGATCTGCCTTTTATAGTGTATTCTACACTACAGTGTTTTAGGGTGCGTTCACACGTGTCCTGGTTTGTCCCTGTTTAGCCCTTATGTAGACTTGGTTTGCTCTTGTTTTACTAGAATAGTTCTGGTTTAGTAGTGTTCTTGTCTAGGTTTAGTCATAGTTTAGTCTCTATTTTGATGTGTTGTATGCAAGTGTAAACGCAGCCTTAATCTTAGCCATGTCACTCCTGAACACAATTAGTCTTGCTGACAGAGACAGACAGGCAGGTGAACCTCTGTGACCCCTGACAGGAACAGAGATCCAGTTCTTCTTAGACTTCAAAAACACTCATAGAACACATAGAAACAAGGTGAGTTTCTGTAAAAGACCTGACCCAGCATTTGCATCGCTAGAACTCTGTGATCATTTATACATTATGGATTCCCCCCAAGGTACCTTCACCTTAATGCCTGTCACAGTAATTACTATTCTGACTTATCATTCAACATATGATACAAAGAACAACATTTTTTCAGGTTCGGTAATGATCATGTGTACATTTTCATTGCACTAGTTTTTCATACTTTTGTGTAGCCTGTATGATAACATTGTAGCTGTATTTGGAACATTTTTCATCAGGATTATCTTGCTTTACAGTTATTGTGTCAGTGGCATAAAGTAGTTTCAATATTATTGTTATTATGATTCTTTTCACAATAAAACATTTTATAATGAGATATATTGCTGAAGAAAATATAAATGATAATAGTGAAGTTTAATTATGCAACTGAAACAAAATCCCTAAATCAGGATTGTCCCCCAAAAATATTCTAAATGTGCAATACAGTAAAAAAAACAAAACATATGGTGCAATAAACAAATATCAAAATAAAAGTTACTTTGTATCTATAATGAGTCATATAAGTAATTTATTGAAACTCAGATCATCATAGTGCAGAAAAATGAAAAGTTCCCCACTAGAGCGAAGAAAAAATACCCATGATAAATACTGACCCATACAGTTGATTGTTTCTGCTGTTATTGAACGGTATAGTAATTATGGTGACAGGCCTACCTAAAACCTGAGGACTAGTGGAATCAGCAGCAGACAGAGGTTATCTCATGTCTGTGGAAGTCTCAGGTCAGTGTCTGGCCTTAGGGCTGTGTGGTTTGAAGAGGGACGTCCTGCAGTGTCAGCACAGGCCTGTCTGAGCAGCTCTGAGAAGACAGAGCTTCATATGGAGAGGTAAACTCCAGACGCTGGCATTTACACATTTATTTAATGTTTTTTGGAGAAGGATAAGTCATGACATCAATCACTTTTTCCACTAAAACAACATAAATACAAATTAGAACAAAAACAGTACCACTGATGGCCCCAATGGTGATTGTTATGGTAAGCTATCTGGTATAAAAATCTATGCAAAATTGCAGTGTAATTTAATGCCTTTAAACTTGCACTATACTTTTTTGGAAGGGGAGATGACCACCTGCTTGTCTTCGAGATGTTATTGCTTTGCCTGGAATGTTTCACAGTATTATACATTTCTACATTGCATTTATTCAAATGCAGGCTCCTAAAATACCTTGAAAAACATCCATTCCTACCGTGAGTGGGCTTGCTTCTTCATGGAGATTAAGAGGCAGGCAAGCGATAACATCTCCATAGAGGCAAGCAGGTGGCACACCCTCCACCAGAAAAGTTGCATAGTGCACCTTTAATGACTTAATTTGTTTATTGTGTAACAGTAATCCTTGAGATGTCAGATGTTGCTATGAAGAAGTTCTTCAAACATTTCATTTACATGTTGATAGTTTGTACCAAGACCTTGTGTTTTTCTGTCGTGTCCACATAAGAAGAGAAATGTGGTGTTGATTACGCTCTGCACTCAGGAGAAACCTGCACATGATAATTTATAGAGTTCCTCATTATCCAGAGAGCTACGGTGCCCAAGGCCAAACAGCCCCGATGCTGTTGTGATGAAGCTGCACTGGTGGAAAGAATGTGACAGACTGACACTTTCTCACCTTGAACACTGTTTGTCTGCAGAACATCACGCTGCACAGCCAGGCCCCGCACAACCAGCCCCCGCACAACCAGCCCCCACACCAGCCGCCCCACTCACGGATGGGCAACCACGACACCAGCATCGTCATCCAGCAGGCCCTGCCCTCGCCACAGTCTAGCTCCGTCATCACTCAGGCACCCTCCACAAACAGGCAGATTGGGTGAGTCCCTTATGCCTATGTTATAAAAAGAAGGAGAAAATTATTATTACTCTAGGCCTGTCACGATAATTACTACATACACAACATATTGTTCATAGGTAAATAATGTTCATCTTATCTGCTTAGTAGATTCATTTTTGTTTGTGTATATCAAACAAATATAGGTAAGAGGTGATGTATTACCTTGACATGTTTCAACGGCACCTTCAGTCTTCGGACATATTGTTCAATACATGATAGAAATTTTTTGTTCAGAATTGATCAAGTACACATTTTCTTTCCATTATGCTATCTGTTTATTATAGCTTTTTAATGACGTTGTACATTTAGAATGAGCAGTTTTAATATTATCGTGATGTTTTATGTACCAATTTATGGCACTTAACACAAAATGTGTTATTGTGACGGACATATACTAGTCTCTATGACAGACATGATGTTCTGTGGGTCTGTGTCCTGTCGAAAGGTGATCTTTGGGGGTCTTACTTCGACAGTGTCAAGGCGATGGCCGCAGGCTGAGCTGGTCCTTTGTGTGGTGCTGTCAGCTGCCTCAGTCTCAGGGGGGATGTCGGGGTTTTGTTACATTTGTGCTGTGTGTGGCTCCTAAGATTCATGTTTTGCTGTGCGCTGAGTATTGTCCCACAGCAGAGCATGCCACAGGCTCCCAGAGGATATGATGAGGTCATTGTTGAGGGCCCAGCCGTGACTGCTTTTACAACAGTTTAGCGTTTCATGCTCTAAAATAGTTCCTTTCTCTCTATGGGAAATTTAGAACAGCCTCTCAGTCACTGTCGGGTATTAAGTAACACAAACATTATGTAATAAACACATTTGTCAGTGCAGATAAAAAAACTTGTTTATTTAAAGTACTATTTATAGCAACTTATTTGTGTTTATTAATTGCCACATACTTAAAATTGTACCGTGTTTCTGCCCCGTCTCTGGTCTCGCTGCTGCGGTCGGTACCAGGCCTGTTTCTGTAGACTTTGCCTGTGGTGCTCCTGGACACGGAGAGGTTCAGGCTGAGATCTGTATAAGACCATTTAAAAACTTTTTAAGGAAGGTCCAACTTTGTCCTGTTTTATTTTTTTTTTCAGTATTGATACAAGTGAATATCTAGATTTGATTTTAGTTGTAGTATTAATTAGTAAATAAGTTGTTGTTTTTTTTTCTTCCATAAATTCTCTTTAGCTTGTTGATACTAAATAGTTCTGAGAGACACCTGTCCCCTTTTAGTTGATCAATCGATGCACAGGGCCTGTCTTAATTTGGCCAATAATGTCTTTAGTCGACTACAGGCATGTTGCTGTGTGTTGCAGTGTGTTTCTCTGTGTTGCTGTGTGCTGCTGTGTGGAGCTGTGTGGAGCTGTGTGGAGTTGCTGCTTGTGTAGATTTACAGCTTGAGGAGCTGGTGAATATTGGATGGAGGCACATCAGTTAAGCCTGACTGACACTCTGCTGGGCTCTTTGTCCAGAACAGGATGGAATTTCATCCCCTTGAAGGAGCAGCAATCACTGCTGTAACAGAGACTTGGCCTGCTCTGCCTCACCTGAGTTTACCTGTCATTAACATTCTGCACCTTCCTACAGTGAAGGCTCACATAATTATCCAGTTCATGCTTTATGATTTTTATTTTTATTTTTAAAGAAAAACACAACATTTGTGTCTTAAAACACACTAGTATGTTAGCTTTAGCATCATCATACTCCATCCTATAAATGCTTGAAACAATAACAAAGTGATTTATCAACCAAGTCATTAAACCATAAATATGGTTTATTTCAGTTGTTCTGGAAGAATAGGTTGAGTACAGGCTGAGGACAGAAAGCATCTGATAAGAACAAATCTTTGTCTGATCACTATAATCTTGGATCCCTCTGCCTGGCCGGTGCAACTCACATAGAGCATCCAATGAATTAGGATAACAAGTCATTTTCATTGCTCCACAATGTTTACTAAAGAGCTTTGAGGCTTGGAATCAATTAGGATTGGCTTTCCTCAAGTCCATTTACTTTGGGGCTGATCAGGGCCGGCAGCTGTGAAACCTGAGGACCACTCACTCTTTCTCTTTTCTCCTCTTGCTGTGGGCTCTTGTGGGACCTAAACCAACACAAGCCAGTGTGAAAAAGAACAGCCCATTTTAATGTCACAACTGTCATTAACACGCAAACAGAAACTGGTGTACACTTTAAAAGATTTTTGCTACAATTTAAAACATCTGGCGCTGGGTTACACTTATGAGTTAAATATGCGGGACATTAGTGGTGGGCCACATTGATAAAAACCTCTAACTTTCAGGGGGTAATTATGTTTGTATGATAACAATAATCTTGATTGTGGTATTGTTGTGGCACAAATGTAACTAGACTGTAAAATGGAATGAAAAAGGGCAGGAGTATCACATACTCTTTTTTGAAAAATTGCACTTCAAGTTTTTTTCCACATGTTTTAGCTTCTCTTAAATTTTTTGCCTTATAAATTTTTTGCCTTATAATATTCACAATGCTCTGATTTAGCTCTGTATCATAGTCAGGCCCTGATGCAAACTTGTGTTCATCCTTATCGTTTAGTTGGAGGTGCTGGTATGATGCAGGTACTCACTTGGCATTCTTCTCTCTGTGATCAGGAGACAGTTGGATGCACCTGGCTTAACTAAGAACACATTAAACCACAGATGTGGTTAAATACCTGCTTGTCAGTCTATTTGATGTGGTTTTCAACACCTCCATATTTCTCTGTCAGATATTAGTTACATATGTGTGTAGTAGTAGTAGCTACAGTTACTCATTTACAATCTTTTTGTAACTTTTTAAATAAAATGTAATGTATTTCTTGGAGTAATTTCAGACGCTGTATTTTTACTTCTACTTGATAAATATATTTCACAGTGTAACTTCTCTTACCTCTTACTTGAGTAAAGGTTCTAGTTATTCTTCCCACTATGATAATGTATGTATGTATGTATGTATGTATGTATGTATGTATGTATGTATGTATATATATATATATATATATATATATATATATATACATACAATGTGTGTGTGTGGGGGGGGGGGTGGGGGTGGGGGGGGTGTATATATGTGTGTGTAGGTGCGTGTGTGTGTGCATATACATATACATATATGTATACACACACACACATATGTGTTTGTGTGCGTATGTATACATTTTTTTGTGAGTTATTTAATATATTGTTTTTTTTGTGAGCTATGTAATATTTTGTCCTACCAATTACATTAACTTGTAATTTTCTTAAATACTTTTTAACTCTTACTTGAGTAATTCCTTGGATCACTACTTTGTACTTCTTCTTGAGTAATATTATTTTTAAGAAGCAGTTTTCTTACTTAAGTAAAATCTTTGGTTACTCTACCCACCTCTGATTAGTTCTAAAAATGTATGTATGATACCCGGACACAAAAACTTGTCATTTCTTGCTACTGAGGGACATGTAGCGATGTGTCGTGATCTGTGCAACACGCCGGCTGCATTGCTATTTGTGCAAAGGAAGTTATTTATTGGTTTGGTTTTTACATGTATCTAAAACCACTCATTACTTTTTCACACCTTCCACTCTCCAAACTACTTGTGGTTCCTGGTGTTGCCTTTAGGGGAAGTAACACAGAAAGATAGTGGGTCTTTTTATGATCTGGTTTCATATTGTGCACAAGTGGAGAGTAATGCGTTGCTTTTAACTTCCTGTGCTTCTTCACGAAAATTTTGGCTCCTTATCTCATCTTATTAACCCTGTGATGTGCATTTACTCTTTTATGAATTACAAATAATACCAAATTCTTTAAACTACAGATTTTATGCAATTCATTCAAGTCTAATCAAATCAAGATCCAATCATTTCATATCATTAATGACAAGTTTGTTTTTATCGTAGGATTTATAGCCAGCCTTCTGTCATTAAAAGCATGTGGTTTGGAGCAGAGTTTAGAAGAAAACATTGGACTATTTATGTGTTATAAGGCACCGATTAAAAGTCTGTTTTGTCTGTATACATGAAATCCATATTGGAAGACATTTTATTTGTTTAAAAAAATATATTGAATCTTAATTAATCAGTGTGATGACTGATTAATATGATGATGACTTTTTGCCATACACTCATTTCCAGGTAAAAGTCTGTTAAATTTAAAATGTTACTCTCCATGCACCTAACCATGTCATGTTCAGACAACTAAAATATGTCTTAATATTTTGTACAATTAATTCATTATGGAGGTACAATTTATTGTTTTTCCATTACAAGTTTCAATGTTATTCTTTTTTGGATTGCATAACATTTTCCAAAGCGATAATCAAATAAAACACAGCTGATTTCAACAAGCATTGTGCAAGAAATGACAATAGCCCCTGCAGAGACTTATGGGTGTTCCATGGACAAACTTTGACCTATTCAACCCAACTATTTCAACAAAACCTTCTTTATTATTGTTTATGATTAGATTGCTTTTAAAACAGGAGAAGGAAGGAGGTGTGTCCCGAGAGCAGGGCCTTTGCTAAGTGCCAGAGGTGCCCCAAATGTTTGCACATATGCGATGTTTGACAGGATTAACACAAGTATATGATCAGATTAATTACAGGCAAAAGCAGAGGAAGTCCATCTGACCTGAATTAAGATGAGCTCATTGTGTAGTGCAGTGGGTTTAACAGTGTCGAGGAACGCCCAGTCTCTGTTCCCTCTTCATTCCAGCGGGACTGTGTCATCCCTGCCCCGCGGCCACCACACATGCAGGCTCCAACACAGACACACTGACAGCACCGAGCGAGTGTGGAAACAGGGGATCAGAGGGAGAGATGAAGGAGAGGAAGAGAGGAGGAAATGAGGGATCAGGATGCTGCGAAGGAGAAGGATAGGCATCAGATGTGGATGTGGAGGAGACTGGGCTAATACTGAGCGGATACAGGGTGAATTAAAACGCAGAGATGTAAGATCATGTTTGGATGAGTGCATGGTTAAAGGTGGACAATGTAACTTTTCAGGTGTGGAGTCCATCACCTGCTTGTCTCCATAGAGATGTTTTTGCTTTTCCTGCAAAGTTACAGTTCCCATTAAACAAAATTACTTGGCTTGTACATGGGCTTGCCACTCCACAAATCTGATCAGTAACTAAGCCCGGTGGTGACACATGCTTGTCTCCAATGTCATACTATGAATCATTTCAGACAAAACAATAACATCTTAGATACACTTAGATACACAACTGGTGAGAATTGGAACTGAACATTTAACTAGACCAGGGCTAAACTAGGACTTGAACAGCATTATTTATTCACTCCCCGCCCCCAGTGACTAAAAAAAAAAAAATTCATTAGCCACAGCTGCCCTGGTCTCTGGGCCCCTCTGAACTCCACCAAACACACACACCAAATTTCTATATTGACAAGGCAGTTAAAGTGTCCAATGACACAACAACAATATGCACAGGTCAGAGCTGGAACCAACCTGCTGTTATTATCGTATCTGTTCAAAATTCTTTATTTTCTAGTATTTCTCACACTGTTCTGTCTTATTTGCAGTCATTTGTATGATTCAAAATCTTATCTTGTTTATCTTCCAATTTATCCAGCTTTGGCTCTGACAGAGTACAGTCCATCTGTAATTTCTTGAACCTGGTTTAGTACGTAATCAGACTGCGCATATTGTTTTAGTTGAGGAGCAAAATAACAAAACACTAATTTATTTGATCAGATCATTTCCGTTTCTGCTTGGCTCTGCATTGGTATGGTTTAATTGTGCTCCCCAGTGAAGACACCCTGTTACACATTACTCCAGCGTAGCACCCATCCCTCCTTTGCCCCGCTAATAAAAGTCAGCCCGTGTCGTAGCCCATTAGCGCTGATTTATTTGATCAGATTGGTATTATTTCCTCAGTCCAAACCTCATGGCACTCTCCTCCCACCAGTGATTAAAGGCAGTAAATCAGGGGCAGGTCCTGTGTAGTGTTTACTCAGAGAGCCAGGCAGCTGCAAGTTGTTTGAGGCCCTTGTTTCTCTCCATGTTTACCTCCGTCACCATGGAGACTGCACCACCGTCTCCTCAGCGTCTGGAAGTTGGCCCCGGGCTGTTTTGGTTACGTTTGAAAGTTTTGTAGCTGCTGTGTCTAACCCAGAGCTTGCGCGCAGTGACTTCACCCGAGCGAGAGGAGCGAGAGCAAATCTGTTGAACGAGGAGAGGAGAGAGTGAGGGAGACAGGGACACAGAGAGAGACAGAGGGAGAGAGGGAGGAAAGAGAGGAGTGAGGGACGAATCTGGGGGTAGGCCGGCACAGGGTGGGGGAGGGCCAGAAGCCAAGAGCATTACATCATTACTGGAGCAGAGTCAGAGAGGAAAGGATATGAGTCAGTAAGTGAGTGCACCTCTCTCTCTCTCTCTCTCTCTTTCCCTCTCTCATTCCCTCTCTCTCTCCATTTTCCTTTCTTCGTCTCTCCTCCCTCCCTCGTCTCTCTCTTTCTCTATTACTCTCTTTCTCTCCCTTCCCTTCTCTCTGAATTTCTTCTCTCTCCCTCTTTCTCTCCCTCCAGCCATCTTCTCTTTTTCGCTCTTCCTGTCTCACTCTCTTTCTTACACCCTCCCCCTCTCTCTTTCTTTCCCCTATCTCTGTCTTTCTTTCTCTCTTTTGCTCTGTCTCTCTCTCTCTGCTTCCCTATCTCCATTCTCTCTGCCTCTCTCTCATTCTGTCTCTCGCTGGATGACAGCCAAGGCGCTTGTGTTGTGTTGCTCCACACTCGAGTTGGGATGGATGTACTGGTACAATAGAACTTCTCAGATGGAAGAGCAAGTGTAAACGGGCTTTTGACAGCTGAAGTTGACATCTATAAACTTGAAAACCACACTATCAAAGCTAGTAAAATGAACCGGGATAAATTATTGTTTAGTAAAAGGCATTAACAATTTATATAGCAGACGTTCAAAATGATACACAATACAATACTGTTGTTTAGTTGATACACAGTACTTGTGAAAACTTCAGGAATGAGATGAGAAAGAATATGTAAGAGAAGTGGCAATGATGATCAACAGTTGGCGGAGGTGGTCTGGGGGGTAGATATGGGCGGAGCTTGGTGAACCGTCACGGTAACATGAGAGCTGTGGGGCAGGACTGCAGAGTGTACCTGCTCTCCCCCAGAGGCCAGGGCCAGAGGTACAGACCATTATCAGCCCCCACTGTAGACCCACAGTGTTATTATTCACTCACATAGAGACAAGCATGTGCACGCGGGGTGATGGGCATTCAGATTCACTCATCTATACGCAACAAACAAAACAAACAAGACAAGTGCAGTGCTTGCTAGGGTGGAAATAACATCAATAAATACTTAAAAACTGAGGTTACTTAAAGTTCCTGCACTATATAACTTATATCTGTCTCATACTTGTTTCCATGGAGATGCCTGAATGCTCCACAGTGTAGCATTAGACTATCTTTTTGTTCAATTACTGGTGGTTTTATTGCAAAGGGACATTGAAAATAATACATTCTTCTTTGAGTGGGGGTTGCCTTGCCACATCTGACCTGTAACTTAACTTGGCATGGTGACATCACCTGCCTGTCTCTAGACTGTTAAAACAACAACATTTCTATGGAGAAAAGCAGGAGGCATATGTCCAAGGAAAAGTTACATATTGCACCTTTAACTCTTTGGTATATCACAGTAAGAGTAGTACTAGCACATTTATTTAGGAAATGTATACTAATGAATAACAAAGGACGTCTTCTCTATGATTAGTCAAACAACTCTGTTTAAATCAATACACTGCAGTACACAGTTAAAGGAGCTTTAGAGTTCAGCCTGTTATTTTCAACCATTAGTTTCTTCCAATCAATTTGCACATTACTCAAGCACAGCTGAGGAGGCCTAGTGATGCAATATACTGCAATTACTTTGTTTTGCTAAAGTTAGTTTGGCTCTGTCTCACCATAGCACCAAATGGTTTTAAAATGACCACAAAAAACAAATTATGTTTAACCCGTGGAGCCACACCCCAAAAATACAGACTAAATAGTATTAAAAACCTGTACAATTTAACTTCATTACATTTCGGCAATAAAAAACATAAACTTCCAGTAAATTGAGTTATGATATAGTAGTATGCTTATTTCTGTCAGGCCCTGTTTCAAATGCAGTGCTAGTTAGCTGTGCGACTTCATTGTACTTTCATGACCCTTCCCATGTGGAACTGTTTGGATTTGCTCAGATGTCGCACATGCAGTTTAAATGAGTGTGATTGTGATAAATTGGGATGTTGGACAGGACTGACACACAGTTGGGATGGTAATGGCTGTGAGGTTGTGTGTACGGAGCAATCTGAAATGTCGGAGTAAATGCACATATTTAGCTCTGGAAAAATACAGGTATTTATTCAGGTGGGGGGTGGTTAACGTTGGTATAACCTATTTGGGTGTCACAGCCTCACGACACAGTAACACGAGCCGCTGTGATGTGGTCATTGATTATATTAACGGGCTGAACACTACGCCTCTAAATGTTTCTGTTTGTGCTCATTTCAAAATGCTCTAAGTCGATTGAGTTGTATTGACTGGTGAAAAACCTGAGAGTTATCGATGCACCTAATAAATGTATTGTGTTAAATATTGCAGCCCTGTCTACATAAAGGCAAAAGCTGTAGGTTTAAACAAAAATGTTCTGGTCACCAATTTTTCCCATTTACAAGTTATTGATTAATGCTAAATATTAATTAAAGTAGTAACTTTAAGCTGCATTACCCAGATTTATCCTCACATATGAGTTTATTCTCCTTCTAATTATAAAATAATTTATCTATTGCTCTAAGAAATACCTATGTCAATATATGGCACTTTGGGAAGATTATAGCTTATTAACCGTCCTTTGGTGGTCCACCCTGTTTCACTTTTCTTTCTGAAAAAGTTGTTGGCCAAAAATGTATGTAAGTATATACTAGTGGTGTGCTAAAGGGTTTGTGATTGCTATTAGATTTAAATACCTACTTCCTCTTTTCGTGTTTTGAAAATTAGGTACTAAACTTCACAGTAAATCATATTTTAACTTTGTGTTTAAAAACACACTGTACTGTAAAGATCTTGATAAAATAGCACAAATATTAATAAAGCCCTACTTGTGTGTCCTCAGGCCTGTGCCCGGGTCGCTGTCTTCACTGCTGCACCTTCGGAACAGACAGAGACAGCCTCTGCCCGCCTCCATGCCCGGAACCCTGCCAGATCCCACCATGCCTGGCTCCTCAGTGCTCATGCCAGTGAGTACCAGACACTTACAGACACTTACAAATCATATTGGCAATTTGTAAAGGCTGTAATTATGGGCTCTTAAATCTGCTAATTCTGTAGTTTACAAACATGTTCTAAAATGTTTGTGTTCTACTGGCTTAGTAATTCATAATTAAATTTGGATGTGTTTATAATGGTCAATGTTTAAAAAAAGCTAAATTGTAAATGTAATTGATATCTCAAATTAGAAAAAAAAAAAGCTTTATAATCTGTACATTATTCACATACAGCAATTTTTTTTTCCAAAAACGTTCATCCCTACTTCACAGAGTGGTCTGCATGTAATTGTCATGCAAAATGCAATGCCATATTTAGAAAGGTAAAATGTTAAAGTATTAAGAGAAAGCTGTTGTAGTTAACATACTGTGACACGATGCAAATGTTCCCATTGTAATATGTCATTCTGTGCTTATTGTGAGGACAAACGTCTGCAGTGTTTATTAAATTAGATCCATGCTTTTCTGGAGAAGATTGACGGTTCAGCAAAGAGGTGCAGGTTTGGGTGATATTTTTACACAAAACACACTTAGTGCAATTACGGCTGTGCGTCAAGCTCTAGAGCTGAGTCTCTGAGGACAAGAGGGGGAGGGGTCAGGAAAAGTCGAGGAGTCCCAGTGAAAAAGCAGCACCGCCACAGCTCAGCCGGTATGAGGCCACATATGTGCATCACCATGACATGGGTGATGCACATATAGCTGTTACAGAATATGTAGAACCCTCATTGCCTATTTGTTTAAATACCCGTCTGTTTGAAATATGAAATACAACACTAACCAGGAACTTAAATGGGCAGAGATTGAACTGCATTTGTCTTTTACACTTTTTGAGACCTATCGTGTGAAGAGCCTTTAGTTTCAAGTGTTAGCCTGACTGACACTTGCTGCTTGCCTCTGAGAGTACACACCCTGGTACTGCAGCTTCCTGTGTTAAGTCCTTTTGTGCTGGCTTCCTGTTTTGGGTCAGTTATCATCACACTGGGCAGCAGCCGGTCGTGTGAAAAAGGACTTTGGTTCCTCTCATCTTTCATAGTTGTATGAGATAGAAAAGTGATGTCATTTACTCTAGTCATAAAATACCCAAATGTGGATTTTATTAAGAAAAATCTTGTATTGGATTATGTGTAAACTGTGCAAATGACATTTGTTAATGTTGTCATCTTCAGATGGAGAGACAGATGTCTATGGGTTCCAATATGATGGGCATGCACGGGCCGGCCCACAGCAGCTCCTGCTCCACTCACATTCCCGCTATGCACTCAGAGACCAAAATGGTGAGCCTAAACGCACATTCTGTTGGATCTATATGGGACACATTGAAACAGTCTTTTCCACTGAGCGGTGCCAGCAGTGCTGCACTCCAGGCCTGTGTGGATTTCATCATTGGTGTGTAATCAAAGCTGTGTCTGAACCTGCCAGTGCGGCAGGAGGCTCATGCTGAATAAAGGCCTCTTTATGTGGCTGTGCTGCTCACTGACGGCCTGATGTATATCTTAATGTACCAAACATGTTCTGTAAGTTCTGCAACTTGTTAGCACTAGTTTAACACAGTGGGAAAACCAAATGACCTCATCCTTCACAGAACAGCAGTTTAAAGTGTGGAGTACGGTACGGCTGAGAGCTGAAGCTAAGGCAGAGAAGGACTAAGGACACCTGTTCCTCCAGGTCAAGCCCTACTAATGACTGACAGTTATAATTCTGCTGCTTAAAACTGTATCAGCAATGCGGCAAGGCAACATATGTTTTTGGACTAAACCTTACAAGTGGAGAAGTCTCAGTGTAAAAACAGAGGAGACAGAGCTATCAGAGAATGACAGAGTCTAATGAAAAGTGTTCATTGTGTTGGAGGCTTCAGCGTGTGGTGGAGAGGCAGAGGTAGCAGAGGTCATTACAAGACTTATGGGTCTGATAAAGGAGAGCAGGAGCATTCCCAGGGCATTTAATTCTCCCTCTTCCTCCTGCGCTCTCAAGATTGATCGTCTTTGTAGTCTTTTGAATCTCCTCAGCTGTTCCTATGGTAACACTCGGGGTAACACAATATTAGTGTATTAGGCTTATCTCTCCTCTGGCCGTCATCCAGACACATCTTTTTTCTGCTCTATCGGGGTAATTGAATTGTAAATGCTCGACTGGGCCTCACATAAACATATGCAGTCACTAAACGGCTGCAGATCTCTTGGCCAGGCAACTTTCTGGTTAGTTGGCCATTGAGACACAAAGCACAACAACTAAATGTGGATCAATTGAGATAGAGCTCCCTGATGTCTGAACGCATCTGATGGAATTTGATGATTGTGCACAGAAAGTGAGAGTCTAATTCTGTTATCAAGACCCCATCTCCAAGGTAGGCTTCATAAGTATGGAGCAGGTCTCTAATGTCTGTAATATCCGCGCCTGGGCCAGGTCGATAAATACGGACTTGCTATCGGATAACTGGGCCATGATCAGGCCCATGTGTCCCCTGCGACGTCCACAATCCGCCTCTAATCACATTACCTCGGCCATGTTGTCTTTCCACCAATGGGAAATCTCCGCACTGTAACCCCACACCCTAGATGCACTCTTTCTGCTCCACGTTTACATTGGGAGAACAGCGCCCAAGAAGAACTTTGATTGACATGAACTGAACAGATAGATGGTGTGAGAAAGATTGCAAGACAAGATTAAAAGCAATTGAATCAAAATTGGAAGTAATTTGCAAATACTGAAATTAGTTAGGATGGGTGCTTATACTAGTTCATATGATACTTGTATTTCTTTAGCCTCACTTTCAAATGTTAACCCACCTAAGATAAAATACACAAATCTAATTGCAAAGTGTTTCAGAAAATTTAAAAGGAGGTACATTTTTCTGCAAAATTGGCAGCGTGAGACGTGTTTTTACTATTCAAAAGCATTTATTAGTAGCGGTAAGATTTACAGGTTTTCATATTTTTCTTTTTTTACCAGACCAAAGAGACATAGTCTTGACAGTCTACAAAACTAAGCTAACTAAACTAATTGCCTCTTGGAAGCCCACATTAACCATAAGATAGCTAAATACTTAAACACTACAAATTTTATGTAATTTGTCATTTGAATAATGGAGTGTACAAATCAGACTCTATCTAGACTTTATAGAACAGGTTTAAATAGATTTTAAACTTCCATTCCAACTCTGAGATTTGTAATCCTAAATCTTTTTTCCAAGTCAATTTGCAGACAAGGAATTTTTGAATTGTGTTATAAATATAGTTATTAACTTTTCTGAATATGCTATTTTGCTTGTTTTTAAGGGACTGTTGTGCTGGCTCTGTTGTCCAGTTATTCTGTAGTATATCTGGTTGTAACTGGATGTCGGTGGAGCAGGATTAACCCTCCCTTGCCTGCCTGTCTGTCTGTATGTCTGTGAGGGGCAGCATGCTTTGGCCCCAGAGCCCGGGCTAATGAAGGCTAATTGATTTTGCGGTGGGCCAGAGCAGCCGGGAGCCCTGTCTCTGGTGTAAATAGTTAATGAGCCAAAGGACTGCTGTGGCCCCTTGGGGACTCATATCTCACTGTAAGTTCTCTGTTTGTGCTCTCCAGTCTGAAGACTATATATCTGTGCATCAGTGCCATCTTTGTCCTTTGCTATCTCTCCTTAAGTGGCATAATTGAAGTGCTAGGTTGTGCTTGTATGTTAGTTGTAATGCTTTTGGTTTGTCGTCTGAGGGCTCTGCCGAGATTAGTGCATTTTTATTAGCTTTGAGTCAAGTGTTTCTTGAAACAGCAGAGGTGTGTGGTGGTGTGTTCTGTTAAATTTTGGTTCTGTTTTGGTCTATTGTGGCTGCATTTTATTGTAGTTGTGTTTTTTGTGTTTTTGTGTCACAGTATTTGCAGCCTGTTGTGATGCTGTTCTGTTTTCTTCTCTTGTGGTTACATTTAATCCTGTTGTGGTTGTGCTCTGTTCTGTGTGAGTTTTAAATTGTTGTGCATTTTGTTCTGTTGTGTTTGGTTCTGTTTTGGTGTTTTTTTCTCTTGCATTTGGTTTTGTTCTGCTTTTTTCACTTGTAGTTATGTTTGATTCTGTAGGTTAAGTATTGAACTGTTGTTGTTATGCTCGGCTCTGGTATGTCGCTGTTCAGTTGTTTGAATTTGAATTTTGTTTTGATAGCAATTTGCTCATATGTTTTTGACTTTGGTCCTGTTGTGCTTCTCTTTTGTTCTGTTGTTGATGTATCTTGTGTTTAGTTGTTGTGGATGAGTTCTGAATTTCTGTCATAGACAGAAGGTATAGAGGTGAGAAGGTATAAAGAAGTGGACTAAGGGAGTGCGACGTCACCCATAGCGTTCAGCTCCAGTCAAATGAAGCTCATCGAGGCGAGCAGTTACAGGGTCAAATTTAGAGCCGATTTCCATATTTGGAACTCTGATCACGAGTATCATAGCAACCAAAGAGCCAGTCTGGAGCAAGACTGTTTAAGGTAACACCCCTTCCCGCTCACACTGCTGGTTTAGCATGGAGCAGATAGTTAGCAACACTGTCAATCAAACTTGTTGCTAATGCTAGCAATGGGAGCGACATCAGGGAAAGAAGTTGCCTGATTTGTCTGTTATTAATGTTCATATCTTGATTTACTGACACAATAGCAAAATAAAAATACCAGGATCATGTAGAGCAGGTTAATGCGAACATTTTAAGACCACAATGATGAGGCTCACAACAACAGTTATAGCGAGAGGGGTGACAATTTTTCAATGTAAAGTGAACTTGGAGCTGGATGCATGCACATGAGCACTTCCTGTTTGAAACATGGTGGCATGTTGTACTGAGTTTGATTCTGTTATGATTGTGTTTGGCTCCCTTGTGGTTGTGCATTGCTCTGATTGTGTTGTGTATAATTCTGTTGTGTTTGCATATAATTCTGTTGTTTTTTTTTGCTTTGTTGCTTTTGTTGTGGTAGAATTTGGTTCTCTTCTGTTTGATGTAGTTGTCTTATGTTCTGTTATGGTTTGTGTCTTGCTTTATTGGTGCTTTATTTGTTTTGCTCAGTTGTGGGAGAGTGTGGTTCTCTTCAGGTCTATGGTGGTTTTACTTTTTTTTATGGCTTCGTTTGTGGCTTTTTTGGCGTTTTGTGGTGTTATTTGGTGCTTTGTGGTGTTTTGTGACATTTTGTGGTGTTTTGTTCTTTTGTGGTTGCGTTCTGCTCTGTTGTGGTCTAGGGAATAAGGCGCTGTGTGTTGTGCATTGGTGGTTGTGGGATCACTGACCCTCACAGAGTGGAGGAAACTGGGCAGAGCGCAGGCCAAGTTCCACAGAGCCCGGGCCAAAGCATTACGTCACCCCTCCACACGGCCCTGTGAACAGACTGTGCGCTCCACTCTGCAGCACTGTGCAGTAACACACAGAGGCATGCACAGAGCAAGAAAAACACGAGGATACATTACTCACTTTTCCTTTGTAAACTTATCTGTGGGTTTCAGAGTGATGAAAAATTAGCACTGGTTTCACAGCAATAAACAGTTCAAAACAAAATACTGCAGCTTTTGAATTGCCGTATGTCCTCCAAATGCCACCTTTAACTAGCAAACTGAAACTCATGAATACACTTTTATTCATTTATTATATACTGAAGGGCGCATGTTTGTTGAGTATTTAATTAATTATACTTATTATATTTCTAAATAATATTTGATTTAATATGCACAGGTCGAACCATAAATAACATTTTATGGATGCTTCAAATTTTCAATGTATTTTTCCTATACCAATCTGTTTTAAGATAGAACTACACAGTCCTAGGTACTCTTAAATAATACTTTTGTGATATCAAATGCTCACAGAAACTGTATAATATTAACTGTATCTACACTATTAATATTGTTTTATGGTTCTTAAAATGACCAAAGCAGCATAAGTAGTGAAAAAATGTTTAGGTACAAGTTCGTATTGTTGTTTACTGTTGTTTATGCTCTATTTGCTATCCTTCTCACCCAAACTAGGGAAGCCCAAACATTGCCTTATCGAGCTGGTTTACAGTGACGTCAGTACTCGATGCGTGTCAACAGTTTTTTTCTTCATATCTTTTCTCTGCTCTCTTCAATCAGACACAACTTGGAATCCATGCACCAAAATGTGTTATGAATTAACTTTGAATTACCCGTTGTTTACATTGTTACTAAGAACAATAAATTTGTCACTAAGCATCAGGCGAGGTGCTGATTTTTTTATGAGGTAAACAATAGTATGTATGTTCTCCTCTCGCAGCTCGGTTGGCCATGGAGCTGGCATTGGAGAGCTGGATGACATAATTCCTGGCATACTCTAAATGTGCTCCTTTTTACTTGGGGAGGGAAAAAACGCTGCGACTCTTAAAGACACATTTCATAGCACACAGGAGAACCAATAAGTGAAGTGTTTCTACAGTGCCAATGCAACTTTTTTATTTTTTACAATTCCTTTAGCCCACTTTTACTGTTTTAATATTATAGCGAGGAATTATAACCAGCTGTGGGATACTCAAGTGGAAAATGAAGATTCTATATACCATGAATGGTTTGAGTCTTATGAAATAGGCAGCCATGTAGAGATGCATGATATATTGTCTACAAGACATAACATGACAAGACAATTCCAATCAAAGTGTCAACAAGCTGCAATAAGACTTGATACAAATGTAAAAGAATAAAAACTTGAATAGTTATCTTCAAAACACAAGGTGACACAAGGTGATACTTCTGCACAATAGTAATTAATTCTACAGTCCTCAGCATGTTTAAGCAAATTTTTGAGGAATTGCAAAACATATGATGTGATTATTATTAGCGGGACATCAAGATATTCATTTTCCTACAGAGACTATATATTAATTATCTGATTATATACAGTTACCATTACCAATATAATATAATACAACAGTGTTACATGTAGAGTGCATGTTTGAGAGCTGTGGAGCACCTCAGGCTGAATGCTGTTGTGAGGAGGAGCACAGTAAAAGCACAACTCCAGGTTTTGTAGAAACATCTGTGTGAAGACTGAATGGTGGCATTGTTGTTGTATGATGTCATCGAGGAGAGACCGTGAGCACAGCTGTATCTACGGATCCAGCAATTCCTCACCAAACCCTATGCGTGTATGTATGTAGGCCTTTATGGAAGAAACCATAATGTATTCACTGTAAAAAAAATAAAAAATAAAAAAAATACTAAGGACTAAACTTATTTTATTGAGCACACAGAATCTCAATATATTGACAATTGTTAATTTACTTAAAAAAAATCTGAATTTGAAATCACATCAGTAAGACCTTTAAATAAATATAAAAAATTCAAGTATGAGTATATTTTAACTCATGTAGACATTTTTATTAGACTATGTTTAGTTGTTTCCACAGAGACAATTACTTTGACATTTTGAGATATTTAGATAGTTTGGTTGTTGTTCAGTACTACTAAAATGCATTCAAATCTTGCTAAAAAGGAAATAACTATCCTTAAAAAAGGAAATGTGCAGTTGAAATGATTTTTATTACTGAATTATTTGCATTGCTGATTTCAAATTTAATTTACTGACAGAATGATTTACGCTGTGGTTCAAGGGCATTTACAAAAGTTCCAATCTCTTTGCCCACAAGTAATTTATTTTCATACTTAAACTCTCCACTGGCTGGACAGTGACAGAGAAATTTCTGCTTGACATCTGCGTACTTAACAGTCGGTCATGAAAGGTTAGCTCCATATATTTCATATAGACACAAGTGAGCTGTTGTTGTAGCAACTGAAGCCAAGTGCAAAATGCCATTGTGTGCATTGAGTGAGTGACAGAGCGGTCCTGGGGTTATGGACTAGGGTTTGTCCAGAGCGTGGCATCTGTTTGCATTGGGACGACTGCCTGTTGTTTTGGCCACGCTGAAGAGGCTGTGTGTAAAAGCAATTTGCTCATGGTTCAGATCTTCTGAATAGACTTTGGTGAACTAACTTCCATCTCTGAGCAGACGAGACCACAGGGGCTAGAGCAGGAGGGAGGCCGCAGGTCAACAACATAGGCACATACTTTTGCTAATCAGGTTTTAGTATTTCGTTGTTCAAAATCCTCTAATGTTGCATGAAGCTAGCAATGTACAGTCTTCAGTCATTTACTCAGTGCAGATGTTTGATATTCTTTTTTTTTTATTATTGGGTCCTCAGAGTCTTCCTGGCTGGGTATTTTCTTTATTCAGATTAAGCTTGTTGTGATAACAGTGTAGGTTGTGCTGGAGCAGGGCTTTACAAGAGGAACAGTGGGGATATGCAGACTGGAGTCAGAGGCCCATCCATTAAGTTGACAGGGTGGAGACGCTGCCAAGAGAATGAGCACATGCTTTGGAGCACACTTCTTTAGAGGGCGTGAGGCTCGCTGCGCCCTCCGCCACAGAGCACAAAGAGCCTGGCCCTGGGACAACTGCCACTCCAGTGCGGCTATGCCTGTGTGGGTTTGTCTCTGGCTGTGGAGATCTGTCATAGGGCTGTGCAATTAATCAAATTTAATATTTAATTTCATATTATTACAATTAACTTATAAGTGTGCTCAGTGCCTCGTACAGGTTTCCTTGAGTGGAAATGTTGCTCATAGATTGTATACCTTCATACTTGTAGAGTACGTTTATAACAATCTTTTGAATAACTGTCATTTTAAATATGATTTAAATAATGGTGATTATTATTTTTGTCCATAATCGAGCTAATCTGTAGTGTCTGTGGAGATCTCAGCTGTATACTCAGTATTACTCACCGGCCTCTGCCCAGCTTTCATGCTTTTCCACCAGCGGTCCACCGGTGTGGACACCTGGGAGCCTAGTGGACATTAAAATGTGACATCAACAGGCTGCCGGACACTGATTGGGGGGAATTATTACAAAACAACTCTAACAATGGTGAGTTGAAAGTCCATGCATTTGCGATTTAAAGCAGACCTATTTACTTTTCAGAGCTTTTAACCATGTTATAGTTCTTTTCCCTTCTCATTTACCCCCTCAAAGTTGTATTTGGAGTGATCTGTGAATGTTTGAGCAATCTTTAATCATTTATTTTCAAGACAGCATATTGCCGATCGACGCCCATTCTCACCGCAACTGGCAGGCTCTCTCTCCTCTGTACTTACTTCGTTCTCCAATTTTAGGATTCGACGGTGTAGCATAGTCATTTTAGTATAAATGAAAAAAAATCTGCTACTCACTAGCGTTATATGCAGCTGTTGAAGGTGTGTTGTGATGACGTTTGCGGTGACGCATTGGGCACTGCAGTTTTCTAACCAGGAAGCCAGCAGACTTGTTTCTGTAGTTAAGTTCTTGTAGAAACTTATTGTAACAAATTATAACTTAATGATTCACGAGTGTAGATTACAACTGTATAGCTGACACAAGCATAATATGTCTTCTTTAACGTTTAATAGCAGTAACCGCTTGTAATGATATGATACACACGTTGTAAGCGTTCTCTTATTCCAAGATCAATGACAGATAGCTAACATTAGATAAGCTACGTCAGATGTCTTTTAGTGTCTCATATCACTTTTTGGCTTGGCACTGCTGAATTTTTTGCCAAACTAACTTGTTTGTCTAACAGCTGGCAGCTTTCACTGACTTTATTTTAAGGTGATTTAATGCCACCAAGCCACATGACAACACAGCTCACCTTTGCTATAGTGGAAAATGATGAGCAAGTAAAGTCTTGCTGAGCATAACTGAATAGGGCCATGTAGTTTTGAAGATGTTTGAGAAAGGGCCCTATACATGTGTCTGCCTGTCCATGGTCTGTCTATTGTCTGCCTGCAAGGTCCGCCTGTCTGTGGTCCACTTATATTTACCCCAAACTCTCTGAGTCCCTGGCAGCCCCTGTATGATGTGCCCAGACCAGGATTTGGGAGCGGACAGAGGGGGCGACGTTACAGCCGAGCACTCCCATCAGACAGTCTGCCTGGCTGCTCCCAGAGGAAATCAGTTTAACAGTCCCCAGCTCTTGGCAAGCGCCGGCAGAGGGGGCGGAGGAGCAGGCCAGAGGTGTGTGCTGAGAGGAGTGGGGGATGTTACTGCCTCTCTGGGAACAGAGAAATCTAATAAAACAGGGCTAATGGGGATGTGGAGTTTTAGGGGACAGAGGCTGACTCTTGTGGGCAGCAGCACCAGAGCATTTGAGGAGTGTGGAACTAGATCCTCTGCATTTAGTGAAGTCATAGAACTACAAACGTTTAACAGCAGATGTGAAGCCAATCTAAAGCTGTGATGTACAGAACCCCATGCACTGCTAGGTAACCAAAAAATGTCCTTGCAACAATTCTCAATATTCCCTTACAATGAAAAATGCAACAGGACAAATTCAGAAGATTTTCTTGATTGCCCTAATCTTGGAATTATTATTTTTTTTAACTATAAGTTCTATTTGACAGGAAGGCAATCACTAATGAAATGGGAGTGAAAAGTGAGGAGAGACATTCAGAATACATTGCATTTATGACATCACAACATTTATAATACCCATAGTTTGAGACTGAGATAGAGGACAGGTCAGATTTCATGGTAGATTTTGATACCTGTCATATTGCAGATTTATGCACCTAGTTATGGGTAATATCTGTAATTACTGGAACTATCCACCTGAAACAAAAAATGGCACAAAGTTTGACATCTTCTTTATAAGCATAAATAAACAAAAGTGAAATTATAGTTTCAGAAAATGGTGCATTATTCAACCTCAGATGATGATGATTGTTGTCAGTTGAAAGAACTTTAAGACAAACGCTTAATATGGCAGATTTGTGGAGCCAGTGTCCAACAAATAATGATAAATTTCAACCTTTGTGGATCATAAGTTTGGATGTTTCTTTCAAAAGCAGTGCATTTCCTCCATCTGAACTTGTTACAATATCAAATAGCAGAATACCACCTACTCAGAAAGCTATTGACATTTGTACATGTGCTGTGACCAAACCCCTTGACCATTATAGTGTGGTGCTCAATAAAATATCTCAAACGCACTCTTATGTTTCTGCAGTAGAACAATGACTGCAGACTGGTTAAATCTTTCAGTTGTTCGGCGCCAGGGGTCCGTAGGTCCCCTGACAGTACACGGGAAATAAAAGTGCTCACCACGACCTCGATGGGTTTGATTTACCCATCTTGTTCTGTGCTTGTACCTGCTCTGAGCTCCTGGTCCTTCCTCCTCCTTGGGTTAATAGATATGAAGTCATCTGAGCAGCTCAAACTGTCCAGAGCACTCACAGAGACATCACTCAAAGCCAAAGTGTAGGAGAGGAAGCACACATTCATAAATATCATTAATGGCTGATCACCTGGTATCTCCGCACCACATAAAGGAGACATTCTAAAAAAAAACGAGTGAGTGGAGAGGTCAGAGGTCGCAGAGGAGATGGCTGGTCTCGGGTCAGAAGATAACCAAACTGTGGACAGTGTTTTTATAATGGAAAATCAATAAGTATCCTGCTTTCAGTGCACACGACACAATATATGAAATGTGGTGTCTGTGGATACTCATTGGTTTCAGGTGCCATTTTGAGGACTTTTCACCATTCAAAAGATGGATTATTTTGTTATGAACTGTTAATTGCTATGGCAATTTAAACAAATAAAATCCATTGACTGCATATGATAAGTAATGATGGTTATGCATCCAACAAATTGTGGTTATTCATCCAAACAGAAGAATATAATAACCTGGCTTCTCTTGACAAACTTTTTAACTTTAACTTAATTTACAGGCTAGTTAATATATACACAATAAAAAGTCTTAAAAGTCCATTACTAATATAAATAGTAATAGTAAATTAGCCTTACCTGCTTGTTAATTGCTAATCTCATTTGATAAATTGAGCTGAGAATACCAGGTGCCATGGTGGGGCAGAAGTGGTTCTAAAGGAAACTGTTGTTGTGTCCTTAGGCAAGACACTGGAACTACATTGCCTAGTATGGTGTGTGAGTGATGGTCAGAGAGGCAGATAGCGGAGATTGGACGCCTCATTTCCGTCACTCTACCTCAGGGCAGCTGTGACTAAAATACTGGCTTGCCATTACCGAGTATAGAGTGAATAATGCACTTTTGTGGTTTTGTTTTGGTTTTTGCAAGATCTATATAGATATATCTACAGACAGATGTTTTTATGTTCAAGTAAAATATGCAGACTATATAATTTACACCATACAAACAGTACATAACTTATACTGTACAAAACATTAGGAAAATGCAATGATATAACTTAAGACACCTTTCATTTATTTATTTATTTATTTAACAGGACAGTGTAGATTCAACACCAGAGGGCAAAAATGCTGACATATTACAAGGATAAGTTCATCTTGTTCATCTTTTCTTTTTAATTCTATTAGACTGGCAGAGAGACTGTTTGGACAAGGTCTGTGCCCGCCACAGGCTCACACCTGCACTTGTTTAATGACTGTTTTTTGTGGCGTCCATGTTGCAGCAGGAGAAGTGTATCTGAATGTGTTATTAGAGACAAATGCATGCGGCGGTTGCGTCATGTGCTTAGTCAAGTCTGGAGAAATACAACCATGTGTTCAGGAGGCATTAGGCACTGATGAGGGTTTTTAGGCCTCACAGACAGCTATCAGCGCTATGCTAACGTCCCTCTGTTGCGTCACTGTGGTCATGGATGCAAAGACTTAAAGAGGTGGACCACTCGAGTGTGAGTGAGAGTGAACCAGTCCTGCAGTGCAGCTACATGGATAGGCAAAGATTGTGGTAAGATTTTATTTCACATAATTTTAGAATTTTATGTCATAAATTCAGATGGCGTCTATATAAGTTTTTTGATTGAGAAATAATAGTCTGACAGAAAGACCACACATATTTGCCATATTGCTGTAACTTTAATCTTGTGTAACTGTGTAACTTTACTGGAGGATCCACCACCTGCTTGTCTTTATGAAGATGATACTGTAATATCTTGCAGTTATTTAAATTCCAGATTTTTATTGCTCAAAAATACCTTGAAAAATATGCATTCTTTCTGTCAGTGGGATTGCCTCTCCACAAAGAAGACCTGTAACTTCTGCCACCCCCTTCTCATCTCCATTGAGATAAATTAGTTTAATGCAATAGCATCTTCACAGAGACAAGAAAATGGCAGACCCTCCGCAAGAGTATTTCCATAGTTCGCCTTATATCCTGAAATCCTTGTATTTGACAACCATGCTACCATGTACCACTCATACTTAAACATTCATCTTTCTATTGAACTTGAACTTCATTTTAATGGGCTTGTCCACAGGAGACAAAAACTGATTGACCTGCTCTCCCCTCAGTGTTGTGCATTGTGCAGTTTACAAAGTTGTTTTGTCACCTGACTCTAACCTGTGGAGTCTAAATTGTGTATTTACCTTTTTCTGACCTGGACTTTGAGCATCTTTGACCCCTCTGTTCTCTGACACTTTAAGGGCTCTTTGGATGCAGCCTAAATTCATTTAATAAACAGAAAGCCGAGCGCTGCCAGCTGGGCTCATCTGGAGACACTAATAAATGTGCACTCTCTCCATGTTGCTCGGGAGGAGACACTTGAAGCCATCAAGTCTCCCCCCTCACCCTCCCCCACCCCACCCCCTAGGCTTTTTATCACTGTCCCACAGCACCTCCCCTTACCCCTATATGTCCTTCCCGGCACATTACTGTGTTGCTTACAGGCTATACAAATTAGGGCTGGGTCACATACTGAATGTATTCACATATATGGAGGTTCAATTTGGAATATTGGGATATAATTGCACATGCACTGCAGCTGATTTTTCTCAGTTGTGAGGGATTTTGGCTAATAGCTTTTGCTAAAATCTAGATTGACTTAAATACTAACTATGGAGGCTTTGCAGAGGTTTACAGCTCTAATAAGAAGTGGAAGCAGAACTTGTGGCTATAACTTGAATAGCCAAAAAAAATATATATGTACAAATAATATAAGAGCCACCTTTGTTCAGGCTTAGGTATCTAATTGTTGTGAAAATGATATCTTGAGGAATAATAATATAATTGTCTGGTGAGTCTGGTGAGTTATAAAGTACAAAAGGGTTAATTCTTTGTTACAACAGATAGGACAGGACAGGGCCTGCCCTGGCCACAGACTGGCAGTCTTCCGGCGTCACAAGCAAATCTCTCATCAGTCTCCCCCCCAGAGCATCTGTGCTCTGTGTATTTATACCAGAATTACAAAGCTACATACATATCAAAGCAGAGTGACTTTTATTTCACCGCCATGAGTTAATCAGCTTTTACACCTGAGGACAGGTAGAACAAGATTGAGTTTCCTGTGGGCTGGGGACAGTGCCTGCTGAGTCTACACACATGTGAGTGTCTTGTCTGGGTCTCTGACAGACTGACACAGATCAAATGCATTTACGCAAAGAATATTTTCTTCACAACATGCATGCATATTAATTACCATTACATAATCAATTATATTGTTTTTGTGCAAATTTTCGCTTTTATATTGAGATAAAAACTCAAATGCACAAGCAAAGATTCAATATTTTGATGATGCTGTGACTAAGTGTCTGGAGATTGTCACTCTCTGATTGGTGTTGGGTTTCAGGAGGAGGGGTTTGTGGAGGAGCTCTGAGGAAGGTATCAGGTGTGTCTTGTGTTTATACTCTTTTTGGATATTCAAAAGATGTCATCCACAACACTGAAGACTTGTAAGCAGCTATATTTCTATTATTTTTTAAGACACATGTATTAAAAATAGTTTACTAACTCTGTAACTTGTTGCTGTCATGTTTATGCCATGGTACTTTTCTCACGATCATTTGTGGTGTTTGTGTATTAAGGTGCTGCTGCTGTTGTTATAGTTTATTGAAGTTGGTCAGAAGGTGTTTGGGTCTGAGTGGTTTACGAATGCACTGCTGTATGCTTAAACAGGGAAAGAGTGACATGAGTTTCATAGGAAGTGTAGTGTACAGCGATGTCACTAACACTATGATCGGCATCTTTGACAGAAACTGCTCTCAAAGAAAACTGGCTTGACGAGCTCATAATTTCACACTGGCTTCAAGAGCACCTCTGTTTAAATGAATGAGACAGCTTCCCACAATGAGACTGTTGTATAAATTATCACATGAAAATAGGGTTGTCAAAAAAATGTATACCCAAATAATAATTTGCAGTAAAACCATTATTGCAGCTAGATGGTATTGATATTGTAAAAACTATCAAAAATTTAAAAAAAATTGAATAGCTGAATAGCTCTGATATATATATAAGAACTAGTGTAAGACCACTATAATTAACTATAATTGTGTTGGACATTACTATTACTATTATTATTGTTATTGAAATCAGTATTGAGCATCAAGAGTTTTTTTTTGTTTTTTTTTTTCAAATTTGAGTATTATGTATTCTTAACACTACATGAGTAAGAAAGTCCATCACATAACTCTATAAAATTGAAACTAAACTCAGTGTGGTGCATAGGACTCAGAGACAGTGAGAGAAGGGAGAGTTCAGACCATGTCTTTGCTGCGTGATCCAAACCAGCTGGATGTCATTCCCAATGGGAATCATGAATGTGAAGGTTGTTAAAAGATACGGACCCTGGACAGAGTGTGGACTACTGACAGCAGCTGGAGAAGGGGGAAGGGAGCGCACCGGGACAAAACTGTGAGAGTCAAATCAAAACAAAAACTCAGGAAATGTAGAAGTTTTATTGTATTAAAAAAAGTATGAACTATAAAATGTATTTATTGTGGTGTCTGCCTCTACATTCCTCTGCCTTTTGCTGTTACAATATTTAAAAGTAGACATAAAAAGAAAGCAATGTTTTTTGCCTTGACCTGTGGTTAAGGAGTTTTGTTTTGATATTTTTGAGGAGAGGTTGCATTGGCAACCACAGTACATATAGATCAAGACTGGTTAAAACAACAAAGCAGCGCATGACATGGCTCACCCCACAGACAGCTCCTCAGTCACACAGCATCGTTACGAGGAAAAGGCTATTAGTGATATGAAAAGAGGGGTGCTGAAATGGGGCTCTGACAGCTTTGAAGGATAGACAGAGGACAGGCTAACTAGCTTTGATTTCTCACAGTGACACATAGATTTATGAGGCAGTTCATCATTTTATGGCGGGCAGGCTCTGCACAGTAACGACTTGGATATCAGTGCGGACGGACTGATTAATTTTCCCTCTTTTGTCCACTCAGAGGCTGAAAGCTGCACTTTCTCAGCACCCTGGAGCCATCGCCAACGGCAACATGAACTCTATGGGTCACATGATGGAGATGATGACCTCGCGACAGGAGCAGGGTCACCACCACATGCACTCCCACCCACACCCGCACCTGCAAGCTCCACCCCACGCCTACCAGCACCACGGACACCATCACCACAGCCCCGGAGCGCATCATCACCAAGGACACGCCCCCCACCACAACTCCCACAACCCCCATCTGCACCCGGGACACCCGCACCAGAGCTCTCCCCACGCACCTATGCACTCCTCACAGGTGAGACACCCAGCATCTACTAGAGCTTTTCTTGGACATATTACCCAGAATGCATGAGACAAAGCACATGACCACTGCTACGGAGGGATGTAATTTAGTTTTGATTAGAGATGCATTTTATGTGTGGATACACAATATCATTCTATATCAAGTTATCACAAACTGATCCAAATACTGTATGTTATTTATTTTTTGAATGACAATGGAACAGCATTGTATGAATAAGATTTCCGACATTATAAGATGCTCTGGACCAACAATAGCGACTAAATAGCTGTCTTATTTTCATTGACTGGCATAACCCTTAACTGTCACAGCAGTCAATCAAGTAATCCTTCTCTGGGTCTCATTAGTGCATGGCGTTTTTTTAATATTTGCATTTTGGTGCAAAAGCACAGGTGCATGCGTGATTACTCCAATTAAACAAAAATGATTGTGCTGCCAAGATATACAAAATATTTATCGTACTGAAGTATGGATATAGCAAAAGACTGCATTAATACTGATACTGTAAGTATCATTACATAGTCTTTACATCGTCTGCTACAATACTTAGTATTTTGGCCTGAAATGCTATTGACTATATGTTCCAAATGTGCTATTAGGACATTAGAACAACACTCAGCGTATGCACAGGGGCCATTAAAGAAGCTTGTATTTTCCGTGGTACTTATAAAAATGGTAATGAGCTGAAGACTGAACACGCTTGACCTTGCCAAGTCCCTGTCAGGATCTGTCAGTGCACTGCAAGCTCAGAAACTCCTGTAGACTCTGTCTAGAGCGGTCTGTCTGAGGGAAGTGGGCGGTGGTCTGGTGGAAACTGCTCCCTCACACCTCTTTAACAAAGCAGGCCGCCAGGTGACTCAGTGCAGTCACTCACTCAGGGTACAACCACGCCCATAGGCCTGCCCACAGCCTGGCAATGGCACACGGGTACAAGCAGGTGTTGTTTTTGGACAGGCGCCAGACATCAATAAGTGGGGTAATGTATAGATGCATGTTTAGACTTCTGAGTTTGACGGGGAGGTGTACTAGTTGTTTTGTAGGTGTGGCATCTGCAAACAAATCAGTGATGCAGTATGTGACTTAAGAAAACAACAGGTACCAATTTTATTCAGTGGGTACAGTTTCAATTCAAGGCTTGACTGTCTGTATAGTAGTATATTGCAGTATATACCGTAGTAGTGGATATATTGTCTACAGTGGGGTACTCAAGCCTTTTTTCCTCTGTGGGCCAAAATTAGTATTAGCGTGCCAAGAGCCAAACCTAATTATGTGTTGCATTTTAAAAAGTTAATCTGCAAAGAGATTTTTGATTAAATGGTCTTTAATTATTGTATTTTAGGGGAACAGACTAGTTTGATCTCCTTTGTAACCACTGACAGTTGTTTCAGCACAATACTCATACTCAAAATAGATACTCCTTACCATTCTCACCATCCCTTTGAGGGGCAAAAGGCTACATTGAGGGCCAAAATGTATATTCATCCATATGTGAAAAATAAAAACTATCAATGCTGTTCCAGATGTCCCCGGCCACGCAGCAGATGCAGCCCACACAGACACTGCAGTCACCTCCTCCAGGCAGCGGACGTCGCCGGCGAGTCGTGGACGAAGACCCAGATGAACGACGCCGCAAGTTTTTAGAACGCAACAGGGCCGCGGCGACCAGGTGCCGACAGAAGAGAAAAGTGTGGGTCATGTCTTTAGAGAAAAAAGCAGAGGAGCTGACACAGACCAACATGCAACTGCAGGTATTCCACCAACAGATCATTTGACACTTATCTAAAAACTACTAATTACAGATATTGCATCATTGGAAAGTCTTGAAAAACACTTTACTTAAGAGAGTTTACTTAAAATTAAAAGGGTAGCAAAGTGCACTCGTTGCATATTTTAAAGATTCATTCTGAAACTTCATCATCATGCGTTTGTCTCCACAGACCTAACCTGTAACTTGGTCTTGTGATGTCACCTGCTTGTCTCCATGGAGATATACATGTTTAATGCCATATTGTGTAATATTTTAGGCAAAGCAATCAAATCTCGGTGGACGCAAGCAGTTGGTGGACCGGAAAAATTATACAATGCACGTTTAGGGCACAGGGCATAGTTTTTTCTGTACTATTTAATAAGGTATATCAACTACCAGGGATGTTCAATTAATCTTATTTAATTGCTCCAGTAATTAATTACAAAAATGTATATAACTGATTTTTTTGTTCCTAATAAATGATAATAGTCTATTCAGGTTAACGTTTCTCAACACAAATGTGTAATAAATGTTTTGTGTCTTTCAGAATGAAGTGACACTCCTAAAGAACGAGGTCACTCAGCTCAAGCAGCTGCTCCTCACACATAAGGACTGCCCCATCACCACCATGCAGAAGGAGTCCCAAGGTTACCTCAGTGAGTAATACATTCACATTAGGAGTTTAAAACAACACACACTTTATCTATGTCCTTTCAACCAAGTCCTGATAAAATAATTACTATGTGAAAATACATGTTATCTTAGTCTGTAGTAACAGATATGTGTCTTTCACACAGTCAGAATCTCAGTGGAAAGACTTTAGCTGGCAAATGCACACTAACTTTTTTCCATTCCAAAAGCTTTTCTGCATTCCCACGCACTGCTAACATGTCACTGACTATAGACTTCAAACTCATAGATGCACCACCTCGTTCTGATTAACAGCACCCACGTCCAATCATTCTGACACCAGAGCCCCACCCATGACACGGATACAAGTGACATTTGAGTGTAATTGGGAGGAGGCACCTCCCCGTGAGGCACAGGAAAATAACACAAATAGCATATCGCAATGGAATTAAAATTGCAATTCAATTACACCCCCCCTCAATTTAATTTGGCGCAAGTATCAAAACTCAAAAGCTGCAATTATTTTGATTTAAAAAAAATGTCCTCTACAAAGAAGAAAATATTTTGTATTTTTATAGAAAAATCTTGTATTCTGAAACTCATTGGATTCTTGTATTAGTTTGCCAGACTTCTTGTCCTGCAGCTTTCTCTAAATGCTAATGCTCCTAGAGTTTGTATACGCACTCTGAATGGAATCCTCCTTTTTAAAAATGGATCGCAAATCTAATCACAATTGCTATACTTTTAAGAAAAAATACAATAAGATTGTTTTGTGTTGTGTAACCCCAGTTGTTTCATAAAAGTGAGGCATTCTCATCAGGCTTTATTGCTCTATTGCTCTCAACATTTTGAAGGCCATGTGGTAACTTATGGAGGGTTGTTTTGGTATGTGTTTTGCTAGTTTGCTCCTCTCCTCAGTGCTGTTACTGTCTCCAGGTCCAGAGTCCAGTCCCGCGGGCAGTCCGGCCCCAGTGTGCGCTCAGCAGCAAGTCATCCAGCACAACACCATCACCACCTCCACCACGGCTGTAGGGGGCAGCGGTGTGCACGGACAGGCCAATCATCGCACAGACATTAACCCTATTCACTAGAGAACAGAGAGACTGACCAGCCCCTGTGCTCTGGCCCTTCCCTCATGACGACAAACCTCAGCTCTTTATACAGTAGCTTCATGTGTATTTTTATAAACAGACCTTACTAATGCAATGCTTAAATGTTCTATGGTCTGTTTAACCAGCTTTTGCTCAAAGTCAGTTTAGCTAATCCCATACAGCCTTTAAAAGACTTTCAGCTCTTTGTGGTACAGAATGGACCGATGCGTCATTCATAAAGAAATGGACACTACCCTTAGACTGCCCCCACAGCAGCCCCCCAGGTCAGACTGTGTCACAGAGACTCTATCAGCTCTATGTAGTGTTCATATGAAACATAGAGCTGCCCGAGGGGACATGGATGTGACTGTTACCCACAGTGGTATTCTAAAAGAGTGCTACAAATGTATATGATCAAATTGAAGCAATACATCTCAGTATTGATCGTCCGACACTTATTCTGTTTGTAAAGTATCTCCTCGCTGTGATTGATATGGCCAAGCCATATGCAGCGCTGTTGTAGCTTTAGAACTGTACACTGTGACACCAGTGAGGCAGCTTGGGGTTCACACTCCACTCTCCAGGACCAATCGAAGCTTTTAATATAGTGGCTCTTTCTCTTTATGCATTTAGATCCAGTGTTCGGATCGTCTTTCCTAATGACTATAAGTGTATCCTCTTGTTTTGTTTTGTTTGTGAACGCATGTGTTTTTCTGCCTCAGAACAAAGTTCAGCTCGTAGAGTGTGGATGGGCATGTTTATCAGAGGAGCATTTTGTATCTGTGCTTGTGTCACAATGTGCCTGAAGCCTTTTACATGAGCGTGGGCAGTGTGTTGCCACTCTTATCATTTCTTCAGAACAATCAATGTTTCTTCTCAAGGTAATTATGAGAAGAGCGTCTGTGACTGGACTGCTGCATGTAAGACCAAAAATCAGCCTAGAAGGAAGCGCGATACTGCTCTGGATATGACCTTTGAACTCTCCATCAGTGCTTTCTCTCAGGCATCTCATGTGTTTCAAAATGCCAATGGAATAGACTGAACTAGACTTGAGCTTCTCCATCTCCCTGCCTTGAAACATAATGCCTTCTCATGTACTTTTTCCCGATGACCAGGAATGTTGCTTAATGAGCATGACCATTATGCACTGTGTTTTACAGATGGGTGGATGAGATACATTCCACTAACAGGTGGAGCGGGCGCAGAGCTGTCTATGCACTTTGCCCTCTGTCTCACAGAGGCTCAAATAGCCATATTAAGGTCCAAGTAATTCTCAGTGACTGCCCGTTTCTACACACCAGCGAAGTGTTTGGCTTTATGATATTATATCTGTCCAAACAAAGGTGAGCTTATCATCAGAGGCCCAAAATAACTGTTAAGTTTGTACCCCCATTAAAACTCAAGAGCTCCATGTATGAAGGAAGCTAACTGCGGCATTGGACTGTTTTTCTCTGATCTGACCTCTTCAGTCTGTGTGGAGTGATGGGTCTCAGAGATAGAGAAGTGCATTCTCTCAAAAAGGGCTTTGTCATACCAAGCATTTTGATATGAAGCTTGCCTTATATTTGGTTGTAGTTTTTAAAACATATCTAGTTTCATAGATCATTCCAAATTAACCTTTTTGCATGTGAAAATGTTGTATTGACCTCAAGTTCAACTGGAAACAGTAGTTTCATTGTAACAGTGTACTGCATTAGCAGTTGAAAATTCAAAGTGTGTGTGCAATTATTTGAGGGGAGATGATCTCCAAAGCATTAATGATATTAGAATTGTATTATTTTTAAATATTAAACTATATATAGTGTACATAATATTCCTTTACGTAATCCTGTACATTTAATGCAACCACCTTTCTTCATGAGAGGAGTAAATGAGTGGTACATATGTGTAAAATACAGTTACGTTTGCACTTGTTGCCTTCTGTCCTTCGTCGAGGCTTATTTCACTGCTTACATACGTTTAATGTAATGAACTGGTAATTCCATTGTCTGCATCTTTTATACATGTGTCTGTCATGGTCTAAAGTTGTTTACATTTGTACAGATGGAAAAGCATCACTGCAGTTACATTACGGTATGAACAATAAAGCACTTGTTCTGTAACAATCTTTACAGTGAGCCCAATGAGTAATGTTGAAAACCTGATGACGGTGGAGGTTTGGCTGACTCCAGGGATGTGAAAATGCAGAACAACATCCATCATAAGAACTAATGATGTGTGCCGGTTCAAAACACTGCTCATTAAATACTTATATCTTTTAAAGGTTTAGAATGCTCATTAATTATTGATTGGTCTAGACAGCTTGATAGTCATCTGATGAAATAACATGCAACTTATCTTCAGTGCAGCAGTTTTGTTATGTCAGCATCAGCAACTTACAGCTCAAGATCATGCAGATCAACTATTTTACTTAGTTTTTCAGTTAATTTTTCATACTCTGTTCAGACATAATTGCCCTAAACATGGATTTTTTCCCCCCTTTTTCTTGAATAAAGACTAACTCAATACACGTAAATCTACTTCACACAAGTCTACTCCCTACTACACAGTGACTCCTGGTGGGCAAAAAAAGTACAGCTTTAGTAGCAGAACTAATGGTAACGTAATACATTTGAATTCACCAAAACATTAATTACTGGCTTGTAATCACTTGTAATCAAAAAATAAAAATAAGCATTTATCTGAACATTATTATTTGATAACTTTCCCCTCACTGTCCCAACTCCCAAACAGCAGTCAAGCATTGAGTCTGTTCATTTACATTTTGAAAATCAATACTTTTAAGAGAGCTCTGTTTAAAAAAAACAAAAAACAAAACACTGGGCTTTTCATACTCACTTAATAGTGGATAAGAACCTGTCAATCATGTCAAAGGAGCGTGCTGGCTGGTCGTAGGGCAAAATGTGTCCACCTCCTCAAACAATGACTTGTGCGACAGTATAAATCAAAAACCATTACCCTCTAAAATACGGCCATGTAGAGTCATAATGAGGACTATACCTGGAAAAAATCTCCCACTTGTCGAACATAACCTGCCACTTCTGTGTCGCTGGGCTGAATCTTCCAAGGGAAGCGAAAGACATTTTTGAACTTTGCAGCTCCAGTTCACAGTGGGCAGAAATCTCTCTGTGAGGGGCGCAGCCACGATCACATCCAGGACATAATACATACAAATTCTATGAAATTTAACCAGTGAAAGTCAGACATTGCTTTTCAACAATGCTTCAATAGAATTACTTAAAAAAAATAAACTCATGAAACAGGCCTGGACAAAAATGATGGTACCCCTAGAAAAGACTGAAAATAATGTGACCAAAGGGACATGTTAATCTAAGGTGTGTCCACTAATTAGCATCACAGGTGTCTACAATCTTGTAATCAGTCAGTGGGTCTATATACAGGGCTACAGGTCGTCACTGTGTTGTTTGGTGTCATGGTGTGTACCACACTCAACATGGACCAGAGGAAGCAAAGGAAAGAGTTGTCTCTGGAGACTAGAAAGAAAATTATAGATAAGCATGTTAAAGGTAAAGGCTATAAGACCATCTCCAAGCAGCTTGATGTTCCTGTGACTACAGTTGCACATATTATTCAGAAATTTAAGATCCATGGGACTGTGGCCATCTTCCCTGGATGTGGCCGCAGGAGGAAAATTGATGACAAATCAAAGAGATGGATAATACGAATGGTAACAAAAGAGCCTACAAAAACTTCTAAGATTAAAGGTGGACTTCAAGCTCACGGAACATGAGTGTCATCACACCATCCGTTGTTGTTTGAGCCAAAGAGGTCTTAATGGGAGATAACCAAGGAGGACACCATTGTTGAAAACAAATCATAAAAAAGCCAGACTGGAATTTGCCAAACTACATGTTGACAAGCCACAAAGCTTCTGGAAGAATGTCCTATGGACAGATGAGACAAAAAATTGAACTTTTTGTCAAGGCACATCAGCTATATGTTCAGACTGAAAAATAAAGCATATCAAGAAAAGAACACTGTCCCTACTGTGAAACATGGGGGGGGCTCTGTTATGTTCTGGGGCTGTTTTGCTCCATCTTGCACAGGGTGTCTTGAACCTGTGCAGGGTACAATGAAATCTCAAGACTATCAAGGGATTCTAGAGAGAAATGTGCTGGCCTGTGTCAGCTTGGTCTCAGTCGCAGGTGATGATGCTTGCAACAGGTCAATGACGCAAAACGCACTGCTAAAAACACCCAAGAATGGCTAAAAGGAAAACATTTGACTATTCTAAAGTGGCCTTCTATGAGCCCTGATTTAAATCCTAATGAGCATCTTTGGAAGAAGCTGAACATGCCGTCTGGAAAAGGCACCCTTCAAACTTGAGACAACTGGAGCGGTTTGCTCACACGGAGTGAGCCAAAATACCTGCTGAGAGGTGCAGAAGTCTCATTGACAGTTAGGAATCATTTGATTGCAGTGATTGCCTCAAAAAGTTGTGCAACAAAATATTAAGTTCAAGGTACCATCATTTTGTCCAGGCCTGTTTCATGAGTTTATTTTTCTAAATAATTCTGTTGAAGCATGGTTGAAAAGCAATGTCTGTTTTTCATTGGTTAAATTTTCATAGAATTTTAATTGTATTACTTTTGTCAGAATCAAGTTATTTCTGTGACCATTATGAGCTTTTCTTTCATTAACTGGCAGGTACCAACAATTTTGTCCACATGTATAATGGTAACATAATACATTGTTGAATTCACCAAAACATCAATTCTTGGCTTGTAATCACTTTATTAAAAAATAAAATAAAATCATTTCAAGTATTTGAACATTATTATTTGATAACAACTTTCCCCTCACTGTCCCAACTCCCAAACAGCAGTCAAGCATTGTGTCTGTTAATTTACATTTTTGAAAATCAATACTTTTAAGAGTGGTCAGTATTTCTTCTAATTTGTTAAAAAAAGGGGGGGGGCTACTTTTCATACTCAACAGTGGATAAGAACCTGTCCATCATGTCAAAGGAGCGTGCTGGCTGGTCGTAGGGCAAAATGTGTCCACCTCCTCGAACGATGACCTGTGTGATTGAGCTCAAATCAAAAAACATCACCCTCTAAAATACGGCCATGTAGATTCATAATGAGGACTATACCTGGAAAAACTCTCCCACTTGTCGAACATAACCTGCCACTTCTGGGTCGCTGGGCTGAATCTTCCAAGGGAAACGAAAGGCATTTTTGAACTCTGCAGCTCCGCTCCAGTTCACAGTGGGCAGAAACCTCTCTGTGAGGGGCGCAGCCACGATCACATCCAGCTGACCACTGTAGATCAACACCTGGACCATTCACAACAGATTAGACAAAAAATAAAAACATTGAGTTGGAATGAAAATGTGGTGCATGCGGTGGTAAAGGACATCTAAATCTAGATGTAACTTTTCTGGTGAAGGGGACCTGCTTGTTTCCATGGAGAGGTCATTGTTTTACCTGGAATGTTTTATAGTATGACAATAAACTCCTTATATTTATTCAGTACCTTGAAAACATGGATTCTTATTGTAAGCGGAGTCGCCTCTACACAGATCTGACTGGTAACTTGGTCTGGTGGCAACACCTGCTTGTCTTTGTGGGGGATTAATATGTTTAATACCATACTGTGGAAGAGTCCAGGCAAAGCAATAGCAAGTCCATGGAGAAAAGCAGATGGTGGACCCAGAAAAGAAAAGTTACATAGTGCCCCTTTAATGATTCCGTCTAGTGTGAAATTGGTGGTTTATTTTGGGATTGACTAATAATACACCCAGTTTAGTCTCTAATACTGATGGTTTTTGATAAGGGGAAATAAGTAAGAAAAAAAACACTGATTAAGATAAGACTGTAAAATGAGAGATCACCCTCACCCTGTAGTTGTTCATGAGCACTCCCAGCCAAGGCTTGATGCTCTTCATGACATCCTGCATCAGATATTTCTCCACCTCTGAACCATCGTGAAAGGTCAGGTTACCCACATGTATGGCTCTCCGCACTGAAGACAGGGTCACAAACTGCCCAAAGTACTCCTGGTCCTCGGGTTCCTTTAAAAAATACAAGATTAGATCAATTGTGTTCTATAACTCTTAATTTACAATAAATAAGGAAGTTGCATACTTTACATGTCATGTAGTTGTAGTAGTTGGTGCAGCCTGTAACATTTTGGAAAAAGGATGGATATGGGTCTATATCGCCATTCAACAGCTTATCAAAGACCTAAAAACAATTTGTAATTTGAAACAATTTGAACAATTAAATGTTGAAATCTGCAGTGAAATAATTCAGTATGTAATTTCTTTCAGTATCAACACCTCCTCATATCAGTATCTAGTTTAGATACTATTACTATACTATTAATATATATTTTTTGACAACCTACTTTGAATGCGTCAATCCATTTCTCCTGCTGGATGAGCTTGACTCCCAGGTCAGTCTGCTGATTCACATAGTCCTTTTGTACTTCATCAATCATTCCAGTTTGACGCAAGAACTCGCCATAGCCACCCAGCATCTACAGCAGTTTAAATATAGAAAGATTTAGTCATATCCAAGGAAATATGCAAAGTATATTATAATACTGATCTTATTTTTACTATGGAAAAGAAAAGATTGTAATTTTGATTCAAAGTGAAATCAAAACTTACCATTTCAGGATCACACAGTCCATCACCAATCGCCATCCCCTTCAAATTAATCTTAATTTTGGCAGAGGGATTGTTTTTATGGATGTAATAGGACACAGCTGGGACATACTTTCCAGCATAAGACTGAAAGAGACAAGAAGAGTTATAGTACATATTAATTGTTTTAATAAAAGATAATAACTAAAATGGCATTAAAAATTCACTCGCTTATACCTCTCCAGTTGCATAAAATTCGTTGTCTTGATATTCTGGGAACATCTGAAAGAACTGTGTGAGTGCACTTTATGAAAAGCAAAAGACAAAGACAAGAGTGTTACTTTCGTTTACTGTTTAAATGCTCACTATGTAACTTTTCTGCTTCTCCATGAAGATGTTATTGCTTTGCCTGGTATGTTCCACAATATGGCATTAAACTCCATCTCCATAGATCGTTGCTAACAGTAAGAATACAGGATGAATCATGGTATTTTCGAGTAATAAAAACATGTGTAATTGAAAAAATGCAAAATATATCAGTTTAATGCCATGCAGTGGAACATTCCAGGGAAATAATATCTCTATGGAGACAGGCAGGTAGTTGACCCTCCACCAGAAAAGTTACATAATGCGTGTTTTAAAATAATGAATTTCTCAGCAGAGATTTGAAATACAAACTTATATAGATCACGGCCAACATCGTCTTGATTCTGAGCAAAACCTTTGTTGTCATCGGTAAAGCTGAAACCAGTGCCAACCTAAGATATAATTTTACACATTTACACAAAATTTTTACAATATTCTTTATAAGCAACAGTAAATACCAACCGGATTGTCAATGTATAGCACAGAATATCTGGATGTCCAAGCGTACTCCCTCATCCCCACTGTAAATGAAATAGTAGGATGCTTAAATATATGCTGTTCACTCCTGCACCATGTAACTTTTCTAGTGGAGGGTCTACCACCTGCTTGTCTCCATGACGATGCTATAACTTTACAATATGGCATTATACTTAATGTCATACTGTGGAACCAACTAAAGCAGCAGCACGTCTATAGAGAGAAACAGGTGGTGTATACCCCCGGAAGAAAAGATACATAGTGCACTTTAATGTACGAATGGTAAGGTTTGTACTTTACCAGTCATGTTTTTATAGACCACATATGGGCCGTGTTCAACAAACAGACCAAACAGTGAGGTGCCCCCGGGGCCCCCCTGCAGCCAGAGCAGAACAGGAGCCTTGTCCCGGTTTGGCTAGAGAGAAGAAGAGAAGTCAGTGTGTCAGTGCCATCTTGTGGAGTTAGTGCGTTATTGAAGAGCCTGACAACAGATGGACAAACTTTGAATTACCAATAGAAATTACTTGGCCACAGTGGCTTAAACAATACAAGAATACAATAACCATTATAAATATGTATGTTGGTATAAAAGGCATTTGATTTTACTTGTGGTACTATGTGGTACTAAAAGACATGTGGACTTTTAAGGATTATGGATTTTGGTATTGTTCTATATTCCATGTTTATCCATCTTATTTTTTTTCCACAATTTTATACAGTTAAAAAGCAAATCTGGCAGTTATTGACATAAGTCATGCTTTTGCTTACTTTTAAATGACTCTATACTACTCTTTGAATATTTATGCTCTCCCATCTTATTGTGTGTGTCCTGTTTGTTGAATTTGTTACTTAAATTCTTTCTGTCTATAACTACCTTAGGCTACTTTTCACCTGATGCCTAAATGCTGTATGAAGTCAAAATCATATGACATGTAGCTAAACAGTAACCAATAACAGCTGACTAACTTTACAGTGTGTTTATTAAGGTAAGTAACAAAACTCACCATAAGTGCGGGGACAAACCAAAAGAAGAGGTTGCTGTTGTAGTCCTTGTTGACTGTGAAATAGCCAGCATAGCTCTTCACATTGGCACCGGGCAGTTTACCAACCAAACTCAATTTTCTGGCTGTAAAAGGGTAAAATAGGAATTGTTCAGAAGCAACAGTGGAGGTCCCCAATAGATATAAAAGCAATAGGTTTACTATATAGCCCTGCTTAAAAGGACTGCCTGCATATTACCTAACAATAAAATGTAGTAGACACTATAGCCTGTCCTCTGCAAGTAAAAATGTATGTGTGTACTATACTGCTTGCTTGTACCTTCATCTATGGTACCCTTCTCCAGGTAGGGAGTGAGGAAAAGAGGTGAACCCGGGTCGACTCCATTGGGGCGACTGACGCGGAGATGTTTATTGCAGAAAAAAGTGGAGCAGCTCCTGGCGTGTGCAACCTCAAGTGAAAGAAGATAAAGTAACAGGAAGCCAAGAGTTTCTTTAAGAAGCCTGTGGGGATATTATTTACAAATTGTCAATCAAACTGCAAGCGCCAAACCACTCAGATTGGTTCACAAGAGAGAAATATAAAACGTACCCCATGTTTGTGGTGCTCCTAAATTGTTGTGGTTGTTGCGAACAGAGTGGAGTGGGAGATAGAGTCACATGACCAGTGTCAGTGATCATGTGAACTGTCACGTGACTGGCGTTTCTTTAAATCTGTGTTTTTAATTTATATGAAGAAATCACAAAACCCTTTAAAACCTATTGTACGCGAGAAAAAGAAAAAGAAAATACACACAAACCTATATAAGTCTTCAAAAACAATGATCATAAAATACATGAAAATTGTCAAATGTGTTACATCTTAACGTGTTCAAGTACTTTTTTCCTAAAATGTGTCTTTAACTCTCCAAACGCCTTCTTGATACTGTTGTTTCGTGCCAGAACCGTAGACTTGACTATTACCACAGAAGTCTACTCAGCGCCGAGCAGCAGCCGTCCACCAGGGGGCGCACATGTCTTCACTTTGGGGAGGCCGTCGCGTGATGAGGATTATTCACCCGTGAATGAGGTAATAAACGTGATACAGCCTTTTTCCAGTTTCGCCCAAATATGTTCACTGTGTGGCACGTGTCAGTGCTGGTTTTGGTTTTAATTGCCAGTGTCAGAAGGTGTAGGGTCTGGCACTACTCCCTCACAAACTTTCTCTTTAAGAGGCGAGATTCTGCTGCTTGGTCTGTTTATTACACAGCTCGAAACTGGCACATGGGCACCCTGGCTGGGCACAATGGTACGCCCGACACCAGCCTAGCAGCATATTTGAATGAACTACAGTGATGTTGGAGTCTTCATGTTTGCGCCCTCCTCCTACAGCGAATGCGACAGCGTGAGCTCCTGCCGAGGTGAACGCATGCTGTGGATGAAAGGAGGGCACAAGAACCGCTGATTCAGACAATCGACCTGCTATTTGGACCAAATGAGACGTGAACTGGAGCAGTTCGTGGAGGTGTACACGTGAGGGACATCATGGAGGAAGTCCCGGGGACGAGATGCTGTGAGCGCACCTTCACCAAGTAACTGAGCCGTGGAGTGAACACACGGACAGGGATGGCTGCGTCTAGTAACTCCAGCCTCTCTGGTTCATCCCTGTCTTCCGGTAAGAGTTCACGTTGTACTTTAGTGTTTCCAGATTGTCAATATTAACATGGTATTGAAAGCAAATCCTATATCGTTACATAAGTTCTACTCCTGTTTTTCATGCTGACTTGCGATTTATCTAATTCCCATCACCAGTATATCTGCTTCTTAGAGGCTTTTACACTATGCTGAAAATGCTGCTCTTTGATCTTTGGTAATGTGGGCTGTTTGACAGTAGCCAGATGCAGGCAATGGTGGAGCATCAGTCAGTGGACTACACCACTGAAGTCAATACATCTAGTGTGTTGTCCACTACTGAGTAATGAAAAATTCCAACTGTGAATTCCTGGGAAAATTTTGCTGGGTAATAAGTATTAGGGTTAGTTGTTGTCAGCTGTTGAAATACACAGAAACACTTCATAGTTTAATTATTGCTTAACTTTTGTTTGCCAATACATTCATCTTCTGTTGCCACTTTTTGGTGTACAACCCCAATGACAACAGAGGCACTACTGAGAATGAAAAAAAAAACAAAAAACATTTCAGTTGAAAACACAGTTGGTACTTGTTATACTAACTGAATTCAGCTTCAAAGGAGTAAATTAGAGCTACATGGTAAGGCTATATGTTTATTATAGGGTTCAAGGCTTCTGCATAGTTTACATAGACTTGCATTTCTGAGGAACTGTCCATAATAAGTCTAAGGGATCATTCTAGAGCCAATACAAACCACAGTAACCACACTTTTCACAACGCATTATCCTATGTGCGTTTCAGAAGGCACCATATTGACTTTTTTGGACCACTGCTGCTCCAGGGGAAAGTCTTTTCTCTTTGTGGTATTGGAGGGTTGTTATTACCATTGGACTCTCAATATAATTATCAGAAGTTACAAGTTGCGCTGCTGCCAGAGATGGAGTGGTGGATTCGCAAGGGTATTATTATTTTCATGCACAGCTACTTGGCAGTCAAAAACAAACAACATTTGATAAATCTTGTCTACACAAAAATAAGCCAGTTTGTTTTATTGACTATGGTAAGAAATATGAATGTGCTATGAGGCAGGCCAAACTGTAAAAAAGTTTGTATTATGGCATTTATTTGATTTCTTTTAACGATAGAAAAACATGAATTGCAATCTTTCTGAAAAGTAATGCTATTGTGTTTAGACTTGCTTTTTATGTTGAAAAGTATGATTCCAGAGTGCACATTTCAAAAATGAACATTTGACACTGAAAGACTGAAATATGAAGTGTTAAACTAATACATTTCTAGACTGCATGGTTAACACGATTTTTTTTTTTTTTTTTCCATAAACAGAGGATATTCGATTACCTAAATACCTGCAGGCTTTGCTATTTGAGAATTACACCTTCTCAAACTGCAATTTTAATTCAATTGTGAAATATTGTGCAGTCCTAATTTGTCTGTTTAAAAGAAAAAAAAAAGAAATATAATTATGATTTTATGAGTTTGTAAGAAGGTTTAGTCCAGCCACTGAGCCCTGTGTATTTTGTGCCCATTCATAGCTATATTTATTTACATATTTATGGGAGGCTGCAGAATAACAAAGTCAAGACAATGCTTTATTTCTGGCTACATCACTATTGCTAATTTATTGTCACTGCAAAATCTGTGTCTCAAAAAAACAATATTATGGTTCAACCATAACTCAATTAAACTATTGTATCTTGTTACTAAAAATGCAGAAATCAAGTCATGATTTAGATTATAGTTTTCTTTGGCCTTGTCTAATTCATACTGGAACTAAAGTATTGCATCTATATTCTATTCATGCTATAGTCACAGGGGTGTACAACATTCATGTTTTTTGTATACTGTGCAGGCTTATAGGAACAGATCATGCTGACAGTGTTGCAGTCTTATTGTGTGTTTTCTCTTCCTGGATGCTTTGTGGATCATTGGCTGAGTGCTCTCACACATTCTTGGCAGACTCAGACACTGTAGGAGAAGACCAGCGAGCAGCAGCCCATTTACCCGACAGCTTCAGGAAATAATGTAGAGATCCAGAGTGAAAGTATGGCTTCCTCTCCATGCTCCAAATGACTAAATTGGTCGTAGTGGCAGAATAACAGCAATGTATTATAGGCCTGTGAGGCATAAGCCGGTTTACAATCTTTTCCACTTGGTTAATGCTTGTCCTTTTGCACTACATAATCAGCAACAGCACAAAGGGAAGTTTCCAAGTAATTTGGCAATGCTAATAACACAGTAGCCAATCCACAATTACTACAACAGCACAAACCAAAATTACATGTAAAGCAATTTTACATAGAAACAGGACAAAAACATACAGTTAGGGGAGGAAAACTATAGTCGTTAGCATAGGTAAATTGAAAATGTGCCCACACTTGTAGCACCAATACAGTATGAAATGCAATGGCCACATGCTATTCCCAGATGGTGTCTCTGCAGTGAGGTCGACCCATAATCCTCAAACCACAAGCTGCCCATTTATTCTATAATATTTATTCAATGAAGCTAAATCTATCTTAGCGTCACTCCAAATGTCTGCAAAATGATTATTATAAATTATTTGGCAGGTTTTAATCAAAAGCTACATAGTTTCTGAGCTGTATCATTTTGTAGCAGAGAGATTTTATCCCCAAAAGACTGGATAAGACATTAGCTCATGGGAGTTATTCATTAAGCATTCTGTTTGTCCCTAGTGCAAACAGCTGATGGCAATCTTTCTACTTAATTCATTTGAGTAATGAGAGCAACGCAATTAAGAAAGTTGTCTTTAGGGAAGGATGCCTATAGCTGCTGAAGAATGTATTATTGATCAGTTGACATAAAAATCTAATGATCTCTCTGTTGTCCAATGCATAAGTGTATTTATATATGCCAGTGAATCTTAAAGCAGTCAAAGCCCCACTTCCTTTGTTAACACCGCAGCACAATAAGGACATTTGTCATTGAAAGGAATCAAAGAGAATATTTGGCAGCCAGCCACAAAAAATCACATTCTTTAAATAAGCTGCAGTGGAATAAATCTTTTGGACTGTGCAGCAGAGTGGGGAAAATGTGCCAAGACAATAGATGGTCTGAGGTTTGACCAAAGAAATCTATCTTCTTAAAGGTAGGGATGGGCCAGATGACAATTTCAGTTTTCTCATTCATGTACACTTACTTTGGAACTTTATATATATCATTAAGAGTAAAGTTGACTGCACCTTCCGAGAGTTCACACTTAACTGATTGGTTAAATCCACCTGTCACTCATTCAGAACAGGACATGGCTAGTATAATGGGGTTCACCTGGTTTTTGTTAAATTATTTTCATTTTCATTTTTCAGACCAAGATTTAGTTTGTTTTCATACCTTACGGTTTCAACTACTCACTAGTGGTCTTCCTCAGAGTGGTCATTTGATGTTGCTGTGATGTGTCCGGTCAGATGACTTAAACAGGCTGTGGCCCTGTTTTCCTACCAGTGGAGACAGGACAACAGCGCCATCTGCAGTCCGTCTTCTTTGGGACTGTATCCCAGGTGTGTGAGAGTAATAAAGCCTCCTTGTCCCGGTTTAAAGAGAGGACCACATTATGGGCTGGAACAGCAAATCATAGGGACGGAGGATAACAAACATCCTGCTGGATTAAGGAAGCAATTGAAATACAGAAACATGCCCATGGGACTTTAAACTGGGACGAGGGGGCTTGTTTACTTTCACACACCTGGGATACTGTCCTGAAGAAGCTGAACTGCAGATGGCGCTGTCGTCCTGCCTCCACAGGTAGGAAAACAGCACCATGTCAATCAACTGACCAAACACATCACAGCAACTTCACATGACCCCTCTAAGGAAGACTGCTAGTGAGAGGTCAAAACTGTCAGGTATGAAAACAAATAGTTGGTGAGGAAAAGGCATCGTAATTAGTTTTTTGTTTTTTATCACTAATTGGCTTTACTTGAAGGACATAGAGTTCTGCAACATCAAACAGCTTATTTCATCTGCATTTACTGTTACATAAATATGTACTCTTGACTTTTAATTTATGCACTGTCAGGTGAACCTTTTTTATTGCCCAGTGGTCATTTCATTTATGCAACAGGCCACTACAGATGGATTAAGTTTGTCATATGTATAATAACAATGAGCAATGGCATAGAGCTGTTTGGTCTCTATACACTCAACAATCACACTGATACATTCTTAAAAGGCAATCTGTATGTGTGTTTTGCCCTGTGGCACCAAAATAGGGTGCTGCATTAATGTAAATTATGGCCAGATTTATCATGCTGCAAAAATATAACTACCGGTATATGCTTTTCACCAGTGTATCAGAATGTGAAACTGAGAGATGGGTATTGAAATCTAGTCTTAAAACATGTGTGGAGTAATTCAGTGATAAAAATAAATAATGTTACTTTAGTAATTATCATAAATGGCAAATTGTCAAATTTTTATATAGAGCTTTTCCAGGTTCAAAGCACTCAAAGTGCTTTACATCAAGAAACCACTCATCCATTCACACACACATTCATACACCATTGTATACAGTGGTGAGGTAGGTTAAGTGTCTTGCCCAAGGACACAATGACAGCATTCATCTTTGGGAGCTGGAATCACAATGCCAACCTGTGGGTCAGTGGATCTGACCCCTCAACCAATGATATTTATGTTAAGAGTGCAATTCAAACCACCAACCTTCGACCCATACTCTGAAAAATGTGTGTATAATAATCATATGCAGAGCATTTCACCTAATCTTATCATGGTATCATATTTGTGACGTGAATCATTTGCCCAAACTCACCGGTGGATTAAGGCGTGGTAGGTGCCAGAGGGTTAAAGTTTTCTGTTCGAATCATTGCAAAGGAATGAATTTCCTGGATCTACATGAAACAGGATTCTTTGTACCAAAGGAGAGGTGAATTAGCCCTAGCTGCTGGTCTATGTGTGAAATTACAAGCTACGTCAAGATAATGGCAACATTTTTCTACTTTCAAAATAGCACAATATTCATTTATAAACAATTTAGCAATATAGTTGTAAAGGCTGTTTTTTAATACTCCATGCTAAAATATGTCAAAAATGTAACTCAACAAAGTCTCTACTAGTGTTGTCGCGATACTAAAATTTCAAAATTAATTTTGATACTAAGGAATAGACTTGATACTCAATACCAAGTCCGATACCACCATTTTCAATATTAAATCATAGTACTTTCTTTTATATAACCATGTGGCCTTATATCTGTGTAATGTCTCAAGCATTCAGACATGTTCCATAGTGGTCCATGGGCGTATACAAGATTGTGTGTCTTATACTTGTTCTGATACAGCTCACGATCATTCTCAAGTATTCAGGAAAGGTTCATTTTGTGTCCTGTGTATGTTACTTTTTTATTATAGATACTTGCTCAACTGAGTATCTAGTTTCAGTGCAAGTTTTAGTACTGATTAGTGTCTGATTTTTGATACTTTTGACAACCCTAGTCTCAACACATTCTCATTAGCTCTATAAGGTAAAACAAATGTCTGTGTGCTTCATTTAGTTTCCTGCAACGTGGATAATGCATAGCTAATACTGCAGTAACAAGATTTTTACAGTTTTACAGTACTCATTGACCTTACAGCAGGTATAAATTGCTTATGTTTACAGAAAGTTGCACCTGCACAGTGTGAAACCATGTGCATTACTGTAGACATATTATATCATTAACATAAGCATTTTTTTTTTTGTCTTTTTAATGAGCAACTTCTCTTTTGTGTTTTCAGACCCTGAAGATTACCAACCACCCATATGGAAATCCTACTGTGAGTAATTTATTATACTATATTAATATCTAAAAACTGCAGCAAACCCCAAAACGTGACATACATATTTAAAGCTCCTGGCAACATAATCCCAAATCATGCACACATCCCCCAAAATTCCAAAACACACAGAGTAAAATAGGTTATATGCAGGAAAAAGATTTCGCCTCCAAAGTGGTTCAGATAAAATTGGGTCTTTTGAACTCCCACTTCAGTATAATGTGTTTTTACAGTGTAGGAGGAAAAGAGGATGATTCTTCAGATGGAAAGTGTTGCATGTGCTTAAGTAGGGCATGAATATTTTAAATTGAGTTGACAATAGAAGTAGCCTATGATTTAGAGTCAAAAATTTACAATTAATTGCTTTTAAGTAGCCATTTTTAAGTAGCAAGTTTTTCTTAAATAACCGTTTTTGTATTTTTTTTTTGGCAGTGTGGAGGTATTTTTAGACCTTACCATGCTGCAGGAATAGTTGCTGTCCAAATCATGCAGCTTGGATTAAGTTGTGTCCAAAAAACATGAAAATTCACAGCTAGAAGTCTCCCTCCTCCTGTTTAGAGAATCTGCTACAGTTTTTTCTCATTAGTAGTAAAATCACTGTTTATTAAGATACTTTCTGTAGGATTACTACACATCGCCCATTAAAATGTGTTGACAAACCTAAAAACATACAGTGTATCTGATGGTTTCATTGGATCGTTTTTGTGTACTTTGTTGCCAGTTTCAAAATAGAGTAACATTTGGTAAAATATGCTGTGTTGTATTAATGCAATTGGATTAGTAAGGTGATGTATTATGGATTTGAGGTTCCAACAAACTGCAAAAGGGTTTTTAATGGCTAGCAGTAATAATTGTGTGTTGATTGTTTCACCAGTCACAAATCCCTCAAACCACTTTACTTTCTGCTTTATTCATTTACCACTCTATCCTCTATGTATGTAATGTAAAAATGAATTATTAGATTGCCTTTTTTTATGAACAACATTAGTTTTAGTTTATTTTAATCCCACACAGGAGAATTAACAACATTTTTTACAACATAGAACAATTGAAATTCAACAGTTAAAGCAAACGACAGGTCTGAAAAGTAAATAGAAGAAGCTGTGGTTTAAAATTTTCAATTCCCCTCACAATCTAACTCCTTACAAACTGTCACAACAGTACAAAACAACATGCAAACATTAAATATTGATTTAATTGGCCTATTTCTGTTACAGTGTACCAGCTTCAACAGGAGGCTCCAAGACCAAAGAGGGTCACATGTCCACAGGAGGTCAGTACATCAAATTCTATACCTACATTTTCCAATAGATCTTAAAGTCACACTTTTCTGGAGTGGAGTATTGGCCACCTGCTTGCCCCCATAGATATGTTATTATTATGCAGTATGACCTTAAACATATCTGTCGTGCGTTTGGTCTATTACCTTTGTTTTTATTAATCTAAAATACCTGGTAAAAACATGCATTCTTATTGTGGGGATCACCTGGTCACCTGGTCACCTGGTCACCTGTAACTTGGTCTACCAGAATCACCTGCTTTTCCCCCATTGAGACAGATTTAATGCCATACTATGGAATATTCCAGACAAAGCAATGCCATCTAAATGGACAAAAAGAGTTGTGCACCTTCCAGAAAAGCTTCTGCACCTTTAATGTTTAATAATATTTTGAATTGTGCTATATATATGCATAAAGTACAGGCACCACTTTGAAGTCATTCCATTGGCAAACACAGCACACTTCTTGGTTTTATGGGCTATTGTTAGTATAATCGTTATAATTATTAATCATTTTTGAATCAAGGGCTTCAATATTAATAATTAATTTTATTTCCACACTTTATAAAAATTACACTAAACTCCAATCTGCTCATGTGTGAAAAACACTGAGCAGTGAGGCGCCATGTGGACCAGAGTTATCAGTTATTCATTGACACTGAGTAACATAGCCAGGTGTTACAAGTGAAGGCTGCACCTGCATATTTGTGCTCACATGCATCCTAAAAAGGGACTGCAACCTTCAGAACAAGAGCCTTATCAGGTCTCTAAAACAAATATAAAATGATATTGGACTTCCCAGCGGGAAAAAATACAAATGAAACCATAACCTATTTGAAAGCATTACACACAGGCTATTCACTCACCAATGCTGTGAATTGTAGTGATTGGAGGCTGCTGGTGGCATAGAGCACATATGGAGCTGATCTGTGATATGGTGAAGAGGCCTTTATCTTTTACAGCACTCTGAAAACAATTCAAAAAGCAATTTACTGTGGCTTTCACATCTTATTACTGCAGTCAATATGTTTTCTCTGGTCTACAGATGGAGACCCGGCCCAAATACTACGGCAGAGAGTGAGTGTGTGAATTATTGCTGTTTTATGTTTTCATTTCATAATTTATATTTAAGCTAATGTATAGTTTTTCACAGTATCAGACACGCGTAAAAGGCTTAAAAAATGTCTACAGATGCAAATGTAAAGATTAAACCAATAATTATTGCTTTACTGATAACACTGATAAACTATTTTATTCACCAATGTAAGCAACACATTTGGGTTGCCACATGTAATGAGCAGAACCACTGATTTAGCTCCTGCAATGTGGTACCTCTAGTCTTCAATAGAAACTGACAAGCCAACTAGACCAGTGTTAATGATATTGTATGCAACAGAGAATGTGGACCTGGTTTAAGTGGGAATCATTCTATAAGAAGACATTAAAAAATGCTTTAACACGTTATTTTTTTCTTTAGATTTCATGGTATCATATCTCGGGAATATGCCGACGAGCTGTTGGGGGGAGTGGAGGGAGCTTACCTCATCAGAGAGAGTCAAAGACAGCCAGGGACTTACACCTTGGCTTTAAGGTACGGGTCTGTTCATGATATTGTGTTTTTTTTGCCTGACCAGTCAGCTCTTTCTACATTCTGTTCAAACTTATAAGGGTCTGGAACCAAACCATAGAGGGTGACATACCACCGTCCTAACTTGGGTCCAACCACAGCCACTAATTTGTATCAAGTGACACTCAAATGCTAAAGACATCTCCTCCTGAAAATTCTCATAAAATATAAAAGTTATTTTACCTGAGATAAGTAACGCCTTGCTCAGATTACACACAGTCCAGCTGTTTTGTTCCTGTTTTGTTGCGGTGTGACACTCACACCAGGACCAGAGCTCTACTGTACTGTTAAAACATGTGGTCTTGCACATGTAGCTTCAAAGATGGTATAACTATAACATATATATATTTATTAAGGGAAAAGGTTTGTGGTGGGCTCCAGTGTCTGGAAAAAAAAAACTCCAAACTGAAAGAATCTGCAGCGCCGCGGCACCTCCGCCGGCACCACCAGATTGCAAAGAGTGTGGCCTGAGCCCCTCTCGCTACTTTGAATTATATGGAATACTTGTGGCTGCCCGACAGGAGCAGCATCGCGTGCAGTCTGAGCCTGGGCTAACAGGTTGGTGCTTCCATTGTTCATTCTGCAGACATCTGCGCTGTTTCTTAGTAGTCGTCTGTATTATTTTTCACCCTCTTTTACGTGTAAGCTGACATGTTTGTTTTGACACAAATGGACCATGCGTCTCTCAGATTGACTGATCTGTCAGTCACGCCCCAACTCAAATACAGGACAAGATACGGTTCCAGACCCACTCTTCTTTGTAAAGTTTTGTCAAAGCATGATGTTCTAGCTGGCCAGGTATGTAGTTTGTAGTAGTAGGCCAATCACGGTCATTATCGAAGTTCAACTAATGGCCCAAGATTAACTATATTTTGGGGTTCAAAATCCCTGTAACAACAAGCTGAGCTGTAGACGTTTGAATTATTTGCAAACCTTTGATTCATTGGAGATTTTACAGATAGATGTTTTCTGAAGTACATTGTGCTACATTGTGCTATCTATTTATTACAGCTCATGTTGCATTGGATTCATGTAGCCAATATCAGAACACCCAAAGAACTCTACAAGTTCAAATAATAGTTAATTTAGAAAACCCTTTACTGACATTATTATGCTGTAGGACCTTTTCTAGTGCTGTTGTATTTACATATAATCAATATTATTATTTATTACAATATTTTTCACAACATTGTGTATCAAATATTGTTATGAGAGTGTATTTTTCAGAGTTTAAAAAAACCCTTGTGTTTCTCTGTGCAGGTTTGGGCATCAGTCACTCAACTACAGGTTATTCTACGATGGGAAGCACTTTGTTGGGGAGAAAAGGTTTGAATCGGTGCATGACCTTGTAACAGATGCTTTGATTACTCTGTACATCGAGACGAGGGCGGCAGAGTATATCGCCAAAATGACCACCAACCCCATCTACGAACACCTGGGCTACACGTCGCTGCTCAAAGACAAGACAGTGCACAGACTGAGCCGGGCCCGCACAGAACAACGGCGTGTCACTTTCCAAAGGGATGAAAAGGTGTGGGTTTTTTTGGTTTTTTTGTACAATTAAACAATAGAACAATTTTTCCCCAGTCATATTTAAGTGTGCACAAACTTAACTTTGTTGCTTGTTTTCATGGAGATAAATACAGTATATGCAATTATATACTATGGAATATTTCAGGCAAAGCATTAACATCTCCATGCAAACAAGCAGGCCCTACACCAGAAAAGTTTCATAATGCACCTGCCGGGGATACTAAACATATACATATAGGTAATGGAAAATAATCACGTAGGTGAATCACAATTTTCGTTTCCAAATTTTCTAAGCTTGTGTTTTAGTTAGTGTACTTTTTTTTCTAGAGAACGACAAAAACATTTAGACCAAAACACAGGCAGGGACTGGCACACTTGAGGACCTTCGTGTAAAACCCTTTCACTCGGCTGAGCTTAGATGGGGCTCGGAGTGTGATTTGCCCTGGCGGCCTCTGGGTGTGGTCACAGCTGCCTGGGCTGGTTGGCTCAGTAATATCTGATGATGATGAGGATGATTATGATGATGATGATGACCAATGAGACCTGCAGGGATATGTTCTGCAGACTATGGTGGCACTTACTGTAATATTCAAACAGGAAATGTTTTACATTGTGCATTTACAATTTGTGGAGTAAAAATGCCACTTTCCTGCCTACATTTAATATTTTAGCTGTTTGTTCTCTGAAAAATATCCCTGTTTATGACACATGCAAACAAGAAGCAAGGAAGTATGATAGTATAAAGGAGGCCAAGGAGAACAAACTGTCTTTCTTAGATTGTGAAGTAACTATAGGAGAGGACCGATGTCTTTAGGAAGGCCACAGACAGACAGAAACTGGTTCACCCAAAGGACAAAACCCCAAGCCATAAACAAAGTAATGTAGTCTACTCCATTCAATGTAGTGAAGAAAGTAAGACTAAGAAACTTAGCAGCCACTCCATAAGAGGATGTACCAACAATGGCGCGAGAGCTCCTCTGGATCCCAGTCCGCCGTCGGCCGTCAGATCTTAGCCAGAGAAAATAAATGGTTTGAGAGGGGAGTTAAAGAAGCTATTTTTGTTAGGAAAGACAATCCTTCCTTAAACAGTAATGGCGGCCTGAGACATCATCTCTCACAGGTCTACGATTCCATCCTCAGACCCCAAGCAAACAGAAACAAAAGAGAACAATAGGGGGCCATTAAAGGTTGAATAGGGTCGTTAAGGCTGAAACTGGAGACAATAGCTGTTTACAGTTTCAGTATAGTTAGCCCCTCCCTTCAGATAGATATAAGGCAGTGTCCACCAGCAATCTGACCAGAACTGAAGAAGCAGCTTGGATGAGCACTCCTTCAATGATTTGTCCAGTTGGCAGATTTAAATTTCATCTTTTGCTATGGATCAGACCGGGACAACTGAGGGATTACACAGAAATGATAGTATGTATAATTTCTATCATGTCATTCATGTTTGTTGACTATAAAATGGGACATACTGCTCTTATCAGACACCAAATAACACAGTTATTAAATTAGTGCCTGTGGGTCAATAAAGTGTCGGTTCTCTACTAGTCAGAGAGGAAATAGACTGCAGTAGATTGTTTTAGAGAAAGAACTAACCTACCACTAGATGGCATCATTAAGCCTTTTCTACATATCCATTAACGGCACAGATTAGATCTATCCTGGTTGTGTCCTCATTGCAGTTTTCAGTCATGTTTTATTGCTAACGTCATTGCTAGCGTTATTGCTGGTGGGATATTTTGTCCTCAGAGCGCTTTGTGTCACTGTGACATTGACACGCTCCCGACAGCCCTGTCAGCACAAGTCACCCCAGACATTTCAGATTTCACTTTGTTTTGTAACAGGATATAGACACTTACCAACTGACTGCATTCCTGCTGTTGTTGTTCAGGTAAAACTGACCCTGAAAATTAGGGCTGTGTGCAGTTAATCACATTTTAATCGACATCAAAGATTCAGTTATTTTTAATAAGATAAGCATGTGGTCTGGAGCAGCGTTCTGTATTTTTTGTATTAAAATGGCAGTCGGCACTGTTTATACTTGGGGAACAATATTGAAAGACATTTTGAAATTAAATCAAATTAAATGTTGAATTTACTGTTGAGTTTTCAGGCTTTGTCACTTGTAAATTTCCTCCTTTATTTCCACTTTCTTGTTTTTTCACATGAGTGAGTCAGCTTTGTTAGATAGTGCTTGGCTGTCGCCCACTTCACAAATAATGTGAGAAACATGTGTATTTTACCCCAAAGCACTCTCCCAACAGACAATAATCCAACTTGAATTTGTTAGTACTTTAGCTGTTTTTATTAGCCACTCCTCAGGACATTAGACATCCTGTGCACTTGTCTATATTCTCCTTATGTTTATTATGTACAGTACAAGCCTCAAGTAATGGTATTTTTTAATACAGTATATATTTTAATTCACCCATAACTTCTGTAGAATTCTCCCTGGCTATCCATGACTTTCAGAGACATGAAGAATTCTCACTGTTGCCCTAACAATGAACAACAATCAATATTCTGTCTTGTGTTGTGAACATTCAAAAGTTCTCCAAGTGAAATTTACAAACAGGAAATTGAAACATAGATTTTTGTATACAGATTAAAAAAAAAAAAAAAATTAAACAAAGCAGCAAATCCTTCCATTTACAGACAAATAGATCCTTTATCAGAAACTATTATACATGTATTCCATTGGATACACATTATGGCATTTACTCTTTTTGTTCAGGGTTTTGTATTTTGTTTATAATGACAGTAGTTGTCTTCTGCTATCATACTTTGTCTTTGCTCACTATTATATTTCCTCAGACCCTGCTCAGCTGTGTGGGCAGAAAGGCCCACTGGAATAAAAGGGCCAAGACACTGAAAAGAAAGCAGAGATTGTGGTTTGACCGCCTTTTGTGCTTTCTAGGGAGATCTCTTTAAAGCACCAAGAAGCCATCTGCCCATAGACAAAGGCCCCCGCCCTCACAGAGCAGAAATATCTCAATGCTTTATTCCTTGTCTGTCCCCTCAGACTTAGAGACCCAGCTCAACTGTGAGGCTTGGTATGTGTACAGCTTTTTAAAGAACAATGACAAATAGTTTCACCTGTGCTGTCACTTCTACGTGGCACAAACTTGACTAAATATGAATGCTGTCCATAAAGTAGGGATGGCAAGTTTATTTGGTTTATCATTAAGCAAGATTATTCAAGTTATAATATAAGTGTAAACAAAACCAAAAAAACAAAACTATTTTAACTTTGTAATGAGCAAAGTAAACCTAAATGAAACAAGCTGTTTTTTCTCTCACTACTAAAGTCACATTAATATTATTTTGTAATTAAGAAAGTTTGATTTTATAAAGCTGTATTTATTTGAGAAATAATTATCTATAATGAAATGAAAGAAAATTAAGGATTTCACTCTTCTTTGGTCATGGTGTCAATACTAGTGAATGAATAATTGTGAAATTGTGATGTTTATTCTCACAATTGTGACCGCAAAATGTAATATCATGACATTCCTATACTCGAGTAGTACAGAATTATCATGTGTACAACTAATAAACTAGTAATTATAAATATTTCACTTTAAATATCTTTACATTTTAGAATTTGCACCATTTCATCTTGAGAAACCTCATTGTGAATGCTCTATACGCTTCTCTAAACTGACTTTTGTTGCCATTTGTGAATGCCATACCACTGCCATTTGCTTTTTAGGAAGCTGTAAATTAGAGACAGAACATATGATAAACATAGCAACAGCCCCCTACAGACTTCAAAGACTCCGAATAAGCCTCTCATCAAGAATGAATGTGGATTTGGCCAGGATTATTGCCTGTGTAAGGATTGTAGATTAATTTGCCCCAGTCCCAGTTGAGGGTGGGATATTGGTTCTTTCGGGGAGATGTGATTGGCAGGGGTGGTCTGCAGTCAGTGTCTAGTGGGTCCAGTGTGGGCGTCAGTGCAGGGAAATTCCACTGAGAAAACATGGCATAGCTGGAGGTCAAGATCTATTTGAATTACAAGGACAGAGGCATGTCAGATATGTCACTCCACTGCAGAGAGTCAGTGTTTGGAGAGAGAGAGCACTTAGAGCAGAGTATTATGTCCGGTTAACTGAGGAGGAGTGTGTCCGGAAGGCAGAGTTCTAATGGGAGTGCACACTGGGCTATAAGAGGGGCGTTCGCTCTATTGATCCTGCTTTAAAAAACTGTTGAGCTGTGCAGAGCAGTCCTGACAAAACTCTCTGTGGCCCCTCCCATAAGACCATGCTCTCTCTCTCTCTCTCTCTCTCTCTCTCTCTGCTGCTCTCTCCCTCTCTCCCCTCTCCCTCTCTCCCCTCGCCCTCTCTCTCTGTGGATGTGTGAAAGAGGAGCATTGTGAGGCACACTCCTGCCCTCAGGCCGCCCCTTCTGCTCCATTGGCCCCCTCTGCTGTGTCCAGTTTGAGAGCAGAGCAAATGCAAAGCCATCCCTGGACAGGCTGTCAGCGGACACTGTCCCGGGTTAAAGGGGACTGGAGTTTGTCTTTACTGTTTGTTCATTTGTTTTAGTTGCATATTTACTCCAGAAGACATGGTCAGTATGTGGGAAGCGGAACAGTTTGCCTTGGAGGGAGAGCTGATTTCTCATAGGATCAAAAGACACGAGAGAAAGCGACAGGAGCTCCTGGCCCTAGCTCTGGGAATCAAACTCGGGGGCAAAGGAAACATTTTGTGGAAGCCTATTAAACTGTTGGCCTCCTGTCCACAGATAACATCCCCTGTGGTGCGCAAGACTGCACTTAAAGATGCTCCAGAGAAGCAGTGTTCTTATGAGAAGATCCACAACTTTAAGGTAAGAGAGCTGTGGATTAGATTTTATATGTACCGGTAATCAACAGTCAACAGCAAGTCATATATTGTCACATATTGTCATCTCAATAGCGTGATGGTCTGTAATGGGGACATATACAGCTGATCCTGTGATGCACTAAGCCTAACTAATGGACAAACATTTTAAAAAGCCATTAATAGAAGAAAACATTGATTCAAATTGATCCTGAAGCTCACTGATCTGAAAGTTACAGAGTAAAACACAAACAAACACGCAAACACACAAACATTTATAAGAGTGTATTTTAAGTACAGTACACACAGGATAAAGCCATAATTATCCCTGGGGGAGCCTATGCATTCTTTCAGCTTAGCTTTGGTTTCAGTTACAAGTTCATAATAACCACACGCCCTTTGTGTGCTTACTTTGTGGAAGTGTACAAAAAGGCTCCATCTGCCAGCTGCTGTGGCTGCATGGCCTCTTCACTCACCAGTCATCCAAAGGCTTTTGAACTAGTCTCAGGTGTGTGTATGTGTGTGTGCGTGTGCAGGTGTAGTTCTGTCTTATCCGCGCTCATATGGTGTACATCTGTTATTTTGACTCCGGGCCTTCCCTCTGTGGATTCATGCTCATATCTGATTGCCCAGAAGCAGATGCCAGACACACTATAGTAAATCCTTTAATGAACATCTTAAATACAAATACTCTCATTTGGTTAGGGCTTTGTCATCTTAAACTCTGGCTCTAAACTCTGAAAATAGATCCTTTAAAGTTATCAGTGTTTGTATCCACAGGTGCACACGTTCAGAGGGCCACACTGGTGTGAATACTGTGCCAACTTCATGTGGGGTCTTATTGCTCAAGGCGTCCGCTGCTCTGGTAAGTTTTTAAACAATTTTACACTTATGCAAGAAATGTCATGGTTTACATAAGTGACATATGCACGATCTGTAGCTAATTGTCATGCTTTGTTAAATCGCCCTTAGTTTGATCTCAAAGTTTTTCCACAAATTAAGTGCCCTCATGCTGGAAAATAACATTACAGTTAACTTAGTAATTGCATTTAGTTCTGATTCTATAACATAGCACATTATTACACACTGAACAAAACTATACTAAAATAAAATACTTTGTAGAGGCCCCTTCAGTCACAAGACTCAGTAACTACAGTTCACATTGGTGGACTCAGCGGCTTGTTCCTTAACAGTGTGTTTGTTGTTGAGACATTTACCATGCTGATAAGCCAGAGGCAAACAGCGCTATCATCAGACACCTCATGTGCCATGGGAACCAAGGGATATCTCTTTGTCCTTTTGTAGTCGGAACAGGTCTTTATTTATTCTTATCTTAAGATTTGAATGAGAGTTGAATAATCTCAGTGCATTCTAATGATATATGGTTAAAGATGGACAAAAGCTTAGATATTTTTCATGTCTCACAGGAAGCCGTCTGCAAACTTCAAGTGACTAAAAGTACAACATGAAAAGCCAGGCCACTATTGCCACGATGTCCTCTGTTATCTGTGTGAGCCAGTGGAGTTAAGATGTGTCTATGCTGCCTGACACTGCTGTTTATCACTGACTCAAAAAACCTTTTCAAAGTGCTTTAAGCCTGCTGTGTTGGAAATGTTATCACTTAGAGACACTCTCTCTCCTCCCCCTCTCTGTCCACCCCCTACCTCTCTCTCCCTCTCTCTTTTTCTCAATCTTCCTTTCCTGACCTTTCTCCCTCCATCACCCCCTCCTTCTCTCTTTCTTTCTCTTTCTTTCTCTGTCTCTCTCAATATTTCTTTCACAACCTTTCTCGCTCCATCACCCCCTCCCTCTCTCTTCCTTTCTGTACATCCATTCTTCCATCCATTCATTCCTCCTTCTCTCTCTTTACAAGACTGTGGGCTGAATGTACACAAACAATGCTCCAAACTGGTGCCCAGCGACTGCCAGCCAGACCTGCGCAGGATTAAAAAAGTCTTCAGCTGTGACCTCACCACTCTTGTCAAAGCTCACAACACAACACGACCAATGGTGGTAGACATGTGCATACGCGAAATAGAATTTAGAGGTAAGCCCATTTAAAATTATTATAATATTTTACACTGAAATTAAGGGCTTTGTTCTGAAGTGGTTTGAAGAAACAAGTGCATGCTATAAAAACAAAATATGCATCAAGGAATAGGCAAGAAAAACACAAAACATTATAATTACACATCAAATTATATATTGCATATAAAAGATGCACTGACTTGCTTGTCTCCATGGAGATGTTCCACAGTTTGGCATTAGCCTTATCTGACTCAGTTCAGACAAGCAGGTGGCACCAGGACACAGGTCAGATCTGTGGAGAGGAAAACCCTTCTCACTATAAGAATGTATGTTTTTCTGTGTACTTTTGAGCAATGAAATCACTTTAAATACATGCTGGATAACTACATTTGCTGCCTCCAACCATAGAAGTGAAAATGTAATATAGAAAATACTTAAGTTTAAATTTAATTGAACCTATGGTTGAAATGACTGACTTTCATGTTTTGTTTCAGGTATGAAATCTGAAGGTCTCTATCGAGTTTCTGGCTTTTCTGAACACATAGAAGATGCACGACTCACCTTTGATCGAGGTTTGTTCTTATCACAGTTCTCTCTATGTGTGATCATACTTACACATTTACACATTGCTGTAAAGCTTTTGCTCAAAAACCTTTAATACTAAAATGTCATATATACATAAAATAATGTATTTCTGTGTAATAGTCTTGACTTTTTGTTTTATTTTGTATTATACAGATGGCGACAAGGCTGATATCAGTGCCAGTGTTTTTGCAGACATCAACATCATTGCTGGGGTTTTAAAGTTGTACTTAAGAGACCTACCCATTCCTATCATCACATTTGATTTATACTCCAAATTTATTCAGTCTGCAAGTAAGAGCCTTTACTTTGTGTAATCATTATGGTAACTTTTTAAAAAGGTTTTGTACTAATTATATAAAAAAAAAAAACAGAGATTCCAGATTCTGAGTCTCGACTGGAGGCCATTCATGAAGCTCTTCTCCAGTTGCCACCTGCCCACTATGAGACGTTACGTTACCTGATGGCTCATCTCAAGAGGTAAGTAAAAATCTCATTAGATATATATTTAGCAAACAAAAACTGTGCTGAAATGTACTTTTGAATCTCATTTTGCAGGGTAACAATGTTTGAAAAGGACAATTTAATGAATGCAGAGAACCTGGGTATTGTCTTTGGTCCAACTCTTATGCAACCTCCAGAACTGAATGCGTTGACGACACTGAACGACATGAGACAGCAGAAGTTAGTGGTGCAGCTTATGATTGAGAACGAAGATGTCTTGTTTTAATGACTCAAAAACATGATGGAGGATTATTTATTCTATAGAAAAGTATGAGTTAGATTTTTCCTAACATTCTTGTTTTTGTTGTTGACGGTGTTGCTGTATTAGGTGAGTTTTCAGAACATAAAAAAATACATTTTTTACTGTTCCCTCCAGTTTTGCATGGAGGACCATCACTACCTGCTGTAGATGGTCTAAATGACAAAGCTGTGAGAATTTTCTACAGATAATCTCCCGTGTGCACATATTTGTCACAGTTTAAAATGACAACAAAGCAAAACATTTTAACAAAGGAAATAGATAATCTAAATATGAATATAATGGTCTGTACAGACGCAAGTGGACACTCATGAAGCACTTTTAGTAACTGTATATTGTGTATATATGAATGATGTAAATATTTTTACTTTTTATTGTTATGTTTTTTTGTCACTACAATATGTATATTAAGAATGAACCTTGAATAATGTAGATGTGTCTAAATGGTACCATGAGAAGACCCTAAGTGCTGTCCATTTTATTTTTGTGCTTAATGTTGGAGTAATGTGGATTAAATACTGGTTATTTCAATTCACAATATGACGTGATTCAGTATTAGTCCTCTGACTTTTTTCTTATGACAACCTTAATAGAATGTTATGCAGCCACTGGAGTTTGGCCGTATAAGAGAACAGGGATATTGATTTAACTGCTTTAATGTTTAATTTGAAACTTATTTGAATGCTCAAACAGTACAAGACATGTTATGTTATCAGCCACATGCTGACAAATGCACCAAATAGGCCTGTGCTAAATTTAATGGAGGACAGTGCCCTCTTGTGCTTGATGTAGGAAAATAATTTGCTTTTATAAACTTTATTTTATGTCAAGGCAAAATTGTCAAGATACAGATACAGAATAAATTAGTAAAAAAAAAAAGCTGAAGTAAAATTTCACATCCTGAAAATAAAATTATAAAAAATGTAAACAGAATACTGTTGGTGGTGAATGTTTTAGTTATAGCTCATCGTGTTGATATGTGAACTCTCGTGCAGATATGAACCCATCTTTATCTTCGTCCTCATTTTTGAAGATGTCCTCCACCATGGAGTCATGTTCTGTGTCATTTGGCGAGTATCCATGTTTCTCAAATTCTTTCTTCAAGTAATCTTTGACCTGGAGAGGATAAAGCAGAATTAGCAACAAAACAAGAAAAAACACCACATATAAACACGCACTGAATATAGGCTTATTAAAAACAAACCTCTTTTCTGCAAAGCTTCCAGTCATTATTGAGATCCATCAGCTGAAAAGACTCATGAGATCTGGGGCCATTTCTAATCTCCATAAGTTCAATGTCAAAAATTAATGTACTACTTGGAGGGATTTTACCTGAAAGAAAACAATGTACATTATTTCTGGTGTTTTTAATGCTTCAGTTTTCTCTAACCTCTATATGGCCTTATTACTTATGTGCACACCCACCTTTGCCTTCCTTTCCATAGGCCAGTGCAGGAGGAACGGTGAGCTTCCTGCGCTCTCCTGTGCACATCTCCCGCAGTCCTTTATCCCATCCTTTGATGACTTCCCTGATGCCAAGAGTGAACCATACAGGGTTTTTATCACCTTGGGTGCGACTGAAAACAAACACATACTTTGTCAACATATATATAGGTTAATTAGGGCTAAGAAGGTTAAATCAGAGCAAATCAGTCTTCTGCTAAATTAGGTTAACTTGCAAGTTACATTGACAACATAGGCCAGTAGCATTGTTGTTATGTCCAATTACCTGGAGTGAAACATCGTCCCGTTACTTTCCAAATATCCCTCGTAATGGACTAAAAGCATGTCTCCATACTTCGTCTTACGGTAACACATGAACGGTTTGTGCAAAACTTCTATATTAACTTCTGGCTCAGGCAATTTTCCCCCTGAAACTAAGGCAAATAACGAAGGAAGCAGGACCGACACACAAAAAAGTATCATAATGAAAAACCATATAGTGCGCACTAAACGCTGTACCTAAATACCTTTGCTCTTCTACACATGCCTTGGCTAAAGCTGGAATGCTAAATACGTGGCAACAAAGTTGAGCAGAGGAGCGCCACTAAAGCAGCTGTTTGTCTTTCTCAGTCTGTGATTGGATAAGGAAATGTTAAGCCACGCCTTAAACCATGTGCTGCGTCTTCTGATTGGTGAAGCAGTATCTCAATCATTGCCCATCATCCAGTCCATACTGTTGGCTGACTACAACCATGGCTACAACATACAGGCCTATACTTTATATAGTCTATGGTCCATAGCCTATAATCAGTGGTGGCAAGTAGTATGTTTACAAAAATATAGGATATAAAAATAGCCTAAATGATAAAAGAAATAGAACATCTGCTTGCAAACTGCAAATAGCTTACATATAATAGGCCTAACTTGTTTTCAAATTTAAAGATCCACCTAATCACCTAAGCAGACTATGGTGTGCAGTGAAGATAAGCACAACACCAATTAAATAGACCTAAAAAGGTTAGAATGAATAACAAAACAACAAAAACAAGCAATTTTATGTGCAAGTTACCCTATGTCTCAATTGTTTATTGTGTATAAAATGTCAATGCACAGTGTAGTATCACATTTTTTTAGCTATACTTAAATATTTATATATTTATATATATATATATATATATATATATATATATATATATATATATATATATATATATATATATATATATAGCCCTACGGTTTGACTGAAGTACAGCACAGACAATACACAGATACATTGTTTTTCATTGTGTTTTGTGGAATCAGGTTTGCAGCACTTGAGCCTGAGGTACAAATCTCATTTCTCGAGCCAGAGGAATGTTCATGATGGTATAAGCCAAGGTAAGCTTTTATCCAGACATCTGAACAGACTAATTGTCTTAATGTAATTTAACAAGAAATACATTGAGCTAACAAAGTTACCTCACCACATCTGATGCAGCTCTAGATATAGGCCTTAGTGATGCATCTCCACATCTGCCTGGAGACTATTCCGAGGAACACATGGATATATGTCAGTGTATTCAAATAGTTTTGTATTGCACGTTTTGTAATATGGGTCATGGCCAACAGACAACAGCACCATAATAACAAAACCATAGGCCTAATCTCCACCAAAGTACGCCTATCCGCAGAGTCCCCCAGTGTTGATTAAATTTCTGAGTAGATAATTTAATCATGTGTGCCTAAAAGCTGACAATTTTCTATACAGGCTATGATATGAGCTATATGATCTCTCTTTTTTATTCAAAATGAACTGAAAGTCTTTACTTCACCCACCCTTCCTGAATCCATTAGATGAAAGATGTTTGTGTAATCCCTCAGTCGCCCAGGTATGATCCATAGGAAAAGAAAAATTCAATTCTGTCAAGTTTTAGATTGGTACATTCTCTTATGGAGTGGCTGTTTTGTTTCTCCAATAACACTCACTGCAGTCTTCACTACACTCAATGGACTAGACCACATTGCTTTGTTTGTGGCTTGGGGTTTTGTCTGTTGGGTGAACCAGTTTCTGTCTTAAAGTGTTTGTAGGTTTGAAATAGACTGGGATTTCATGCTGTCTATATTTCAAATCTTACAAACAGTTTAATCTCAAAGCCACTAACCAGTTTTTAAAAGATAGAGAGGTAAGTCTACAGATTTTAACCAAAGTAAAGAGATGGTTTTAGAATTTTTGGAAGCTTTTTGTTAGGAAACACAATCTATCTTTGAACAGGAATGGGAGGCTTAAACATCATTTATCCTCTATTTATAACTCCATCACTAAATAGTTTTTCACCTAAATCAAAACAAGGAAATCAATAGTGTTAGCCAGTGTGCTAATAGGTGTGCTAATAGGTTTGAGAGCACCCATTTGGAGGCTGAACTCAGGAACAGGTCACGCTTAGGAGTATTTCAATAGACCTAGCTAACAAATAGAAGCTGTATACAAGTAGGTGTGTTAGTTTCAGTGTAGTTAGCTCCTCCCTCTAGATACATATATAAAGCAGTGTTAATTAGCAATCTGACCAGAATTGAAGAATCCTCTTGGATGAGCAGCGAAACGTCTTCACTGTAAAACTTTAATCCACTTGACAGACCTGAATTTGTCTTTTCCCATCAGATAAAAGCGTTTGGTGAAAGTGGGAGGGCTACGCAAAGCTTCTCCTGTTTTTACGTAAGGACGTATCCACTACGCGCTTTACGCACTTTTCTTTGCCTTGCGTGAACCAAAGCTGTGGACGTTACTCCAGCAAAAATGCACTAGAGCCCAATGGAGTCTCTGCAATCAGCTGTGAATCATACCATATTATGATAAACAAGTGATGACCGTCGAAAAACAGACTTAAACAATGGAAGGAATGCTTTATAAATGGACGAATTACATAAGTGGTAAGTTACTGCGTAGTTGTAATGCTTATCTGGTCCTAATACTCTCTCTTTCAAGAGGCTAGCTAGCATGACCGCGTTATAAGCCCACAGGAGTTTGTTACAGCATTAATACACAACGCAGACAATCACAAGCTAACGTTAGCCTGCATCTACTGTTTTGTCTATGATTTAACGATGTATTGGGCCTTTTATAGGCAAAATAACTTAAAAACAAAGCCAACAAAAGAATCTGACGTTGTGCCTCCGCTGTCTGTGGCTGTAATCTCACTTAACAGCTGATTAGTAGCTGCCAACATTGCTCTTGACTTTACGTAGGAATTGTTAACTCTTTGTGTTGTCACTTATTACTCAATTAGTATTACGTGATCTTATGTGGCTTTAACTGTACAATAAGGTTGCAGTTATGTATAAACTTGTGTGATTTTAGGTTGGCAGCCCCGCTGGTTTGTGCTTGAAGGAGGAACTCTGTCCTATTATGACTCCCAAGAGGATGCCTGGAAAGGATGTAAAGGCAGCATTAAAATTTCTGTTTGTGAAATTCAAGGTTTGCATTCATGACATTTATTGGTTTATGAACGTACTTAACGTAAATAATATAATCTAATATTTGTATACTGTCTTTTGTAGTTCATTCCACAGACTCCACACGGGTTGACCTGACTATACCAGGAGAGCAGTATTTTTACTTGCGTGCTCTTAATGCAGCAGAAAGGCAAAAATGGCTGGTGGCACTGGGAACAGCAAAAGCTTGCCTTACCGATAACCGAACAAAGAGGGAAAAAGGTGAGTTATTCTTTATAACTTAAGCTTAGCCTAGTTACTTATATTAATGACATTCAATGTGTGTATTGTCTGTTGTACAGAGCTGCAGGAGAATACAGAGGCACTAAAAACTAAGATGTCAGAACTCCGGTTATACTGTGACCTGTTACTGCAACAAGTAAACAAAATCAAGGACAGTGACGAGTTTGGAAATCCAGCTGAGGTAAGTTAGAAATTTGTATGAACTTGTGAAATATGAGAAGCAGCTGGTGATCTAGAATAACAGGAAACCCATAAATGAAAATAAGGCCGAAGGACCTCTGTTTTTACACCACAGATTCATATATACTTGTCTCTACCCTTTAATATTTCATTTTACATGTTTTCAAGATGAACGCTTGCAAATGTTTCACAAAGGTTTGTTTGTCCTTTTAAGACTGGCCTGGACACAGGAGACATGGTTAAATCTACTTGCACAACATTTTTGAAGACATTAGAAGAGTGCATGCAGATAGCAAACCGTACTTTCAACACAGATATGGCCACACAAAGCCCACCAGGATCTCCTCCTGTAGCAGCTATTAAACCACAGAAGGTAAGTGCTCTGTACCACAACAAAATAATAAGAAAATAAGTAAAACACGTCGAACTTATTTCTTCCCCACAGATTAGGCCTATCAACCATTTAAAGCAAAACCTTGGAGACAAGTAGGTTTTCTTTGCTGTTAACATTTGCTGTTGTCTGTGAATTTTATAATGCATTTAAACTATTCTGTATGTATAATTCTAGATGGAGAGACTTGCCAGAATCCCCAGGAGGAACAAGCGTGCATGACAACCAGAGTGTCGACTCGGGACCAGAGGGACTAGATGAACCTGAAACAGCTGGAAACTCTCCTCCCCCTTCAGGTAATGCTCCCCTGATTCTATTCTTTTTTTCATTACATAACATACAATTATATTATATATATATATATACATACATATATAATATAATATATGTATATATATATTATATATACAATTATGTAATATTTTATTATAGTTTAAGGCTTCAGCTACAAATCAGTTCCATTTATTCTCTATTGGGTTAGGACAGGGAGAGTTAATTAACTGCCTACTCTACCGTCCTTCTAACTAAGTTAAATCAAGACTCTGGTTTGTGTCCGAAAGGCTTAAGTGTCCAAACCCTAAGTTATCTGGAGCTTCCAGAAACCAGTTCTGCATGGCTAAGGTATTTTTCTATGCCCAAATGTGCATGACTTACATATGTGTTTGCCTAATCCTGCAGACAATGAGGCAGCTAACAACAACAGCTCAAATGACAAGGAGCAAGAAGACACTCCTAAGAATAGCTCAGAGGGCGAGTGCGATGATCGGGCAGCTGTGATCAGTGAGAGTGACGCTGAGTGGAGGAATGAGCAGAAGCACAAAGAGGACCAGAGCCCGGAGCACGACAACAACAACAGGGTCACCAGCCATAAACAGGAAGATGTCACCGACCCAGAAGGAAACCAACTGCAGGATGCAGATGAGAGCGAGGACTTGGAGCAGGTGGAGACCTTCTTCAGCACAATGAGTCACAGGTACGACAATGCCCCTGTGGAGAGTCATATCCTCTAATGTCCCGTCAGCTGTCCGCTACTGTCGGCAACTGATCTCAACTTAGATGATACACCACTTTGAGCTTGTAGTAAAGTTGTAAACATGCACAGCTACTGTTTCAGTGGACCAAACGTGTATGTATCAATCAAAAATAATTTATTAGTAACATTTATTACTGTAAAAATAAGTGTTTTATATAGTGTTTTCTTTTTGATCACATTACACAGAGAGACCCTCAACTAATACTGGTTTGTAAAGTTTTTATGTCAAATTATCTCTTTTTTATTGTAGACAAACTTGTTTTTTGAGAGTGTTTCTTTGTTGGTGTAAAACAAAATAACTAATATTTAGTTACTACTACAAAACTGTATTGTCTAGTATTCATTTTTAGAGCTAAATAAATTGAAGTGTTTTGCTATAGACCCACTCTGTCAGGTTGTTGCATGCTATTTTCCTCTTGCTTTGTTTTCAATGTCTGTATCTTTTTGTTATGCAGTTTGCTTTACAAATAAAATGGTTCACTTCAATCTAATATCTGCCCTGTTTGAATCTTTTTTGTAGATTTAGTGATATAAACCTGGACGACGACAATGGTATCCCAACACAAGAGTTTTTGGACTCATGCTATGCAATAGTACCAGTATTAGGTAGGCTGATATTTTCAGTAGCTCCTCTTTATTTTATCTTTTTCTTTAATGCTCATTATATTTTCCATTGACTCCACTTGTCCTGTCCTATGCATGTAACAGGTGAAGGGAACCATGCATCTTTTCTTTCTTCTCTTCTTATTAAAAATATGTTGTATTTTATTTTTCAAACTAATTGATTGATACAGATTTGTACCTTCAAGTAGAATTACACATGTTTATGTTGCAACAAAGGTTTGAACAAAACATTGGTTAAAAATGACAAAATAAATAAAATAAAATCTTTCAAATCTCAAAGGAAAATAATTTACTGCAATTTCTCAGTAGGCACCTACATACATTACTCACATTACATCTTTATTGATGTGTCTAAACCTCATTACTTACGATAATTACAAATAATGCTAAAAATATTTTTTTTCTACATATCTGAAGCAGATAAAGCAATATCAAATGTAGAGACACTAATGTCCTTCTGTTACATATATAAACGTTTTATGGATTCTTTCCTCAGACAAATTGGGATCTACAGTGTTTGCACCAGTTAAAATGGACTTTGTAGGAAATATTAAGGTAGGTCTAAGTGCACCTGTATTGTACTCTAAATCTAATTTTACCTGATCCATTACATCGTCCATGCTTTATTTCAATAGAAGATACACCAGAAGTTGATGTCAGACCCAGTCAACTTCCCGACCCTTCAGTCCATTGTTCTGCACGAGGTGGAGAGGGACGTGGCGCAGGTGCGTAACTCAGCCACAGAGGCGCTGTTGTGGCTGCGGAGAGGACTTAAGTTTCTCATGGAGTTCCTGTTGGAAGTGAACACAGGGCAGCAGGACATCCAGAGAGCGCTAAGTAAGTCTTTATTGTCATAACAACCTCACAAATATTCTTGATGTGTGGCTCATCTTTTCTTTGACCCAGATAATGCCTATGGGAAGACCCTTCGTCGGTACCATGGATGGGTTGTGCGAGGGGTTTTTGCGGTGTGTGTATATATATTTTTACATGTCTGAATACACCCTTCTATGGAATTAAATTTTTTTGTTTTCTTGTTTCTTTCAGTTGGCCCTGAGAGCTGCCCCATCGTATGCAAGTTTCACAGCAGCCTTAGTGAACAGAGAGGGCGATGAGCTTAAAAGCAGCTTCACCAGCGGAATGCACAGAGATTTAGGAGTTTACCTGCCTGCCATGGAGAAGCAGCTGGTCATATTAGATGCTTTGTATGAAGAATACAACCTAGAATCTGATGAAGTTGTGTGAAACCAATAGTCCGGATTTAGGGAAGAATTTTAGCAAGATGTTCAACAACAGCCTGGAAGCAAGTTTATGTGATCTTGTGTATCAAAGCTGGAGGAGATTCATATGTGCAGTAGCACACAGGGGCTTTGCTAAGCAACTGGTGAACAGTCAGGTTTTTAAAAAAAATCAAGGGCAGTGTCAGAATGTATGCAGTGGTTACATGATGATTATGATGCAACCTGTGGCATTCACTGCTGCTGGGTGTGAAGCTCAATTTACTAATACTGTAATACAATTATTACAAAGTACTGTACTTTACTGCTTTTGGTGTTTTTTAATGTTAGGGATGCACCAATCCATCTTTTTCAGTTCAGATACTAATCCTAAACAGCATTGAATAAATAAAAGTTCAAACATTCGTTGGTCCAGAACATGAGATGTCCTGGACCAACGGCGACTAATAAATATTTACATTAATTTATATGTTCTGCGAGGATATCATCTTAGCCAATGTGTAGAACCTGATATCCAATCCAGCAAATTTTTCAGTATTGGACTGGTGCATCCCTATTTAATGTTGCTTTACTGATAATATAATTGTTATCAAAGCAACTGTCAATGGTCTGAGGACAAGCCTGGCATGTCAAAACAATTTCTGTAAACATAGAATGGGACCAAACAATTTGGGCTGGACACTCAGGTCCAGACACTGATGTTACTGAACATCGCTGCACAAACCTATGCAGAGTAGGCCTCACATCGTCTATTTATTATCTGTGTTTACATTTACAGTGTGCTAACTCAATGACCGTGTATGATTGACCATTTATTTAAATTGTTTCTTGCTTAAGTAATGTGTGTCTCCATTGACTTATGGACTTAAACAGAAGTGAACACTGCATTTTCCACCCGTGTGTGTTGTGTGGCCTTGGTGTCACTGAGCCATTCGAACAAACCACAGTTCGTAAATCTTTTATATGAAGAAAATGTTTATTTGTAACATTGTTTTTGCCTTTCCTTTATGTTGTCATTTATTATTTTACTACATGCAATCAGCTGTACGAAACTCGCAACCTGATTCAAATCTCTGCAGTTGGGTGATTAATTTGTAAAAATGTAAAAATGTTTTATTGTAATAATTCAAAGGGTTTCTTTGAAGGTCAGATCTGATGTAATAAAAATCCATAATATTTTACTTTGTCTCTTATTGAATTTCAACCAGATCTTACATGAATTTACACACTCTGGCTGTGTACAAAACTTACTCAGCTCTGGCCAACAGTTCACACAGTCCGCTTGGCTTCTTATGAAAAAGGACTGCCACATATCAAAAAAAGATCACATGCCATGTTCATGCAGTGGACACTTTCTTAGTGTAAGTAATGTAATGCTGATGATATATATTTACTCTTGTAGCAAATTACAAGACTAATAAATGGGTAATATTCATTAAATAATATGAAATAATGTATAGTAATAAATGAGGACTGATTTCATATAAAAAAAAAGAGGTGGGCTGCACATTGATACTGTTCGAGATACTGGTCTAAATCCATTTCCATTTTACTTTGTGTAACCAGATTAGCCACAGTTTTCAGAAACACTATTGTTACATTTAAGGTATAATTCTGATTGCTCTGATGAAAATGTTCATCAAGACACAAATAATGTTGAGGTAAGCTTGACTATACCTTTTGATGTATTCTGTAGTTTAACAGACACACAGCTAACAAAGACATGTCCATATTCAGTCTCAGATGTATGCTGCAATCCAGACAAATATCTGACAGTGTTTGGTAAATAATAAGGACAGCAACTGCCTGTACAAACAGCTCTTCACTAACACATTCTGACTGCCCATCCTCCACTATACATAGCCAGTCCACTGGTACTGTTTATTCTTGGCCTAATTAATGCATAATACTTCAAAGTCACAATTTAAAAAATGAACTAGTTAAAATAATGTATTTTATTGTAACTATTTTATTTGTATGTATTTCATTAAATTGCCATCAATGCAATATAAATAATATTTTAAAAAGTTTTCACAATCTCACTTCACGTACGATCACATAGAAAGCATTATCATGCATAGTAGGTAAATTATTTTGGTGCATACACAGTGCTACAGGCCACAAAAAAGACATTCTTTAAATGTACTTTGTGCATCACACACACACACTAAAGCAGTGCAACATACAAACACACAGTAGTGCTATTCTCTGCACCAGCCAAAGAACTATGTACAAGCCCACGCTGTAACAGTCTTTATGTAGTCCAATTAATCACCTGACCAGACAAGAATATGGCTGAGTAAAGCAGTCCCTTGGCGAAGACATTAGCTTATATAAAAAGTAGAACCAAAATGACAAACAACTGACATCTGCACAATTAAGAATAGGGCCTTAACTGTGTGCGGTAAGACAGGAAGATCATATAGAGGTATAACAGCAGTACAGTAATGACTGTAAACCACCAGCAACTGAGAGACTAGCTACAGACTACACCAGTGGTATTAAGGACATAACAGTTTCAAGCCATCACATGTAATGTATAGTTACATAGTGTCAATGTGCCTCTGTGCACGGTCACTGCAGCTACTCAAGGGGTCTACTGTTCATGGCTTATTAGTTCCTGAGAGTTGTATGGCTTTATAAGGACAGAAGTGATGCACTTATACAAAGCAATGCAGAAAATGAAGTTTACCAATAGGTTTTGGTTGTAGTTATCACATAAAAAACATTAAAGGGGTTCAAAAAGGTTATGTAGACTGCAGCCATCATCAAGCGAAACAAACCTTCAGCTTAGGAGAAGAGCCTGAAGAGCTGCTATCACTCAGTACTTATCACAGCCTCATGCATTTCAGTGCCTTTCCTTTGGGTAGAGTAGATTTAGACAATAGTTAAAATTCTTCACTGTCTTAGATTTTCTACTACACAGTAAATCTTAATAATCAATTATTATAATGCAATGGCGTTGGGGCTGCTTTCATGGGGTAAAAATGCAACAGAAGAGGGCATAGACCTAAAGTCTTGCCCATTAAGACCAAGTGCATCCTGTAACTCCATGGAGCTACACAGCGTTTCAGCAGCAGAGATGTCCACAGAGTACGTAAATCTTCTTGCTTTTAGCTGCAACCTCTTGGAAAGTTCCTTGCATTATTCTTCTTTTTCTAGTTGTTATCCATTGCACAGCAGCACTCATGTGAAGAACTTGCAGTTTGTGGAATCAATAACACAGTGTGGTGTGCACTTGAGGTGACCATATGAACTGTAATAAAAAATATATAGGTTTGTTACAGTAAAATAGATTTTAGTTTAAACCCTGTTGCATATAACTGTAAACAGATCTTACCCTGGAAGATATGAATTACATGTTTGGTATCCAAAGTCTTTCCCATCACACTCCTCAGCACCCTCATATCGGTATCCATCGCCACAGTAGGCATGTTTACACTCTGGGAAAGAGGAGAACACACGGTTGAGAGTATTATGTTCTATGTGCACAGCAAAGTACAACCCAGGGGAATTAAAGAGGCTGACTTACTGACACAGCCGTCCGTGACGACCCTGTTTCTGTCATCACACTCCTCTCCACTGGAAATCTGCACAACACCATCCCCACAATAACCCTCGTCTGGAGCATTCTCCATGGACTGGAATGGAGTCAGCTGGAATGGAAAAGTCTTGGAAAAAAAGAATTAAATAGAATAATAATAAAATATGTTCTTAATCACCTTAAAAACAATGCATCCACTTCCTACCTGGATTGGTAACCAGCCATCAATGTCTTTAAAATACAGTGACCGTTGATCTTTACGAAATGCAAGAGCATTGTCCACATGAAGATTCTCCAGCTCTTCTTCATTACTTACAACAAATATCTATGTAAGGGCATCGTATGAGTAAATAAGCTCTTCAAAGCAATTTAACATTTTAGTTATTGAGCATCACTTATTTCCTCACCGCTGGTACTTTGGCAAAGTTTCCTCTGGAGGGATAGTTGTCAAATGGAGAATTAGAGAGAGAGTTGCAGCCACACTTCCCAGGAGGCCCTGGCGGGCCACGAGCACCCTTTGAACCAACCATGTACAGACCTAAAAATATGGAACACAATGGCAGAGCTAAATAAGAACAGGCAGAAAGCAAGCACACACAAAATGAAAACATTTTAGAGAAAAGTGTGGTGACATAACACACTATGTGTATATGTACTGACTAGAGTCTACCATCTGTTTTTCTGTTTTAGCCAAATGATGTCATCAAGAGAGTATCTTAAGGCAAATAAGACACTAGCACTACCTTGTTTCCTCATTTACAACATACCTCTGTGCTCCCTATCATGTGTGCCAGCCTGTCTACTTTATAGTAATCTAAACAACCACAAACAATGCTCATGGTATTTGTATATTACCTGTGGCAGGTGACCCGGGTGGGCCTGGGTGGCCTGGAGACCCTTGTGGACCTGCTGGCCCCACTGGACCTACATTGCCAGGGTCTCCTTTTATTCCCTAAAACACACCACATTTTTTGTTGACACTTAAATTTGGCTCGCTCCTGATATGGAGATGTCACGTGACCTTACCTGCTTTCCCCTCTTCCCGGGTCTCCCAGTGGGACCTCTATTCCCCGAGAGTCCGGGCTCTCCCTTTGGACCCATCTCCCCCTTCACAATACAATTATTTAAAAAACTGTCTTTGATTAATCCCAAACAACAATCAAACAGCAGACTCCTACTTGACAACACTCACTTTCTGTCCAAGCATTCCGGGGAAACCCATGCCACCCTGTGATGACATGAAGGTATTTTATCCCACTGATAACAAAATATATAGCTCTTATTTAAGGTTTAATTCTGAGTACCTTGTCCCCTTTAGCTCCACTTTCCCCACGGTCCCCACGAGAGCCCTGCAAAGCACACGGCCTTATGTTACTGCACTGTACAAAAGCATCTTCAGAGTCATTACTTACATACCTTTTCTCCTTTATATCCAGGCAAACCCTGCATAAATCGTGATGGTAAGTTATTATGAAATACAACAATGTCAATGACAATGGTTAAGTAAAAGGAACATACCCTTGGACCAATTGGCCCCCTGGATCCAGGTAATCCCATTAGTCCTGGGTCACCTTTCTCTCCCTAAATAAAAACATAAATAAATACATTCAAATTCAGAAGTTTGTATATGCATTTTTGAAAAGTACATTATATACTGTGACTTACTTTAGGCCCACTTGGTCCTGGCCATCCAGGAAGTCCTCGCGTTCCCTGAAGTCCAGGCGGCCCAGTCCGACCCTAAGAGAGATCAGAGTTGAATTTATACCTTCAAAGTAAACCACAAAGTAAGTATTCTGGGTATAGTCAAATCCAATAATGCTAATTTCCCATAATGTCTAAATTATAGAAAAACATCTAAAATGAAAGTACAAATGTGCGTGTCCCCAATGCAAGTCTATAAGCTCTTGTCCTTATCAAACACCGGCACTGCAGAACATGTTGGGGCGAATGACTTTAACAAGCCTTGTTGTTCTTCTTAATTAAATGATGGTCTGTATATAGAACAGGAGGCTGTGCTGTGGGAAATGAAATGATTTATGGCCTGGCTGAGGCACTAAGCTAAATTACACTGCAGTGCTGCAAAGCTGCTCAGTCAGGCTCCTGCCATCCAGAGGCTCCCACTGGACTGTTTAGACTGTTCTACAGAGGCAGCACTGAGCACATCATTTAGGAGCTATTTGCCCAAACGCAGTGCCCTGACTTTGAAACCAGGCTCAAGGTGGTTTAAGAGGAGGAAGAGGAGCTACAGGCAGGCGATAGATCCGAGAGGTCACTGGAGATAATGTGCACCTTTTGAGAATAATAGATTACTGCCCAGGGCCATCAACCAATTGATTCAACCCACAAATTTCTCACAAATTAGACAGAAACACAAAGCACAGATAATGCTTACAGAAGGAAATTTTTTTTTTTTTTTTCCTTTTTTCCCATTAAATCCAGAAGTGATCGATAACAACACTCACCTTTGGCCCAGGTCTTCCGATTTCTCCCTGACAACAGGATGTGGAGGAGAGGACACGGACAGTGGTCACTTAATACATTTCCAGCAAGCATCTTTCAACTGCTCAATTAAAATGTCCAGCTTGTGACAAAGGGTCACAATGATTACATAAAAGCTGATATTATCAGGATGTTATAACCGTAAGAAGAAGGATCTTCTGCTAACCTTTTCTCCCTTAGACCCTTCAATACCAGGTAATCCAGGTGGACCCTGAGAAACAAGCAACAAACAAGAGTCAAATAAGTGGAGTGTATATTAATAATAGATATCAATCAGTAATTTAGCTCCAGGGCAGTTGTGCATTAACTTTAACATGGCAGAGCTGCTTGATTATGATAAAAAAAATAAATACTTGGCCCTCAATTGAATTTACAAATATTTCATATAATTACTTCAGTACTGTCAGAATTTCATTAGTAATATTTTGTGACACTACGTACACTAGAAAAGCAGCTTTGTTCCAGGGTTTGAGTGGCACAAGCACACATATCATTCACGGAAGAAGGTAATTCATTATATTTTTTTATACATACTTGTTATTGAATAGAGCAATAATAGAATCAAGATTTTAAATCTGATTAATTGCACAGTCCTACTACATAGGAGCCATTTCAATTAGCTAAAGGCTGACTGGCTGCTATTGACTGCTTTGTGTATCGATATATACAGTAAAACGCTGCTGAAGCTGGGGCTGTTGCTGCTAACACCAAGCACAACACACAGAGTAGACACATACAACTAGCACATGTGCTCCACTTCAGAAACTGCAACAGAGTATCTCCCTTACTAACACTACAGTAACTTCAGCAAGGGTTTGTGGTGGTAATCCCCGGAATTTACGTGAGTTGGAATCCTTTTCCAGTCAGACCACTCTTTGCTCGGTTTCTCAGAATGATGTGCGGAGCACTGGCAGGCAGTGGAAAAAGGCTATTTGCGTCTCAGCTAAATGTGGAGTATTAATGGGCCACTGTGTTGCAAGGGCCAAAGAAATCCCCATGTCTTTGCTCTGCTGGGGTGCACGAGCTGGACAGGAGAAAGAGGTAATTTATTGTTTGAGAACAATATAGAATCAACACATGGTTACAGATAAGAGAAAGTATGGGTAGCAGAGATAGTATGGGAAATCTTGCCATAAATTGCTGGGTTTCAGATGACATTCCGACACAGAACAGGGCACAGCTAAAAATGATTATTTTTTGAATGCAAGTTCTATGGTCTAGTCACTAATAGAAATAATCAGGTTCAACATTTGAGAATTTACCTTTTGGGCTTTTCTCATGGGAATACAATGTAATCAATAGGACAAACTAGCTTTTGTCGCTCATCTGAGAGCATGACATCTTCTTCACGTTCTAGAATTCGAATTCTTAGACGGATTCACACCTTAAAAGCAGGACATAGCCTGAACAGAATATGAGTTTAGGGTAATTTTGGGTCTTACCTGAGGTCCTGGGGGCCCGATCGGTCCAGGGTTGCCATTTAAACAAGTAGAACCTTTGTTTCCAGTCTCTGTTTCTTCTTCCCCATTTTTACCGGGAGAAACACCTTCATCCTGTAGAGTTTTTGAGTCATGTTACTCTCTGGCCACACCAAATTCAAAATCCAAATCTACTTAAACAGTACGTTGTAAACATGCAGTTTTTAAAGTGCTGCACAATAAATAAACAATAAAAGACAACAAATATAATAAATGTTCAATTTGATCTAACTAGTCCAAAACAATAAAAACAATGCAAAGAAAAACAATAAAATAATTCCAATAAAAGAGAGGCTTTGAAGAACACCTTCAAATAATATTCATAATAATGTCTTACAACACTTACACTAATTCGCTTTACAGCCTTTTCAAAGCCTCTCAAAGAGCTACATGTGGTCATTATTCATTCACTCCATACTGATACTACTGTAGCCACAGCTGTCCTGGGACAGACTGATGGAAATGAGGCTGCCAATCTGCGCCATGAGCTCATTTGACCACCACCAATCATTCATGCTCACTTTCATACAACGCAATGTGGGTGACGTTTGGGTGGCTTGTTGCTGTGTCCTTAGACACAATGATAAGACCAAGTTCACTTGGTCCGAGTGGTAATTGATCCTCCAACCTGCGGGTAGGGGGAATACTGCTCTAACCACTGAGTCACTGTTGCATCCAAAATAATGCTCTTTATATTTATAGTTTTAATGGATAAGTGGATCTCCTGAACAGGTAAAGAAGGCATGGAGCACACATTACTCAAGGACAAATCGACTGCCATCTACACCACAATAGAAGGTCACATGACTGACTCACATGAGCATGGCGGCGCCAAAGTGAAGGGGGCGGTGGAAACAGGGGAGGTGGCGGTGGACTCAGCAAGCAGCATGGACTGAACCTCTTCTGCAGCTGTAGCTCCTGCGCTCTCAGAGCTGTGCAACCAGTCAATGCAGTTATTACATGGAATTTTTTAATGCAATTAAAAAATGTATCAGATCATATTGTGATCTGTGTTTGTGTTCAATTATTTCCAGTCATACACAAAAACACAGGAGCAACATCGTAATGACTATAATTATTGCAATAAAATATGCGTATATGATTTTTGAAGGTGCAAAGCCAATACAAGCAACAGGGCAACCAGTGCAAACTATCAAATCACATCAGCAAATTTTCAGGACATAGAAAACCTCACAGGGCATCTGCTCATTCTATTAATAGAGGCTTATTAGTTTACATGTAAATAAAAACAAAAATAAATACACATTGCTTGGTAAAAAAGTTAAATTTGTTGATACATTTATTTTCTATACAATACCCTTTTAGATGCAGTATACATGCTTACCTGGTGGGAGGAAATTTAAGCTGTCCAAAAAGGAGGAAGAGTGGCCCAGGCCACAGCAGCACCACAAAAACAGAGATAGTCCCAGAGGTAACAGAGCCATGCTGCTGCAGGTGGTGTCTGACTTGATTTGAGTCCGAGCCTCAGCTGCATGCTGCTTTGACTCTGCACGGCGCCTTCTCCCTCTACCCCCCCTCTCTGCCCCCTCCCTCTTACGTCCTCACAAGAGGGTATGTCGACCACTGCCCATTAAATCTTTCCTCTGCATCAGTGTGGGCTAAAATTACAGAGGACAGTCTGCCAGCTGCTCCATGTGCCAATATTAGACTCTACTACTGCAGGGGATTCTTATTGTTTCCACTACACTCCCATGGGAAGAGGCTTAATGTAACCTACAAGACATTTTTATACAAAGCTGATATCATCATATGCACTGTTTTTCCAGACCACTGTTTTTGAAGTATATTGATCAGTCAGTGATTAATTAAAAGCATAATGCATTCCCATGTGCACTGTGAAATCCATTTAGGCAAACACAGATGACTTTTAGTGCTCAGTCTGCCCTACATAATTGAATGGCTGTATTAATTCAAGTCTTGAGGAGAGGGAACTACAGCAGAGTAATGTCGATATTATACAAATACATACAGGTATGTTAGCGGCACTGTTTATTTATAACACAAAAAGACAGTATTTAAATCTTTCATGTAAGTATTTATTACTAAATAATATAACATTTATTTGACTAAAAATACTTTTTACAGGAATTAAGGCAACTGTGTTTAGGAATACTGTATGAAATTTTATCCGAGGCAAACAGGTCGGCTACAGGTTGGAGCGTGTGAGCCAAGGAAACTCCTGAAAATATAAATAAACAAAATTAAATTGATCACACTTTAATAAGCTGAAGATTTGAACATTTGGGCTGTTAAGATATTTATGTGCTGAATGCATAGAGCTTCTTATAGACCCTTGAAAAATGTTGGCGACTGGTTGCGTAGATACGTTAAACATAACAAAGGGGCTCTATGATTTCTAATTATGGGGTCCCTGAAATAGACAGGTCAAGTTGAAACAAGGTGGGGGGGTTGTAATGTGGTTTACCTTGAGTGTATGTATTACTGTAGCAAGTAACAAAAATACATGGCTTATATCTTCTGTATTATTCCACTGTGCACTTGTTTCAACATTGTATAGTATTGCTAGTGTGAGGGGATAGGGATGTTCTGAGCCAACAGCATTAAATGTAAATGCAACTGTAATAACACGTTATAAAACGCTAACCCCTTTATTAAGTATTAGTTGCTAAATCTAATAATAAGCCATTTCAATTAGGTCTTTGTTCATGCTTCAATAATGCTAATTAAGGTTTAGTTATTATAAAGTAGTACCAAACAAACTGCTCCTCAAAGTTCTAGAGTTTCTACTGAAAGTGGAATGGAACTTTGTCTTCTGTCCAACCTTTTATGTCTGCTGTTATTTGTTAAACTTAAATATTATGATAAAACTCCAAACTTTATACTCTTGGTCTTGTTAGTTATTGTTGTCCATCATATATCATATAATGACTGAGCAACTAAAACACTGGAAATAAAAAGGGTTAACATGTCACCTGCTGCTTTCTGTCTGATGATGGGTCTATTAGCACATTCAACAGACAGGGCTTCTCCCAGTCACTCAGGCTAAGCTCTAAGGCGCTGCGCAGCTCCTCCACCGTCCGAATCAAGAAGCCGCGCCCTCCGAAAGCTGCCATGACATTATCATAGCGAGCCTCAGGAAGGAGCGTGACAGGTGGGGCTCTGTCAAAATTAATAGGTTACGTTCATGTGACATCACAACATTCTAAAATCCCTGTAGTTTAAAATGGATCTGGAAGGCAGCACAGAATTTGCTCTTTGACCGTCGGATTGCAGATTTGTTGACCTGGTTTATTATGGATAATATCTTTTTTCACAGTACCATCAAAAAGTTGTGCCATTATTTAGTCCCAAAGTTGTCATTGTTGTCAGTTCAAAAAGGCATCTATGGGATAATATTACTATGGAAATTTTTTGGAGCCAATCCCTAACAAATAGTGATAAAGTTCAAAATTTGTAACTCACAAGTTAGATATTCCTTTCAAAAACAATAAATCTCCTACAGAGCCCCATAGAGGTCCATCTGATCCTATTGTAACTTATTGACAAAGACCAAAAATGACAAAAAGACCTTCATCACTCACACTGTTGTCAGGTCTCCGAGTTTGGCCATTTCCTTCCATGTCTCAGGATCCACACCACTGTAGATGCCATTATTATTTACCACGATTACAATAATGGGAAGATTATACCTGTTGAAATACAAGGAAGTTATCAGGTATTGCAGGTGGAGGAGAGTGATTTTTGGACAAGTCAGGCTGTGAATCCACCTGCACATAGTCTCAGCCTCCATTCCCGAAAACCCAAAGGCACTGTCTCCTTCCACACAGATGATTCTCTGTCCATTGACCTTGCTTTTCTCCATAACAGCAGCTGCAATAGCAAAACCAAGGCCTACCCCCATTGTTCCAAACGTACCAGCATCCAACCTGGATAGCAATGAGTTTAATTAACAGAAATGTGGGGGGAAAACTATCGTTACAAATATGTCCAACATGATCTTGGTGTCTTGCCTGTGTCGAGGTAGATAGTTGTTTAACATGGTGCGTCCTATGTCCATGGTGTTTGCACCTTCACTGACAATGATGCAGTCATGTGGTAAAAGCTCAGAGATGTTGTGGAAAACTGTGTAGTAGTTCATGGGCAATGTTGGTTGAAGTGCAAGGGACTAAAAAGTGAAAAAAAAAATAAAAAAATCACATTAGTTGAGTTCATGCTGCCTTCCTGAATAAATACAACTTTACTTGTGATATTTTGGTATTGGCAGCAATCTTCAATCTGAGGGAGCTCCACCACTCTGTATTAGGAGAATATTTCCAGGTATCAACCTTAAGGCTCTGAAGCAACTGTTGAGAATAGTGAACCAGTGTTTATTTAGTTATTTAGTCTAATAACTGACAAAAATGGTTATTAGTATTGTGCTTAATTCTAAACTTAGTTGCTGAAATGCCATGCACATTAAAGGTGCAGTATGCTTGTCCTCATGGAGATGTTATTGAATTCCCTAGAATGTTCCACAGTATCTGCATGTAGTTGGTCTCACGGTCTCACAGTAAGAATGCATATTTTCAAGTTTTTTTTAACCATATAAACAAACAATCGAAGAAATGCAAGATTTGTTTAATGCAATGCTGTAGAACATTTTAGGCAAAGCAAGAACATTTCCATGGAGACAAGCAGGTGGGGGACCCTCCACTAGGAGAGTTGACCCCTCCCCCTGAGGACTACAGATGTAAATTAGCTGTAAAGCTAGAATCTGGTACAAGCATCTCTGCCATTGTGCTTAATGTAATTGTACATTGTCCTTCTAAATAAATAAATAAATAAAACATTCAGTCTTCATGAAATACTTTTAGCTTAGCTTTGTCAGCTACAAAAAGTTACTAAACGTACTTACTTACCTGAGAAACAACAGCACTGATATCACCCAAGAGAGCAACAGCAGGCCTCACATTATTCCCCATTTCTTCTGGACAAAGGTCAACCTGTAAAACACAATAAACGCTTGTTAATGTTTAACAAGTCCAATTACAAAATATATTTGACATATTAAAAGCAATACAATAAAATATATTAAAATTGTATCTATTACCTGAATGATTTTGACCTTAGGATCAAATCTTGGTGGTCGGCCAAAATGTAAAATCCAGTTTAATCTGGCTCCAAGCAGCAGAATAACATCGGCCTGTAGTAGAGCTCTGGATGAAAGCAACACAAGTGATTTTGTTGCACTTAATTAGAAAGTATTAATAATATGTTAATTGACCTTGAGCGAGCAGCTGCTACACAATTGGGGTGGTCATCTGGCAAGACACCTTTTCCCATTGGAGTTGGCAGAAAGGGCAGACCACTTGTTTCCACAAACTTCCTTAGAACAGTTTCAGCTCGTGCAAAAGCTGCTCCTGTGGCATACAATAATTATAACTACTTAAACTTACAACAACATCAGACAAAGTGCTCTTATTTGATATTATAAAGTTAAAAGATACAATACCTTTTCCAATTATGATTAATGGTCTTTTAGATGCTTTCAATATAGAAAGAGCTTGAGTAACTGCACCACTTTCGGCCATGCTTACAGGAGGAGGTGGACAGCAGGATACAACTCTGCATATACAAATATGCCAATGTCTACATGTGTTTGCTTATAAATACAGGAATTCTTGGGGAAAAATAACATACCTGATGTTGCTCCTATTCACCTTTGCATTGACCATATCTCCTGCTATATCCACATAACAAGCACCTGGACGGCCATACATTGAAGTGCGGACTGCCTGTGATGCACAAACCATGATGTTATTTTCTCTGTTTGTAGTTAAGACACTTATATGACAAAAACAAACCTTCTCAATAACTGAAGGTATGACCTCAAGACTGCTGGGTCTAGCAGAGAACTTGCTATAAAGACGACATGTCTCCACCTAAATCAGAGGAATTCAGTTTTAATACCAACTCTGTTCACACTTGTCCTCATTGATCCTGGCTAGTAGCTCAGTTTAGTCCTGATGTAGAGTTGGTCCTTTTCTAGTCCAGGTTTAGTTCCAGGATTAGTCTCACTTTAGTCCCAAATTTGATACATGTTTGTGTAAGTGTGAATACACTAACATTGTTACATTGTTCATTACCTGTGGAAATTCCTGAAAAGCCCCTGTTATTTCTTGGTTTCTATCGGAGGACCCTCCAATTACAACTACAGGCCTAAACAGATGCAGCATAAAAATATTTTATAAAAAGAAAACCTAGAAGTATAGGCCTACAGGCAGAACATGGTTTCAACTGTCTTACCAACAGTTCTCATTGGCATTGGCCATTCCACCCAGAGCATGAATGAGGCCAGGACCAGACACCACCAAGCAAGCTCCTGGTCTGCACCAATCAGAAAAAGTCAGTGTGAATACAATCACTTTATAATAAGACTCTCTCACCTTCCAGTCAGATATCCAATGGCAGATGCAGCATAACAGGCCTGTAAGTAATAGAAATTAGAGCATAATACATAACAACACTGTTAGGCTATTATGACATGAAAACAGCGCAAAGCAGGTTATGCATTATTATAGGCCATATACGAGAGTAGACAACACGATCATACCGCCTGTTCGTTTCTCATTCCCACATATTTGATTCCTACAGCCTGTGCAGCTATTGCCACTTCAATAATAGGAACACCAACCACACCAAACATGTACTCCACTTTCTGCACAAAGAAGTTGTAATTAAAGTCATTTCAGGCGAAGTATTATTCTTGACCTTTAACACAGTTCGTGTTTTATCACAAACTTACCTGAGCCAGTAAAGACTCAGCAACCAGCTGAGCTCCTGTTATGTCCTCGTCCATGAATGACCAAAGCTATGCTAATTCCTAATACTCCCTAATGCTATAATAGCAAATAGTAATATTATTTTAATATGGCAACAAAGTAGAATTGAGTAGGATAAGCAGAAGCCCCACTACGTAGCGTTACTACGCTATTATTTACTTCCGGGTTTTAAGCCAATCATAGCTAAGAAAAAAAGAACCACCCACTTACGCAGTATGGCCATTCTGTACCATTGGTTTATAGCCTGCCTGTCACTGACAGAGGGACTTGATTTGCTCCTTCTCATTTGTGTGTTACTTTCAGATTTATGCATTTTGAGTCATGAAGAAAAAAAGTTCAAACTATTATTAAATAAGTCATTTCTTTATTACTCATAAAATATACATCAATCTCAGTAATGAAAGAATTCATTGGATCTCTAAATTCACAGTCATAATTTCTATATACATGCTAGTTTCAAAGTTCCAACACTCAAATTCCAGGTAAAGATTTTTTTTTTTTTTTCATTCAGATGAAGCTAGCAGATATTTTGTACATTTTTTCCAGTTAAAATCATTTAAGAATCTGTGAGATTTGTTTTAAATCAGAGTGGTGTTGTTTTTAAAATTAAAGCAAACAAACCTGTCAACAAACATTACCTAGAGTAAGAGCAAAATTGTAACTCAAACAAAACAAAAAGCCTTCCAACCATTGGTTTACAATACAGTGTCTCCTCATACCTCAGTGAAACAGTGCTTTTCACAATGTCAATACTTGTTTATCACTGTAGTTTTACAGCTGCCTCTAAACCCCATGTAATTAATGATGAAGAAGGCACAAAATGAACACATAAATAGGAACCAAACAAACACAAATAATTTATTACAGACTAAATCGCTTTGTGGTAAAGTCAATATACAAAAGATGGTCAATTGACTTAAAAATCATTACTGGTAGTGATATTTTTAATCATTTGTGTCAGCAATGTTGATTCTTGAAGTTGATAACATAAGCAATGGCATACTAAAATATTCCTCCCCAAAAATAAACACTTTTCTCCATTTTGACTTGGAAAACTGAAGGATAAGTGCATCAGATGATACATGCGGTGACCGTTTATTAAACTTCACCACACCAAGCTTTTCTAAATCAAAACCAGCATCCTTCATGGCCCAGAAAGGGCTTAACACAAACTCAAATTTCATTCACACAATTACATGTGGGTTAAAATGCTTTTTGGTCCTTATCCTTAAGCTGTGCTACCATCCATGTTCAGCGCTTATTGCCCTTATCTGCTGCAGTCAAACACAAGTTTGTCCCTTAGAGTCACTGTGTTCAGCAGCCTCTGGGTCCTGTTTGCTGAATGGATAGTAGGGGCTGAATGAGGTTGGGACGAGCGGGGACCAGCCTGCGGCACTCTCTTGTGCTCTCTCTTCGGAAGGGGGGTAATTTAAGGCTCCTGTTGGGGCTGTCTTCCCCTGTCCTCCAAAGCTGGCGGTGGGTAATTTTAAGACACAGTTGTGTTTCTATGGTCCTCAGTAAGTCTCTGAGTCTGAGTCATTGAGCTCTTCATCCTTGAAAAAACCATCATGGTGGCTGATGTTGTTGAAGCTGCAGTAGGAAGTGTGCTCGCTGCGCAGCACAGGTAAGCTGTCAAACGTAACGCTCTTGGAGGGGCTGGTGGTGTAGTGGTTAATGGCACTAAAAGGAAGAATGGGCGCTGGGGTGCAGGGGGAAACAGGCATCATGGTGGCCAGAATCAGGGCTAGGCAGTCTGCCACATCTTTGTTAGGGGCACAGGCCAAGGCAGGTGTGTAACCTGAAACATGAGCAGAAGAATGTCAAGATACATTACGTAATCATGTTTTCAGCATCAAGACTCAAAAAGAATGGCTATTGTGAGTTTACCATTCTCATCGACTGCAAGTACACTGGCTCCCTTTGCAAGCAGCTCTTGTACAACTACAGTTAAACCATTTCTTGCAGCCACATGCAATGGCCTACAAAAAATATAAGTAGGAGTCAATATTTACAGTTCTATATAACAACTAAAATTGAAAATTGCAATTATTCTCTAAGGCTAATTTCACATATGCTTACGTCTGTAAGGCAGAGTTAGTGGCGTTGATGAGGTTTCTATCTGTAATCTTTTCCAATATTAACAAGGCACTGGTTTCATGTCCCTGAAAAATGTAAAATAAAAAGTCAAAAAACAAATATTCAACAACAGATAAGAGTGTAGACAGAGTACACACCTTACTACAGGCAAGATGTAGTGCTGTGTTCTTAGCAGAATCTTGCAAAGTGAGATCTGCTTTTGCACTGCTCACAAGCAACTCTAGAACAGACAGAACATAAAAATTATTATTATTATTTTATGGCAGAGCTGTAGTACATATTTATGTGTTAAAATAAAGGCTTTCATACCAACAGCATTGGTCTGCCCGTTCTCAGCCGCCATCATCAGAGGGGTCTTTCCAGCAGCATCCACACAGTTAACCTGAGCATTGTGGCTCAGCAGTAGCTGCAGGCACTCCACATGGTCAGTGAAGGCTGCAGCATGCAGCGGCGTCCTGCAACAAGAGGTGGAGGGTCATTATAATAACTGAGTCAGTTTTTGCCTGTGTTACAACCCAGAAGAAAGCGGTTATCAGAGCATTCATCAATCTCATGACAAGTGAGTATGAGTGATAGAAAGTAACCCTAAGGCATACCTGTCTTTACCATCTTTGGCATTTACAATTGTAGGGCCCAATGTGTCTATCAGCATTTCTGCTGCACCTTCATTATCATGAATACTATAAAAAATATAAATTAGGATTAGAATAATCAAATATGCATAGACAAAACAATGAAACACCAGCCACAACTTACACAGCACAGTGGAGAGGGCTGAATGCATTTCCCACTGACTTATGAAAAACTTCTTGTTCCAGCAAAGCCTCTACACATGTATCATGACCTATAATAAAATGTTAGGCGCCAATTAAAAAAAAAAAATAGTTTTTACTTCTTGAGAGTGTATTTATTTCAGATCTATCGGATTTAACAAAGAAAAGATGCCTGAAAACATGTGTACCATTGTAGCAGGCCCAGTGCAGTGGGGTATAGCCGTGGTTATCTGCTAAAGGGGGGAGTGTCTGCACTGACTGGGCAGCATGCAGCAGGCTTCCCAACACCCCGAAGTGTCCACACGCAGCTGCCAGGTGGATGGGGGTACGCCCTTTACAGTCTCGCACCAGGAAGTTTGCATTGTGCTGAAGAAGGGCTTCTACACACTCCTCATGGCCTGTCACAGCCTAGAGTACAAAATCAGAAGAGTGTCCACATGCACTTCATAGCACACATTCTATGACATTGTGTGGTCAAATATTAGAAAATGTTGAACAAACATGCACTTACTCCTCTGTGGAGAGCTGTCCTCCCCCATTTATCTTTAGCCTCTACACTGGCTCCTTTATTAAGCAGAGAATACACACTGTCTGTGTATCCACCAAGAACTGACAGCATCAGTGGTGTTCTAAAAATGTAGACATCATATTAACCAACAGAGGTTCGCCATGAATAGATTATACATGCAATTTAAACTTCTACTTACTGCCCATTTCCATCTTTAATATCCACTGCACTTGGAAGCTCTGCATCTCCAATCAATAAACGCAAACATTCAGAGTGACCATTTGTAGCTAAAAAACAAAATAAATATTCATTAGGACCATTCCCAGGTACAATTTATGTAAAGTTACTATTTATGGGATAAAAAAAGAGAAAGTATACCTGCAGCATGAAATGGGGTCCGCTTTAAGGTGAAGTCCTTGACCAAGATGGAGGCTCCCTGGTTGATCAACACATCCACACACTCCACATGACCCTTAAACGCAGCCAGGTCTAGAGGTGTGCGCCCCTGACTGTTTCGTACATCCAGATCCAGCAAAGACTGTACCAACACCTCCAAAGCCTGGTGATGGCCGTGATATGCCTGAGAGATTTTATTAGAAACTTTATCCAACTTTCAAATGACATACAGTACATGGCTACTATGGATTTTACAAGGAGAATGCTTACAGCAAGGTGCAAGGGGCTGACAGGGGCTCTGACGTCCGAGTCATTCATGATGTCTGTTCCTGAGGTTTCCATGAGCTAAAATGAGTTTTAAAATGTTAACTACTTGTGTATGGGTTTATTAATGGAAAGTGTTATTGGATACATTTATGGCTTTTCCTCTTAATTTCTTTGTTTTATTTTTGCCATTCACTTGCAAATCAAATATGAAAATGGCAATAGACTCACCACATCTAGGGGAGTTTCACTTGCAATCTACAATAAAACAATAAAAGGAGTTATACTAAAGGATTTAGTGAAATTATTGAAATATAACCACAGTATTCTCACCAGTTCTAGACAGAGGCGATGTCCGTAAGCAGAGGCATAATGTACAGCATTATAGCCGTGATTGTCACGGATCCCTGGATTTGCATCATTCCTCAGTAAATATTCCAGGCACCTGCACACACACACAAAAAAAACACACTTTAGAACATTAAAACTACCATTCCTAGAAAACAAACATACATATATGTACACACCTCTTTCAATTGAACCGTGAAAAATCTTTGAACAATTTTATGCTGCTATTAAGGAATGTCAATTATGTCAAGTTTGACATAATTTAACTTGCAATGACAATAAAGATGTATCCATATTATATATATATATATATATATATATATATATATATATATATATATATATATATATATATATATATATATATATATATATATATATATATATATATATATATATATATATATATATATATATATATATATATACACACACACACCAACATGGTAACATAGGGTGGCTTAGGGGCAAGCCAGTTTTCCAGTTTCAGTTTCTATTCCTGTCATTTTTCTGATACGAACCAATTTTTTACGATATCATTAAAACATTATCCAACTTAATGTACGAGACATTCTCAATGCATAAAAAATAGTTTATCAGCTTGATTTGCAAAATGTATTATGTAAAATGTTAATGAAAAATATCTGACACGTACTTTCCATCTGTGTCAGAGGCAGCAGCGTAGTGAAGAGGAGTGCAGCCCCGCTCATCCAGGTCATTCACACTGGCCCCAGAGCCCACCAGAGCAAACAGGCACTGGTAGTTACAGTTGGCTGCAGCATAGTGTAGTGGGGTCCTGGAAAAACAACATCACATTTTAATATCGTATCTGTTGGCTGCCGTGAAACTTGTCCTGAATTGATCCCGCTAATGTAGACTGGGTTTGATTCTGTTCTTCAATTGGTTTAGTCCAGTGCCTCTCAATTATTTTCTATCATGCCCCCCCTATAAAGAAGAAAAAATTTCACGCCCCCCCCCCCGAAAAAATAAAATAAATTAAATGATATAATGAAATTTAATTAAATATCAAATAAAAAAATAAAATTAAATAAACATCAAATGAATAAATTAAAATTAAATAAATATCAAATTAAAACAAGTAATTTAGCAATTTGGTACACCACCTTACATGATGCTCAGTGCTTGCTGCTTTAAGTGACATTTACAAAGCGGGATGATTTTTGGCAATATTTGACACGTTTACGCTGAAAAAACTCCAGCGTCTTATCAGCGTGACTGAGGTGTAATGAGGTGGGGTCTTAACTTATTTGGCTTCATACTGTCCGCTGCCAACATTTTCAGACACCGGTCTGTCCTCGTGTCCCACCGGAGTCACGGTGAAGCCAAGTGCTCCATACGCTTCATGAGATTTCCTTGTCTTATTTTTCGGATGACTTTACCTCCGTCTATATCCGCCTTTCTTTTCATCCCTGTTAAAATGTTTTCCATAGTGTCTCTTTAGCAAAAGCGTTTCTTGTTCACTGCCCTGTGTCACAATCTGTTTCGCTCTCTCCTGCTCTTTGCTGTGCGTGCGCTGCGTACGCGCTGCGTACAGCACTACAGTGTCATACGCGGAGTCATACGCGCCCCACTATTTGAGAACCACTGGTTTAGTCCCAGTCTAGTCCAGGTTCTGGGTTTAATTTGGGTAAATAAAAAATTTTGGGATACTACAAACCTCCCAAAGCTGTCTTTTCTATTGAAGTCCGCCCCAGTGTTAAGAAGAAGATTCAGACATTCCAAGTTTCTGAACACACAAAACAAATTCACAACAGTTACAAATGTATACAAGTTCTATAAATTTACAAAATATAATCAGAATATCGTATAGCCAAATGGTTTAATCATTGACTAAATATAACATATGTTTTTACTATAATACCACTGCCCCAGAGTGAAAACAGATGAACATAAAAATGCTTAACGATCCTAAACTTACCCTCCAGCAGCTGCAGCATGTAAACACGTCCTGCCGAAGTCATCAGGGGTGTCAATATCAAAGCCTGTGTGAATGTAGACAAGTGAAACAGAAAAATATGAATACATTACATACAATAATACATTACAAAACTGCATTGTCGCATGGGGCTACTGAGCTGTTTCAATTAGCGTATGTATGCATGTATGTGTATATAAATATTTTATTATATTTAATATATGTCAATAGTTATACATATAAAATAATAATTCATTGCTGCACTAGTTTCTTGAATAAACAGGTGCATCTAGTTTCTTGGGTAAACAGTGTGAGATTTGTAGTTTGGCTGAATTTGTTCAATTTCCACATTTATTGTCAGTGAACAAGATTACCCTAAACAAAGATTGTTGTGGGCCCTCACAACACAATGTTTTACCCAAACGACTAAATGCAAACTACTGCAAAAAGCAAGTAAAAGTACATTCTTTATTCTCTGCAAAGTTTAGTAAAGAAAAATAAAAGTAAGTCAAAGTGTGTACCCGATGACAGAAGCTTCCGGCAACAGTCGGAAAACCCACTAAGAGCAGCCAAATGCAGTGGGAACATGCCATGAATGCCCCGTCTGAAAAATAAAAATAACATTTACTTTTCAAATAGTTTCTTGCGGTGGCACAAAATAATCCAAGTCTCAGTGTTGCTTATTACTTGTTTATCTATAAACTGTCCGACAATACAATGGGCAACAAAGTGACTACTTCATAACGTTTTCATTTTTACTGTAGTCTTTAAAAAAACAACAAAACTCAATTTTCTCTTTGTGCAGGATCAACCGAAATAAGTCTAAACTGCCAACATATTGATAATTTCCCTGGACCTAAACAGAGGCTTAGACAGAGCTGCTGCGGGGCACTTACTTGGCTGTATCAGCTCTGTTTGTGATGAGTGTGTTGATGAGAAGCTCGTGTCCGTAACGAGCAGCAATGTGCAGAGGTGTATTCCCATTTTTGTCTTCACAGTCGATCTCAGCACCTTAGGGACGCAGCAATTAGCAAGAGACAAGTTGTAGCAATAGCTTTAAAATCAATTAAAGCCATAAGCATGATGTGCATATCCTTCCCATTTGCCCATTGTGGACTTGCGATTTATGGGCGGTCATAATTCAGAAACTGTCGTGACAGCCTGGCATGCCATTCTCCCTTACAGCTGCCCAGGCCACTATGTGTTCCAACCCTATTTCCATAGTGAACTGTGCCAATTGTTTTATACTTGTGTGATCCTGGGCATTGAACCAGCAACCTCGCACATAATGCCCAGGGTTCCTACGGTGCAACTGACTTTTGACTGAAGTGACCTAAGTAATATGATTTTCAATCTGTGATTCATAGAACCATAGTTACAAAAGTAACTCAATATACTGGTGGGGTCCATGGCTTTAAACCAGCAAACTTGTGCATAATAAAGCTATAATCTAATTGACGTTTTCAGTGGGAGTGACCTAAATAATGTTTATGTCAATTTTCAATAACTTTGCATAAAGTAATCTCTGTCTGTGTATAAAATAAATAAATAAAATCCATTATGAAATAATGAAATATAGATGTTTATGTTCCCACAGCCATAAAAAAAAAATATTTGCATGTTATGGGTGAATACATTTATTTTTTTTTTACCATTGGTCATGTGCTCATTACTTAAAATTTTAGCTCTGTACGCTGATGAATGTGGCCATGAGCAGGTAAGAAAAAGGAAATAAAGATATTTTTTTTAATGGCATGTTACAGAAAACCATAATAAAAATTCATGGAAAATGGATAACTATTGATTATCAACATCCCTAGATGTGGAATGGGAGTTCTTTTGGATCAACAACATAAGACAAGGTTTTATACGTTAAAGAGACAACAGAAATGTCATCCAATAGAACCAACTTCCTCTGTGATATAGAGTAGCACTCCAATTATGTTTAAGGGGTGTCTTCATGTGTCCCATCACTCCTTTTTCACTGGCCTAAGACAAAATGCATGTGTCTCCCATCCCATAGGGGTCACTTAAAAGGTGGCACTGTAGAGCCAATTTGCGTGGACCAAGTATTGTTATGAAAATTTATTTTGCACTAAACTGGTTCATTATGCCAACTTTGGTAAGTTTCTGTCCATGTTTAGTAGGTCCTTCCTTCTCCATTACGTGATTTGAGTCAGGGTGCTTACAATGGGACCTTTGGAAGACCCTAGAGGCAAAATTGTACAAAATAGGGCATGGGTCTCATTGGCTTTTCTGATCAGGGGTAGGAAAAATAATTTTTTGCAAAGTTTCACTAATTAATGCCAAAATATATTTTTTACTCCCCATTGTAAACCGTGTGCATTCTTAAAGGTGGCAATCTAGCATTGATTATTGTGCTTGACTTATCAATGTAATGAGTAGCAGCCAGTGTATGAGGGATTCAAATTTCAACATAGCTGGACTAAGTGTGAGTGTAACAATTTCAAAATGTGTTTTTTATTTATTTTTATTTTTTTAGGAGTATTTGTGTCCCTGCTGGCCAACTGTGAAACATACCCCATATCCATAATAGAATGTTTTGCATATTCTCATTCATAGATTTTAATCCTCAAGCTTTGTACAAATCAAGTAATGTTGGAATTTCACATCTATGGTAGGGGTGGCTACAGTGTACACTTTTCATATGCTCTATAGTCCATTATATTCAGGCCAGGATCACACATTAGTGATTCACATTTGAGCTCTCTAGACCAATGCCTATGGCTATGAGAAGTCAAAGAAAAAACAACAACTATTTACTACTTTTGTCTGTCTCTACATGTGGCATGCCAAATCTGAGCTTAAAAAAAAGGACTACCGGTAGATTGGTTTCACATAAAGATAGTAAAAGGGAATTTCAGAATTTCAATCTAATACGGCCGACTTCCTGTTCATCATAGGGAAGTGCTCCAATTCAGCTTTAGACTTGTCTCATGGAACTCCATCACTGATCTGAATTTCATGAGCCGACTCAAAACTTAGTCTGTTCCCACTCCCAATGGGGTCCAATTTGTGGTCACGGTGTTGACTTGGTATGTGTTGGGCATTGTCGTGATGCCCATTTTATACATCTTTTTGCCGGGCTGGTCAATCCTATATCCCCATGTGAGACTTTTCATTAATGTTCAGCGGATTAGAAATACAATTAGTTTTGGAGAAAAATAAGAAGAAACAGGAACAATGCTCCTTGCCACTTACTGACAGGCAAGGGCCAATTAAGCAGATTTTAGGAGGCTCACCATTCTCAATAATAGCTTGAGACCTAGAAAACCTCCCATGGATAGCTGTCATGTGAAGGGGTGTCTTTCGATCTTTACTCTGAAAAATACAAAAAAAGACAATACATAATGCACTTAAGCATATCATTTCATCAAAAAGGTAAAAATCATATTCACCTTGATGTTCACGTCAGCTCCATTGCACACCAGAAGCTCCAGACAGAGCGCTCCGTGACGAGAGGCAGCCGTAAAATGCAGAGGCGCAAACCCCTTTTCGTTCACCTGATTTACATTCGCACCACATTCTATCAGCTCATTCACAACGACGTCTTGGCCATTGTAGCAGGCCACGTGAAGGGGTGTGTTGCCATATGCATTCGGTTCATTGATCTGACAAAAATATTTTCAAAGAATTAGCAAGGAAAGTAACTAGAACATCAATAAACTACACAAAAGGACTTACATCAACCCCCAAGTCCAGAAGGTATTTGACCACACTGATCATCCCACTGGAGGCTGCTGCATGTAAAGGGGTGTATGATTTCTTATCTTTACAGGCTACTTCTGCTCCATGAGATGCCAGCAGTTTCACAACTTCTATGTGACCTAAATTATACAAAAGCAAATAAAGTTATAATTGTTGTTAGTAAATTAAATCATACTAGGTGACAGATACACAAATGTATGTGATACGTACCCATATAAGCTGCCCAATGGATTGCCCGACGATCCTTCTTGTCAAAGGCATTGATATTGGCTCCTCTCGTTAACAAGAGGCGCACCATCTACAAAAGCAAAAATGCATCATATTTATTCCTAGAGATCCTGAATCTGTATTCTAGTAATCAGCATATCGTTCCTGCATCATTTAGTAGTATTGGGTTGTGTGTGTGAATATTACCTCCAGATGCCCACTGAAGGCTGCATGGTGCAGAGCGGTCCGTCCTGCTCGGTCCGACACATTGACATTACTGAGCAGAGGCACAAGGGCCTCAGCACAGCGCACAGCCTTGTTAGCTGCTGCAACATGAAGTGGAGTCTGCCAATTCTTGTCACGTGCATTTACATCAGCTGAGTGTTTCAGTAAAACCTGGACGGCCTCCTAATGATGAAGAGGTTTCAATTAGGACAAATAATAAAACAGTTAACATTTTTAAAAGGAAAAGCACATGTCCCTACCTCACTACAAGAGGCCACAGCTCGGTGCAGAGGAGTAAGCCACTTGTTGTCTTTGGCATTTACTCTGGCACCTAATAGAAGCAACCAAAAATAAGAGATATGATCAGTGTCCCTACAATCAACAGACTAATGAGGTCCTCATGAGTTGGGATAAAATACAGTAGAGAAAAAAAAAACTAACACTGCAGTTATCTATTAATTTCTTCATTCTGTAATTTCATGAAAGCAACACAATGTAGTGGTGACATGTTGTAATTTTCTGATGAATTTTATTAACAACAGTGCTATCACCGTATGTTTATTATTTTTGAATAAATACAATACCTGAAAGTATCAGTAGCTCTATAATTTCTGCATCTCCAAGATAAGCAGCAGCATGCAGAGGAGTCCGCTTTTCATTATCCTGTAATGAACGCATATAAGAACACATGAGTTTCAGTTTATATATTTTTCTATCTTTTAATAGCACACAAGCAGCTATAAAACAAATACATAACACACATACAAATTATGGAAGAAATAAACTGATAAAACATGAGCGGTCTATGTTTTGCAAAAAACATATTGTGACATGTGACTTTTGTTTACTAAATTGGATATACAAGTCTGAAAAGACAGTTGTCAATTACCTGTGCATTTACATCCTCTTTCTTGAAAATAAGTGCACGGACTTCTTCTGGGTCTACACTGAAAATGGCTTTCAGCAGGGGAGGCTGTAAAGCAGGAGAAACCATTTAAACATTCGCCCTGATTTTTGTAACTCAGTGTCTGAAGGACACAATGATGCATACTGCAAATCACTCCTCAAATATTTGAATTGATGACATAATCTATCAGTCTAAACAGTAAAACCATGACAACATTCCTTTCACATCAGTTCCCATAGTTTAATTCTAACATGTAACTAAACATACTATGGCCAAGAGTAAAAGGCCAAACAAGGCCAGAGCAACTGATTATACATGTTAATAAAGCTCACTAAGAAACAATAAAAAATGTTAACTGAGACAAATCCAAGATTCCCTAGTGTCTTCTGTTCTGACATGTCCCTTGCACACTGTAAAAGTGACTCACCGTGAAGTGGTGAAACAGCAGTTCTACTGGTATATGTTAGCAGATGTGTGCATGGGTTAATATCCATTTTATTTCTGTTCATCAGACATTTATTGACCAGGAATATAGGATTTAAACTTTTTTTTTTTTACAGTGGAGTAAGCCAGCATGACATTAAAATAGATATTGTCTACACCTGACATTAAACTCTGGACAGGCCCTGTTGAATACATCAAGGAATTAAAGAAATAAACATTGGCAACAATGAGAGGGCCACAACTTTAGAGCACTAGACAACAACACAAATACACACCACATGACTAGTACCAGGCCATGGTTAATTTTACAGTTTCATACAGAACAAACAATGTTCTCTTTGTTTTCGTTAATTACCCCATGGCAAAAATATCTACAGGGCAGAGAAGAGGATGTTCAAGTTAAGCAAGGCCAATAAAAACTGATTACACTTTTTTTTTTTTTAACGTAGCTTTTGATTGTTGATTTTAACTTTTGTGTAAATCAAATAAAAAAATTCTAACTTGTTGCCAGCAATTTAAAAGATAAGTAGAGGACACTGTTTGTTCCAGCCATAGTGAACTTCCTCTTGATACTGGCTGGGCTGGTTAATATTATCACCATGGAGACCTCACACAGGAGCCCGAGCACACAGTCAGTGAAGTGCACACACAAAACGACACATTGCATGGGCCACTAAAATAGCAGCGGCTGCAAAACACGGGCCATAAATGACAACAAGGCTATTCTAGTATCAAGTGTCAGATATTCTTTAAGAGCACAATGATAAATACGAGTCATGCAAGTTAACTGACTCTCCTTTGGTATATTTAAAAAGGTAAATGTACTCATAAAATCTTCTATGACAAACAAAAAGGTATTTGCAGTGGCTCTACTATAGCATATACAACTGTATTAAAGAAATATTTGGTTTCCCCAAGTACCATCAGAGCCAGTCCTGCAATAAATTCAGATACAACTTGTCTAAAGAGGGCTAAAAGAGACCCACAACTGCACTAAAATGCCTAATCAAATCTAAAATGGCACCATGAACCATGTAACAGCAGTGGAGATACACATACCACAGCTTGAGACCCACTGAAATAGAAGGCAATAAGAAGTCCTGTGTTTAATATTAATAATATCTTTGATGGCATAAAGTAAAAATCCAATCCACACTCATTAAGAAAACATTATTTAAGATTGTGAAGCTTTTAAACACAGTGAGGTTAGTAAGTATTATTCAAACAAACATTAGAGGTGAAACATTAAATGAGTATATACATTTACAAATTACTTTCTATAATATGCTATCATAATTGTACTTTACTGAGGAAAATTTTAACCATACGGAGCTATGAAACCTGGACTCCCTCTGTTGTGGTTATATTGTGTTACCTAAGAATATTTAAAAAAAAAAAAACACCTTTAGGAAATTTGATCCAATGCAGTCAGTGATCAATGTTTGGGACTAGCCACTAATACCTGTGTAAATTACAACTACATACTGATCATCATTAGCAGTCAAAAGCCGTCTGAGTGGCACACATGTAGCTATAACGCTTTGCTACGATTTGGCATTTGTTCTCAGTAGGTTCGGAAAACATCCAATTGCCTTTTCAATCAAACACCAGCCTCTTCACTAAAAAGACAGTCGTGAGACATACATTTTAATGCTTTCATCTCACAGAATAGCTGCAGGCACTCGGATTACATTACGCTGCGACGGTGAAATCGTTGTAGCTAGCGTTAGCATAAAAACTCAAAGTTAAGCTCCGATTTGGGCACTACCATCACTTACCTGGTCTCGTATTTTGAGAACCACCATATTTCTGAGGTTTTAAAAGCTGTCATACAGTTCATATAGAGGTGTTTGGCTCGTTCCGGGAAGCAGATTTGGTAGGTTTATCCGTGCTCTCTGCTGGGCCTAATGGGACGCTAGCAGGGCTATTTTGCTAGCTCCCTAACCCGATGGCATGGAAGCAAAAAGCAGCGGAAACTCCATAACATTGCCGCCACCGTAGCTCACGTCGGTAACAATCTGCTTTCTGATTGGCTGGTTTTGCTAAAGGCCTCAGTGCTAAGCCTTCTGATTGGCTCATCTCTGGCAGCACGCGAGTTAAGTAGAGCATCACTCACTATGCATCAGGCATTTCTTTTTTAAAATGTGTTATTGGTACACGGATAAAATACGAGCATTACTGCATTACGTGTTATTAGGTTATTGTTTTAAATAGGCTACTAATCAAACCTAATTGTCCGTTTTGACACTATGATCGGCTCAATGTTTCCCTCTAGTGTTCAAGCAAATGGTTCAAAGGGGAAAATAACATTATCAAGCGTTCTCACATTTTTTCCAGATTATTATATGTTAAATTGTTCCGATTTTGCTTTCCAGGACTCCAGAGAGGCTCATAAAGTAAGTGCAAACCATGTATGGACCAGGAGAAGCTCCAACTTTAATGCAAGACTGGGGCTAATAAATATTCTTTCCAATGAGAGAATATATATAGATTAAGTACATATAGAACTACGGAAGACCCTGGATATCAGCAAAAGAATAGGCCAGTAACCTATCCAGAAGTAGTTGCATGTATGTGCCACAGATAATAACTGATTTATTAAACTTGTAAAATGATGCCTTATGGTATATTTTGATTAGTTAGTACAGAAATACAGTAGCATACTTTAGAATGGCATTTTTTGGAGCCTCACTCTCGGTTCTTGTTGTCTTTTCCAGGTCTCTCTCTTGATCCAGGTGATGGGTTATGAAGTAAAGACTCTTGATTTGTCCCTTCAGATAAAAAGGTAAGCCTTTAGAGTTGCGATTTATTAAATACAGTTAGGGACCTTACCTCTCTAATACAACCACTAGAGGGCACTGTTTATACATAGATAGATTGCACTGATGCCACAGGTGCTATTTATAGGGGTTGTTTTTATGTTGGCTCTTTCATGTACATAGTTTTTCTAGTTACATAACACAAAACTGCCATCTTATTACAAGTCGTGGCCCTTTAGTACTGTGTCCCACAAACATTTGTTTCCCTCGACAATAACAAAAATACAAGGGAAATGGGGGCAGTTTATTTTAGCTCTAGTAATGTGATGGATGAGTGTTGCTGTGCACCTGCAGGGGAGAGCGAGTGGCCGAGGCTGCCCCTGTCTGTCTCATCACGGAGCTCACAGTGAAGTGACACAAGGGCTATGAGTATATCTACCTTGGCTGCTTGATCCACGCCCCCCCCCCCCCCCCCCTTGACCAAACAGCTCTATTTATAGCATTATCGTCACATCGCCACTGTCACATGTCCTGTAGCGTCCTCTCTTCTTGGATTGTTCATAATGCCTACTTCACAATGATTGTTGCTGAGCTGTAGCCTTAAGTCTGAATTGTTCCCAAAAAGAGTAAAGCTGAACCACAAACTCCATGCCCTACTTTTGCATCTAATTATGACTATAAAGAATTATATGGACTCCTTCATCTATTCACCAAAAGAGTTTTAAATTGTCATCTAAATAGTTTAATATAATGTTTGTCAAACTGTGTTATGTGCCTGGGCTGTCGGTAGAGGTACGCGGGTCCCTCTGCAGTTTGAGTATTTGTTTAATTTAGAGGCAAATATGTATTTTGTCTTCCTTTGGGTGTATCATTATTTATCTATTGTTAGGCTTGTTTTAGATCATGGTTAGCCCTAATTTATGCCTGATATAATCCAAGTTTAGACCTGGACACAAATAATATCTTAGATGGTACTTGGTGTGAAAAGTTTTGAGAACCACAAATATATAGTTTATCACATCAGAGTTATGATGATACTGACATCAGATACCTATCCAATAAATCATCATAACAGTATTCCATTCTTTTCAGAAAGTTGTCACTGAACAACAAGTGCAGCCTACACAACATTTAGTCAGTCTACATCACAAGATTCATCCTTCTCAGCCAATCCAAATGACCCTTTCCTTTAGAGAATTTTTGAGATATTGACACTGGATTTGTTCTTGGCAGGTTAGCGCTCACAGATGTCTGTTCTGCTCAGATGGCTTGAGGGGGCAGGTACCATCTGAGCTGTGTCACACACAGAGAATCATTTTAACAGCACCTTACACTTAGCCTAACACATCATCTCATAGTACCAATGAATGTGTTAATGAGACAAAATGTTTTAGAGGGAGATGCTCTTGGGAGGCGCCTGTGAATTACTGACTGGACATCAAAAGTTAGGATGGTCTAATAAGAGTCAAGGCAGGGCTGTGCGATATGGTGATAAAAATGAAATTGTGCTCTGATTCATGTGACAATATGCTTTATATATTGTAATATTGTGATTTTGTACTTTTCTGTTTAATGGAGCTATTTATGCTTTAAATACAGACACTTCCCCCATCCATTTCTCCTATATTTGTCAGCTGTCACCATGTTTTGAGTGAGTGACAGGTGGATTTAACGAATCACATTGAAGCATAATCGTTCAGGAGCTACAGGTGCTTTAGTTGCCTCTTAATGGCGTATTTAAAGATGCTTACTACATGAAGTGTGATAAAATCAAAATTGGGATCCAGGCTCTAAAAATCAGGATATGACATTTAAGCATATTGCTCATGTCTTGGATTGTTTAGTAATATTGTATTTTAACATTCAGTTGGTGTGTTAAGATTATTTGGTTCATCCGTTATTGTTATTATTCAGTCCCAATAATAAATAATAATTTTAATTATCCAAAAAATTATACCCTCAATGTAATGTGCCTTTTAATCTGGCTCTTTATCACACAATAGCATTACTAATACATAAAGTTTGATTTCATGAATGGTAATCTATGTTGCCAATAAATGTCAATTATCACAAAACCGTGATATTTTTCCCATAATAATTGTAACACTACAAGTTAATATTGTGACGTTCCTCGCTTGCAATCAAGCAACAATGGAGCTCCTGTTTTTATGTAGTATTTGCTCACTGAATTTTAGTTATTGACAAAGAGTCATTCTTTGATAGTCACCAATAACAATGGAGGTGACAAAGTAATGCATTAGCCTTCACTTAGTCACTGTGATTTGTATTTATGGCATTCTGTTGGCAACAATAGCAGTGGGAAAGAGGCTCAAATCACTTTTCATTTGAAGAATGATGCATATATTTGAATGACAAAACATGAAATGGAAGACAAGAATAAGTTACTCAAATAAGGAAATTAAATAGTTATTTTACCAATGCAAATTCGACTGAAATATCTAGTACATATGTTACAGGCTATCATTCAACTATTTACTATACTTTATATTTGGTGAGTTCTGATCAATTTTCCCAGACATTTTTGGGATACACAGATGCTTTTCCCATATAAAGTCACAATTTTCTTGTGTGTGACATTCTGTTCATAATTTCCATTCCTTTCCACCATAACCTATAGCGGGGAATTAGCTGCTCTGCAAAACAGTTTATCATGTGTGATATAAGTTAACTTGTTTGACCAAGTGTTCACTTTATATACAGTGAAGAGGAGCCCAAATGACTGTGAGCATAATGTGTTCTCTGCTTTCACACTTTGAAATCAGCTCTCCTCCTGTCCGTCACTGCTGAAATGGCAGATGAGTAATAATTATATAATTGCGACGCTGTTTCTAATTTTTCCAGTATCATTTTCACAACTTTTCGAGTATTGCGTTTCTCCTAGATAATATCTCAATTTCTTTATGACCACACACTTGTTGGCGCATGATTGAACTTCTCTTTACATGGTTTGGGATCTAATATTGGCTATTGCTGAAAGTGAAGATGAAAAATCCCAACATGGCGTTAGGTAACCAGGCAACTGCGTCGGCACGGCTCCCTGATTATCATTTGTTTTGTATAGTTCTGATGGCTAATACTAAGTGACTGTATGGCAGTGATCCAGCTTTCCCCATCCCATCTCTGGCCCACTGTCAGGAGGACAGCACAGGCTATTTTTGGCTGCTTTGTTCCCTTCAAAAAGACAAGTCCTCCTAAGGTCTGGACATGACATTTCTCTTAGTCTGGTAAAGTGGGTTTGGGTCAGTGAGTTTTTTTTAGGAAGGCTGTTGTTGATGCCCAGAGGAAGGTGCTCCTTTTTCAGTCGTGTTATAATCTCTAAACAGTGTTGTGGTGTTTTATATCAGGATATTAGCAAGGCATGTATTAGGGTTGCATAATATATCACAGTAGAATTTAAATTGCAATTTGAGGTTGCTACAATTATCAAATCACAAAGGCTGCAATTATTTAGATAATGTCTTCTGAAATGTCAGAAATTTATGGGTTTGGCTACCGGTCTGTTCAGTCTTTTCGAGAAGGTTAATGCTCCTGGACTTCTTTACAATGTGAACAGAATCCTTCTTTTACAAATATATATTTCAAATCTACTTACAATTGTTGTTTCTCCCCCCAATTGGGCTTGTATCATATGTTGGAAATTGAATGCTATCTCTGTATTTGCAAGTGAAAGAAACTAACACAATGCTATATCCTTATCTTACTGAAAAAGGATTACAGCATTGCATTATTTACCAGATGTTATAGAGCTATTCCAGGTGCCCATATATAAATCATCAGCCTTGTTTGTCTTAAAAGGAGTCATACCATGTTTCATAACACATAATTCACATGTACAGAACATATGTCTTAAAGGTAGGGCATTAGCTGTTCCCATTACATGTTCCTTTGACCCATATTCACCGACTGCAGCTGTAACATTGTTCATTATCTCCATACTATAGTTTTGAAACGCTCATTTTATATTATATTTGTTCTCAATATGCCAGTCATACATGTTGCAGTCCTGACTATTTTGAACTGAGCAAAAGAGAAACAAACGGTTAATTATGTAACATTGCACATCACCTTCATGGTTCCATGGAAATAGACAGTTACAACCATACTTCAGAACATTCTCTAATGAATATAGACAAGTTATTATAATTTTCTATATTATATTATAGCCAGTATTGCTATTGACCACAAGTGGCACTAGCTGCAAAGATATTCATCATTTATTCAGCTTGGGACTGACAGAATAGCCCGTTTTACTTAGTTAGTATATTTTTGCATTATTTTTGGAGGAGGAAGTTGAAACATCATTACCCAGTACAGCAATATATAACAGAAGCAATTACCTCTTAATACCATTTATTTTTTATCTCTGTTATTATATTGTATTGTGTGAGCTACTGCGTCCAAGTAACTACTAGTGGATCAATAAGATTTGTCTAAGTGGGTTTAAAAATCAGATTCAGTTCAATTTCAAAAAGAAAATCCTTAAACATAATGCATGATATTTAATTACTAAAATGTGTGACACTGAAAATGACATAGCAAGGTGTCAGAGGTCTAGCGTCCTCACTATGTAATAAATAATTAATAAAGCTGTTGTCAATTAATTCAAACCACCATTTAGCTTAGTGGTAGCCTACAGACATTAAGACATTATGAATAGTACCTTTTCTTCTCACTCCAGTTTTTTAAATCGCGTCTGAGTTGTAAATGATTTATTGCTATGCCTTCTTTGACGGGCAGATTGTCACCTTGCTGTCCTGGGGCACCGCAGTCACTCATTACAGAACCAGAGAAATGCTAAACTTCAGAGTGCTATTCTGGCCTATGTCTTCTGAGGGGGGTCTGGACTCGCGGGTCATGCTAAACATCTCTTTGTAGTGTGTCCATCTCTCACCTCTCCTCCCTCGCTCGGTGATTTTTGCCACGCACATACAGCCTCTCTTCAAAACAAATGTGTCCAGGAATTACAGTGGCATTGGACACAGCAACGGGGGATCTCAGAAGTGAGGGCCTCGCAAAGGTCTCGCTGGTCAGGGAGGTGCTAAAGGGTTAGCTGCCCATCTGTTTTCAGTGCACTACACTTTCACCTTTTGTTGGATGGCTTTTTCATACTGCATTCTTAGTTTTACCCTTTTTTTTTTCTTTTTTTTTAAACAAATGTTGACTATTTCAGTTATAGGTGCCTAAGTGTCTTACAATATGGTATTTTTTGCTACTAAAGATATCGTCAAGGGTTATCGAAAAACCAATACCCAAACTCTAATAAACAACTAAAACTGGCATGCAAACTCCATATGTAGTAGAGCATGTATTGATACCGAATAAAATTGCATGAATAGGACTAAACTGGACTTTTTCTGGATCATTTTACACAGGTCTTGGTCTATATTAGAGCTATAGAACTACACCATAGTAATGAAGAAACTATTATTGATTTGTGCTAAAATTCTATTGTATAAAAAGAAGTTGTTTTGGTCATCAGTGCGGTTAAAATCAAGCCTTATTATAATCTTTTCAGTATTAGAACCCAATTTGAACTTTTTTTTTTTTTTTAATAATCAGCAAGTTTAACTCTTAGCCCTTAAAATAATATATATAGTATTTCAAATTAATTTAGCTAATATCATCATTTTGTAACTACATATGGCAAGAACTACCGGTAATTATTGTCCATTTTTTTAATGTGTTTGAGCTAAAATCACTCCAAACTCATGTGAAATAGAAGCTGAGGGAGCGTGATAGAAAGTACTCTGTGTCTAAGTTGAGTTACTGTGGGATTTAAGATGAAAGAACGAGGTCAGGCAGCCACTCCCTATCCTCGCTCCCTGTGTATGTGCCTATATATATTTTTAGCTCTTTTGGTAGCTAATCTTAAATGTATGCATTTTTATGTCATCATCATAGTTTGGAAAGAGTTTTAATGCAAAGAATTCTTAAAAAAAATATTTTAGTTATAGAACATACATACTGGGATTTACCAAGTGAGACATCGATTGATATTATAAAAATAAGATCAGTTTAATGGAAACGACATATAAAACAGGACAACTTTATATTAATTACTAATCAAAAGATGGAGTAATTTGTGGATCATAGTAGCACTCTGACCCCATGCACACGTTTCCATTGCTAAATCATAACTTTTGAAGCATTGTTATTTGGGAGCATGAAGATCACAAGAGCTGAATTCATCCAAATATAAACCATCATCTTTAATCTTTCTCATGCCAACGTTTGTGGTGTGCTGCTGCTTGGTCTGGATTTTTTTTCTTTGTGTTACAATTTCCAATTCAATTTTATTTTGTCTGATCAAAGACAAAGAAATACGGCTTTCGATATTAATTTCATGATCAAAAACAAGACATGCTTTGAGTCAGTTCCATTGAACACAAAAGCATTTATTTCTCCAAAGTTCAAACTCCAAACAACATGCTTTTACTGACAGAGGATTGGCTGATAACTAATAATTTGAAAATGATAATCACATTTCGAATTAAATGTGTTCTATTGCACAGCTCAAATTGCAATCAACGGCAACATTTGAATTGCTACTCTTTCATGTGCACTACGTACCCGTGTCACCATCTCATCACAGAGATGTCATTACTTTGCCACAGATTTTCAACAGTATGGCATTAAATGCTACTTTCATGAAGACAATCAGGTGCCACCAGCCCAGTTAGACATCAGATGTATGCAGAGGTGCCCCACTCACAGTAAGAATGCATATTTTTCAAGGTTTTTTCCTGAACAATAAAAAGCACTTGCAATATAAAAAAATGCAAGATTCATAAGAGTAATGCATAGTATGGAACATTCACATCCCCATGGATACAAGAAAGATGTACACTCTCTACAAGAAATGTTAAATAGTGCACCTTTAACCAAATTGTAAAGTATTTCATTGTTGGATTCTAAAAATACCCAGAGATTGCATGAACATTGTCAAGGGGATATAGACAAACTGTAAAAAATTCAAGGTCAGTCATGCAAAGTGTAAAAATACATGTGATGTCCCTGCAGGCTTAATGCATATGGAGCGGTGCAGACACTGGGTCCATTTCCCACTGTATACGCACGGTCTGTCTGTGATAATGAGAGGAAGAGGTATTGTTGTTGCGTATGTGAGCTTGGTGACACCACAGGAGGGGGGTGCTGTGAAGAGCTGCTGGCGTAGGTGGAAGTGCCTGGGACAATGAGCGTCAGTCCACCCTTCCCTGCTCTAAACTACATTTCCTCTTCCACTTTTGTCATGAATCTATGAATGGGGTTTTGTTTTCTGTTCTTAAAAGGTTGTCAATGAATAAAGTTAAGAAATAAGGCAGCATTAAGTATTCATTGACCACTCAGCTTAACAATGCAACATAAATGTGTGAAAAAGAGCACACGTAGTTAGAAGGTTGTCATCTAATGATTCATTTAGTCTACTTGATTCCAACAATTGCAGACTAAAGACACAAAATACATATTAATTGTAGGATAATCAAAAAATAAAATTGCTACTCAAAGACTAACTAAAACTAAAACTATTACCAAAAGTAGATGTTCATCTGAACAAGTAGCAGGAAAAAAAAAATTCAGTTTTGGCCTCATAATTTTAGACTTATTTTGTTGTTGTCATTAGTACAGCTTTTTGGAACTACAGCTTCTCAAAAGGTGCAACTCGCCAGCAATTAACCAGTGATGAAAAAGGACAAGATCTCATGCCAAAAGATCTTGTCCCATCCCTAATGTTTTGTGTAAATATTGTATTTGGCTGCCTAAAAAAGTGTATTCATTATTATTGTGGTATTGAAATTGGTGTCAAGTAGCAAACCTTTTCTTTTGTATCATAATCAGTTACAAAATAGGTTTTTGAATAAGTTTGACACAATTCAACTATTTTGTTGGGCTGTTTATAGCCTAGAAAATGATTGATTATTAATTTAGTCAGAGATGATTTCAATAATTGATCAAATGATCAGTCATGATTAGTCTGATTAGAAGTCACAAAGCTGTGCTCGTGATATTGTAATGTATTGATGCACGTCTGTATGCAGTTGTTCAGTCATTTCAAGGGAACACAAAAATTGTGTCAGTACAAAAATAACAAAGCTGACATTCTGCCAAAGGACCGAAATATTTTTTCTCAGAGCTGTGTTCTTAACAAAAGTATTTATTTAGTAGTGCTTATATAAAGATAATAGCTCAGGGCACTTGGGATGCTATGATTACCCACAGTTTGTAAATAAGAAAGGGAGCTTTTGTTTTTCTTGTAGCCGCTGGGAATTTCTAAGGTCAACTGAATTTGGCTGGTTTCCTTCAAAGTCACATGTGTCTGTTGGGGCCTGTGCGTTTGTATGATACATTTATGGCATTTGACTTCTGCAGGCGCGGTGAAGAGCTGCTGATGCAACCACTACTTCACATTGGGGCTCCAGGCAGGAGCCTTCTCAGAATTCCTTTCGTCCGCTATTGGTAATGACTAGTGAAAGCGTCATTGGGTTTTATTTTCTCCGAGGCTGTGATCGATGCTAAGCTGTTCAATATCTGTCTATCATTAAGCTAATCAATAGTCTGTTGTGTAGGAGACTGTGGTAAGGGGGAACAAGGAGTCAAATGAAGTAGGTTTATGGTAAATGAATATAGGACGCGGTAAAGCAACAACATGGCCAATTTACGACAAACACAGAATCAATGGTTTCCAGCACAGATGAACATATTGATCAGTAAAAAAATGCTCTTTGTCCTCTGTTTGCAGTGGGCTTTTGAGCTCCACAGCTATTTTTAGAAAACTTATGATGAAGCCGTTTGACTGACCTCGAGGTCAACACATAATACAATCCACATTTCACTTCTGGTGCTGTGGTATACCTGCCATAGCAACTGAATGAAGTCAATTCAGTTCAATTAAATTCAACTTATTTTTGTAAAGCCCAAAAGTAAAAAACAGCAGTTGCCTCTTAGTTGCGTGAACATAAGAATTGATTTAACCAACATAAAGTTAGAAAATCAACAATGAAAGAGAAACAGACAAGCAAATTATTCAACAGAAAACCAGAAAATGGATAACTGTCCCAGAACATCCCCTCTCCTTAGACCCTCCTTCTCGGCAAGTAAAAACTAAAAAAAACCCAAGAGAAACCTCAAGGAAAACACTGAAAGAGAGATCCACTCCCATGGATGGGCAGGCTGCAGATGTGTCCAGGACTAAGTCTTTTATAAAAAATGTTTTATTTATTTATTTAATAAATTTTTTTTAACGAACATTGCAGTGAGATTTGTAGTTATTTTTTAATAATCACAGTTCTGCCTGAAGCCCACATTTTAAATTTGTTCTGTTAAACTAATACAAAAATCCCATGCATTTCAGATCATCTTTGCAGAGGATTACAGTATTAGGTTTATACAGTATTAGACCATGAACACATTTAACATATATATTTTTGCTGATTCCTGTTCAGTTGCGTGTAGTCTTTATACAGCACTATACTTTTTAATATTTTCGTAATAGGATAAGATAATTCACATTTATGTTGTTTGTCTTCTTTTTATGAGAAGTAAACACACCCTATAACAATACAAACCCATCTGTGTTAGATTTTATTATAGTCAAAACTTCACAATTAACCAAAAAACAACATTGGTTTTATGTGTGTTTCATGTTATTTGATCCAACCTGTAAAGTGCATTGACTCCTGCCTTGAAAGTCCAACAGGAAATACCACAGGACGCCAGACAGAGTAACCCAATAAAAGCAAGAGTGCAACGATCATTAATGGGCCAACGCACTCACATCACACATCCAGATGTACAGGCTAATTGGATTTTTACCATCAAATCAACAGTTTGGGGCCTTTGTGCTTTTACAAGGCTAACCACAAGGTAAAAGGAAAATGGGCTTTTTGAAGTGACAAAACCTTACCCAAGCTTTTAGCAGGTGTGTGTTGGCACAGCATGATGCTCTTATTAATGTGTTTTATGTTCCAGATTGATGAAGAAACTCACATTGATGTCTGTCTGAAGTGGCTGGCATTAGTATTTTCTTACCAGGGCCAGGACAGTCTTTGGAGCTGTGTGGAGTGGTCACTGGGGGCACAGAGCAACATGACGAGGTAGGGCAATTACGTCATGAAGGGCTGTTTGTTTTGAGAGGCTTCTCCAGGGAGGGCTGTCTCCTCTGACTGGAGAAAGCAGCACCTGCCTTGATCACATCCGCCGCCTGGTCCCAGGTGGCATGATGAAACGATGCATTAACAGGATGGAAGACAAACAATTACGGCTCTGTGATATTAGAAAAATATTCAGCATTCAAAAGTGAAAATTTAGGTGGAGATATGAAAAGCAATTAAGGACTAATTTAGCAGAAGTAAAAAGTGTTAGGCTTTTCCTTGTAATGCTGTGTCAATCAAAGTCAGAAGAAAACTAAATCTGGTTTTAACTTTACTGTGGGGGTTACACAACTTGCTGTCACCATGAAGATGTTTTGTCTTTGCCTGAAATATTCCACAGTATGGCATTAAATGTATCTAGCACCATAGAAACAAAGGGGTGACACCACCAAGCCAAGTTATTAGTCATCTGTGTCGAGAATGTTTTTCATAGAAATAATATGCAAGATTATGTTATGCCATACTTTCCAGATCAAGCAATAAATTATATTCATGGAGACAAGCAGGTGACAGACCCTCTACCAGAAAGGTTACATAGTGCACCTTTAAGACAGCCAGTATTAAACTAAGTGGTATAGGGTGTTTGCTCACTATCTGGAAAATTGTTCAAATCCCACCCGAATGCGTAGTGTACTCCTGAGAAACACACTTGAACCACCTGATTTGGGACCAGAGATATTGTTGATAGAGATTAGGAACTTCCGTCAATCTGGTCCTGCCATCACCCTCTGTAACTGAGGAGTGATTATATCATCAACCAAATTGTTAAGCAACTTTCATTTTCAAGAACAATGTTGGATAATTCAGTGTATTATTATGGGTTTTGTTATAGATAAGTTACCATAGATTACCATTGTGCAGCCTATACAAAAAATAGTCATACTGTTTTACATTTCCAAACCAAATGCTTTTTAGCTCATTTGTTGACGTCATCATATTTATAGTCAATTAACAGCAGAGAGGCTACTCCAGGGACACAGGCTTTGAGTTAATGCCCAATAACAAAGCACTGTGAGTCATTCCCACCCACATGTGCATGAGCGAGCTGTGATGGGACCCGACCAATTTGTCGCTGGATCATCGCAGTGCTAAAGAGCTGTGTTTTTCACTAACAGCATTAATACAATATCTGTCGCAACACTTAAGTTTAGCTGCTGCTTATTTTGTCCTGTTGGCTGCCTCCCTGCTGGGTTTCATCATGCTCAATGTGCCACATGCGACCGCGCTTTAGTAATTAAGCTAGAGAGCTGGGATTTGATGTGAGCAAGTGTAGTAATTGTAGTAATTTGAAAAGGTTTATAAGGAAGTAAAAATATCTTCATTTTAAAGTGTTATGTAAATGTGTTAAGTAAAACTAAGTGGTAAAAATGGCATCTTCAATAATATCTGCATGGAGACAAGCAAATAGCGGAGCTCCCCACCAGAAAAGTTAAATTCAGAGTAATTTTAACATTTACTCTTTAACAGAAAAATACAGTACTTGATTACATAAGGGTTTTCTTGTTCCACAGTTTGAGACCCAATACAATGGTGCATTGTAGATTTGCTCTTGGTACCAGCAACCAAGCATTTAAAGTATTTTTGTCACTTGATCTGCCTTGTTTTTATCAAAGCCGGCCCCCATCCCCAATGCTTGATATGAGGGAGGTGACAGCCAGTATTGCGCCCCCCTGAGGATATGTCTGTGTGAGTGACAGTCCGGCAGCAGGCACAGCGGCGTTCACACTTAAATGCTTTAATAGGACTAAAGTAGACAAAGGCCACCAGTGACGCAGAACGATCTATTATGGTCTGGCCACATCCAAGGTTTACTGGACCCTGCCTATTGGATGGAGCTATTTCCAACCACACAATCTCCCTTCGGCCCCAGGAAGTGAGTTATAAATAAAAAAGTGTAGGTTAATCAGTGCTAAAGTGTTGCAGTAAACTCTTTTTGTTTGAGGAGCAGACGGAAGAAAACTATCCACTTCCTGTCACTATTCTGTCATGCTACGTACTGCTACTGTTTAGAACTGTGTAATACTACTACATTAAAGTAGTACTTACTTAAAATTCCTTTCCCTTCCAAACTCAACTGTATATGAATTATAAAGTATACAAAGCAGTAAATATTGAACAGCAGTTATCATTAACATTAAATCTAACATCTTTAACCTGACATCTAAGCAGGTAGACACATTTATTCTAGATAGCTTTATTACTCCACTCTAGATCCATTTCTGCACTATAGGGGGTCTTCTTTTTTACACCTGCACATTATTGTCAACTTAATTGCCGTGCTCAGGCCTACTTTGCTTTATGATAGATTGCCATGGACATAGTTGGTGTAGGTGTAGGTCAGACTACAGGTTTAGAGCATGTCTGATCTCTGCATTGTGTGACAGATGGAGCTCAGGGACTTTAGCGCACACCTTGGACTTGAATCCTTGTTATTTCTGTCTCTCTATCTTCCAAACGGCATCACCCTAGATTCAACTATAAAAATGTGTGTCACTGTAGGGATTTGGCAAACCAGATTATCCTATTTATTTGCGTTTATATTTAGATGGATTAAAAGGCATCTGTAAATAGAGATCTCTTGCTGGGCTGTTTTAAATCCAGGGGAGAAAGAGAGAGAGAACTAGCGTATTTCCTAGTGCGGTAATAAAAGCTATGAGGGGTTTAAATGTTTGTCCAGCTGAAACAACACAGTGAAACTCCTTCTCTCCTGCAGCCCAGTCGTCAAAGCAGCTCACAGCCTAAAAATAGACCACGCTGGCTGGCTGGCTGGCTCCACGCCCCTGGCTCGGGGACAGGTCAAATTATGAAGGAAGATGAAAAATTTAAAGGCACAGACACTTGCTTGGTCACAGATAGCCAGTCCTGCATCCAGATAGTACATTTGAATTGACGTTTAAGCCAGTTGATATTAAAAGTAGTACTAAAAGTAGTGGCTACACTAATAACGCTATTCTGTTTCTAACAAAGTCTCTGGTCTTGTTTTTGTTTTTCCAGATTCACAGTTTCAAGGAAATAGTGTGAGCTGGTCGCGGAGAGCTTCTTGACACACTTTGAAGGCCTTATGCAATTGTGATCAAGCTGTTATGACATCGTACAGTTGGGTCGCTGGAAAGCATGCTTCCTGGGTAACATTACTGGCCTGATTTCACACTAAATCTTTGCTGCACACTAGTAAATTAACACATTCAAGCCATTTTCAAATCATCTAAATTAATAATCACTGATTTTATGTAGTTTCCATAAAGCTTTTAGCATTCACTAGTGTATATTAGATTATATTAGAGATGTCAGGTACAGTGGTATGCTATTTTTGCATTTTGTGAGTCACACACCACTTCACAACCTTTGCCTTTACATGTTCCTCTTTTAGATACATCAAGGTGGATCTTTGTACCCGAGAAAAGAGATAAAAATAGCAATAGTGTGAAAGACTGGTTCAACAAGTCAAAAGCGCATAGGGAGAAACCAAGCCTTCATATGTGTGTGTGTGTGTATATGGAGAGCACTGGAGTCAGAAGCGGCAGCAGAAGAAGACAGCTGTGTTTGGTGGGGTATTTTTAAACGCATCAATGCTGCTCCAATCCCCGCGCCTCGCCTGACCTATTTTTAGCCAGGGCTGGCCATTGTTCTATTTCTGTCACCTGTGGGGCCACGCAGTTGTTGATTCACATGCAAATGAAGGCTCGCTCCCCTCCCCTAGCTTTGGCATTACCGCTCCAAAGTCTCGCTCAGTATACACCGTGCAGCTTTTCCTCTGGCAACTCAGATCTTTTCTGCTGCTCAGAGGTGGACTTTACTCTGTTTTGAAGAAAGAGTAGTTATTTTCTCTCTCTCTCTTTACTGTGTGCTTGTCGGAGAAGGAAGGAGGAGGCAGAGTGAGCGAGAGAGAGGAAGAGAGAGAGCCTGTTGTCTTGGTCGCTTCCCCAGAGAGCGCGGCTGAAGGGAAGGGGTGGCTCTTCTGGTGACAGGAAGCAACACTACGGCTTGCAATGAAGACCTGAGCGCTGAGTGGAGTATGCTGCAGACCATTTACGAGGGCGAGTCCAGTTTCTCCACAACAGACATTGGACAGTACCAGCAGCAGCACATTGCCAGCAGCAAGATGCACAACGTGAACAACTCAGGTGAGGAAAACAGATAGTACAGACCCGGGTGCTCGGACATCCTTCTCCATCCTGTCACTCTGCTCTCCTCTGTGCTCTCTCTCTCTCTCTCCCTCTTAACTCTTTTCACTCTCTCATTCCAAACTCAAAGATTGTCAGTCGCAGCAGCAGCTTGGTAGGAACTGGCGCTTCTCCTTCGTTTCAAGGTATTTACTGTGATGTTTACCAGCTCTGTTCTTGTTAGTTTAAAGTGTTTGGCTACAGAGTGTTGCTTTTGACACCTTAAGCTCTGTGTTTCTAAGCACTGAGCTTCACTTAGGGGATGTTGCGCTCGTGTTGTGCAAGGCTGTTCTGTCACTTTTCAGGAAGCAGGATTTTTTTTTACAGAAACTCTTCAACTGTTGTAAGATATCAACACACTAACTCATTGTCCGGGCTATTTTGGAATTGCATTGTAAGTGAGTGACATCAGAGTGACGGATGACTAGGCACTGCTATTGACTAAACATGAGTCATGCTTCGTTTGGTTAGGTTTTTGTTACCGATTGTTGATAAAGCAGTTATATATAGTCACTTTAGAAGAAGTGTTGTTTTTAGTGAATACACTGCCAAGGGGATTTCTGGGAACAAACAAAAAGTAGTCATATGAGATCTTAATGGAAAAATGCATCCTGCCCTTTGACCCTTCTGTTCAATACATATCTTAACAACTTCACTCTAGAACTTTTGTATTAAAATAGCTGAAGATTATGAAGAAACGGTCCACTTTTGAAAGCTCACCACAACTTAAAGATCTTATTATTTGTCTCTGAGCTAAACAACAGATACAGAGGAGTGCACAGTGAATTGAGGCTCCTTGCGTATTCTGTGGGTCAGCTATTCTTAGGTGAGTTATTTTCAGCTTATGGCATTAGCCTGCTAAGATTAGGCATGTGTGCGTTATCATTCCATCTTGGCGCGTCTCGCTCTAACAGTGGTTTGGAACAGATATTTATAGAGGTTCATTCTGTTTGTCAGTCTAATTTGTCCTTTCCACTTTATAGTAAGTCATTTGACGGTGACTAATATTACCAAGACTAAAATATCCCTCTTTTGTGTGTTGGTTGTCATTTTAATGCTGTTGCCATAGTAGACATCCTTCATCAGCATATCACTGAAGTGGTTCAAAGTTCTTGACATTTTAAAACACTACACTACCCCATTGCGTCAAAAGGTTTGTATTCATTTTTATAATTTTATTATTTCTATTATCAAAGTTCTGTTAAAACACATGGGCTCTCTTATTAATTAGCTCCCGCAATGCATTTCTACCAGGTAAAATATAATGAAAGACAGGCAAGCAACCTTTCAGAGAATAATGACACTGTCGCTTTCAAGTCCTCTCATCTGTCTATTCATTGGGTTACATGTGAAGTGCTCATTGCTAAAGGGACATGATACAATAGAAACTGGATTTGCAAAGTGGATTTGAAATAATAATGATAATTTCAGAACTGTGCATTGTTTCGCGTAAAAGTGGTATTAGCTTTGTGTGCATATGGTGCACACAAGCGGGGCAGCTGAGTTTAGCCTGCACATTTCCAAACAAGAGGATTGTTGTTGTTTTGGCCTGTGGCATTAAGGTCAAGTCCTAAGTCTGGATTTAACAAGACTTTAACAGAGTTCTTTTCAAAGCTGTACAACATAAGACAATACTATCCTGTCCTATATCCTATGCCTTGTTAAAAAAGATGTCTGTGTAATCCCTCAGTAATCCAGGTAAGGTCCATAGCAAAAGAAGAATGAATTCTGTTGACTTTTTTCTACACCTATGTTATGCTTTAAATTAACTCTCAAATTAATTCACTCATCTTATTCCAACCACAGAGTAAAATAATACCATAATACAAAAGATTAATTAAAAAAAGGCAGATCCATTAATTTTCTTTAGGTGACTATGGTGATCAATAGACACTGGACGACACAAAGATATTCCACTGATAGCATCATTCATTTATTAGAGTCCAGATCACTAACTACGACAAATACTTTATTCTATAGAACTACGCGTCCCTAATCATAAAAGTGGAAACAGACACATACTCCATTGTTTGATGAGGCGTAAGGTCTAAGAGCAGTGCATGACTGGTGACTCTTTTCAGTGAGTGCTGTTTGTTAACAAACAGTCTGAAAACTACAGCTCAGCTGCAACAAGGACGAACCCGAGTCTTAAAAATAAAGACCTGTTTCCTGCTTTAGACATGCCAGCTGCTCAAAATAACAGGCACTTAATGAGAGATCCAGCGCCACATTGCAGTCCCCAGCATCAGCTTATTTTTGCCCTCAAACATCTCCTCTATCTCTGCTGCTATTTATACTGTCAGACAGGGAATATAGATCAGCAGCCATCTCCACAGGCTCCAAATCCATGCAACATACGACATGTTTAAGGAGTAAACATTGAACTGCTGGTGCTGTTATGTACGAAACACTTGCGTGTGTCACAGATAATATATACACTGATAATTGATGAGCTGTGGTCAGCATCACACTGAATAAAAGCCTTTTAAGCAGACATCACAGTCTATGGGGAACAAGTTGTTCTGCAGTGATCCACGTGATTTCTGTACACGCTTTGCAATTGTTGAATTATAGCATTTATGAGCAGGGATGCAGTTTGCTAAAGGCTAAGGCTTTATGCAACACCATAAACAGATATGCTTATATATTACTCTACCTTTACATCTTTCCAAGTCATGACAAGACATCTGCCTTCTTGAATTGAGCGATATTTGAAGTGGGTTCTAACAGTACTATATCTATATCTATATCTATATCTATCTATCTATCTATCTATCTATCTATCTATCTATCTATCTATCTATCTATATCTCTGTATCTATCTATCTATCTGTCTATATACACACACACACACACGTATATATGTGTGTGTATATATGTATATATGTGTGTGTGTGTATATATATATATATGTTTATATATGTATAGATAGATAGATAGATAGATATGGATATGATTATAGATAGACATAGATATTGATATATAATTTGCCTGTAAGACCTACCTTAGAAAAGCATCAACAAGTGTGTTCATAGAAAGAAAAAAAAAAACCCAGAGCAATAGTCACACTTTTAGGCCTCTTAGATACGTCTTGCTGCACCTAGCACCTTGTTCTAAGAACCACTAGCAAGCTGTTGGATATTTTGTTAATATTCTGCGGATGCTAATACTATATTAGTTACAAGAGACAGTTTTTAAATGGATCCCTCAAAGTGTTATAGCCATACTCTCTCACACGTGCGGTGACTAAATATATGTGTTACATCTTGCTCTCATGTGATGCTGCTGGTGTCATTGGTGATGTGTGCGAACGCTGCTAATGTGGCGGGAGGCAAAAAACAGACACTGATCCGACGTCTCAAATTAAGGCTGTGATTGTCGCCGCGACCGCCGGCAGGGCTAATGAGAGGCATCGCAGTGATAGAAATAAACACTTTGGAGAGGCTGGCCCACGACGCTACTGCAGCAGGAGTCCCAGCAGGTCTGCGTGAGTCACGAGTGAGTCCACCCCCCGCCCCCTCTTTTGGCAGGACCTCCACACTGAGGAATGTGGGCATGGGGCTGGGTACTCATCTCCCCCTGGTGCTAAAAACAAATTTGGGAGCTGTCATTCATAAATCTTTGGCTTACCCATGCCTGGAGACACCTTTGTGCACTTTCGCCCTGGATAATATTAGAAACAAATCCAATAACAATTTATTCTGGGATATTTTGACTTTCTTTTAAGGGATTCAATCACCTATATAATTTATAAAAATACTAGTCAACATTTGTAGAATTTCTATTGTGTCATATTACATTCACATTAAATTTTGATCTGAATTTGAAGCATAGATCTGACAAATAGATAAAACCACTGTGATTCATATGTCCTTATACAATGCAATTTTAAAAAGTGACCTGAAAATTTATGTTACATAAAGGCAGTGCTGCGCCTTTATTTTTGCCCATGTTAAATTGAGCAGGCGGCCCTCACAACTGTGACAGTCTTTCTCACATTGTCTATATTAAGCCCCTGCTCAGAAAAGCACTTATATATAGCCATGGTTACTGGTGGTAGTTCCGTATTCTCTACGTATTTTTACCATACACGAGGCATAGATTTTATATTGAGGTGGAGGACGGGTGCGCTTCACTTAAAATACACTTTATGTGACAGTAAATCAGAAGTGTGGATATTTTGGTTCTGGTGGTGGCTGCGCAACAGAGACATATTTCATTTCTCCTTCTCACATTGAGGTCCAAATATAGCACACCTTCAGGGCTTATTATGTTAGTGCAGTATTGTCACTCTTTTGGACATGGCCATCCTATAATAATAGATGAGGCACATGCTGTGGTTGTCTCTAGTGCCTCAACTATCAAAGGTGCCTTAAGCTTTCACCCTTTGCCTCTCCTCTCCACACTCTCACCCTTTTCCTCATCCTGCTCTAAACCACTGCCACTGAGACGCTCAGTGAGGTGCCCCCATCAAAGTGTAGCTCTTAATGCCAGTCACAGCCAGGGCACAGAATAAAATATGAGATTAATTAGTTATCACAGTGGTGAATTCTCCCTGGCAGCAGCAGGTGTTTTTTTCTATATTTAGGTCTATTAGCCGAAAGCAGTGCTGTCTGACTGTATGGTTCACCAGTTTGGTCCCTGCTTGCAAAAATAGCCCTTTGTCAAAGTACTTACAAGCTAAGATTAATATGGTCTGTCAGGAGGAAGAGTCCATGCTACAGGTGCCTGCACTCCCTGTTGTTCAGTGGGAGCTTATTTTAGAACACACAAAAAGAATTAGAGCACAGGACTACCTCTTTTTCCTCTTTGAACACCTCAGAAAAACAACAGCTTTGAAAAGTAGACCTGGTGTCAGGCTTTTGCGGCGCTCTTGTCTTTCTGTGCTGGGGGACTCCTTTTCCCTTATATAAGAACTGATATAAGAGTCAACATGTGCCACTGTAGTTAGGAGATGACATGCAGCGAGACGGGATATGTGCGGGATGGGGAGACATAATTACGTAGCAGGCGTTGTCATGGCAGCGGCAAGTTAGGGTGGCAGGGAGAGAGAAGGAGAGAGAGAAGGAGAGAGAGAGAGAGAGAGAGAGAGAGAAGGAGAGAGAGAGAGGGCGTGGGGGTTGTCACAGACCAGAATTGCGCCACTTGCTTTTATGTTGCTATTTATAATCATCAGTACAGCATACACATGGAATGGTGGCTATGAAAAACAGGCTTTAGGGCAGAACGCACAGGCAGTAGACAGTGGACCTCATATAACAGTGAAAAAAGGGGAGGGGTGCTTGAGTACTGTTTCAAATACTAAATGCATAACACTTTTATTTATTTTTATTACTATAACAACTACAAAAAAAAGAGTAGGTAAAGGAGTGACAATATTCAAAAGGTCCTCAGTATAACACTGTAAATGACCCCCCTTATAGGTATTATGAGTACCTTAAGATTTATATATATTTAAAAGGTTTTTTATTGTTCTTAAAATGGATCAGAAATTATGCAGTCTAGATTAAGTGTTCTCTTTCTTAAATGTAATTTTGTGATAATACATCAATGTGGAGTCAGCGGTCACTTCCACCATGTGATTTGTAATGTTAGATTTAAATAATTTAAAATTCAGTTAATGATAATTGTGATATAAGTAGTGTAGTGAAAGAACAAGACATGCAGCTCAAACCTATTCTCTAATCAGTGCTGCGGAAGAGCCTTGTCTTTCATGTACTTTACTTTACTGGCAATCGATCTTCTCTGGTGTACTGCTATATAAAGAAGCAGTAGACCAAAGGGATGCCCTCTCACTTTGTCTCACAATTGCTTATAATGGAAGCACTTGTCAAAAGATGAATGTGCTTTTTTATATAAAGTTTAGGCTCACAGAACCATGGGGTGAATTGAAGTGAAGTAGATTGAATGTCCAATTTCTTGTATTTATTACTAAACATGAAGATATTATTAAAGAGGCAGAAATGACCATGTTGACATTTTGTGCCAAATGTCAGTTGAGTGTGCTATGGGTTTCCCAACGAACTCTGTTGGAGGATGTGGTGGATCTTTTGTTTGTTTATGGGGGAGATCAAAATTACAGGTTTCATTGATTTGAAAGGTGGTCTTTTTTAAAAACTTGTCTGACTTTAATTTAGTTTCACTGACCTCCCTCTCTCTCTCTGTGTGCCACAGTGGACATAAAGCCAGACGTCCCTCTGTCTGTGGAGCCCCTCTCCCCTCTGGACCTGCGCACAGAGCTAAGGATGCTGGGACCAGGCTCAGACCCAAGTCTGTGGGAGCGGCAGCTGCAGCAGGAGCTGCTGCTCATCCAGAAGCAACAGCAGATCCAGAAGCAGCTCCTCATCAGCGAGTTCCAGAAGCAGCACGAGAAACTGAGCAGGCAGCACCAGGCCCAGCTCCAGGAGCACCTCAAGGTCTGAGCACAGAGACATGAGAGACACAAGAGACATGAGTCAGGGATAGAAACAGGAGCACCCCAAGGTCTGAACACAGTGACATGAGACATAAGAGACAGGAGACATGAGAAACATGAGACAGGAACAGAGACAGAAGCACCTCAAGGTCTGAGCACACAGACCTGAGACATGAGAGACATGAGATGTGAGAGACGCAAGACAGGGACAGAAACAGGAGCATCTCAAGGTCTGAGCACATAGACATGAGACATGAAAGACTTGAGACAAAAGAGACAGGAGACATGAGAGACATGAGACAAGAACAGAGACAGGAGCACCTCAAGGTCTGAGCACACAAACCTGAGACATGAGAGACATGAGATGTGAGAGACACAAGACAGGGACAGAAACAGGAGCACCTCAAGGTTTGAGCACAGAGACACATGGCTATAGACATGGAGGAGAGGAGGAAGGGCCATCATGAGAGGACAGGATTTTTACATGTACTGTATAACAAATTTATATATCTGCTTTTTACACTTCTTGTAATAATCAATAGAAACAATTTCTGCTAATGCACTTACTTAATTTAATGTATTCAGCAATTTTGCAGGCTCTTTAACACACTCAGCATACTATAGTGAGTTCTGTTTGCACAGATGAGCTCAGCGTTGTCCACTGCAGTAAAAGTGCAATAGACTGCAGTACTACTGTAAAATGCTTTGTTTCACATTATTCCTGTTTCTGACTCTGTCCCGTGCACAGCTCCAGCAGGAGCTGCAGGCCATGAAGCAGCAGCAGGAACTGGCCGAGAAGGAGCGTCGCCTGGAGCAGCAGAACCAGCAGGAGAAGGAGCAAGAGCGCCACCGCAGGGAGACGCACGTGACTGCACTCAGCCTGAGGGCCAAGGAGCGCTCCAGAGAGAGTGAGCCTCATCACCACACCACACTGTCTAAACATGCTCTGGCTTCGATTTGAATATTATTTTTATAGTATTATTTAAATATTGTTTAACATGCAGAGATACTTTGCTTGGTGCCATGCAGGCTCACAATTTAAGAAAACAGTCTCTTAATATCCAGGTGAAAATAACTTAGTGTATTGTATTTCATTCTGTTTTTACCTTACAGCTAATTATAGAATAGATTTATGACTTTGTCAGGATGGGTAATTTGAAACTGTGTTCTGCAACTGTAATCCCCCAGTGGGAAAGAACATCTCACTGCAGTCACACTACAGCATCCCAAAATATACAGACACACACACCACAAGAGGGCGATGTTTCTACATGAGATAGAGCTGCTGTGAGGAGGAAATATGGGAAGATTTCTAGACAAAAAGGACCATGATGCACTGTAAAATATTGTGATCAGATTTGTCTGCCCTAGGGTAACCCCAATCCCCCTGTTTGTCTCTGCTGGTCTCACAGGTGCTGTGGCCAGTACAGAAGTCAAACAGAAACTCCAAGAGTTTCTGTTGAATAAAACTGCAAAGGACCCTGTGAGCAATGGAGGCACTCACTCTTTCATTCAGCACCCAAAACTCTGGTACATGTAAGTAGCACTCACTCTAATTGAAATAGTATTGTTTTGTAGTGATTCAAGGAAATTATACAATGTTCAGTGCAATAGCGTGGATTAATATGTACTTTTTATGTGTACCAGGTCCTCTCATCACACATCCCTGGACCAAAGCTCTCCACCTCCAGGCGGCACCTCCCCCACCTGCCAGTACACTCTGCCGTCACCCATTGAGAGCAAGGACGACTTTCCCTTGAGAAAGACAGGTTTGCTTCTTTCCATGTATAAAAATACCCCTCACTCAAGGACATACAGTACCACATCCAGAAATAAACAGGGTTAGATTGGAAAAAATATTCATTATCACATTTAGTATTTTTGTAAGCTCACAATTCATATTTTATTCCATTACAGTGAATGATGCTTTTCAATACAGCAAATGAATGTGTAGAATTAGCTTGCAGACAGATGTCTTGTTATGCCACATAGAGCTTCCTGAGGTTGGCGCTGATCTGCTAATGACATCAGTCAAGCTCAGAGCGACCTTTGACCTTCAGTTCATTACCCCAGGGCTCATCATTAAACCTCCCTAAAGACTGGTACATGACACAACAGTCGCCCCGACAACTATGTTTCTGTTTGGATTACTCTAGATTAAATTAGTATCATTTGGATTATATGCATTGGATTTATGAGCACACAGTAATTTTACTCCATGCAGTATGGAGTAAGTTTTTTAAAGGTGTTCATCTAATTAATGACACTCATTTCTTAGGGCATTTTAAATTATCTTTCAAAACACACCAAAGCGCAGTTCAGGTTTGTTGGTTTAAAGTCTGAGAGCCCATTTAGGGGGTTGGCTGCATAAATAAGCAAAAAATCTACCTTTTTGGTTTGCGTGAACATAAGCCAAACCCCAAACTTCATAATTCAGCCATGAGGTCACCAAATTACATTATGCACCTTTCCCCTTCTGTGTCTCTTTTAATTAAACTGAAAAGCAGTTATAGGTGGTGAGTTATTTAACTACAGACCTGTCATGTTGTGTATATATGCAATTTAGAGCTCAAGTAAAGAAATTACCTTTGTGAAAATAAGCCGCGTGTTGCTGGAGCACAGATTAGAGACCTAGAAAAACGTTTGAGTCAGAATTTATTTGCTGTAATTTTCTTCTAAGAAAAGTACCTTGTAAATATATATGTATATGTGGGACAAATGCACTTAGTATAATATGGTGCCTTTTCAGTGAAATCGCCAGTTTTCTGAAATAACATAGTTTTTAGGGCAGCATTGTTTGTCTTTGACCTCATATACTTAAAAGACATTTATACAAATACCTCAAGGGTAAAATTTCAGTCCCTCTGCTCTTCATCACATTTTCATGCTTTCATTCAATCATCTCTTCTCCCTGGGCCTATAACTCTGCCGCACTGATAAAGCTATACTTCTTTGGCTCTTTGAATTCCTCAATCTATATGTGGTCATTTCCTGCTCTGGTCTTCCTCCCCCACTTCCTGTCTGTCTTCATTAAAGTCCAGGGAGAGCTTGGCACGCGAGGAGGGGAGGGGGCGTGCACAAAGGTACTGTTGTTTCCATGGGCTCGCGCTGTCACTGGCGGCTGATTGGCAGGTGGTGCACTGCTAAGACTGGCACACAGACAGGATGGACCTCGACAGCAGTGTTTGTTTAAGCAAAGATAGCACTCCCCAAATGAAGTGGAGATGACTTGAGTGCAGATGTCCTGTGGATTCTGCTGCCTGAGGGGCCCCATGGCACCTTTATGTGGCTGAGGTCAAGTGACAGGGAAATATTAGGGTTTGAAATCATTTTTGCTAGAACAGACCATATAGCCAAAAGTGTATCTACTTATGTAACTCATTTTGTTTTTGTATGGCTTAGCAATATTGAGAACAATCTTTAAAATTTTTGGTTTATCACAATGATTTCAGTATCATATTTGTCTAAATCCATTGTTAATGTGCTCAAATGTACCTGCGAATGTCCTAATTGAGATTCAAGTATCAGTATCAAGTGTATGGGCTGTATTTAAACTTAAAAGTGCAGTTTTCTTATTATGAATAATATACATAGTCAACATTCTAATTTTGCATATTCTCAAAACAAGGATTTTGATAGTATCTAGTAGGGAAAATATCACCTCTCACACATCTATCACATCTCTTGTTGTTTTTATAAATCTTTTTGCACCTTCTTTCAAAATAAGTTTACTTACCAAAGTCATTGCACTTAGTATTCAGCACTTCTTATTTGTTAAAAGTTCATTGCCCTAAATACGCAATTACCCAAGTGGCCCCTTTACTTGGCCAACCTGTTTTCTTGGTATGCTGATATCCTCTTTGTTTCACTTCCACAGACTAAAATAGACTGGATTGTAGACTCATGATACAAAGTAGTCTGTAGTGAGAATAGTTGCAGCTTAACACTAAGAAGTAACAACACCTTGCCTGGTGTTGTTGACCCACTTACCAAAAGTGTACATTCAGCAGGTGCACGGAAGACTTATAATAATCCCTCCAAAATTCCCATACTGTAACAAAACTACCAAGAGAACAGCTAAAGAAGATTTGAGGTCATTAAGGCCTAAAATAGTGTGCATAGAATTGGCTGTTTTATTGGCTATTTGAGTTCATGGATGTTTTTTTCACTATTTAGACTGCAGTTCTTTGTTTAGTTCTGTCTCTAAGCCATCTGTCCAGGTTCAGGGTCTAATGGACTCTGGCCCTGATGGTGACAGCATGCTTAAAATTCTGATTATACGGAGATAGTATAACACATTTACTTGCAAAGCACAAGCCCCGCAGCACCTCTTTCAAATACAATAAGCAGGTTGATTTATGTGCGCAGCAGAGCGGGCATCTAGTATATTTTCTTTAAGTGAAAAGTTGGAGTGAAGTGACCCTGGCGTTGGCTTGTATATGCGCGCCATCATTACCTCCTGTTGCACTGCAGTTCTCTCGGGACGTTTTTTTCCACAGACACCAGTGAGAAAGTGTTTGTTCTCAAGCTGTGGTCTGGTGTTCCCGTGGCGACCAATTGGGATGCGTAGCTTGGTGGCAGTGCCGTGTAAAAATAGAAAGCAATCAAGGCAACAGATTCATAGGACTCCCTGCAGTGTTTTCTCTGCATTTATCTCCCCTGCCTGCTGTCTTCCTCTCTCACTCACTCTCATCTACCTCACACCCCCAGGATTACAGGGCTGTATTATGGAACAGGGTTTTGCTGCTTTTGACAAAAGCCAGAAATAGCATGTGCATTTGGCCCCCTCCGAGTGCCCCTATCACAGCTCTGCTCTCCCCGCAGCGCTCCCACGTCATGCCATTTCTCACTGCTGTGTGTTCTACACATTGCATAAAAGACATTTTTAATTATTGATCTGAGCTAAATATTTCAAACAGGTTGGCCATTGTGTAACAGGTTTACATAACTTGGATGCAGACTCCAGCTCTGGCTCCCAGTCAATAGAGCAGCTTATGTATTCATTTGTATTTGTGTCAGTGTGTAACACTGCTGTATCTGAACGCTGAAAGGAACACCAAATGAGGCTGACCCAGTGAGCCACAGTCACAATGAATAGTCTGACGCACATGGAAGAATAGGAGAACATATCTTATTATATTATCTATTGTCTACTTTTAGCTTGTTTTGAACCAGGACACAAATCTTCATAGGGGACTTTTCATATCTAAAAGTCACAATCTTCCTGTTTTGTTAGTCCTTTGCTTCATTAAATAAATCCTTCGTGCTTTTTGAGAATTTTCCCAAAGTGAATGAAAAGTAAACATGGCATTTTCACTAAAAATATTTACATGAAAAGATGAAATGAAATTATGTGTTTGTCTTATTGGTGTCACCTGTCAATGCCGACTTTACAGCACTAAAAAGTCTTACACCATTCTTCTATCAACAGCAATGGACTTGATTTCTGACTGTGAGCTGCGGTGCACATGTTAGACCGGAGTTTTGGGATCTCTCTGTTTTGCATTAGGATGAAGGCGGGCGCAGGGCGAGCTTGAAACATCTGCCATGTTTTTGTGTTAGTTTAACTGTTGCTACTGTATCAGAGTGTGGTCACCAGGGCGGCAGGTAGCGGACTATTTCACTTAGAGCTTGGTGTGTTGCTCGACCTAATTTGGTCCAGATGAGGTGGAAGTGGGCCCGAGCCTGACTCAATTCATTTATCTGAAACCTGCTTTGAATGTAGCATAACCTAAAATTATTACACTTGAAACCTGACAACATTGCTTATTTCCAACAGATTTATTGCTTTAACTTCTCATTTAGATTCATTTATTTGTGATTTACTATTTGGGTAATGAAGTTTATGACACTCACTGCACTACTCGCTACATGACTCTATAAAAAGACACAGCGCAAACTCTTTTTATATCTTGTATTTGTTTTTCTTGCAGCCTCCGAGCCAAACCTGAAGGTACGATCAAGACTGAAGCAGAAAGTAGCAGAGAGGAGGAGCAGCCCAATGCTAAAACGAAGAGACAGCAACATTATGACCCCGTACAAGAAGAGGGCCTTAGAGATAATGGGTAAGAAATTACTATTGGCAGTTTTTAGATTATAGAATGAGATGATGTCACACTCTAAGATGGAGAGCAGTGGCTATTACTTTCTATTGATTATATGATATTTCCAATTGTCCAAAAACAACATTCGCAATTCTGAAACTATTTAGTTGAGATCACTAGTCCTAATCCAAAGCAAAAATCCACACAGTTGTTGTTGTTGTTGTTGTTGCTGTTATTTTAATAATGCTAATTTGCTTTACTGTATCTAAATTATTATTATTATTATTATTTTGCATTCTTCTGATGTTGTTGTACTTTGCATTGCAACATTAGAATTTTCCTATTGTGAGAGAAATAACGGTGCTCTTATCTTTTTACTGTACTGTAGAACAACTATAGAAAGTTGTGTTGCAATTTGAAACCAAGCTATATGTATATTTAAAGCCAATGTAAACCTAATATAAGAAACACATTCAACTGAACTGCCTTATCCTGTAGTATTTTACCATTCACCATTGTGTGAGCATGCATACTTTTTCTGTTTTCTAGATTCAACGCCTACTAACAGTGCTCCTGGCTCAGGCCCAAGCTCGCCCATCGGAGCCTCCAGTGCCTTGGGGGCTGAGAACGGACCCTCCTCTCTGCCCACTACCACAAAAACCGAGGTAATTTTCCCCCACCAAAAATTACACTCACTTAAGGACATGAGGATTTCTGCGGTCAAAACACATACTTGACAAACAAGAATCAATACATGAACGGAAATGTAGAAAACTGACTTGGCAAAGCATATGAAGTTACATAAAAGAGCACTGAAGAACAAGCTTGAATGTTTTAAGGACAAAAATAGTCCTAGTGAACTTTTTGCAACTATATTTTTAAGGTTAATTTAGGTGCCTGGGTTTAAAGGTGTAGTGAGATGTGTGCTGACCTATAAAATATATTTACTACATGGTTTGGTAAAATTAGATCTTGTGAATGTTTGTGGTGTATTACTAAAAAACAAACATCTTTTTTATTAGCGCATTGTCTAAATCTGTTGCTTCAAGCTTTACAGCCAATGTAGAGAAAGTTACGTTATTTTTTTTGCATTTGTCCTCAAATGTCACAGACAAAAACAGCTTATTGAAGTTTCTAGTTTTCTGTCCCGGACTTGGCCAGATGCTGTTGTGTGAGCTCCTCTGAGGTTGTAGATTCATGCCTAAATTCATGGCTAGTGCTTCTTTTGGACCAATTCTTCACAGTACAATGTTTTTGGGTGGCAGTTATGACACATCTCCCAACAATGTTTAGAAGTGCAGCTGTGTTTTCCTTTAAGTACCGTTGTTTACTCTCCCAGGGACCTCCAGTGACTCGGAGAGGGGAGAGCCGACCTGACATGGGGCGCGGGGTTGGGGCTCGGGGAGACAGACAAACTGTGCACTTTAATTGATATCCCAGGCACTGGTAGCCAAAGACACTCTCATGATAACAACATAAACAGGCTGGATTGCTATTGTAAGCTAAGCTAAAGCTCTCGTGAAAGCTATTGGCCAAAGACAGAGCTGCATGTGGACCTCATGCCTGTAGCAAAAGCATGATGTGTTTGTGCACCGTTACATTAGGTATCCTTTTTCAGAGGGAACTGGTCCCTGGGGTCAAATATAGGCCGGATATCCACATACAGGTCACTGAATAGTGGCAGGGGTTGGAAGGATAAACATGGCTGTTCCCAAACCACATGCTGGTGCGTGGTTCAGCTGGGTACAGGAAGTGTGCCCCAGTGCAGCTCAGGGCGGGAGCACTCTCACCCCCATCGTCCAAAACTCGGGACACATCCAACAATGTTTAATATCTTTAACATGCACTATGTAATATTTCTTGTGTGTGGTCTGCAACCTTCTTGAAGATATAATTGCTTTGATTTGAATGTTTTGCAGCATAGCATTAAACTTATCCATATATAATTTGTTCAATCACATGTTTTTATTGCTCAGAAATACCTTGTAAAACATGCATTCTTACTATGAGTTGACTCCCCTCTAGCTTGGCCTGGTGGCATCTCCTTGTCTTTGTGGAAATAGATGCCATGCTGTGGGACAATCTAAGCAAGGTTTTCTAGTGCACCTTTAAACCCCCCCAATCAATGCAACACTTTTTCATATTGGCACTCCTTATATAAGTCAGCCGAGAATCTCATACCTTTTCGTTTTCCACAAAGAGGCCTGTTGTTCTTCACAGTACATTGCATTTTGTACTGCTGTTCTTGTTATCTTTAGAAATGGTCCATAGTGGGATTTCTAAAACTGTCGCCTCCATCTAAATATCTTCTTGTATTTGTTTCTTTTCTTGCCTGTTGGATGCAGCGATGGCCTTCACAACCAAGACTGTTCTGTCCAGAGGGCTCTGTCTCAATGCTGAGTTTATACACCTCTCCTTCTTTACCTAACATCTCCCTGGGCCTCTCCACTGGTGTAAGTACACAACTATCCACATTCTTATACAAGATGCATGATCCAGCCATGTTTTTGCCATGTTCAAAAATGATCTCCTCTCGTGTTGTGTTGGAGTTATTGACCGGTGGCTTTCACTTGATAAATACTGGATTTCAGTCACTGCAGTGTAAAATATAGGACATACAAACATATCATATTGCTCTGTCTAGGACTTAATAGTTTTCCAAATCCAGTTTTAATGAAATTCTTGACAACAGTGCCTTATAAATACACTTTTTTGGTACATTCTTCAGATATCTGTTCAGCAGCTGCACTCACTCCTATAATCCAATTTTTAAATATTTGTTGTAAATCCAGCATAATCTGTACATCAATATCCAATACATGTGACACTCTTAAATCAGTGCTTATGAATAAAGACATGTATTTTGGATATATTTTTTAGGCTGCTATGGGTTTGAAAGACCGATCAACAGAGATCAAGCACGGTCTCCCAGGACACCTGCTGGGCCCTGTGCCTCTCCACTCAGGCCTGGAGTCCAAAGTGAGCCCCAGTCACCAGGCTCTGCTCCAGCACCTGCTGCAGAAGGAGCAGATAAGGCAACAGAAGATGCTCTCCTCAGGTACATCACAGTCTACTCTGTATATAGCCTCATCAACCTCCCCAGAGGCACAGTTTGCTTAGAAACAGTAAAATACTTAAAAAGCTTACATACCCTTAAAAAGGGTTTGTCACCAAAACTCATGTATTTATTGCTACACTGCTTTTGTAGTAAAAAATAAATACAGAATCTTTTTGGAACATTTTATGACATCTGTGTGAATTCACATGAGAAAAACTTTTCCGGTGAGTTCTTCAGATTTTTGTGAACCTGGGTGCCAAGGAACAGGAACTATTCATGACTTTCCAACATCAGGGAAGTAATTAAGACTTTGTATATGTGTTCAATATCAACCTGGAGCACACTGCCAGAAGGATGGTTTGGCTTGAAAATCTCCATGAGTCACTGCTGGAGAACTGAGTAAGTGAGTCAGAAAGTTCAAGGAGCTTTTTATCGACATTACCACACATTTAGTCAGGGCTGCTAATATAAATGAATGGCTCTGTATTTAGCAACATTTGACTTTAACTGGCTTTACTTTCTTGTCTTTGTGCAGGTCCTGGCTCTATGTCCTCCCTGCCACAGTCTCCTTTGGCCATGAAGGAGCGTCCATCCAGCACCAGGCCCAAACTTCCCAAACACCGGCCCCTGAACCGCACCCAGTCTGCGCCGCTGCCCCAGAACACACTGGCCCAACTGGTTATCCAGCAACAACACCAGCACTTCCTGGAGAAGCAGAAGCAGTACCAGCAGCAGGTCCATATAAACAAGGTACGCCACAATTGTGTTTGAATCACCACTAAGAGATTTTTCATGATGGCCTATTGTCTTCTCCTTTTAAGTTTCATTTTGCCTGCAGGCTCTGATTTATTCACAAAAGCATTCTATTTTCAGACTTTTGTGAAAGCAAATGTGCTAGTACAAGTTTACAGTTTCACTTCAGTGTGTGCCTTCCCTGAAATCCTGGTGTTATTTTTGCAAAGCAAAGAGGTGCAGACTGACTTCAAATAGGGAAGAAATGCTTCCCCTGCACTAATTCTGTTATCATAGCTTAAGGCATCAGTGCTGTTCTCATGCTAACGCTGTGAAATTCAATTCACCTAAGTTCAAATGAAGGAAAAGGACCCGAATACATTTTGTTCCTCTGTGCCAATATTTGTGTTTCTGTGAGCTGGCCGAAGTGACCTCTCTTTACACAGAGAGTAATTATTCTGGTGAGGGACGTGTGTGAGGTGGCAGACACAGTGAAAGGCAGCATTGTGTTAGAACACGACTGATGTGTCCCAGAGAGGGGCGCATAGAGTCCTGGGAACAACAACTGCATTTCTTACTAGTCTTTAAATGAACACATAGGAGCCTTACAGTAAAAAAAACAAACATTTAAAGCTCTAGATACTTAACTGTCAAAATCAACAATTAAATGTTTCTATATCAGCTGTGATTTTTGTCCAGTAACATGTGAAGAGCCCAAGGCAGATCACTCAGGCCAATGAGATCGCGACTAAAGCCTCTTTAAGTAGAGGTTATAAATGGCCCCTAATCAGGGATGAGCCCTCAGTGTTTACTGAGGGGAGCTCTGAAACATTGCCCTAATTAATTTCCAGGCATTCACTGTCTACAGTAGGGGGCACTCATGGAAATCTACAGAAGCTTAAGAAGCGATGAACTTTATTTACTAATGCCGCTCTGAGGTGTATTTATATATGGCCTGGCGTCTATTCTGCAGACAGTAATGCTGTGTGAGCCAAGTGTTAAGTATGAGCTCAATTAGTGGAGCCACCTAGTGGCAACGTGCCTTGAAAGGAGCAGAAATGCTAGAAAGAAACACAAAATAAAAATACAACAAAGGAAAAGTAGGCTGAATAAATCAATGTGAAAATGTTACTGAGGTAATCTAAGATCATGGCACATATCTGGCACATACATTTTGACTGGCTGTGTTGACTAAATTCATGAACAAAAGTCTTCTACATTGCACTGTGGTAAAAGATTTGATGTGTAAAGGTTTGTGCTGTGGATATCATCATTAATATGAGGCCAATGTGTATTGCAGCTGTTGTCCAAGTCCATTGAGCAGTTACGTCAGCCCAGCACACACCTGCAGGAGTCAGAGGAAGAGCAGGAGGAGCTGCACAGAGACCAGAGTGAGCGCATGGAGGAGGACAAGCTGCCCCCTGGAGGCGTTATCCGGAAGCACACCCTCAGCAGCAGCAGCAGTGGCTCCAGTGCAGAGCATCCAGACCCCCACATCGGGGTCATCAAGGTCAAAGAGGAACCACTCGACAGCGAGGATGAAGCTCTGAGCAATCCAGGCTTAGAGTCGGATCAGAGCTCCTATCTGCACCAGGTCAATGGGCGGCTGGTGATAAGAGCCATGATCTAAAGGATGAGGAGGACACACACTTGTACATTCGCAGACAAATACACACACACAGCACTTCACTATGGCCAGCTCTCCTCATCACACCACTCTGGACTCCACGTCTGTGACCTGTGTGTTGTGATACAACTCACCTCTGTGTAAATAGAATGAAGACATTGTTTTTTTATGCTCCCCGGGAGTCTGCTCTTTGGAAACTTGCATGTGTATATAGAGATACTATGGATTTGGACATTACTAGTAATGCTGGGAGAGATGTACTGCGTCAATCTTACTAATTCTGTACATTTTTGCCATAAATAATTTAAATGAATGCTGTTCAGCTCAAGGTGTAAATGATAAATAAAGAACACTACATTTGAGTGATGTTCAGAATGAAGTGGTGTCCACACTGAAATAATGAACATCAGTCCAAGAGAGAATGTACTTAAACCCTAGCAGGACATACCCTCAGGACTATCTGAGAGGCAGAGTGTTGCCATTGGAAACATTTTTGCTGCTGAGATTGCATATTGGAGGATAAAGCACTAAATCCCGGACTTTGGGTGTGCAGGCATCTCCACAACACGTACCAAATCTCTGTGTCACTGCTTGTCCCGCACAGGGCCTTAGCTCTGGGCCTGGCTCTCCTCTCTGTCCCCCCTGGGTCCAAATCAAAGCTCGGTCGGGTTCCTGCCCAACTTTTCAGCAGAGGAGTCTGGAGAGAGAGAAGGAGGGCCGGGCAGGAAATGCCTTCTAGAAGCCAGGAGCTGCAGTGATTCATGTGTGCAGGAATGTTGAGAAAGGAGGACCTCGGGTTGGAGGAGTCCAAGGGGCCAGGCTCGAGAATTGATTTACTGTCAAGGCGAATTACAAAGTGAGTGGGGATATGGTTAAGGGAGTCCTTTTTAAAGGGAATCGCTTCCTGAGTATTCCCAAGTGGCATGCTTACCTCAACACACAGGTTTGATGTTACTTCAATAAAAACCCTGGATGGCTCCTCTCTTCTAATTTTCTTATTTTTTGTTTGTCGAGCCTGATTCCTCTCAAAGTGCCCATTTGAAACATGTAAAATCTGTCTTAAAGTGATCAGTCAATTGTATTGCATAGTTGAATCTTCATGTTTCATTTGTACTTTGTCAGCTTAATGTTAAAGAGAAATGTTAGTGCGAGGTCCTGTGTTTGAATTCATGTGGAAAGTCCAAACTGTTCATCTGTATGCTGTACCCTCCAATTGTCCGCTCTTCATTGTGATGTAGTGTAAGTAAACACAATCAGAACAGTACGAGGCTTGTTTTTGGCTCGGTTTGACTCGGTTGTAACAGGAACCCCTCGAGTGCCAGTGGAGGGGTGCAGCTGGAGGCGGGACGGGGGTTTGTGGTCTGTTCATAGATGTTTGCATTTCTTCTTTTTCATTTGCCTTTGTGTGATAAACCTTCCTTTTTTAAATAAAGTTTGTTTTCCTCCTATGTCTGACATTGCTTACTAATATGTCATACTTGCTTAGCTTGTATACAAAATTGCATGTTTTTTTTAGGTCTAAAAATATCTAACGAGTTCAGAGTCCATTTTGGGGAATTTTTTGACAAAACAGTTGTTAGTATCATATAGGCAAAAAAGCAACATCATGATTCTGCCAAACCAATCAGGTTAGTATGCTGTTCAGGGATTCTATGGCTTTGTATATCATTACCATATTGAGGCCAGTGCCATGACATAGACCATATTCTCTGAACACATCTAGACTAGATTTACTTTCTTTAATTTAGTTCAACATTGATCCACTTCTCTTTGATCATTGCTTTTCTAAAACTTACCAATACTTTTGCACAGTACTGTATGTCTCCTATTTCACAGGGACAGAACTTTTAGGATGTTATTGCGAGGACATAGTGAACTGCCTAAATCATTAGAGCAGCCTGCAGTTCCCACACTGGGTCCAATAACAGCCCTGTATTTTGGGGGATCTGTGTAACCCTTTAAAGCGAGCTTAAGCAGCTTTCTCAAACATGTCTTTGATGTTGGCAAGTGAGCCTTCTTGTGGCAGCATTAGAGCAAGTCAAGATAAGGTGAGCTGTGAACTGCTGATATATGACTGGCACTGACGCTTTCAATCCAGGCTTAAGCAATTTCATAGCTTTAAGCCCGCTTCATGGGACTGGGAGGTTTACATGCAATCTGGCATTTTGTACGACAACAGTGTACAATATTATTCTGATCAATTGGCATATTGCAATTAGATGTAGTCCTAAATGGGTCATACAGACAAACATTTCATTTTTAATTCAAATTATGGAAGCAACACGCCTTAAAGGTTTTACATAAATTTGACATAAAGCACATGTTAATATAAAAATACATATATTTGCTTTTTCTGAGTAAGTTATACATTCTTCTGTGGTAATACTGTCTGTTTTGACTGCCATAGGATAGATCATATTTTTAGTTTTTACATCTGGTAATTTATTTGGATTTGGAAGAAGTAGTATCTTTGAGTATTTCACTTTCAACATGAGTTATTGGTAAAGCTAATCTATTGACAACGCCTTTTTATGAGACTTTCCAATATGTTTTACTGCATTTTCAAATGTTAGAATAGAATGTACTGAACTATACGGCATGTTACAAAACAAAACATTGGCTCTTTCATGACAGTATCTCTCATGCATTGAGTTTCTTCACATTAGGAAGTATTTGAGTTCAATTAGACTCCTTCTTAAGTTGTTCCCATCTGTCTTGGGCTTCAGGCTCTTGTGATTTTAAATGAGCTGTTACAAAGGCAAGAAAAAATAATAAATTCCAAATCTGTCTGCACCGCCCTCCCCATAGGTCCATGCAGCCATGTTGTAAAAGCAAACAAGCATTTTTAAAGGTGTAAGGAAGTATAAGAAAAACATAGGCCTAACTATTTCCGAGTGGATTAGCCTAGGAGTGAGTGCGCAGTTTTATCACCCACGGTGCAATAAAACTCAACTATTTGAATGTGGTACATGCAAAAAATAGGGCTGTAGAAGATATTAATGATACCACATAGGGTGATACTTCTAATGAGCAAGTACAGGCCAGAATATCTTAAGGGCAACACTATTATGTGAAAAGCACATGGTAAAATAATTGCACAAGCCAATTAAGGTTTCAGTGCATATTTTGAGAATGGGAAAGTTTATTCTCTTATAGTTGCGCATTAAAGAAATAGTTGGAAGATCATTGTATTAGAGGCTTTGTAATTATTGTCTCAATTCCAGTGGTCCATGAATCTCTATACATAACATATTAACTAAATTCTCCTCCCATGTCAGGCCAAGTCCCCAGAGCAATGACTAAGCTCCGATGTAAGCATGACTCATCAAAACACAAACAACTTCTGCTCCCAGCGCTCCACTGACAACTCTAAACAAGAGGGAAACCACCAGCCCCCAGTGGCCACAAGACAAGGGAAAATGTCTACATAAACTCAAATGTCACAAAGGTACCGCTTGACAAGTCAGAAGTAATGTATGGAAAGCGTTTTGTTCCACTGGGAGATAGAACTCAACATATATAACTTTAGTCACAAGTCGTCAGTTGTGTAAATAAAAAAGTTAAACGAGGTCCATAAAAAAATGTGTTTGGACTGTATATTTCAACTTATTGACACATTTTCATTGGTCAAGGTGGTAAAGGTGCACTATGTAACTTTTCTGATTGAGGCCCATCACTTGCTTGTCTTCTTGGAAATGGTTTTGCTTTTAAGTTTTCCACATTATAACATCACACCAATGGAGACAAGCAGTTGACACCACCAGACAGATTTACATAATACAACAATAATAATTACAGAGGCGTAAATAATACACCAAAATGAATAATTATGAAGTAGTTGATGTACTTACAACACTCTATATAATTGCAAGATACAGCCAAAGACTCTAGCCACAAGGGGTCAGTAGGGGAATTACTGTTTCTATTGTGAGAAACGGGAATGTGCCAATGTACTGCAGGTCTAGACTGCTTCTACAGTATAATAGTACGGCACTAAAACATGGCAGAATTGAATTTGCATCTATGTTTTGAAAATGTATTCTCTCATCACCTGTAAGTCATGAGTGGCAGCTGTGTCAGAAAGAAAAATCTGTTGAACACTTCACAACTATAATTCCACCTGACCATAGCTAAGATGATAACTACCCATCTCCCAAGAGGTCTGTCATTGCTGTGCCTTGTCAAAGGGATGAATGGCCTTACAAGCTCCTGGTCAGTGTGTCCTAGGGAAAACCTAAGAAAGTTTTCCTCGGATAACACAGAGCAGCTGTGTAAACGTCAGCCTCCGTGGCCTCGTCAATAGATGTCAGCTCCTGCCTCTCTCAGTGTCCCACAGTTCAAATCATGGCACCAAATATCTGGAATTCCCCTTTGGACCGGGCCCACAGCACACACACCTTTGTCACAGAGACTCACCAGGCCAAAGGAACACATTGGAAGACCCCATTTTCACCCCTTCTTTGGTTTTCTCCACTTTGGGACACAGCAGCATAGTTCATATTCAAATAGAGAAATAGTAGGTAAACTTTAAAATATCCTGTGTATTCTTTCCGCTGTATAGGCAAAAACAAACTTATGTTAAGTGTCATTAAAAGATTTTAAAAACAGGGCAGCAGTATAATACCAGCTGCACCAACTCTATGCCAAAAGAAATAGCTGATGTTAAAACGCAATAAAAAGAACTCTCAAACAGTTGATATGAAAATTATAACAGGGCCTGCCACCTACTCGTCTCCACAACAATGTTTCTGCTTTGTCCACAATGTTCCACAGTATGACATTATACATATATCCATCTTCATAGAGACAAGCAGGTGACACCAACATGTCACGTAACATTCAGGTCAGATCAGAGAAAAAAAGGGATCCTCCTGTGTATTCTTTCCACAGAACAGGCAAATCTAAACTATTAAAGTATATTACAATATATTTTTAAAACTGTATCAGTTGCAGCTATAATCAAAGGTAATAGTCAATAATAAAAGTAACCCTTTAAAATTTGAGATAAAAAATGCAAATGACTAACTAAATACAATAAACTGCAGTCTTCATCTGACAAATGCTTAACATAAAATTGAAGGAGGGCAAAACATGAATATTGAATTATGGTCAAATAATCATAAATCGTAAAAAAACCCCAAAAAACTGCGACTTTCATTTAAGTTTTCAAATTTGTCATACCTTATTCTTCAATAATCCTTCACACTCCTTCACACCACTTCATTAGTTCGCATCTATAAAAGGACCTTGCTTTTATTGTCCAGTTCATTAACTTAAATACTCTCAAACAGACACGCCCTTTGTGTTAAAGTGCTTGTTTGCTCAGTGTTGTGATGTTACCTCCACAACACAACAGTAAAAAAACAGGACAAATATCTGTGTGGTTTGACCAACATCTTTGGCACTGACCGTTTATACTTGAACTGTATAAACTTTATGGTCCCTACTCTTGTGTTATGAAGCAAATCCCTCCTTACCCTCAATCTGATTCTGGGTGTGTCAGGATATGGGTTTAATATCAGCGGTAGATACCCATAAATGCAAAAATGCAGAAACAACTCACGCACAATGAACACTATCCCAAAGACTGTGGAGCATTTCAGTCCATTGTAGACATATTTCATGGTTTTCTATCTGGAGACAATACAGTGATGATAGAGAGGCATATCCTGTGAGTGAATACATACAATACAATACAATTCAAACAAATTTGCTAAAGCTGACGATGGTAACATGCATACAATAGTAGATGTTGTTAGTGGAAGTAATATTAACAGAGAAGTGTAGTTGTTCTGATGAGGTATGGAGAAATAATGCCACTGGCCATATTTTATACTAAAGGGCCCATATTACACTATTTTCTGGTCTATGTTATAATAATGTTACCTGGAGTTGTGTTTCTCTTATTTCTTCTCTCAAACTGAAAACACTCTGTTCCACATTGTGATGTCATGTGGTAATACAGGAAGTTCTCCACTGTTTTTTAAAACTCCATACACCTTCACTAGTGTCATTTGGATGATTTCAGCCGTGGAATTTCCGCATTTTGAGCTTTTGAGATGTAGACAGACTAATAATGAAGGCTTACGTTACTCAAACATTTGTGAATGTGGGAGGTAACAACATTAGAACATGGCTTAATGCTCACAAGAGTTAATTTTGTGTAATATAGGCCCTTTAAATTCTACTTACTTTAATTTTCAATGTAATCAAAGGTGTACTTTTTCTTTGTAACATATTTTTCTGCTAATAATGTTCCACATGGCAATAAACTTCTATCCCCTGGTGACGCCAAGTTGCAAGTCAGATATGTTGGGGGTGCGCAAACTAAAATGCATGTTGTAATGTTTCAATTTATTTCTGTTAGGAATATCACTTGAATAAATAAGACAAGATAAATAGGTTTAATGCCATATTGCGAAAATGACATCTCCATGGAGACAAACAGGTGGCTGATCTCTCACTAGAAAAGTTACATCAGAATCAGAATCCTTTTATTGCCATCGTTTGTGAACACAGGACTAGGAACTTATTTTGGTGATAAAGTGCAACATAAAACATAAAACACACTGAATAAATACAAATACAAATAAGGGCATGCACGAAGTTAAAAAGAGATATGCTTAAAAATCAAATAAAATACTTAAAGGTAGAAAAAATATAAACAACAGCAGCATCAGAAGCATCAGAAACATAGTGCACCATTTAGAAACAAATATAGTAATTTATTGTATAATAGTAATAGCAGAGTCATGTGGTATAAGCTGATATTGATGGGTTTTTTGCCAATAATTACTTCCAAACTTCCCTTTTAACTCATTTTATTAATACCCCCTTTAGGAATGTACAGATGTTTAACTCGAGGAATCATGTGGTGTGCGTCTTCCCCACATACAGTGAAGCAGGTTGCAGTTCCTATTTCCAAATATCACAATAATAGCCGCATTTGATTGCAATTTATTTATGTTCTAACACTACCAAGGCCGTGTCTGATCTGAGCTGTTAACAAATCAGATGGGTTTAGGTTTTCATCATTTTGCTTATGTTAGACTTTGACACTGCGAATACAACTATTTCCCTCACAAAAAAGTCCTAAATGAGGAAATCATTTGTTAGCTGAACTCGTGCTACTTCAAACATTGACCACCAAAGTTGACGATGACAGAAGACTAAAACATAACCCATACAGGAAATTTTCCAACTCTTTGTGTGTGTGCATGTCAAGATTTGTATAAGTCTGGCATCTGGTTATACAATGTGGTGTTTTTCTTTCCACGTGCTGTTAACCATGCTCAAGGTGTAGGACAGAGCAGCGCTGGCAGCCAAATGAGACCGTCTTGTGTTCGACTGTGAAGAAATGCATCACAGAATAGAGGAAAAAACGACCCTGTGTCAGCTGTGTTTATAGTTCACTATTTTCTTGGATTTTTCAGACTCTGTAAATATGAGAGACCAAGGTTTCTGTCTTTGATGGCTAGTGTGCCTGTCATTTTGTATTAAACCAGCTTCATGTGTTTGGGTTAAATGTGTTGTTTTATTGAATTGGTGACAAATTGGCAATAGAAGAATAGAGAATTGTATTATTTTCTTTCTTTCCCATGTGGATATCCATGGGTTTCAGAATGATGAAAAATTAGGAAAGCTGCCATATCAATTAACAAATAAAAACAAAATATACTCTCCTTTGAATGGTGAAACGTCTTCAAAATGTCACATATAGCTGACAGGTGAAACCCATGAATAGCAGATAACATGCACACCATAGACATATTTCATATTTTTTATGGTGGAATTGTTCTAATTTTATAGCCTATATCTGAAGCACTTCTTCACCTCTCCAGAACATGTACAACTAAGAGAATTTGATCATCTAATTAGTAAATAATAAACTCAGAGTACTCATGGGTTTTAGCATCCTGTTTATAAGATACATTTTGAGGACTTCCTTTCAAAAGATACTATATTTAGTTTAGATGATTTAATTATTAATTGCCATGGCCATGGTTCAACCTTCCAGTCCCCAGAATCAGTAAACTTATCCTGGCATTCCAAAACGATTTCCACATTCATTTCCATTAAAAGTTGATGAATTTCCTGTCTCTGAGTTGCTAAACCAAACTGTGGTGACCCCTGGTTGATAGCCTGTACTTTACTGTCACTCTCTTTGACGTGTGCCATCCTCATGTTATCTTAGACTTAGCCAGGATTAATAGACCTTTTCAAGTTTAATGAGATAAGAGGAGCGGGGGAGCTGTCCTCCTGCTGTGTTCAAAGACCACTGGGCTTTAGGAGCTGCTCTATCTCAGCCACTGATTGACCCTGGTGATAGGTGATACTGAGAAAGCCCAGCGGTGAGGGGAAGTGCAAGCATCTCATATACCTAGACTGCGGACAAACTAAACTTTTGTCCACAATTTTTTTTCTTTTTTGTTATAACTCAATGGGTTTTCAGTATGAATTTTGTGAAACACTGTAGGTGTATGAGAAAATCAGACCAACTCAACACATTTTTTCCACAAGGGACGGTTTAGATCATCAAAATATTTTTAAGGGTCACTATTTCATTTTTATTTATTTATTTTTTCTGCAGTGTTCCATATTATGGCATTAAACATATCTGTCTCCATGAAGAGAAGCAGGTGATGCTACCAGGCCAAGTTACAGATCAGATCTGTTGAGAGGTGACTCCACTCACAGTAAGAATACCATACTGCAGAACAGTTCAGCCTAAGCAATAACATCTCCGTGTCAACCAGCAGGTTGCATAACCTCCACAAGAACTTACCAAGTGCACCTTTAAAAACAACAAATGACCCGTAGCTTTATAGCATTGAACCGAATTTAAACTGAAAAATAATTACACTAGTTTTTATTTACTTCTTACCAGGCCAATGGAATCAAAATGACTACATTTTAATACAGACTCACATCTAATAAAGCAGTTCTGGAGTTCTGTGGTAGTTGGACAGGACGTGTTGCCTGAAGTCACCGCGGCACCAATGGCACCCCAGGGGCTCGTAACACTGCACACTGCCACAAGCCGTGCCCGTGGAGAGGGGAGCCGCACCAGAGGAATTCAGTACAGCTGCAAAATGACAAGGTTTGGATCATGGTCAAATAACTACAGCAGAGCGATAATGACATGAGATGTTGTCACGAGGCAATGCAGTTGACCCAAATGATTTTTAAAGATGTAAAATGCAAGGGAATTTCAACCATGGATCCATCATGTCTTCTAGTCTGATACAAAGAAGGACAAATCTAGCTCACGATTTTACATAGTTACATAAAGATTTACAACCAAGTTATAATTTCCTAAATAGTCTGCACACTTTTGATAAAAGCTACACATACACAGGCCATTAGTGTACAGTATTTTGGCTTAGTTTGCAATGCAAAGTATGGTATTAAACTTACACCTACTGTAAGTGGAGGCAAGCAGGTCAGATCTGTGAAGAGGCCACCCAATTCACAAGAATGAATAAAATATCTCTAACTGAATAAATACAAGATAGATAACTCTCTGGCACGTTCCACTGTTTTACTGTGGAACATACTGGAGGCAAGGCGGTGGTAAGGATACTTAGTGCACGTTTAAATACTTTTAAACAATGTAGACGTCTTCATATTAATTAAGTAAAATTTTATCCCAGCAAAAAAAAAAAAAAAAAAAAGATCAGCCCTACACTATTCACTTTATTCTAGAAGTTGCCATTCAGAGTGTATTATTTTACATGGGGCTGCCGATCTTGACAGCAAATAAGTTCTACGCAGACTACAGGGCCATTTTAAAGCCTCTCAGAGAATTGGTGCATTGTTGAATTGTTGATCACATGAACATAAAACGTTTTCCACAAATCAACCTACTGTATATCAGGTTTTAAGGGCAAAACTTTTTTCAAATTCTCCATTGAAATGAGATTGAATGAGATTCCCGCTTAACCGGAAGTGCCACCATAAAAGGTCAGTTTAGTAGTATTAAGAGGTAAAAGTGTGCGGGCCAGAATAAGGTCCATAAAGTGGTACATAAGGAATGCTACCTGCAGGGACTTGAGCCCAGGGGACATATTTCTCATAGCAGGTTTGAGGCTCACTTATTATCACAATATATTGAAAGAATAAAGTGTGGGCCCCAGGATAGGTCCCTGGGGTGCATGCATGTATGGGAGTTGATTGTCCTTTATGCTATGCACTATATCACCAGCTAACCTCAGAGGGGAACATCTGTGTGCTGTGGTCCAAAGGCACGTGTTATAGAGCTCCAGGAGCAGGTTGGAGATATGGAGAGTAAAGAAAAGGACCATTAACATTTGCTGCCCCCGTGTTTTTTCATCTGTGTGATTTCCAAACAATGTCATCATTCAAATAGACTGTAGGAATGTACTAGTGCGGGCTACATTTACTATATCACTGTTTCACAATGAATTTGAAATGTAGTTTTTGTGTGTGTGGGCGTGTATTTATCACATTTCTGAGAACTAAAATCTGTATACACGCTCACAGGTCCCCACAATGTAAATCATTTATGATTTAAAGTTCAGATATGAGTTCACATAGGTTATGGTAAATGTTTATGTTAAAGTTAGTTAAAGCCAAGTAGACACAATGATTAAAGTTAGAATCAAGATCACCAGGAAATGAATGTAAGTAATGTCCCTAAAAAGCATGGAAACCCAACAGTGAGTGTGTAAAGACTGAACGCAGCTTGCTGATTGTGTCCAATTTGTTTTATTTCTAAGTGTTTTAAAAATATGTCTGAAAATATGTCTAAAATTGAATATTGGCCAACTTTTATTGTTGGGATGAATGTAAATGTGAGTTGTCCACTGTATGTGAAATAAAGCACTCAAAAACTTTTGGAAAAAAGTACTGAAGCAACTACAGTAATTTCCATGTAGTTAGAAAAAAGCAGACATAAAGTTTGATTGAAAAAAAACTTGACTGGCTGATACTGATGTCCTAATGTTTCTGCTTTTTAAAAATACACCGTTACGCTATGATAATCCTGAGAGCAAAACTACAACAAATTATATTTTGTAATAGCTTATGTGTTGTTGTTCTCTTGAGAGTGTTTGTGGAATCCCCATAATTCACAAAAAGGAACGAATCCCAGCTCTTCATGAGTGGTTTGGGTGTGTGCCAGAATGTAAAACAGCCCAGTGACACATCCACTGCACTAAATCATGTCTTTAACGCAGAGGAACATTGCACATTGGCCTGTTGTCGTTGAAGGCAGCTCAACTTTAAGTTGCAAAGCCCATTTACAAGGGTCTATACAGTGGCCAATCACCTTATATATGGAGATCATGTGACCCAAATACATAGGATGCCGCAAATAGTGCAAGTCTGGAGCAAATGGAAGCTTCCTCTCATGTTTTGAGGTTGAGCTGGCACTGCCACCTCATATGGCCTGGTGTTAATCTGCCATGAATAGGCCTGCATTGTGACAGCGCTGCAGTACAAGTGAGAGGGAAACAGGTGGTACTGCTAGCACTGGTCTGAGCACTAAGGACGCAGGCTTGGCCCACTCACATCCTCAGGGAGAGTTTCTCTAAAGCCACATTTATTAGTGCAAAGAAACCAGCCCTGAAACCTATCCCATGATTTACTTCTCTGTGTTAAGCTCAAAGCGGAAAGTTCTATTTTTGAGACTCAACGGGGAAAAAAAATATGGCACGTTACATTGTACACCACCAACTGGCAACAAGAACATGCATTAAAACTACTGTAAAGATTTCACTGGCGGCTTGGCATTCCAGTTCAAACTTTATGCGCAACATTGGTGGTAGAGGGGTCATCTTATAAAGGTTAATGGTTAAATCTGAGCTAGTTAGTGCATACCGCTGTTGTGTACTTGGGCAAGATACTCCTCCGTTGCCTACATTTCAATGTGGTGTTATGAATAAGTGATCGATGGAGGCTGGAGAAGTTGATCCACAGATGTACAGCCACGTACCATCTCTGTCAGTCCTGGGGCATCTGTGACTTTGTCTGATAAAAAAGTTCCAATACCAAAGCAAACATAATTCTTATACTTCATACCAGGAAATAGAGCTGACTGCTTAGGAAAAAAATCCGTTTGCAGAGAAAATGATGCTACTTAAAGAACACTTGTTGTGTCTACTACATAGCTATAATCTATGACCCCCATGGATCATTATGTTATGATTTGAACATTTTAAATTGTACCATTCATCTAAAACAATTTAATAAAAGAAACAAGTTTGCTGACTTCTGCATTAGAAAACTGCAGTGCCCAGTAGGAGCTGTTGTCGCCATAAACGTCATCACAACAAAGAGCCATGAAGCTGTCGGCACCTCCGATGGATAGCTGTAGATCACGCTAGCCAAAAATGACTACACATCGTTGTCGAATCCTAAGTATATCACTGATTAAGAAAATAAATTTGAACAACAAAGTAAGCAAAGAGCAGTGGGCATATGCTGGTGGTGGTGAAAAAGGGGCTGATCGGCAAAATGGTGTCTCGAAAATAAGCGATTAAGGATTGCTCAAACATGCACAAATTGCTCCAATCACAACTTTGAGAGGGTCAACAGAGGGAAACAACTATAACATGAATAAAAGCTCTAAAAAGTTGATTTTTCACAATAGGTCTGCTTTAAATAACTGCAGTCTTTATGATGTGATAATTGGAACTGTTCAAGTTGTCATTTCAATTTGCGTGTGATTAATCTTGCAGTCATACCAGGAAGGCCATTTAACATAAAAGACCAAATCAAAATGCCTCTCACATAGCTGCTGACAGTGGTGAGTAAATTTAAGGCAAAAGCATAATGTGAAGAAGATGCACAGAGAATCTTAATTTCATTTCTGAAAAATAAAACAAAAACAATAATTGTGGTTGGATTTATTTCTGACTTTGTAAAAAATAATACATTTCATTTTGTACATGCCTATCCCCATATGATATGGATTACAGTCTGGTCTGGTTATTGTCCTGAGCATTGCAACCCTCTGTGCCGACTGTAAAACAGAGATGCTTGATGCTCACAGGGCTCTCTGTCATCTGAACACATCTTCAGCAAATAAAACGCCTATTGTTCTGCTGCAGATAAAAGGAGAAGAGGAATATCTCTCTTCATAAATTATTCCATCCGTACATGAAAGACAACAGGCTCTTTTGAAGAAGCACGCCGTCCCTGCGTCTTCAAACGGCCCGCTCCACTGTTATCACTTATGTCTTGGCCCGAGCACAGAGTGTGATTCCCAGGATTTAGAGAAATTGATAGCAGATTGTCTTCAAGTCTTGGTCTGGCATGGAGGACACGCATAGTAACGCAGCACAAATGTCTGCTTTCTACAGAGAGAGGGTACAAAGGAGAACGCTAACTGAATTTGCAATCAGAATTTGGGGTGCACAATTTAAATCAGAGTTGCTCTCTTACAATGGGTAGACTGCAGTCTAGATACCCTATGCAGAGGTTTATTTACAATGATACTGGTCATAAACAAGGACTGAGCGGGAGTTGTTGTACAGATATTTGTGACAGCCATTTCTTTACACTATGGTTGCCACATTGACAAGTTCAGCAGGATGAACAAATACAGTCCTGGATATATTTCCAAGTCTGGCTAATATCTTTGGGTATGACAGTGCTACAAATGCTCCATTCAAAGGGATCTTCACAGTCAAATTATTTGTTTTCTATGCTTATGTATGTGAGTTTTGGGGGACTGAAACAACAACAACTTGAACAAAATTCACCAAAATTCACAAGAATTGTAAAATAAAAAATACCATGTAGTTAGTCCTTCAATCATTCCAATAACATGGTTTAAATATAAGATATGGGTTAATTTAGGTGAAGGTTGAGGTGGAGTGTGTGTGCATTTTTGCCAGTGTATCTATATTAAAATTATTCTGTTGAAACAACTTTGGATCCACAGAAAATGTTCTAAGAAAGAAGTTCATAAATATGGCATTCTTAGTTTATTTATCGCAACATTTTGAGTAATATAAAGAGCAGATGAATTCTGGCTTTATGTGGAAACGTTATGTGAACAGGAAACACGGTCTATACTCACCGATTCCCAGTGTGAGCTACAATTTTAGGTTATGGCTTATTTAATTGGCTGCTATATTAGAAAAATCTCCTTTATCCCTCATAAATAGCTAAAGTCATTGGCAGCTGCAGAGAGTAAGCATTTCGTGTGCCATTCCTCTCACAGCCTCTGAGCTTGTCACACTAATAGCTCCAGTCAGGTGTCAGTCAACAATACGCAGACTGCCTGGGGAGCCATAGCAGGTCCAATGCTCGGTGCAGCGCTTGGCCAGAGATGAGAGAGCCAGAAGAAGAAGCCAGGCCTGTTTCCAATAAAGCGCTGGTATCCTGTGAGGCAACTTTACTTCATAATCATAAATCGTCCGCATGGAAATTGGGCCCTCGTCACAGCCGCCATAGAAGGAACATTTCAGAATCAAACAATGCAATGGATGTTGAACATCAAAGGGAGAAATTGGAGTTTTCAAGGCTGCACCTCAGACAAAAGAACGTATTCAAAAAGCAGAGAGTTGAGTACAAGTTCAAAGTTAAAACTGACTGTACAATAGCCCAAGGGATTCATTCTATATTCACTGCATTTTATTATCCAAAAAATATTCTTTATATTTAAAATTAGAAAAACATTTGACTGATCTTCCAAGATCTGTTAAGATGATGGTTTGAAAATGAGTTGGCAGGTCACAATTCTGTAGGACAATTCACAATTCAATTATATATTAATTATCATTTATTTATTGATATCTCTGAAATTACTGGGCATATGCACTTCAAACTAAAACTTGGACAAAGTTCAACATCTTCTCTTTTAGCAAAGGTTTCAGTAAGTGCTGCCATTATTCAACTCCAAAGATGGGGTGATAGTTTTCAGTTGAAAGGACTTTAAGCCATAAGATTGAGGCAGGTTTGTGGACTCAATCCCAATGATTATACGGTTTGTTTGATAATTCCTTTCAAAAGTGGTAAATCTCCCATAAAGTCCGTACCCTCCATTTGACATTATGACAGCATTGAATTCAAGAATGTGAACGCAACCTAATTCTGGACCAAATGGAATCTCTCTGTTTAGAATTGCATGGTGCGTCTGAACTAAACCTTCATCTCAACATACATTTTTAATACAAATATACACAGAACATTCCTTTCCATTGTTAGATGAAATTCTTCTGTATTTTGCAGACAGCCTTTTTGTCTAAACTGGAAACCATATCTTTGTTACTGCAGAACAGGACTGGTGCCGTGGCAGATATCCTCCATTGTCTGCACTTGTATATGGATCTCTCATACTCATTGGTTTCTCATTTTTCCAACAGAAGTCGACAACTCCATCTATAAGTGCAGATATGAGCTAGTGGACTTCATTTCGTGTGTGTGATGATCTAACTCCTTCTTGTCTCTCCTGGAGGCAATCAGGGTCCCCAGGCTTTATTCCATGACTGTTGCACTGGCCAGCTCCGACTCCAGCTCCAGCCCATGCGTGTAATGCTGTTTGTAATGAGAAATCTAAACACGGAACAGCAGTGAGGCATGGCAGGAATGTGTTTCTATTGGAACAAGCTTAATGCACGAAAAAGTGAAAGAAAAAACACATAAGAAGAAAAGTTGGAGGCAGAGATGTGTCCAGAAGGAGCCTTGATTTGGGCCAGAGCGGAAGACTAATGTTATTGTACATGGGCTGTCACTGTGCCAGCCCCCCTGCCTCCCTCTGCTGTTGGTTCCCGGTTCCCCCCACCCCCCTCCCTCAATGTGTCTGTTTGCTCAGGTGGACAGTAGTGACACACTTCTGAATGAGCCCCAGTCGTCCCCCAAAAGTCTCCGGCCTCAAGACTGTGTCATCAGCTACAGTCCAGAGGGAGTAGAGGGAGAGCTAGGGCCAAACACTATTGGGTCAGAAAGTCAGGTGACAAACAGTGGACATACAGGCACAGCTATAAGAGCAGAGGGAGGAGAGATAGAGACAGGACATGAGGGGGTTAAACAGATGAAAGAAGCCAGCAGGGAAAAGATGAGGAAAAATCCGACCACCCATTTTGAAAATTAGAGAGGGGTGGTTTAGTGCAGAGGCCGTCTTGGTTTATGGTCCATGGAGGATGTCTTGAAACAGCGCTGTTTAGAGTTTATTTGATCATGCCACGCCGTCTCCCAGCCTCTGTCAGGAATCTCATTCTGCAAAGACTAATTACAGTGTAAACATTACATTAAAGTCCGTAGGCCACTCCACTTCACTATTTACCTTTTCCTCCAAACAATCCTGACATCCCGCCTCAGATTGATTTTGTCCACACAAAGCCGTCTTTGCCGTTGTTTATTTGTTTTGAAACTGGCATGCAATCCACGCTGAACAAGATGGAGACAAACTTCAGGAAGAATGTGAAACAGTGCTGAGGGACGCATGCTGGCTCTCACCTGTAAGACCAACTGTTCTTCTCTCCAAAAGTGAGTCAAACCAGATTACTCCATAAGTGTAAGAATATAAAACACTGCACAGATATGGCACATTATATAACTGCTGAGTGTCAGTGCTGGGGCTCAGGGGACAGCACAGCTAAAAGTTTGAGTGCTCTGAAGAAAAAGCTGACCAGGAAACAGGGCTGTTACTGGCTTCATTAGCACATGCTCTGATGCAGAGGAGTGGTCACTTGGTGTCAGTCACCTGCATAGCTGAGTCAAGAAACTTAATTACAACCACATGGTCCCAAAAGGGCCAGAAGAAATGCTTTTAAGGCAGCCAGAGAATTATGGCCTCCCAGATCTCCTAGCAAATAAAATAAACAAGCTCTGCTACTGCGTGCAAGTACGCTAGCATGTGTCACTGTTGTATCTTTCTATTTATTTTTCACTTCATGGGACCTTTAACCAATCACGAGAGATTTTTGCAAACCACATCCTATTTTAATGGAAAGGTGGCAAACAATGATATTTGTGGAGAAAAACATACATTTGAAAAACAAAAAAACTGCTACATAGTATAGAATGATGTCATAAAATGAGTTTAAATCTGTTTAAATAGTGGGCAGAGATGTGACTTGTTGGTGTCAGAAATCCCTTATAGAGATTATTAGGCAAGGCAAGTTTATTTGTATAGTAAAATATTTCAGAATAAGAAAGACATTGTACATTGTAGTATATGCCCATATTGTAGAGTGGGTCCCTGGCACTTGTGTGCGTGATTTCAGAGCTGACACCTGAGCGGTGTTGATCCGCGGCCAGGGTCCGTTCGCCCGTAGCTGCCTGGGAGGTGTAATAGGTTGTCTTACAAAGCACAGACAGGAAATGAACCCTGGTATCTCACTAGAATAAGCTACATCTGGATCCAATTATTCATCACAGTTGTTTTTGGCTTGTGATAAATGATTTAGTCACTCTGCCGACACTATTCCTCAAGTACAAACTGTGCTATAAGATGATGCGAGGTGATAAAAGCCATTTACCTGCAGCTGCGACTGGAGCTTAATTAAAGACTGGCTCTGTGGGTTTGGTCACCTCTGTAGATTTGTGAGTTGTTTCTATTATTATTGCCTTATAAATCTCCACAGCCTCCTGTAGAGTACTATGTGGATATAACTGCTCTTATCTTGGCTGGATGACCTGATGAGGCTGATGTTTTGCACTTGCACGCAGGGTGGAGAGCAGCACTCAAATACCTTCACAGGCCAAATCAAACATGGGCATTTGTGCAGTGACCACAAGAGACCCTTTAATAGCTCCTCAGAGGTTATGAACTGTTGACAGTTAATAAGTCATAAAATTTCCCCTTGAAGAGGATGTGCGATTCCATCTGCAGGGCACCCAGTACAAAGAACCGGAAAATAAAGATCTGCCGATGGAAGTGGACTGGAATCTCTCCGAGCTGCTTAGTCTCCAGTGCACAGCTCTCAAGGTTTTCTGATTCTTGAAACATGCAGGAAAAATGACCACATTATAGAGTCATTTTCTCTTAAAAAACACTAACTTCTTTTACGCCATATAGAACCTTGAAACTGAATTCTGACCTTTGAGATTGCATTTGGTATTTTTGTGCTTGTCATATATTTTCCTTGGCCCGTGGCTTGTTTGCCATGGTAACGGCACACAGCGGGCCGTCGGGCTGACCCGTGCTGTCCTGTGCATTTCCCAGCGCTCCTGTGATGAAGGGAAGCCTCTTCAGTGATCCCTCACCCCTGAGGAGAGGCCTTCTCCATTTCAGCTGCAGGTCCCGGGCCCCATGTGCCCCTCTGCCCCTCTGCCACTACTTCCCCCCACCCTCCCTAACCACACAGGGCATCACTTCCTCTAATAAGCAGCCATTTTCTGTAACTGACTCCCAGGCTGTCCCTGCTATTCTCTCAGGACAAGCGGTCTAGCTGTGTTTTGCAAAGCCGCAGGCACATTTGACATTTTGTTTAATTTTTCTTTCTATAAAGCATGACTTCTCGCTATCACTGACTAGACTTTTCCTGTCCTTCATGATGACGCTGCAGTGTTAGGACTATATTTGTGCTCTGATTGTGCTTGGACAGGTGTCTGTGGCACTGACCTGAAAATGGAACAGGTTTTGTTGATGATTAAGTTGCAGACAGCGATGAAGACTCAACAGAAGTATACAGACATGCTTGAGCAGCCTCACCTGAGAGTTTAACTAACAAAAAATCGGCCTTTTCAAAACCTAGGACATCCATATCCGGTGACATCCTGAGAAGAAAAGTTGTGGCTTTTCTGTCCTGTGGGGTTGAAAGGAGAAAATCTATTGACAAAAGCATGAAAATATTTTATCGCTAGCAGCAGGCGCAGGAGTGTTTTAATGACCCGATCCACAGGGCCCTGGCTGGCTGCAGGCTTTCTCAAACTGCACTGGTCCGCCTGCCAACCCTAGGGGCAGCACTGAGATGAAACAGATAAGATAATTGTCTCTAATGAAATCCAGATCTCAAGGTCCGTCTGGACCGAACCAGCCTTCTCCCCCTCTGAAGGGGCTGCTCCATATTGATCTTGAATCTGAAGAAAGCGCTGGAAGTCAGTCGCTAATTCAAACCAGACCCTCAGAAACCAGTTCTGCTCCAGCCCGATCTCGTTTGAAGTCCTGAACACGGCACCTTGAGCCCGCTGGACCCCGTCGTCATGACAACCCTAATTATCTTCTTTTACAGGCTGCTTTTACACAGGAAGCCAGCCATTATGTTCTTTAGGCATTTGCATATCTCTGGGGCACAAGTTAAAGGTTGCACAAATGAACCAAAATAACACATAATATGAACACAAACACATGCGTGTGTGAGAAAGTGACACACTGTAGCGCAGCGATATTTCTTTTGTTAAACATTTCTACAATTACTCACTCAAACATATGCGCTCAAGGACAACTGACACTCCAACTTTCTGCTCCAAACCATGTGAAGTAAAAATGTTGGCGTTCCATGTCGATCATGTTCTTGTTTTGTTTTGTCCAGCAAATTTTACAGTTTGGTGAAGTTTCGCAGACTCAATAAAATATTTGTGAAATAAAGAAGAAAAACACACACTGCGTAGTATTTAGCCTTTGTCTGGCTTCAGTATTCTTTTATTGATACATTTTGTTCTAAAAGAAAAACTTTCACATGACAATAGATTATTCACACATAATGCGATAATACAAAATCAACACAGGCTGTTATTCCTGATGTTTTTCCAGCGGAGTAAAGTTTATGTGGCACATGTATTTCTTTTCTCATGGACAATGCGCACTGGCACCAGACTGTTGGGAGCAAACACTGCAGAAGCTTACCCAGACTAGGACACAGTTCAGTGTGCAAATGTTTTTGACAGTAGTAACAAAACATAAATCATTTTATTTCCAAAAAGCTTAAATGTGGCTCCAAATCTAGTTGTGTTTAAAGGAATAATATTTTAGAGACATGTCATTTTTAGTATAATCTTTATTGTGACTGATACAAAAATGACCAATGAACTAAATCCATGGTATATGACAGCAGTACTTTGAGAGGTCATGCTTTCTGAATACCTCTGGTGTGATTTCTCTTGGCAAGTTTTGAACATAAACGCCCCTCTCTTTGTTTTAATGGCTTTCTTAAAAACCTGCTTTAGACCTATGCACAGGACTGTACGTGTAAAAATCTATCTTTAAAAAACCTAAAGGGAACTCACAGTCGATACAGGAAGATGGATGCGGTTCAATCAAAACACCTGAAGTCATGCACTTATTTTATGTCAAAACACTGACAACAACTTCCAAAGCTGTAACAATATTACAAATGAAACTAATCACTTCATTTGTTCCCCTCTATATTATTTCCAAAAAGTATGCTTTATATCCTTATTTTCTTCTTATTCCTGGCTTGCACTGACGGTTTTCCCCTTGTGTCGTAGCCAAAGCAGCCTAATCAAATAGCCTCTGTGCGAAAAGTTAGGTCATAAAAATAATAGAGGAGAGTGAGTAGACATTGCAAGTCAAGTGGGCTGAGTCATTTAGCACTAGGCTGCTATCTGCACTGTGTATGTGTATTTATGTGTGTGTGTATATATGTGTGTGTGTGGAGGGGGGGTCTGCCATGGGGTCACATGCATGCGTGAATGAAAGGAGGAGGCAGAGGTTGACCAAACACTCTGTTCTAGCACTGCCCTGGTGTAAAAGTATCTACCAAATGCCGGGGTTCCTCTTTGAACTTGGTTTAGCGCTCCGGTCACAAACATGAGCGACCTCCTCTCTGACTGAGGATGAACGCTAAGCTTGGACTGTGATGACACAGAGATAAGGTTGGATAAGAATATGTTTATGGTGTCTTACGATAGGGATTATTACTGGGGTTTAATGGGAGTATTTTTGGGGAATAGCTGTTTATTTAAATTAGGACATTGTTGTGCTAAGTTGCCTAATACATTTTTAATACAAACTTAATTTTTTGACTAGGGATGTTGTAATGTAACTGGATACATTGGCTCTGGTTGTTCACTTGCTGCTGCACAAGCCATGAATTTAACACTAATGACACAACTATAATTGATTCTCAGTCAAACTATTTAAAAGTTTCTGTGGGGTAATACAATTATCAAGATAGAACTGAATCACAATTGAATATATGTCAAATAACTGTTATGTGATTTAGTCAACAGGTTTATACGGCCAATCCAATGAATTTTCTGAAACCTATTTGCTATATATTTGCCATAATGTATCTAATTGATTTTGTTCCCTCACTTTTAGGGTTGTAAATTTATTCTTAATTTGGAGAAAAAACAGATACTTTTCTTTATCTGGGTATGAGACAGCTTCAACAGGAACTATACCTCTCGATACCTCCTGTAAACTGTTGCAAATATTAAAATTAACTTGTACTATTTCAACTTTTCCTTGTTTTTTATTCAATTTTTGAGGTACTTTTGTTCTTCATAAAAGAAAACATTTTTGTTTTTTATGCGTGACTTAGTCCTTTGTCATCTCTCCCTATTACTGGAACGATTAGGCAAGTCAATAGTCAATGTCATTTAATTAATTACTTGTATTTCCGCTGGACAAACAAGCAAACACTGTTCCTCGTTTCGTTTCACTCCTGGTGTTAGATCAGGTGCTGCTGTCGTTGGTCTGTGAATCCTGACGTGTCCCACTGGTGAATGTGCCTGGAAGTGACAAACACACAGTGAATCATTACAATGCAGCTTAATGTACCAGAATAAACCAATGAGCAGGTTTACTGGCAAACCACTTATTCTTTGGAAATTCTGTACGTAATACACTTTTTATATCTTGCTTTTATAGCTTGAAAAGATGACCACCCCTTTTTATAGCTTAGTTTCCTTATTTACTGCAAGTTTGATCAGTACTTAACACTGACTCAGAGGCGTACATTCTTGAGTCTGGAATGTTCATAGTGATGGTCAATTTAATTTAGCCTGCTTCAAGGCAATTCTGCTAATCTCCTCCAAACTAATTCACCAAGAATAGAGCATTTAAGTCAGTATTGGAAAGAAATAAAGGGATCATTGTAAATGGAGGTAACAACACATCAATTATCAGTGTGACATATAGGGGGCCAGTTGGTGGGATTGTGGGCCGGCAGGTTAATGAAGGCAATAGGATTAATACCCAGGGAGCAGCGGGCCCTTAGGCAAGTGAGCAACAAGGAGGCTCCATCATTAGCTACATTAACCAAAGACATACGCAATGCATGTACATCTGACTGCAACACATGGGCCAAACGTGGGCGCTCATATACATTAAGTGTTTGTTTCACATATGTAGGGGTTGTCATACCTTAAAATTGATAAGTTAAAATAAGAACTGAATTTGATTTTGTAAATGTTTGTCATAAAAATATCAGTCGGCTATTCTGCTAAGGTCTAAATAAACATTGGTGCGCTTTTTGAGGTACAGAACACAATAGGCCATTAACTACAATGAAAACACATTTTTAGTGTAAGGGTAAGGTATATATTTTTGGTTAACCATAGAGTGAACTTGTGAGCCATGCTTTATTGCTTGGATGTCTGGATAACCTGTCAGGGGCAGTGGGCGACCACAGTGCAACGCCTAGAGACCCTTCTGGTGTATGTTTTAGTTTGATGGGGAAAACCAGAGCTCCTTGACGAAACACAATAGACACAGGGAGAACATGCAAATGCAGCGTCAGAAATTATGGATACAGCTTTGTTTGGACACTTTCTTTCAATAATAGATAACATAAAAAAATATATTTTGTGACTGTTTGTTTGTCCTTTGGCTTTTAATAAAATAACTCTGAGTCCTGTAGATTTGACATCAGATGCTCTTCCCATATTTGTTTTCCAGGCTTGGGACTGGCTCACACTAATACACTCTTGTGGCAGGATTACGCTGAGGTTCAATGAAAAACTATCAAAGTATATTTATTTTTGAAACAGGAAGCTGGAGTGAGTAATAGATTTTGTTTGTGGCATAACAAAAGAAACAGTCATCAAGAGGTTTACATTTTATAGTGAGCGATCCCCCTCCTCAGATCAGAGCTGCAGTGTTGTGCATATACACCATCCTGATTGAGGATAAACAGGAGAGCGAGCCAGGCCTCCCTTCGATCTGTGTGTTTATACTTCCTGTGAGCAGCCCTCTATTTATGGACAACTGAAGAATACAAATAATCATCCGCCTCCAGTCACCCAAAAATCTGCTTTTATTATCTTTTTTGCAGAGCCTTGTGTACGCTCACGCTGTCTTCTGATTGCCTGTTTATTATTGCTCTCTTTTTGCTGAGCCAATAGGGGGGATCCAGTTCTATTGTATAAGGTGCCGAGACCGTTCCATCACTGAGATCATTGTATATTCCCTTAAAACGCGTCCCGTCTGCAGCCTGGGTGGCACACATCATAGGTGCACACATTTTGACAGTGCACTTGTATACAGGACAGTGCGGTCCAGGCTGCAATCAAACCACTTTGAAAGATGGCGTCACTCTTTTTAACCACTGTGATGAAACACTGACCAGTTTTGACTTCACAATTTCAGTTTGAATTGTGTAATTTCACAGCTTAAATGTTGTGTCCAATAACCTTCACACATATATAAAAAACAAACCCACAGAATTTCACTTTTTGATCTTATCTAAATGAGAGAAATATTATTATTTTGCATTTTTTTTGTGTATGACTCAAATATAATGTGCATTGATTATGTTATTGTGTTAGGCATTGTGTTTATAACTACTTTGGAATATCAAGCCAATACCTATCTAGGCCTATCTTGTGGTATTGTTGTGCTTTCTTTGTTGCTTGGAGCATTTCTGGTATCAACAGTAACTTCTTGGAAATTCAGTCTTTTTCATATTTTTTCTCTATATTATTTTCTAATATAGTCCCAATAACTCTATACATTATTATAATTTTTTAATAAATCCTTTATTTGCAGTGACACTATAGATCTGGTTGATTTCCAAAAGACTTGTTTGACATTCACATTCAATTTCATTCTTTTCAAGTCTGGCAGGTGTAACTTCAGGTTATAATGCAAAATGAAAATCACAAATCTGGTTTCATTCAGACCTGTAATGTACACCACCACTCCTTCAAATTCATAATACTGTGTTGACATGAGCTACAGTTACACATATGTGTTCACAACCAATGTGTGTATTTATGATGTAGATGCATTTATACAAATCACCAATGCGTGGCCGTAGAAAAACTTGTCCCTAATGAATTTAATATTCCAGTTGTGCAGCATGTGTAAGGTGTTAAGAAAGCTCTATGGGGCCTCATTTGGGCTGCCTCACCCGCACCTGCTTTGACCCGTTTGTTAGGATACTAAAAACGTATAATGATAATAATAATACAATTACTTAATAATAATAATAATAATAATAATAATAATAATAATAATAATAATAATAATAATAATAATAATAATAATAATAATAATAATAAAACTATTAATTTGCTAGGCCTACATAAATAAATGCGCAGTGAGATTCCTGAAAATAGAAATAGGCCTACAGTAGTGACACTTTATGTATGTTTTTAAGGCCAGCTGAGCTGTTGGTCAGAGGGTCCTGACTGGACGGCCTCTGTCCGCTTAATAACTCCATGAAAATGCTCGTGAGTGCCTCAGTGAGCCAACTCCCCTCCTTTAGCTACGCCACCTCCTCCCCCACAGCGCGCGCACACACGGCACACGCGTCAAGAAACCTCCATGACTGTTTCTCTTTGGCGTTTGGAAGTATAAAAAAACAACAACTATAGTTTCACATGATGGTAATAGACAGGCTAACATATCATCCGATATTTTAGGTCTACACGATCAGAAAAGACAAAGGGAATTGGATTTGCCTACCTGGACGCCCATGTCAGATGGCGGCGGGTTGTTGCAGGTGGCCCCTTAATTTAATCCGTATTAATTAGACCCACGGTACAAGACAAACTAAAAGTACAGACTCCGTGTTCCAGTGTGAGAAAAGCAGGCTGCTCTGTGGAGCTCTCTCTGCAGACTAATGCACTGTGCCGAGCCTGCACTCTCAGAACATCTGCTCATTTCACGTGACGTTTTTTTAAAAATACTAACATCTGGTCTAAATAGGTTTCATTCTGTGCCTCTGCATCGTGTCAATTGCCAACTCCTCTCTTTCCAAAAAGAAAATTGAAAGTTTTTGGGGAATATTGTGTATGATAAACTTCCTGTTTTTATTATTTAGCTTTTTTTTTAAACCAGCCGTGTATTTAATATGAGATAAATTGCATTCCATGTCTGCAGTTAATTATTGATGTGGTTTATCCTATTCGTGTTATAACCACGTCCTTACATCTAATTGATGCCAGATATGTTATTTTTTGGTGCAGAGCGTGTCAAGGTTTTGTGTCCTTTGAAAACGCACACTTTGCAGATACAGGGTACCTTCGCGGCCTCCTTAAATTTCATAGACATCTGGGAATTCCATACATGCCTCGCAAGTCAATTACACACCTTCAAACGGACACACGCTTTGATTTGGACAGTGAGAAACACTTTCCCAGATCAGGCAGATCAATCAGGACGATGCTGCTATGAAAGATTTATTTTATGACAATAATCAAGAGTATTTTTGAGGGCACCACTGGGGCATGCGCACAGCCGCGAATCACAAAATCAACCTCTACAGTCCTTATTAAGGGGTCAAAAATATTAAGGAAAAATAATTATTTACAGTTTGTTTTTAGGTGTTTATGCCCCATGTTTCCAAGCACTTGTGCGTAAATTTAAAACTCACCCTATGTCATCAATAAAATAAACACAACTAAAGCCTTACTTAAGCTTACTGTAATTTAACTTGAAATAAATGTAATAAATAATAAATTGCTCACATGTGGTATCTTTAATAATACTATGCGTTTTATACATTTTTATTAGGCCTTGTGTTTAATTATGAATTTGGGTTACCTTGTTTTTGCTGATCTGATTGAGCCATAAAATTCCTAAAAAGTGTTTTTTTAAAAAACAAAAAAAACAAAACAAAAACAAACGTGATAATTGCTCTAAAGAACGTTAGAATTTTGAAATACTGTGTTTAAACAAAGATTACAGCTAATGACTAAAGTGTCCCCATTTCTAGTTTTAAGGTTTTCAGAAAGGTTTAATTTTGCCCACAAAGATTTCCAACTCCTACTGTTAGACTTATACTTAGACTTATACATTTGGAATTACAAAATAGTCACATATTTATTTTTCTCTACTGATTTGGTTCTAGCCAATAATACTCCCTGGATCCACAAATGACTTAAAAACGTCATGAAGAGTACAGTACACCCCAAACAATGGGAAAGGCATTATAACATTAATAAAGTATATTTTGACGTGACAAAAATATTTACCCTTAAAAAAAATCAAAGTTAAACATTAAAAACTATTTTGACGATTTTTCTTTATTGCAAAAATACAAATATATACAAAAACATGATAAAAATAGGAATGTATTTGTATTTCAGACACAGGATTTTTTTCTTCAATGCAACACGTTTCACCAATAAATAAATAAATGTATTCTGAAAATCTTTTGCACAGGTTTGATCCACGCATGAGGCCAATACACCGCCACCTGACAGACTCACAGAGAACTGCTTCAATGCACTTTGACCTCCACAGAAATAAGTCCGAAGGCATGCATTAAACTCTATTCTCATCTATAAATGACAGTATGAACATTCGTCGTCAACAAAGAGGAACATTTCAGATGGGTTGTGGAGTTTACGCATAACGGGCCTCTGCGTAAATCTCCCCAGCACACAGCCTCTGTCGTCTTTGTTTAAATAGTGATCCCATGTATCCAGCATGACTCCAGAATTGTCCCGTCGGAATGTAATATCAGCAGTCACCTGTGGATCAAGAATGAGCCAGTTAGCATAAGCATTGATTTAGTTACCAGTAGCATATGAAACAGAATAAACAGTGCAATACAGCAACGAGGCAAATTTATCAAGGAACATTTGGTCTGGAAAAAAAGGCCTTGGTCAAAACAAACACTCCAGAAAACAGCGCGTACCATTTTGGGCATAATTTCTCCTTATGCTAGTGAGATGTTGACATGGACCAAGCGCCCTCCATCCTCCACACGGAGAATGCGTAGCTCAGCCTCTCGTGTGCCACATAACTACAACTTGACATTTTCGCGTCCAGCTCATCACTTTGCAGCACCTGGCAAAGGAAGTCGATGTACCTGGCCGCGAGTTTAAGGGTCTGTATTTTGCTCAGTTTATCCGATGGTAACGTGGGGATTATTTTGCGTAAAGCAGCAAAAGCCTCGTTAAGAGACTGGGTCCTCTGTCGCTCCCGCACGTTGGCCATGACCCTCTGCGACTGGAGCTCCTCGAAAGACTGGGGACTGCTGCTGTTGGACTTCTTGCCTCGTTTCCCAGGGGTAGGGCTATCAGAGTCCTCCCCGTTTTTCCTGCTCGGTCTCCTCTTCCTCCCACAGCGCTTCGGTTGCCTGTCCAGCTCCCCCTCGCTGTTGCTCAAGCTGTCCACAGGAGAGACAGGGGAGCTGCCCGACTCTTCACCCATATTTTCCTCAGACATCACCACTTGGGTTGATGGTGGCTGCAAAGTCTACAAAAATTATTTCCCTTTCATGAATCCCACGAGTTAGTCCACCTGTGTAGGTCTGTGCGTCTCAGCAGACACGAAAGTATCCATAGATGGGTCTCCAGGAGGACAAATCTTTTCTGATACTTGAGAAACTTAGGCAGTTCTTATAGGCTGCTTGGCGTAAACTTTTAGGAGAACCTGTGATTGGCTGAGAAGGCGGGTTACGTAAGGCAGGGGGAGGACGCACACCAGGAACTGAAAGTATTGCTGGAAGGTAACTGGACTCGTGAGTGGAATATTGAATAAATACAATGCAAAATACTTTAAATAACAAATACACATACTTTGCTTTTACGCACGATAAAACATTTCAGAAAAAAACATTACAATCATTAAATTAACTTTTCATTTTATGTAGACTAATGTTTTTCAGTTTAGTCTTTGCTTTTTGAAATAAAAAAGGTTTAGATTTTACACTTCTTTCTTCATTTCAATGTTTCTTTTTCTTCTTTGTGCGTCCTAAACCCTTTGATGGGCTTGTGTTATTTCATCACCCACAAGGGGGCATGTTATGATACGATGCCGTTTTACCGCGCTCTTTATGAGTGCTGCAAGTGTTATATAACAAAGTCATATTTCAGCTCCAGAAACAACAGTGTGATTATTCCCTGAGCTTCCATCACAGACGTGGACAAAGCATGCTCCGTGCGTAAAGCTGCTGTCCTGGTATTTACTGCAGTGGTGATACAATATCCATCTTGTTTAGTGGAGGATTACTTTGTTTAGTTTAAGAAGACTGTGGTCCACAGGAGCCGCATCTGGTTCAGGAAACAGGGGGCAGACAAGGTCAAAGGTCGCAACACCAGTGAACATCCATTTACATCTATGAGGGGCCTGAGAGTGAAGTATTGTTTCACACAACCTGGGGCTACCCCTGACACAAACTTGTTTAGCTTGGGCTCTGACTGGTTATGCGGGAACTTATGATTGCACTAATCTTTATCATAAAACTGTGTACCTTGGCAAAGGAGCATAAGCTCTATTTGTACAGAAGAGTAGCAAGGGAAGAATACCTGGCATTTGGACCAGGTGTGTGCGCACTGTCCATGGTGCTGATCTCACCTGTCGCTGGCTTACAACTTTGGTATTCTATATTATGTGGCTGTAGTCTTGCTTCATGTAGGCCTTAAGTACACTCTGCTTGTTAAAAGCAGGGTAACCCCAAGAAGAGAGCAGCATGAAAACAATGACTATAAATGCAATACAATAGGAGCCATATGATTTGCAGTGATTACAACAGAAGGGATAAGAAAAAGATTTCTGTAAGGCAGTAATTCTAGTATTTACTTTGCTACAATTTATTTGCTGATCCTAGAGAGAGCTTCAGATTGCTGGTGCTTGGGACTATTGAGAAAACACAGCTGCTCCTTTAGAATATGATGTCACCACTAGACAACTCCTCCAGTGTTGTTCTTTAATAACGCCTTAACCTTTATCTCTTATGGGCCGTCGACTAGACAATTAATATTATTACACAGAGATAAACCCATAGCCTTTTTATTTGCATGGCCCATAACAGCAGCAACAGCAAAGAAACTACTCTCTCCCTTATCAATGACTGAAGAGTGGGTGTTATGACATCCTCAAGTGTATATTAGTGACTCATGCAATTTGACACAACAGCCATGTTTGACCCTTCAGTCATTATGAGAGGTCACTGGGAGACAGACCCAACCTACAAAATCCTAACCCAAACCCTATCCACTGAGGCCTGTCTATTTTCACTTGCAGAGGTTTTCTATGGCTCTGTATCAGCCCACTGATATCTTTTGAAATAACAAACTATCGTCTCCCGCATGTAAAGTACTCCCAAAATCGACAGGTCGTATTCATGTTCACTCCATTAAAGTTGAAAACCACAATGAGATCCCGTGCCAGTGGCCTGGAGATGGATCAGCTGAATTTAGATGGGAGATGACAGGAGAGGCTCGGCGCTTCAAAGGGGCAGAGCAAGATAGCCTTTCAGACTAACAAGGTCAAGAAGATAATCAAATGTCTTTGTGTATAGGGAAAAACAGAGCAGTAACAGGAGTGGTCAGATAACAGTGGTGGTGAGAGAGAATCTGGAGTGTTGAATTGGGGAGGTGAGGATGAAAACAGCTCTTTTTTATAAGCTGTCTGGACACATAGGAGCCAGGAGTCCTGAAGTTAGCTATAAAAAAGAAGAAAGCCTTTGAAAACACAGGCACTTTGATGTGGCAGGGTCGAAAATGGGTATTCCTGAAACAGAATTTTAGCCTTTTGCTTATTTTGGCTTGTCCTAATTCTAAAATGTGATTGATTAAATAGATATTAGATGTGTACGTTGTAATAGACGCTGTGTTGAATCTGTTCACGTCATGCTAAGGAGCCTCGGGGATAGCAGACAGCTCTACCGCACAATGACACCTTATTAGCCACTAAGAACCAACAAACCTCCAGTATGTTTTCACAGCTTGGGAGCTCGAGGTGATGTGGGGTCCGGGGAAGAACTGGCATCCCAGCAGTGTAATCACACACGCACACGCAAAACAAACATAGGACTTCCTCTTGGCCTGGAAGAAAGTTTCACTGCCTAGATTGAAGTTAAAATAAACAACCAAAACAATTCAAAATGGCTATCACTCCATTGCATTAAAGACATTCTTACTTACACATTGAGAAGACCATGGGATGAAAGTGAGCTTGTATATTTGGTGCCCTAACCTCATTTCTAAGCCGTGCCTTGTCCGGGCTGTAAAAGCATGCTGCCAGCCTTGGGACCACACACATGTTGAGCCAGGCCTCTGCGGCATGACGACCAGCGCATTGACCCACACAATCCAAATATCTGTTGCTCTGCTACAGTAGCCTCTCCAGACTCGCCCGCCAAGGAAGTGGACAGGTGCTAGTGGTGGAGTTTACAAAGACTTTTAGTTTGGTCTGGGAGCAAGCACTGTTTTTACACAAGTTATAAAAAGTGATGATTGATTTGAATGAGGTATAAACTTGCTAATAAAAGAATTGTAAAACGGAATGTAGGTTGAAAAGGTTTTGCCTAACATACACTAGATAATAGACATTTATCTATTTATAAACCAAGTCAGTAAGTACTCAGATGAATGCAAACCCATTTTATTAAAGTTACAGTATGTAACTTTTTAGTCAGGAAATGAACAGATTTTATTATTATTATTATTATTTATTTATTTTTTTGACTGTGCTTGTTGGACTGAAAAACTTGAAACATTTGCGTCCTTACACTGAGTTGGTTTGCATCTCCACAAACCTGACTCTTATTGAGCTTGAAAAAGGGCCTCCTCTTGCTTGTTTCCAAGGAAATGTGTTTCCTTTGGCTTCATTAGAGCGATATATTCAGTTCATAAACTGTTTGTGACTGGAGTTGGTATCTTTGATGTAAGTCTACAACAGCAGTAGTATTTATAATCAAAAACAGCCTAAAGTGCACCAGTATTGTGTTGTTCGGTAAGACCCTTCTTCCACAAAGCCTATGTTAACCTGACAGTAAAAATTTAGAACCTTCAAAGTCACAATGTCCTACTCTGGCAACCTTTTAAAGAACCAGCTGAAATTAAACATAAAAGTAGCAAAACTACTATAAGTTAGACCTGTCATCACTTGTAATGAAAGAAAACAAAGATGAAAATAAAAATCATAGTTATCAATGGCTCGAATCCAACCCAAACAAGTCTGGCTGTGCACAAGCGGGAAACTGTGCTCTGCCATGTCACAAAGACTTATGTTCTGTAATGAGCATTGAGCTGGTAGAGTCCGATGTGGTTCTCAGCTCCAACCACAAGAGCTGTGAAGTGTCCTGCTACAGTCCTGCTCAATAAGGAGTCACAGAGGAGAGAGGGGGTCACAGAAAGGGCTGCAGCTGCAATACAACATGAACACAGTACAATGGGACTTATGAAGGATATGTGGGTGGGGCTAGGAGATCTGATCAGGATAGAGGCTTCAGTTTCAATATACTTTAAATCTGGGCAGGGCAATATCAAACATAAAAACTACAATAACTATATATAGTGATCAATATTCCAGTATTTTATAGGTTCACTGGAGCCCCTTTGAATCAGAATTAGAGTTTTGCTAAATATTTTTTTTATATTCCTTTCATGATTTTACACTAAACAGAAAAACATATTTAAACTATTAGATTTTTGTTTTAGTACAATGGCCCTTTGACAGTTTTATTTTCACATTTGCATTTGATTTTATTTTGATGAGGCCAAACTGAGTACATCTTTATGCAGGATATATTTTCTATATATTTTCATCTCTGACATGTTAGTGCCATATGAACCATCTCGTGCTCTGAGGACTTCAGAGACCGGCCTCCTGCTGGTGCCCAGAGTCAGGACTAAACGTGGAGAATCAGAGTTTCAGTTTTATGCAGCTAAAACCTGAGACAATCTTCCTGAAAATGTGAGACAGGCCTCTTCTTTGACAATGTTTAAATCCAGGCTCAAAATGGTTCTTTTTAGCTGTGCATATGACTGAAAGGTTTTCATTCTGCACTTTTCTCCTTTAATGTTAATTTTATGATCATTTTTTGTGATTATTTATGTTTTTGATTTGTTGTTTAGTGATTTTAACATCTTTCTTATTCTGTAAAGCACTTTGAATTACTTTGTGTATCAACTCTGCTATACAAATAAACTTTCCTTGCCTATTTTACCTAAATCATCCAATCTCAGTTCTTAAAGGTTCTCAGTACATTTCCTCCCAGCAATTAATCCCAGTACAGCTACATATATCAACATCCCCTTTAAATATCCTTCATAGGCAGTGAGAGCCCTGTCTATCCCGGGTCTACAGCTGTGCACTCCCCCAGATCCTCGCTCCCCTCTGCTCCTCTGAGTCCCATGTCATTGGGCCTCCCTCCTCCCTCCTCCCACAGTCAGGGCGATCTGTCAGGACACAATAGGCTACCTCTCCAGCCCTGTTGTTTTTGGAGCAGGAAGCACACAGCCCTTCTTGTTCTCCCTCATCACCAAGAAGACATAGTTTGATGGATTTATCTCACTCAGCCAAACAATGATTATTTATTTCACATTTATTGTCAGCTTGTGGGTTAATGGTGGTCCAGAGAGGTTTGATTTTATTTTTATTTTTCAGTTTTTTCGCTCTTACCATGTCTTTGCAAAGTATTAAATTGTGCTATTTTCAGATCTATGTTATAATGGTGTTTCCTCGTCAAAAACATACCTGGAATTGTGTTTTGTTTCAGTCACACTCTGTTCCACTTTGTGTCATGTGGTGATACAGGAAGTGCTACATTTGTTTTTTAAGTTTCATACACATTTGTTAAAATCATTTGAATAATTTCAGCCCTAGAATTGCCGATGTCTACTAAATAAAAAGCTTTGGAGATGTAGACAGACTGATAGTGCAGGATTAAACTTGTGTGAATGAAACAAAACACAGCTCCAACTATGTTTTTAAGGAGCTAACAGTGTTTTAACAAGAATTAGTGAGTCACATGAGTCAGTTTTACATAATATATGACGAAACAATCTTACTTTGTTACAGGCACATTCAGTCACCAAAATATAAAAAGTGCGGCCAGTCAAAACATTTCCCCTCAAATCATATCATGAAGGGCCTCTGACAGATTTTCAGATTTTTCCTAATAATTACTACTTTTGTGGTATAAGTACTTGATTGTAGTAAAGATTTCCCAAGATTACACCAGTTAAGTTTGAAAAGAAAAGTTGACAAAAGTTATAAAAATAAAAATAAATCCCAACATTTCAGCCAAAATGCAAGGAGAGTTTTAATAGATATTCCAAAAAATATGAACTGGCAAAATCAATGTCTTTGCTGCATAAACACCTGACATTTTTTTTATAAGAAGGGCTGTAAAAACCTAACTCTAAGTACAATATGCATAATCTCCTCTATAAATATTGATTATTGTTCAAATATATCTTATAAAGTGTTTCTGAGCTGGCCAGATAGTTTTTACATTGTTTACTTGCATAAAAGTTACTCAAAAGTACATTCGTTTTTATATTTTTCTTCTACTTAAACAGGTATAACACACTTATTTGATGCATTAAAGGAAAAATAAGGATGGCTATGTAAAATAGAGGTAGTTGTGTGAAAAATGGCAAAAGTACATGCTCATACTTCCTTTAACATGATTTTTATGGCTAAAAAAGAAAAAAAAAGTCTAGGCGAGCTATGGTGGTCTATAATGTCCTCAGTCCTTAAAGGGTTAATGAAAGTTTTAACATTCATTTAACTAATTGAAGGTGTTGTAAGTATATTTCATTTGCCAAATAATAATAATTGTGTAGACTAAATGAGCTTAGGCATATGTTTACAGTATGATTTCTAGATAATAGTTATGGAAATACCTCTACATATGTCACATCTGCTGCTTATGTCCAACAAGGAAGTGAACTAAATAAACTTTGCCAAACTGTAAAATTAGGAAAAAACTACACAACCACATTAGTGAAATTAGTAGTCTACCCTGTCACTTTAAGCATTGTTGAAAAATTGACAATGGTCTCTCTCTTAATACAGCAGAGAGTTGGTATATCATGGTCTCTATAGTACATTCAGACTCCAAAGTCCAGTCTGTCAAAGGCATTACTTGATGTCGTGAAGTGTGGACACCTGCACTTTATGGCTGTTCTCACCATATGCTGGACATTCCTCACGCAGTAACAGGTAAAACAGAAAGTACCATATATTCTAACCTTGACTTGCCTAATAGTAAAATACCTTAAAGCTGCTAAATGTTTTGGGCACTGTAATGCTTTTCAATGTGGCCATCTGTTTTATAGATTATTGACAAGGTTTTTTTTGACGCCATCATCAGTGCACTACTAGACTACTGCATACACAAACAAGTTCTTTACCACATAACAGCACAAGCGGAGACGACTCGATAAAAGCAGTATTTAGTGGGCAGTTATTCCCCTGATGGCAAGCTAATCATGACTTTGTAGTGGTCTGAGGTGCACATAGGCATTCTTGGATGTTTATCACCAAAAAGCCAGGGTTATTTGTGCATTCTGATTGGCTTTAATCTTTATCGTAGCCTGTACCATGACGGAATTGGGCCCCTGCAACGGTTGGTTTGTGGAAAAAGTGAGAGTGAAAGCAGAGAGAGGTGTCTCAGGGATTACTCACAAAAAAAGGCTGATCCAAATACTTCAGGTTGTGCTTTTTATTTTCCCTTGACTCATTTTGGTCATGGAGCTTCCTTCGACGCAGCGGTGGTCAGGGGAAGAGCTGAAGAAAGGTTGTTAGTCACATGAATGGTATTAAACTGGAGGCAATGATCAACGCCTTGTAACCAACAAAATCTGGGCTCATACAAATCAAGCAAATATGTAAAAGTTATGTCAAAGAGTTCAGTTTAGAATTATAGTTTATCCAGAACTTCTACATTGGAACATTTAACAAAAACAGGAGAGTTCAAGTTTGCCAAATATCCAGTTTGGTTATCTGGCGCAAGTTTAAGTAGCTGCATTGAGCCCCAGCAGCCACTAGAGGCCCCCAAAAACACACCAAATTACAAAGCTTAAAGGCGACATTTTGTGTAACATTTAGTTTTTTACTTTTAACAGTGTAATGGTGTTCTCTCCTAATAAGTCTGAGGTACATTTTGGTTGATCCATGCATGTTAGAATAATCTCATAATGTCCTAATCAAAGCTAGAGCGTCTAGAAAATTTCAGTTTTCACCTACCCCTAGCTCCACCCACTGCTCTGCATGCGTTTTTATAAAAATTCAGACTGCGAGTGATTACACATACAGGGTTACAGAAAGTCACACAGGCATTTGAAACAATAAAAACAAGTCAATTAAATCCACTGACTGCAGAACATACGTTTTTTCATTAATAAGGCCACTGTGGTTGAAGAAAATACAAAGAACTTAATGAGAAAATGTCCATTTCATTTCGATAAGTATAGTAAAAATATAGACTCTTGTAATTTAATCTGTCGCCAAATCATTTAGTCCAACCTTGGTAAACTAAAAGCTGAGTGCTGCCTCCCCCTTTCACATCATATTTTACATAATTATTAGTGTGATGTGAAGAGGGGTCAGTAGGGGCCTATAGGATCCACCACTACACTTCTGCAGCTCCCATAAATCATCAGGCTAATACATTGGAAGGTAAATGACTTCTTGGCCTTAACATATATCACAGAGGAAAACCAAATGAAGTCTTGTATACCCCAGAGGACAGAGGAATGCTTCTGTTCACAACAATGATTTGTGAATGGTCCCTGTGCACTATCTCCCAGCAGGAGCCCCACTCTTTGGGCCGTTCATGCAGTGTTCATGTACTTAGTAGTTTACACCTGAATGTTTTAACCACTTTTAGTTGAGACACTTTAAGAGTGACCTTCTGTTATTACGTGGAACATGTTCAAAACAACAAAAACAACAAAAAAACCCCAACTCCATATCAGCAGCTCTATAGCACTGGTATAATTGACCACATAATAATTACTACTGAAAGGTGTTTAATGACATCAACATTACAAACACACACACACACGCACACAGATACACAAACACACACACCCCCACCTTTACACACACACACACACGCACACACACACGCACATACAGATACACAAACAAACACACACATATACACATTTACACACGCACATACAGATACACACAAACACACACATATACACATTTATACACACACACGCACATACAGATACACATACACACACACATACATACACACGCATACATATACAGGCATACGCACATACAAACACGCACCCCCCCCCCCCCCCACACACACACACACACACACACCCCTACACACCAACACGCACACCCACACACTTTTATTGCCTAATAAACTGTGGCTGATCGACTGCACTTAACTTTTCTTAAATGGCCAATACAACAATTGAACCAATTGCGCCCTCTGTTGGCTTGACTTGTTTAAACGCCTGTTGATGGGCTTCCTCTCGGAGTGTTTCTGTATATAATATGTGAGATATGTGTTTGTATTCTTGTTATATCTGTGAAAATACAGTTAAGAAGATAAAAATGGACCAGGCCTGTAACAGTGAAGGATGTTTACGAAGTTTGATCTGAGATTTGAAACTCCACTGCTGATGCTGAGTCTCGCTTCGTGAGATCTCGCCCTGTCTTTTGTGATGAGTGATGGATTGTGGGAACTGTAGTGAGTGCCTCCCCAGGATAAAGCTTTTAGGTCGCATAAATCAAGAGCTTCACGCAAACATAGCACAGCCCTGGCCGCGCGCCCAGCTGAACACATAGCCGTTAAGTGTTATGCGTCTCCCGTGTGATGTACTTCAGATATGGCTGAGAAAATTCACAGTTTGCATAATATCACACTCTTGTCTGCAAAACACTTTAACATGCAAATAACCCGCGTATATTTGGTGCCAGCGCTTAAGGTTGGCACGAGCTCCAGTCAGATTCTTAATGTGAGATCTAATTAATGTGTAAATGTGTCAACGTGTTAGAAAGAACAGCAGTGTCGCGTTTTTTATGTCAAAACATGATTAACGAGGGAAATATGGACATAAACAGGCATATTCGTCTACGTCAATCACCATGTTTTCTAACTTTTGCCTGGCTTTGTGCTTTTTGATACAGTGGTTTTATAAAACTGTGGTTGTCAGAAGATCAAAACGTTTTGTGGTATCTTTGTTGTGGTGCGTAAAAATATAATTCAATTGGCGACGTGCGCATCCAAGACCAAATCCTGAGTGTGAGACCAAAGACAGTTAGGACAGTCAATCAAACAGAAATGTTGGCATTAACCTCCTGGCAAGGAAACGCACTATTCACAATTTCCACATCTAAAAATACAATGTAGCATCCTACAAATATTCAGCTCTTCTCAGGTCTGGGCCATTGTACCTGTGGACACTTTACTGACACCCTGTGGCCGAAAACTGGCATAAAAAAAACCAAAAAAAACTTTTACCTCTGAACATTCTTCAAGTTGTTAAAAAAAAATTTCTTTAGGAAGATCTTTAGCTATGTGCATCACCACATTGTACATGAACACATCTGTTGATACCTGCAGAAGCTATTGTCTTCATATGAATTTAAATATTTATTAAACACTGAGTTGTGTTTGATACAAACATATTTTGTTTCTGACTAAATAGAGGACCTATGTGCTGTCATTTTTTCTGTCCCACATTCTCTGACTCTGGTGTTTTGAACAATTGTTTAACCATTAATGCATAATGTGTTGTCAATGCTGTTATGAGTTCAACAAGATTATTGTGTGGCTTTTTAAGTATTTGTTTTAGACTCTTTATAATTGTACATGTGTTTATGTAGTTAATCTCGCTGGGTTTAGCAACCTCACACTAAGCTTTTAGCAGAAACTGGTTTCTGCAAATAAAGCTCATTGAATTCAAACACTCCCATTTGCCTTAAGTAGATTAGAGTTGATAAAGTCACACACATTTTATCATTGGCACAAATGCTACTGCCATACAGTTTAAGGTTAAGGAGTTTACCACCACCACGAGGGGATTTTATTCTGCTGTTATCTTTTAAAATCTGGCACATTATTGTAAGATATCATTTGGCACAAGTGGTCAGGCTTTACATAATTTAAATGTATAAATATAACAATCCTATATTTTAGTAAAAAAAAAAAAAAAGTGATACAAAAGTGACAGGGCTAATGACACATGGACAAGGTTTATAGTTTGAGTAACAGGAAGTTTCACAGTGATGCTGCATTTTAACAAAATAATAAGATAAAATACACATTTTGATCTCTTTAACTCATTCAGAAATAATTTCACATATTAAAAATAAAATACATATGATAAAAAGGAACAGTATAGTAGCTCTACAAACACAACATACATCAGTTGATAAGTGAGTTGAGATTATAGTCAAATACCTCCCTGGTCTGATCCGTGCTGTGACAGCGCTGTGACTGTTGTTCTATGATTTGGAGAATGCAGAGCTCCGGAAGAGTTGGAGACAGTTTACTGTGATGAGCGCTCCTGTCAGCTGTCTCCACTGTCGAGTTGTGGGGTTTTTCATTTTGTCCAGAACCAAGTGCAGGTCCTGGACCATGTCTTTGTGACTATTTCTGTACCTCTGGCTCCAGGAATAGAGGAAGTCATAGGCAGGTTTCCACATTGCCTAAAAAAGTAGGACCTAATTTTAATACAATATAGCTACATTTACAGCGTAATGAACGATGAGTGTAGGTCAGGTCAACAACATTTTTGTCCATCTTTTTGCCCTCACTTGGTCAAATATCTATGTTGATACAAAACAGTACAAATGCTAAAAAATTGTTACAAAATAACAAAGAAAATGAAGGAATTTTAAGGATCTGTGTGTGACCTGAAAGGAAGTATGTGACTGCATTTTATGTAAATAGGGTATATGCAGATATGCAGTTTTTCTACTCTGTTACATAGGAAATAGCTGTTAAAGAATGATGTTCAGACCCATGCTAAGCTCCTCCAGAAAAGATGTGTGACATTAAATACACATAATATCAATGCACAGACCTGGGGGGACACTTCACCATTCTTGCCTCGGTGGGGTGCCTCATATGCAGCTAACTGAGCACTAGTGAGTTTTTCCATCTTCTCCGCCAGCTCTCTCCATCGAGACCCAAGCTCTACAGCAGTTGACAGGATCACAGTGTTCTGGATTAGCTGAGCCGCAAGGTTCACAGCGTCCATTTTCAACAAGCCCTGACAACAAAGAACCATGAATGGAAAAAAATCATTACTTTCATAAGATAAGATAAGCTAGAACTATGTTCGTTTAACTTGGCAGCCCTGATAAGTAAAAATATCTACACATAAATAATAGAAAAAAATAAAACTAATAATAATAATAAAATAAAAGATATCCACTGGAAAAATATGAATGCTCAAAATCAGTGGCAAAGAATATATATTTACACTATTGTGGTGATGAAAGTTACAATAGTGATGTTTATACTGCACATTTCAAATAATGCACATGTAGATATCGAGTTGTGAAATCTTTAAATACTTGCTTGTATTAGTTGTCACAATCCTAACACTTTGTACTAGGGTACTTATCAAGTTTTGTCAATATTACAGTGTGGTCTTATAAAAGAGTCTTATAGGCTACTATTTTTATATAGGTTAAGATCATTCAAATATTATTCAAGAAACATCCAATTTTGTTCTAATCCAATTGTGTTTTTTTCAGTATCAATGTTTCAAATGAGTATATAGTTTTATTACTCCTTTAAGTATCAATTAGTATCTGTTTATTGTTTTATGGACAACCCTAGCTTCTACTTACAATCATGAGTTCATGCAGAAACTTCCTCCTGCTCTTATCTGTGTGGCAGTCCTCCTTCAGCTTCTCCAGCACACAGGCCACTTTGTCTGCCTCCGTTTCCGTGTACCTCCGTGTGATGGTGTCTAGGGTTAGGTTGTGATAGCCTAAAGCGCTGGCGAAGTGTCTCCAGCTGCGTATGTGTTCAGTCACCATAGTCTGAATGGCAGAGTACATGTATGTGAGTTTTTTAAAGGGCAGCATCATGTTGTCCAGTAGCACCTCCGTAGTCATCTGAATTCCAGTGAAGTCCATTACTTGATCTTTCGTAATAAGTTTGACATTTTTACAGTGAACCAAACCCATCTTGCCTCGGAGAAACCCAATATACCACTCTTTTACTTTGAAATTTCCTACTGATTTGACAGTGTCCTTCGATAAAAGAGCCATTGTGTCCCCTTTGAAGTACTCCAACAGGTAATCCACTCTCGGTTGCCGGAAAACGGACTTCAGAGCGACTCCATACCACTGCAGATTTATCGGGTTGTCTTGGAAACTTGGTAAATCCGGCACACTTTCCTCCGGGATTGTTGGACTTTTTGGCATTTCCAGTCGCTTTTCAAATTGCCTGCTTCGTTTTTCAGATCGCAGCGGTGCCATAGTGGGGGATAGTACTTGAAATTGCGCGACAGTTTCAGCATTAGATTCGGTCAGATGTAACGCTAGAGTAAAAGGTACAATTTCTGCTGTACTGTCACAAGATAAAGCTACAGGTAGATGCAGCACTGTGCCTATTTTAAGCTGACTTTGTCTTACTTCTTTAAGCTTATCGTCTGGTTGGATTTTAAACAATGTTTCTATCACTCTAATTGCAATTTTCATGTCATTCAGTTTATCTGGTTTTAAGTGATGCTTCCCCCACAGCTGGAGCACTAGAGGGGGCAGATTTTTGTTGCCTCGACAAACATCTGAGAATGGCAGCTTTGGCGGGACATCATCATGACAGCATACCACTATTACAACCTTGAAAGATGGATGTATGTAGCGAGGACCATAAACCGCCACAGTGATGGGCCGGTCAAGGTAATCCCATACTGAAGAGGCGGGGGGCTCAATTGCACAAGCCTCTGCCACGGCAATAACATAGAAATGCGTCTTCAACTCCTCTAGCTTCATTTGCATCATGTTTTTGTGAATGTAACAGTCATCCATTTTGGCATAGGGGCCTTCTCTCTTGTTAGACAACAGCCCAGAAACATTTGTCATCACCTGGCTTGTATTGTCAGCGCGCACCGCCCCAGACAGCTTCACGTCCAGAGATATACACTTTTTTGTGTTAATGTTACTGAGGATTACTTCCACCAGGGGGCTCATAGTTGTCATGTAATTGTTATTCAGTCCAGGAGGGGGGTCTAGGGTTGCTTTCAGGGTCACTTCCTGGACTTCCCCAGGTGCCACATGGCCTTCTGGGAAATGGATGGTTATCTCCGAGTCGGGCAGCTGAACAGAGCCTCCTGTGTGTCCAATTTTACAGATGACCTGGAAGTCCGTGGCCTGTGTTTGAGCCCACCCTGGACTTTGGCTCATCAGGTTCAGGTCCAAACAAGAGCGCGTGAGCTGCCGATGACTCAACCAGGCCATCTTATAAGCCTCTCTGTCGTCTTTTAGCCACTCAAAATCTGGATTCAGGACTGTCCCGGGGGGTTTGCTGGTGCTATTTGCACGTTTTGGCACTTTCCTCTCAAACTCATCCAAAATATCAGACGCACTTCTCCATCGTCCAGACCTGTTGCTAACTTTATTTCTGTTCTCCAAAAGATTTCCAATGTTGCCTTCATCTGATGAAGTACTTGCAGTATCCTCATTGTTAGGATGTTGTTCTGAGTCTTGTTTCGCATTGATTGGATTAGAAATGTCTTTATCTGGACTGCTAAATACAATGTCATCTAGAAAAGGATTTGACCCTGACAGTTTGTTCCAGAAAGGGTTTTTTGTCTCAGTTAACTTTGGGGTGTTTGTTTGTAGAAGGGGCCACTCAAAATTCTGGTGGGGCGCTCCTGAAAAACAAAACAATGCCATTTTATCTTCATTATTTATATTGCAAATGATTCATTTCAGTAGCCTACATAACATATATACATGCATAATATCATAATAGAAGAGACACTGCACCTGCTCCAATCAGGGTTTACCAGATACAAAGCAAACATACCGACAAACTCTATAATAAGTAACGCTAATAAAACAAATTCAATAAAATACAAAACAAAAAGTGAATTTAAACATCAATTTCTAAAAATGATTGGCAGCTTTATTGATTTGATATCTTACCATTTAGGCTGTTAGTAAAAGCATTGTCATCCAGATCAATCAAAGTTCCCTCTGATCTGCTCCGCATAATACTCCCAACACGGCGAATTGACTGTATTCTTCTGTCCGCCATGTTTAATCTGTCAAATAAGGCTTACATGTAAATAGTTATAATGTCATTCCAGTTTTGAGGTAACAATAAAAGTGTAGGTGCCTAGGTAATGTTATTGTTGTGTCTTTTGACCCAGCGAGTTTCGAGCACTCTGAACAACCACTGTCAGCTTGAAAGCATGAAAAAACATAAGCTATTTACTCTGTCACTTGTTTGTAGACAGGACACTACCCACTCACAGCTCCTCACAGTGAGTCAGTCATTAATAATGTGCTTTCTTACACCAGGTAGTGCACAGGAACAGGTTGGTCTTGTCAAGCCTCTGAAACAGTGGTTAGTTTCTTTTGTGCTTCTGGCCTTAAAAAGTCAAAGTGTATTTTAATTGCAGTCGAATCATTATGTCTCCAAAACCTAGAAAACATGCATATATTTGCTGTATTCAAACAAAACTAAACTATAATAATACATTTGTCAATAGCCTCAATATATAGTAGGTCACGTGTATTATTAATAGCCTATTAAAGTATAAACTGTATTCTTTATGTACACATATGTTCATAAATATATAAGCTACACTGGGACAACTTCAGAAACAAAACAACAACACAAAGAAAACAATGAGAGGGTCGATCCCCGTCAGCTTGTGAACAGGTGCACCTGTCGTTACATATTCATGACTTATTCAGCTATTGCACACAGATTTGGTCACTAATGTTCTAAGAGTAAGAAGAACTACAATAAAAAGTTATATTCTCACCGACAGCATGAGTCGCTGGCAATTTTGTTTAGTCTCGTTGGTAGAAAAAGAAACCAGTCTTCTTCACTCATTTACGCTTTTTCTGGGGCGTAACCAAAATCTTTCCCCTCCTCACGTTTCAACGTTCCGTGTTTGCCCTCGGATACAGGGCATTTTGGGACTGGAAGTCTCAAGTAAAACACATAACCAAAGTAGAGGAGTGGCCTCTGGGGCAGAGAAACCACATTTCCCACAATGCAACTCGTTGTTTAAACGGTAGACTTGCAACACCTGAAACTCAGCGCTGGTCCATCTGCGGTTTCGACTGTGGAGCTGATAAGACACACTACAAACACAGGTATCTCTCAATCTGAAGCTTCATGTTTGCACGACAGCAACCACGGTTTGCCCTCACTCTACACGCGGAGCTTAACAAACACAAAGATTAGTAGCCCGTGACTGGAGCGTTTGGAGATTTTGGTCATGTTTGAAAAAGCGCATTGGTCTATTTTGCTTTTTTACCTCGAAAACTTTGCTCACGGACAGTTTACTGAATAAAACGGGCAAAATACCCTAGTATAGGCTTACCCATCCTGATTATACCCTATTTTGATACCTACTGTAGTATACTATAGTCTAAATGAATATATTGGATCGGCTGCATGGCATATATTAAAACAAGCAACGTCACGCGCCGGTTACTCAAACATGTTGGACTTTACTTTCGCCACTTGGGGGAAGCATTTTCCTATTTATTCGTGGCGAACCATGCAGCAGAGACATTTCAGCTGAAAAAAAGTTTTGTAGGCCTAGATAAAAAGTGTTTTTCCTGTCATCAGACTTTGCGTAGAACATCATTGGGTCCATAGTTTGTATCAAAAGTTTCCATTGACAGTCAGAGCAGTGCAGTTTTGTGAGTTAAAATGGCACACATATTTGTGAAGGCTGTTTTTGTATGTCAATTCTTAGAAAACCAGATAAATATCCCTAATTTCTTATGCTGTTCATGTGTCTTACCTTTAAGGTTTAAGGTACACTTTTTTGTCCCTGAACCTTTGCATTTAACCCATCCTTCAATGCCCCGGGGGCACCTCATCAGGAGCAGTTAACTTGATCTTGTCTGTTCTCATAGATTAGGTTAGAGGTTTCACAAGTGGATCACATTTATTGCTCTTGGACTGGTCAAAGTTTAGATTGCATGTTTTTATGCTGCATCAGATGTGTCTCTTGTACAAATGTCTCCACTCTAACTTCAGTCGCTAACCTTCAGTCACTTACCTTGTCCCCAAGCCGGAGTTCTGTTCCTCTTGGCCACTGTTTATCTTCTGTGTGATTTCCAGTTGGCAGAGAGTCAGAAAGACTTTGTCCATCCAAAGTGCTATGCAAATGTAATAGGGCAACCACACAGTTAAGGCCCTATCAGGAGAGCTATGAATGCTAAATTCTAAAATATATCATTTTGAAGGTAAAGTCTAGGACAGTACACTTTAACATATTAGTTTTAAAATAAAAATAAGTAACTAAGTAATCTTTAAAACACACAAAACTGCAAAATATGCTTTGCATTTTACTCCATCATCCAAATGTTTTAGGTGATCTTTAGAGACGACACTGTGAATATAATCTTTTTTTCCTTCTTTATCTTCTTCTCTTGTCTGTAAATATAGGATATGAAAGATTTGTAGCATTTTCCTTTTTGTTGTGCGTTCAGAATGAATGTTGTGAACTTTACGCCTTTCAGTTGCATGTAGTGTGTTATTTCTTTTCTCTGAAATGTTTCACAGAATGATGTTAAACTGATCTGTCTTATTTATTTAATGCGTGTGTTTTTATTGCTTGAAAATGCCTAGAAACACATGCATTATTGTTGTGAGTGGGATCACACCTCTGACCCGTAATCTGCTTGTCACCTGCATGTTTCCATGGAGTTAATGTCCTATTGTGGAACATGTGGAACATTCCAAGCAAAACAGGAGACGAGCAGGTGTGTGCTTTTTCCAGAAAAGTTACGTATTGCACCGTCAAGTTTGATCATGTGGGCACAATGCTCCCCGCACAAAGATTCTAGGCAACGATGAAGCACTAGATGGCGCTCTAAGGCTGCTGCTGCATTTGTAGTTTGCTCCGCTTTTGGCAGAAAAATGAAAACGATGAATTAGAGTTGTTGTACATAAAAACCCAAAGATAATGTGATCCTTTTTATTCTAAAACTTGTAGTGTGTAATGTATCTGTTAATTTCTTAAAGTTACGAAAACGACATAAATCCAGATTTATTAATGTCATAATTATGACTAGTCCACTAGGGGAAGATACACTCACAGATAATATTAAATGACATTAGTTACTTTGCTTACTTCTTATTTTAAACCTTTCCAATGAGCACGGAATGATCAAATTGTAGAAATGTTTACCACCACCTGGCATTTACGAAAATACCTGAGCAAAAAGCGCATCATCTTATTATTCTCAGACGCATCAATTTATTTAACCATTTATATTTTATCATTAGGGTATTTATAAATTATTTTGTAATTGTTACTATATTTATAACCCTTTAATATATTTTAATATTATCTTTTATTTATACATTCCAGGTTGTGGGTAATCAGTTTGCTAAACTCGTATAACAATTTCAAAACACCAACATAGACCAATATTATTTAATTCTATTATTTAAAATTAACATTTCGTTTGGAAAATATTTTAAATAATACAAATCTCAACACAGCATATGAGGGAAAGTCTTGACATAGGGGTGTATTTACAATAATTGTTGACTTGATAAACAAGCAAAACAATATAAAACAGCATTTGTAACATGGCTTAAAAACACCATCATCTGTCACTTGCTCCTGTCACTGGACTGCGCTCACTTCTCCTGGTGCATCAACTCATGCAACAAAATGCTCAAAATTCTTTGAAATTATTTGTAACAACTAAAACCGGCTCTAGATACGTGCGCGTGTTACACATAATACAAAATCACATTTTCCCAATTATTCTTCTTGTCTACGTATTTATTCATAACAACCTTGTTAGGCTTGTTTTCCGTCCAGTAAAACTGTGGATCCACAGCTGCTTCATTTAACTGACTTTATTGATGACTTCCATAAAGCCATTCTCGCAGAAAAATAAAAATAAAATAAAAAAAATTTAAAAGCACGTTACATCATGCGTACTTAAATTAAAACAAGTGGGTAAACAGTAAATAATTTGAGATCCTTAAAAATAAAAGTGCGCCAAATGGTAGACCCCTAAACACAAGAAAACTCGTGGTTAAATAGAAATTCCACATTACATATCATGTCAAAGAAAATCCAAGTACATTTCTGTATATTTGCAAATATTTACTGCAGTCAATATACAACTAGAAATACCTATACAAAAGCGTCTCTTGGACAAATACACCTTTTACAGTGGGATGAGGTTCATCTAACCTATTTTTATGTACACATTTCGATGCCAATTTCTTCAACTGGCCCAGACTTAAAAAGGTGGCACAAGGTGACGTGAATAACAACGTGGGAAATTTACTTTCAAAATAAATGGATCTAGAAACATCCCATTAGAACAAATTCTCCTGCTTGATAATAAAGTGCCAGAGTTTGGTTTTGAACACAAGACAGCAGAGCATCACTTCCATGTCCCAATTCTTCAACATGTTGCAATAAAATTGCCCATGAGTTAGAGCCATAAAAAGTTGTGTGCGCTCCTTGTGTGCGCCACTACTGCTGCATTCTGGAGCTCTGTGAAAATACTTGCGTTGAACCGTTAGAAGAGACGCAGTTTGACTGAAACACTTGTTACACACGGGCCTTTTCTCCTCACATGACAATATTCACTGTGTTTCCGCGTGTTCCGTGTATATTCACGCGCACCTCGGAGAGTTCAACAGTTTTCTGTCCTTATAGAATCAGAGGCCATTCAAAGTCACTCCCTGACTTGTCTCGTTTGGGTGCAACAGGTCGGGAGATTGGCACGGGGGGCTTCCGGGCGCACTGTGCTCACTGTCGGTGTCACTGCCCCTCTTGCCCCCACTGCCCCCGGAGCCAGAACCGGCGGAGCCCCCAGCACTATGAGTCTTTACGTGTTTGCTCAGATGGTCGCTGCGCATAAATCTCTTGTTGCACACCGGACAGGCAAACCGTTTCTCTCCTGTGTGCGTGCGTAAATGTCGCTGCAGCTCGTCCGAGCGCGTGAATCTTTTTCCACAAAAGAGCCAGTTACACACAAACGGTCTTTCGCCTGTATGCCAGCGCAAGTGTGCCTTCAGATGAGATGTTTTCCCGTAAACTTTTCCGCACCCGGGAATGTGGCAGCTATGGAGTCCTTTTCTCCGTAAACTCGCGCCCGCCGGCCCCAGTCTTTCAGCCTCCTGACAGTTGGGACAGTCGCACGTGGCTCTGCCTGAGTAACGCCGCGCCGAGGAGCGCGGGGAGCCAGCTAAAGACGCAGGGGGAGCCCCGGACAACATCGTGCCTCCTGCCCCGGCCAGTGGAGATGGGCTGGTATCAGGATAGGAGGACAAGACGGGCTTAAACCCGTCCATCAGGTGCTGTCCGGTGGTCAACAGGTGCGGCGAAGGGCTCGTGCTGAACGCAGAGTGACTCAGAGTGGAGTAATCAGAGTTGTATCCGCCTAAAGGAGAGTGCAGCGATGTCTGCAGTCCCCCGGAGTGCAAGGACGTCTGGAGCGCAGCTCCGTTTGGGTTCTGGACATCTATCCATCCTGCTCCAACGTCCCACCACGTAGATGCGCTCGTGGTGCCCACGTCTCCAGTGGGAATCCCGGGATGAGACGACTTGAACCAAGACTCGTAGGGATGTGCCACGCTCATTCTGGGATAGATGCCCTGTAGACTGTCCACTGACGTGTGCACCTTGGAGATGAACACGGGCTGGTGGCTGGACTCCTGGGAGCTGCTGGAAACAGACGCCTGGAACACAGAGTAATCGTTTCCAAAGTGGGAGCTAGAAGTCGTGCCGGGCGTCAAAGAAAAGGCGCTGGATCCATTTGAGTTGTTGGTGCCGAATGAATCCGAGATCCCAGATCCGTTACGACTCACCCCGAAGCCGGGCAGGCCAGACCCCAGACTGCAGCTGCTGGCCGCTGCTCTTTTCCATGGATGGAATCCTTTACCAAATGAGGAGGAATTATCCGTAATAGTAGACGGTGACGGGCTGGGGCTCCCAATTTTATTACATGTTGCGGCTAACATGGCTAAAGGAGTCGATCCTAACCTCGGCTCCTCCTGAAAACACAAGACAAACAGTGAGTGACTGGTCAGTCTGACAAGTTGAACAGGTTCTTTAGGCACACTTCAAACTCCAGCTCCAGAGAGACTTTGTTGATATCATGGACAACAAACACTCTTTCTTCAACAGTTACAATTCAATAAGAAAATGCCCTAAAACGAATCAGCTCCTACCTGAACAAGCGTTAAACACCAAACAGCAACAGACTGTTCACAGGCACATGCCAAACGGGACACCGGTAAACATTCGCGCTTTAAGCTACAAATCTAACTCTTGTATCCTCCGCAAAATCTCAGAGACGTTTCGGGAAACACATGGACTGCACTGGCTTTGCTGGCAGTTTCTGATCGCTGCGAGTTTAATCCTTCTCTGCCGGACAATGACACGAACTAATTAAACCAGAAAGAAAGTCCTTTAGACTCACCCCTAGAAGTGAAGTTGCCATCACACAAAAACACTGCCCTCTTCAGAGGATCTTTTTATATTTATGAATCAGAGCACTGTTTTTTTAGAGGTGTGCAATACAATGATGCGGTCCGCCCATTCTTCCACAATTGTAGGCTCCTCTCTGGCTTTGAAGTGCCGCTGTGACACGGGCGACCAATCAGCAGGCGCGTCGTGCCGCACTGCCACATTCTACCGTGAGGTCATCAATAGAGCGTCGCAGACAGTTCTCCTCCCTCCTCCACCCCACACCGCCCCCTCCATCATAAAACACAGCGGAAGGAAGGCAAAGTTAAATGACACTGAATTAGGAAGGAGGAATTAGGGGCACTTACTGAAATTTTACTGAACATCACATTCCATAAATAAAAAGAGCCGGTCACTGTGGATGGCTCTGACTAGTCTGACTAGTCTGCACAACTGAGTTTAGGCAACCATTTACTCAGTCATACACAGTAAAACCGCACAACAAAAATATTCTGTAACATATTATTTGTTTTTTTTTGTTTAAAATTTCACATTATCCGAATAAGAACGTCTGTGCGCATCGGGCCTCAGTGAGCTCCATTTTGTTATATTTTAGACGCTACTTTACGCAGGTGACTCTTTGGAAGTTTTAACTTAATATACACATGATTTTAGACGATATATAAAGAGTGCTTTGTTCTTGGTCCTGGATAATGGGTCTGGTGCCATTTTAAACTTTACTGTAATTGTGCACAATTATCTTTGACAGTTTTGATTAAAACTAGCGCATTCCGTAGGTGGGTAAGTCAATTTGTGATATTAGCTTATAGCAGAGGAGGAGGAGTGAAAGGTTGATGTAGTTGACTTTTACTTCATTTTGTTCTGGATATTACAAAAATAAAACATGGGGAATTTTCAAGATTTAGTGTTTGGGAAAAGAGTGGTTCAGGTTATGGACATTTGTTATCAGTGTATATAATTAAGGGATTGCACAAACCTTGAGTAAAATTGAATAAGTTCATCACTTTGTCTGTTGACATTTTGGTAAATCTATAAGGCAAGCTGCTATTACATAATGAGTATAAGGAACCACGCGTGTTAAAGTCAGGGACTCAATCTGGGCGCTATTAGCATGCAGTGCGCACTGGAAGCATACATTTCATTTGAATTTCAAATTTAATAACGCAGGAGGTTTTTAATCATCTACACTTTTATTTGTTTGATATTAACATGCTTATTGACCGGCTCTGTTGACCAGCTTGGTCATTACAGGACAGGGAAAAGTTAATTAAAACGACCAGGGATTATACATCACATCATCTGCCTAAACCATGTCGCTTCCTTTATTACACAGCGTGATAGATGGACTGGCTGATTAATACTTGTGTTTCTGCGATTGGACAAGCGCTTTTAGGACGTATTTGTACTGTTTTACAAATGGATGACTAAATAAATTAACTAATTTTTACGCGCTAGATTTTTGTAACTTCCATTTTTACATCGTGGTTATAGACTTTCACATTGCACAACTAATTTAAACGTTACTTTAAACGTTTCTCCGCGGCAAAGCTTTTAGTCTACACATTCTTAAAATCATACAAAACAAACGCAGCCTCGATTTGCAGCAGCGCGCACTCTCTTTATTATAAATGAAATAAAATGGAAAAGCTATTCTAATTCTTCAGTGGTGCAGATAAACGTGCAAACTGGAAGGAAAAAAAAACGTCGTATACATGACAATAATTATTAAAATGTGACAAAGCGTACGGGGAGATAAATCAAAGCGTACATACGTGCTCCACAGAGACGCGCACTGAGTGACCCTCGGCGTAAGCTCTGCAGAATAAACGGCAGCTTTCCTGAGTCGACTCTAAAACTGAACCACACCACAGCACCACACCGGCTCAGCAATTAACAGGGTAATATTTTTACAGAGCCTTAACAAGAGCGCGCATACATTATTAAAATAACACAAAATATATTAATTAAAATGCAGTGTGCACGCTAAATGACAGGTTTACTTGTATGTTTGTAGGGAAACTGTTTTTAAAAGGCTGACCGATTATAATTTAGAAGGTGCTGAGCCGTGGGATGGACATGGGAGCTGGAATCGCCACCCCGCTGCAGGGATGTGAGCGACATTTAATACAGGTGTACAACTCTGGCAGCATCCTCCAAGTCTTTTGTTGCCTGTTGCTTGCAGCGGCTATGGGTCGGTCCCAGTTCATATGGGGTGCAGAGGTTGTTCTTTAAGCACGTCTGTAACTGTAAGCCGCGTCGAACAGATGTCCCCATTGAAGGCTTTCTTCTCCACACATGGGCTATATTACCATCATGAAATCAAACTCAAAACCTGTCCCTTCGCCGCCATAATGACCGCGTTATTCTGGGCCGCTGAGCAGGAACAAAGTGTGTTCAATATTGCGTGCTCCAAAATCACTCACTGCCCAGAGAACTCCTGAGAGGAATCAAGATGTACAAGTTCTGTTTTTAATGCAGACTTTTTTCAACTGGACAAGAGTGCATCCATTAATCAGATTTTGTTCTAATAAGGAAATTTTTAAAAAAGTGTTTAAAGATGGATATTTTCAATACACATCAATATTTATGCGAGGAGCACAGTAATTCTGTCACTTACTGATGGTGCAACATTATTGATAAAAGTATAAAGAGCTCTGATCATGGTCTGTATGTTTTCAAAGCCATTCACAGGGAGGATGGAGAGAGCAGATGTCCGTCTGAGCAGTGGGCTGCCAAGTGAGTCCGGAGCGGAGCCGCCACAGACACAAGGGCCCAACTGGTGTGACAAAAGATGTGCAGGAAGCCCCTCTTCGCCTGGATGAGCCACACAGAGGGTCGGCCGGCCTGCCAGCCCGCGGGGACCCTGTCTACTGCAGCCACAGCCATGTGTTACTGGCCTCGACTCACAGTGTACTAACACCCACATTCACACACATTCACACAAACACAAACGCATATGTAGGAATGTCAAAATAATAATTCAAGCATGAAAATACTTGTAATTTTAATATAGACAACTACATTTTCTATTTGGCAACAATGTAGAAAGAACTATTATTGAGCTAATATTAAGATACAGCCAAAGTGCCTGGAAAACAGGGGCAAAACAAATCGATCTATTTTGAACGTACTCTTTGCTAGTGTTGTTGCTCTCTAAATGGAGGTGTTGGCGGTGCCGTGCTCTTTATCTCGAGGTCATTGGAAGTGGGTGAAGAGGCCCTGACTGTGTTCCAAGCACAGGTGTGCAGCATGGGCCGTGCTCAAGGGGTGCACTGAACCATAAACAATGATATAAATGTCTGGCAAATAAAATGGCTAGTTAACAATCTTTTGACTGCTCTAACCTCTGAGCTTTTGTCGCGTATCGATCAGCCAGCTGTTCCCGTCTTTGTGCGGGAGGATGGGTGCCTCCGTTTCCTCTGGGAATGAAAAGACCAAACGCTCCTAAGTTTCCTTTGCCTTTTATTAAGTCAACTATAAAAACCAAAAGCAAAACAAGTACTCAGCCATCTCAAGAGTGCAGTAGTCTTGATTACTTTCATATGAAGTACTGTGGTAAAAATGTTTGTCAGGCTCTTGAGGCAATTCAATATTTACAATTTCATTTAAAGTAGATTGTCATGATTAACATAGGGCTGTGTTGGTAACAGCTATGTTGTTGGTTATTATGTACATTTAGATGGGCATAATTTGTCTAACGTATTAGGATAATTGTATGGTAAATAACAAATATCTTGAGAATTGCAGTGCATGTCAAGTGATGTGCTAATAGTCCTTCAGAGCACCTGTCAGTCAAACTCTACGTATAGGGACTTGTCTTGTCTCTTTGTCCCTTTCAGCCACACATTTTACCATCACATTTTATCTGCAACACCAGCTTTTATGTGGAGTGTTGTCCATCTGTTCCCATAAAAAATGAGTTTGATCACAGATTTATTCATTTATTTGCCAGTTGGTGTTGTAATCACTGTTTCCCTGGCCACTTGTTTGCCGCTCTGCACTGTTAGATTACAGTTTTTGATGACAAACTCAAAAACAGTGTATTTTGGATCCATTTGGCACAACCGCTTCATCTGCGGGCCATGAGGTCTTCTTATTGACTTTCAGCGAGCCCAACGTTGCACTTTGTCAGCATGAGCGGCGGGCTAAGAGACAGGCGGGCGAGGCAGTCATACAAAGTGAAGTACTTAGGATTAGCCCTGGCTCTTCAAGTTTCAGTAATTATCCTCCCAGTGGCATTCTTGTGGGATAATAATGGAAGTCCGGGTGTATGCCTGTCACCTCTCAAGTGTGGGTGGAGGAAGTCGACGAGAGGTACAAGACACAGACATGTTTGCTCTTCTTGTTATGTCATCCCTGAAGCACTAGACTAAGACTAACTCTCTGTGAAGTGGGCCTGATTTTCCCTGTGTTTGACATGCGCCACACTTGGATTCTGTGCACTGTGGATGTGATAATGAAACATGTTTTCAGAGGTGATAATATGCTTTAAGATCCAGCATAATTACAAAGTGTCAGAAGTGTGTCTTCATAAACAGATCTGTTAAAACAAACCTGAATTGTTTGTTTGTGCACAGGCTAGCAACTGAGTGGTGCTGATTACAATTGTGAGTCTCTGTTTCTACTGTTTGTGTCAAATATCTACTCAGGAGGCAAAAGTTTTGTGATGCACAACTTTATTAAGTTTTCCTGAAGTTTTCTCCAGTTGTTAAGATTATTCAGGCCCTGATCTCTTCAAAGACAACACAATATTTTAATTAAGAGGTGGTCCGATTTCCCAGAGGGGAGACGTCGTTTTCCATTTACTTAGTTTATCATATAATAAAGAGGTTGACTTGTCCTTCTATATGCAGACAATTGGTTTTAATCAGCCAGCAGGCCTTTCATGACTGATAATTTATGCTAAATTGACAAGGGTGGAGGATATCAGTGAAAATCATTATGACAGGGTTCAGGTCACTGCCTGTCACCAGCCTGTTTTGTTCTGTCCATCTCACTCTTGTCTAACTACTTAATTTCTAACATGGCAATTGATATGGAGGAATGACATTTTTACCCTTCAAGACAGCCCTACAATGATTTTCAAAATATTTATGAAATCAAACAATTTAATAAGTTACTATATAGTAAAGAATTCATTTAATTATTTTATATTCATGTTAGGAATGCTGTGAAATTCTACATTTATATTTAATATTAACACCCACGTCAAAATGATCTCAAAATTATAACGTTATAATGTTTATATTCATACTTTTTTTTTTTTTTTTACATATGTGCTTCTTACAAACTGAGAACAAACACTATTACTAATTATTTAACATTTGTATAAAGACTCTATCCATAGGTTTTAGAATAATGAAAAATAATGACCGTTGCCATAGTGCTGAACAAAATATTATATCTTTTTGAATGGGGAAAAGTCCTCAAAATGTTGCATGTAACAGTGAAAACATAATTAGATATTATATTGACCCCATAGAATCTCTTTAAATTTGTATGTGGGACTCGTCACTATTTCTTTACCAGTGCGATTGTACTTACTCCTTAGAATCATATCTCTTTGATCTGTATTTGAAATAAAACATTTTCACAAGGTTTTAAAATTGACCTCAAGTGCGTTTTGACTTTGCTGGTTTAAAGTGGGCCTTGTTAGAATGAAAGTACAAACTGTGATTTGAAGTCTAGGGTTGTGTGTGCGTGAGGGGGGGTTAGTGGAGATGAGGGATGGGGGGGGGGGGGGTTGTTGCGGATGAGCCTTTGGAGGAAGCCTGGGACACTCTTCTCGCCTTGCAATTTAATCACTGTATACCCAGGGAAGTATTGACAGTTGTCCTGTGGAAGCTATTAAAGTTTCTGTCCAAGGTTAAATGAAATTGCAGTTTATCAAGGCAGCATTGAGAAAATAAGGGAATCTGCTCATGGCTGTTGATTAATGTGGAGTGTGATCAACACAAGGGGTTCATTAAGCTATACATCACCGGGGTAATTTAACATGTCATCGCACCTGCTGTCTCTCCCCTCCGCTCTGCGCCTGTGGATGTGGGGTCGCAGCCTCACATTCTGGGACAGGCTGCGACTTGTAACATCATGCTGTTGTTGTGTTGTTTGTGTTATCTTTCATTGTTGAGCAGCGAGCTATTAGAATATTGTTATAGTCCACATGGCAGTTTTATAAATAGCATCGTTAGTACTGCACTGATGTGGTACTTACAATCTGTACTAAAGTAATTCAACATTTCTTTGATATAATATAAAAAATACTAGTACAAATAGTATTAAAGAAGTAGTACTAAACAAAAAAAATTAAATAAATGCATGTATTTGTGACTGCTATTAAACTACTGCTTTTACAATACCTCTATAACTGCACTATTCTATTACTACTACTATTACTAACTACTGTAAACTACTACTACCTTGCACTACTAATACTGTAATCTTTACTGCTATTATGGTTACTTTTACTTTTGCTATTAGTGTTTCATTTGCTACTCCTTACTACTGTTTCCACTAATATGTAGTTACTACCTGTCAAGTTCCCAACATTTTATAAACCTACTTAAAAGGAAAGTTGTCATTTTAGTAGTTAATTAAAAAGTATTACTTATTACATATCGATTAAATACAACAGTTCCACCCCGTAAACTATAGAAGCCGTGATTGTGGCTGATTTCTTTGTGAAACTTCCGTGGTCAAATGACTGTCCTGTATTTCAAAAAGTATTTAAAATCAGAACAAATCAAAGTCTAACAAGGCCTTTTGTTCGTATTGATCCCCAGGCCCAGCCGCTCATCTCATCAGAGGAGGCTGCAGCTGACGAGCATCCACAGAGCTATGCTAATCAGAGCGGCCGCGCTGCAGTTTTCTGGTGGATTGGTTTACTGGAGGATAATTGATGGTGCTTGAGGGACAGGCGTGAGTCGGACATGAATCACAGGGCGACGTGGCTCGTGATAAGGAGCTGAAAGTCGCGTGTAATTAAGCCGGGCACTAGAGACCAATTGTTTGTGGAATGATTTGGTCGGGGCTAATTGACACTAATTGTTTAATCAGATTTTCTTTCCCTTCGTTCTCAGAGTGCGTTCCTCCGACACTTCACTCACATTGTGCTTCTCGTGTGGGATTCCTAAAGAGGTTTGACATGGTACGAGCGTGACGATATGTGTAGTTACTAATTCTGTGGTAAAATGTTTAATACTTTTACTTGTGTACTTTTATTTTATGACAAGGCTACGTTTTCGAGAAGCTTTTTTAAAAATATATTTTTAAGTATGCTTGTGATCAAGTCAGGTTTGTTACTGTAGTACAAGAAATGCTTTAGAAATATACTGGTACTTATTTTAAAATTCATGGCAATTACTTGTAGCGGTAATATTTTTTGGTATTTTTCAAGTTTGTAAGTTTACATTCAAGTTTTGTCAGCTTGAGTAATATTTTGAAATAAGTTAGGCTTACATTTGAAGAAATAAGCTAGGTTTACCTTTGAAGATTTTTTTTCTTTTGCTTTTTTCTTTACTTTAACATATTAGTATAGTAAAGGATAGTGTTTGAATAAAACTATTAGATTGACCATTTAATGAAATGCACAGTTATGAACTTTGAGCTCTAATAACTTGAATTGATGTTTATTTGTGAGTAGTGACATCATGCCTGTATTTCCATATGAAGTGTCTCTGATTGATTTTGTGTGTGCTATAACCACAGTCTGTCCTAACAGCAGTGGTGTTGATAAGCTGTGAACTCTGCAGATTTATGACATTTGGAGAAGGCTCATAAATTAGCACAGTGAGACCCAAGACCCTCCCACACCGGCTACTGGAACTGTCCTACTTAGATTACTCCATACAGCTGTGCGGACAATCTAGGAACATTTTGGATGGCCTTTTATGTTTCTGTGTTGTCATTTTTGCAATGTTTTGTTGTAATTGTCTGCTGTGTTATGTGCCTAGGGACAACAGATGTAAATTAACACCTTTGCTATAGTCTGGCATATTTACACTGTAATTACATACGATTATTAATATGCACTGTCCCTATCAAATAAATAAATTATGTAAATATTATTAAAACTAGGCTCTAGGTTAAATAGTAGAGTAATAATAGTCACAATGGTTATATTATTATTTTTGATGGTTGTAGAAAATTATTAAAACAGGAATAGATACAGAATTAATTTCAAGTATGTATAAAAATGTAAAAGGTCACACAGCCAGCCCTGAGAAAGTCCTCAGTACAAAAAACAAAACAGAAATGGGGAAACATTTATCATTTAGATCATTTATCATCTCAAATTTACCAAGATGTATATTGACGGTGTAAAATTTGGTCACAAAATTCATGTATTTTCCATTTATTGTATGCATAGTTTCATGGCTCATTACTTGCAATGTCAACTTTCAGTCAATTCAGGGCATTTATCAGTTTAACTTGCTGCTCTAACATTGTACGGTGAAATGTTGATACAAAAGCAAAGTTACATTAATGTAATTAATAATTTCTCATGTAGCTGTGCGTTTCTCAATTAGCAGTTGGTATATGAGAGCAAATAATTACTTTGGCAGAGCTCTTAATGGCAGTAGTCCATCATCAACGCTCGTCATCACTAAGAAATATTAGGAGTAACAGCAGCTGCGCACACGGCGAGCTGTTTAGTAAGATTAAATGAGGAAGCGGAGCAAATAATTAGAGACAAGACTTGGTACTAGATCTGATTAAATCCAGCAGGTTTGAGTAACGACCCAGTGATGGGAGGAGCACAGCATACGAACATGAGATCTAACATCATTACATTTAATGGCAATTAAACATGTAGCGTTTTTAATTAACACAAACTATGATGGGAAATTAATGGTTAGTACTAAGGGGCAAGCCAAAGGGGAATGTTAGGGCTTCCCTCTTCTAGACAAAGTATAATGCAGTAACTGTAGATAATCAGGTTAGTGTTTTAATAACCAAAAGTGAACCTGGTCAAATATAGAGTTTCATTCATATTGTAATGTTTTAACTTGTGGTAACACAACAGCAATTCATAATGTCCCTCTGATGGGCTTCTGTGATTAGCATAACATTTGAGCTAATTTTATGTTTCGTTCAAAAATATTTAATTGAAACTCCTCTGCACTGATCCAGGCTTGTTATATTGGCACAAGGTCCTGGCGTAATAGAAAAAAAATAACATCATTGTTTAAAAAAAGGATAAATCATTGAAATAATACATAAAGTCTCACATTGGATTAAACTTGTGAAAAACATTTATTGTGCCCACTCCCACCATAATCTTATTGATTAAAATGTCCTAAATGGAATTTGGATAAGACTTGATGAGCATTGAAGACATTTTGTATTAGAATTTATTGGCTTACACATAAAAGCAGTTCATTAGTGACCACTCGTATCAATAAGTGATGCACTTTGCCCCCAAACTGGAGAGATCTAATACTTAATAACATTGTATTTACATTTTACACATCCCCATTTCAATTAACATTTATCTTGTCCGTGGGGCTTCCCGATGAAGTTTTCTGATTTATTGTGGACTGGTGCCTTTACTTTGTGCTAATAATTGGATGCTATTGAAAGGATGAGTTTCATTGATTTTGCAGATGACTGGGAGCATTACTGGCCCAGACCAAAGATTGTCAGCAAGGTCTGTGTTGGGCCCTGTGGGATCGATGCTGCTGAATCTTCCCCTCGAGTTTTTTTATTTACTTGTGTCTCCATTGATTGAAACGTGCAATAGTTCAGGGGCCTATTATCACACACTGATGCTGCTGGCTTGCTCTGTCCACCACATTGGGAAAGCTGCCTGTGTTTAGGGGCAATATCTCACTCGGCCTCGGTATTCCCTTTCTAACTAATGAGTAAAGAGTATTGCTATGACCTGTAAACATCAATCATGGAGGAAGAGTAGAGACAATGAGTAACTGCGCCTGGTACGGAGGCTCAAAATGAAATGAAAGTGTACAATAAAAACACATCCAGCAGCGTGCGGTGTTTGGAAAAGCTACAAATAATGCAGGAGATGAAGCCAGTCAATCACCAGAGACATTAAAGGCAAATTGTCTCAAACATGAGCCAAAAAGAAAAACGCATTTTTTATTCAACTGACAAAACTTTTCTTGACAAATAACTTGTTTCCAGCAGTGCAGTTGTTGTCTATTAACTACTTTTACTCAGATAATATTATTTTTAAGTACTTTTAAATACTAACTCTAACTTTTTCTTATCTTTAATTAACTATTATACTAATGGTTGTATTTGCAACAGTTACAAACTAAAATCTAAGGTCAGTCCATATCATTTTATAATACTAATGATATTTTTGTGATCATTTGCCACACAATAGCAAAGTAGTAGAATGGTAGGAGCAGAATAAACCCCCAAAAACTATCAAATAAGGATTGAAAATAGACCTATTAAAAACAATCACCTTTAACTAAAGTAGTAAGATAAGGAAATTTATTAAATCTACTTAACTCCAACTTAACCTTAACTTGTATAAAATATAATGCGTTCCTTGCCTGAAATTTCAAGGAAAAGCGTCTTCTATCAAAACAGTGGTATTTTCATTCAACATATTCCAAATTAAACTTCTCTCAAACAAACTACCTGAACGATTCCCTCTGTAGTGGCTGCCTGGCTCGATTGTTTCTCCAATACAACATGAGAACAGTCTGGTGTAAGTGGCCCATCCCGCGTTGACTTTCCTTATTTCCTGACAGGCAGTAGAAAGGTCAGCCTATGGGCTCCTGGTGGGACAGGCTGATTGAATGTAATCAGTATGTACTTGTTATTCTGAGTGCCCGGCCTGTCTTTTATTTGCTGGGCTCGGAGTTAATTTCCCTGGTGACCTTTGTGTAATAAAACAGTATTATCTGTTTCTAGAGCCACAACAAGGAAACAAATTAGCTTTCCTCAGCAGCGTTTTGTCACCGGTCACATCAGTTATAAGTTTATTTACTTTAATTAGATTAGTGCAGTAAAGGCATTGCTCTGTGTCTGCATCATCTCTTGTCTCTTGCCATTATCTGATTGTTCTGCACTGTCAGATGTACAAAGGATTTAATGATTGTTCAGATGAGAAGGACAAGACATCTACATATGCACAGTATTATGCAAAAGCCTTATTGAGATGGAAGAGGTAGGATGTTAAAATTTACACACAAAATACGTTAAAGTCTCTGGTTCTGCCAAGTAGTGTTATCATTTCAAATTTGATTTCAGTGCTGAGGAATAGGCTTGATACCCAATACCTGTTCAGATAACTCAATGATTAATAAAAAATAAAAAAAACACTAAATAATAATAAATCATTCTAAGTTTGTTAAGAAAGGTCCTGTTTTTGGTATTAATACTTGCTCATATGAGTATTTCAGTACCAATTTTTGTATCGTTTAGTATCGGATTGAAAACTCTACTGCCAAGCACAGTTAATCTTTCCCTTTGATAAGTGTAGTTTTGGTGTAAATGCTTGTTTTTCTCATTGAGTCCAGTCAGTTTGCCAAATTGCCTTGTGTGTTTTTTGATCATATCACAATAAAGAGTGACAAATGCATTATACTTTACCAACAATCTGCACGTATCCTATCATTGTGCTAAAACTACATAATTTAGAAAATTCCTCACATTTTCAAAATAATAATAGATCTGCACTTATCTGCCTGTATTATAATTGTATCAGACTGTGATGGCTTATTTGTGTAGTTAAATTAGCACAAACAAATTAGGAGCGCACAGACGTCTCAAAGGAAATAATCAAGCAGCTGATTTCTCACACGTTTGCACGAACATATGTCAACTGATACCCAGGAATTTCCCTAATCCGGACCTAAGCGGGAGAGACGCCCTACCTTTTAAACCAGATCTCTTTTTCTTATAAGTGCTTTTAGCATGCTCCATTAAATGCAAAGCTCAATTAGGAAAAAAATTGTCAATTTGGGCAATGTAAAAAAAAGTAAGAATCCATTATTTTTCTTCTCTTATGACCTAATAGTTTTGCTTTTTCCCAGCAATGATGAGAAAAAGCAATGCTGCATATAGAATTAGTCGTAGTTACAAAATTGCTTTAATTGGAAACATTTTTAAAGATGTAGCCTCCCACATAAAATATTCAGATATTGCTCATTTGCTACTTAAGATCCATTTTCACATCGTTACCGTCCACAGGTTGCTTATTTTTTTCATTATTTACTCTTGGAGACAAAATTTTTATAAGTTCAGGGACGGCAAAGGAAAGTAGCAGTAGCCAAGTCATCTTTTCTTTCGTAAGATTAATGCATTTGTACATGGTTCTTGACAAATAAAGTGAAATGCATTTTAGTTTATTTTTTACTTTTCCCAATTAGGTTTGTGTTGTATATTCCCATTGAAATTTCATAATGGCAGCAACTCACTACCATATGTCAGTTTTAATTAATGTCTTCTTAAAAAGTCTTGGTCCTAATTTGATTTCTGGCCCTGGGATTCTTATAAACAACACTTCCATTCACGCATGTATTCACCATTGAAGCATATCCTATAGGCAGCGAGATGTTGCAGTTTGGACTAAAAAGGTGAATGTGTGAGCAGAAGCTGTGCACTGTGCTGAGGAGGCCGCCACTGAATGCAATGCTTTACTGACCCGAGGAATCTCTTTTATTACAGGCTTTTTGTGCTCTGTCCCTGCGCCGCTCCGTCAGCCCATTCAGAGCCAGTGGCAGGCACCTACATTATATCCTGGATAGGCAGGACATTCATGCCTTTTTAACCCATTGTCCTTCCCCCCGGGGTGAGGGCCCAGAGCTGGATGTGAGAACCCCAGGCCGGGCATTGTGCTCCCCTCTCCGCTCTTCACACACCCTGCGGGGGACTTCCTTTCTGGTGTCACCGAAACCTGTGTGGTGTAATCCGCCGCTCCCCGCTGGGCAGGATGGGAAGGTTATTAAAAGTGCCTCTCTAATGTCTCGTTAATAAATCGCTTCCATTTTCCGCTTCATTTCTACGTAATCGCGTTGGGAGTGTAGACGGAAAGGAATGCGCGCCCAGGCTTCCGTGTTTTCTGAGTATCAAAGTAGCATAAAAATTAGCATTTAGTTTTTTATTGTTGAGCTACATGTCTCACCGCCACACTAGTACAGATCCATTAGAGGTTTGAGCATCACATTAAAAGCTACGGACTTGAGGTCAGCGTACAAGGTGTTGATGCAGCTGTCATTGCTGCCACAAGTGATTTTTAAACGTACACGGAGCAGAGGGGATGTTCAGGGTTAATGGTGTCTTATGGTGACCTGCTGGATGCTGCTTTAGCTCTCCTCAGGGGGGTATGTCTATAAAGAGGCAGAGGTTATGTGTGTGTGAGAGAGAGAAAGGGGACCACAGCGGGCGATCACAGCCTCTCTCGTGATGCGTTAAGGACCAGAAGCCCCTCTGATGGCCACAGTGGGACCAGGGCTGGGGTTAGAGATGCTGCTCCACTGCTGAGATAATCCCATTAACTGTGGCTGCTGTGGCACTGGCTCCTGGTCTGTCCTAGTCTGTGCGTGTGACCCCACAAGACATTAGCTGGCCCCAGAGGTCAAAGGGCACTCCAAATTAAAATACACGTGAATCATTTATCAAATATGAGCGCTGCGGCTGCGCTCAGGAAACACTTAGTGTGAGTAATTGCCTGTCATGTCTCGCAATGCTCCAATCAAGCTCCAGGTTTGGACACTGATGCATATTTACTAACCCCTGTCCCAGCGACCAGTGAAGAGCTTTTTAGTTTAGTTGATTTAGTTTATTTTACAGGGACCATGTACAGTAGCATTGGTCAAAGACACATTGAAGAGATGCTTTGTACAAGACTATTGTTTTTACTTATAAATCTGTCTTTTCTCCCCCAAATATATTGCAAATCATTCTCACGGCATGATAATTTTCACATTGAGAGAAAGCGTATTACAATAGAGATGCATCAAAGTTTTCATTCATAATTGTTTAAAGATTTTGTCTAATCCCTTCTGTTGTTGCCATCAAATATTTTCAGTGTATTTAAATCTCTAGACATCCCTCTACATTTGGCACAAAAGCGTACAGTGTTCTGTCTTCTTGTGCTTTGATTATTGTATTATCTTTTATTAAGCCATATTGCTTTGCACTGTACATTTTTATAATTCTATATCAAAGTCTATGTGTCAATGTTTATGATGTTGTTATCTGACAAATAATGCTGTTTTAAATAGTCTTTTATGAATAATAGTGCTTGTAAGGTGCACTGTTATCTGAATGCTATATTAGAAGTTCGAATGTAGTGCCATTAATTAAAGTCTCAGATACGTACATATTCCTCATTAGTCGAACACAAATAATCACAAAGAACAGACAGTCACACACAGCAGAGCTTTTCTCGTGGTTTGTGCTTTGCTAATTGCTGTCCATTATCACTTGTCCATTATCTGGATCCGCACACATTAGCTTACCTTCTACCTTTAGCTGCACAACATATGTATTGACGTATTGGACACATGTTAAGTCAAGCTAATTTTAACAGCACTGTTGCAAAGATGGCGGCAATAAGTGGTGCAGTTATGGAGAACAAAAAGCATGTGATGATTGAAAGTAAAAAAAAATGCTGTTGGGTTCAAGCATCAATGGGAGTAAAAAGGGTGTTTGTTTTTGTCAATATTGAATTGAGTACAAAGCTTTTAGGTAATCACAGATAATGTGTGCACTCTGCGGCTATAATCTCAAATGTGGCAGAAGAAACATATATATACTTTATTTAACAATACTAAAAATCAATATTTCCATGTTATATGCATGTGTTGGCCAATTGGAAATGCTAAGGAAGCTGTCCAAAATTGCAATGGTCTAAAATATCTTAAGGGGTAAATGTTCTTTCCTTTAGACCTAGGCTTGTCACAATTCTAATTATAATTACTATATTGACTTATCATTCAATGTGTGACAGTTGGAACAGTATATTTTGTTTGGAAAGTGGGGAGATTTTGGATATTTTGTTATTGTGAGAGGTCTATTTTGACCACGAAACATTTAACAAATCTACTTCTACTAAATCTACCTTTAGTTTTCGGTTTTAAAATTGTATAGAATCCCTCACCCCACCCTCAACGTCAATAAGTGCATTTATACTGGTGTCCCATGTGTTCTTTCTTTTAATCAAAAACAACCAACCACATAAACAACCCAATTTTATAAGGATGTACCTCAAAAAAAGTTTTTTAAGGCTAAGACACTAGTTTTTTTCCTTATGACACTCCAGTGAACCATACCCAGTGTAGATGTGTTAGTGTCCTCTTGACTTGACAGCTGGGACTATCCATGTTTAAAAGTGCACATCTAATTATTTGACTGTATCTAATGCAGAGAAGACAAATATTCGCTGTTATTGGTTTTCGGAACAATATGGTGAGTGTGCGTATTGATCTGACCGGAGTCTCGAGGCGTTTGTCAATAACAGTAGATGAATCTAATTATGGTTCGTCCATGTCTCCCCAGTTAACTGTCAGCATGGGAGCCCTTAGCCTCTTTAAACAGGCCATAACACGTGCACGCACATGGAGCTATCACAACATTAGGACAGTTGGTTTAGACACCCACCTACTCCCGTAAAGTGATGACGAAGTACAGACAGCTGTGATGGGCCGAGGTAATTCACTGTCTTCATTTAGGTAATCACACATTGTCCTTTCTTCAACCCAACTGCAGTGTTGTGTCAGGTGCTTTTACAATAAGGGATGATGTTAGATGTCTTTTTACTCCTTTTTAAATGATGAAATGATAATGGTGTTTTTACCATCTCTGAAAAAAACATATAGCAAATATGGCAAAACTTCTTGTTGTTTAGTCATATTTTTCATAATTTGTCAACTAATTGCACAGATTCTACTACAAATGTATATATTGGATACATAAGGCATTTTAACTTCAACAAATCATGATTTGTAATACAATGATCAGAGACACTTAGAAAATAGCCCAGCAAGTGTCATAATATTTTTCAAATAAAAAAAAGCTCAAAATAAAATCTATTATGAAGTGATAGCAGATACAGTTCAGACCCATTCCCATGTTACTTGTTCCCATGTAACCATCAGTAACCCCTGGCACTATTTATTTACCGTGGATCCAGACATGGCCTCCCGTGAACAAACAAGCTTTACCCATCATCACCCCCTCCTCCTCCCTATCTCTCTCTCTCCCCCTTACACACTCCAACATGTTTGCTCTCTGTCTCTCTGTCACCCCCTGAGCCGTGTGCGTAACCGTTTAGGGATTCCCCTGTCTCCACAGGTTTTCCAGCGAAAGTCATTTGAGCTTGAAGTCTGTGTGTGTGTGGCCAGCGCGGCACTTCATCAAGGGTGAAGAGTCCCAGCTATCACACATGTATCAGTGGGTCTGATAAAGCCCTTGGCCCGAGTCCCTGCACGGCAACATCCCATCATAAATAAAGGCAACAGAAAAGAGGCCTTTGTCACTGTTTATCTGCTCGCCTTTTCTCCCGCGCCCTTGATTTCCTCTTCAGAAAATTGATGCACCCTTAAATTGAAGCCGAGAGTCTGACAGGTAATGGTTAGTCTGATAACTGCTCCGATTTCATCAGCTGCGTTTTTCTTTTTTTCTTTGTGTGCAATTGTTGGAACTTTGAGCTAGATTACCTGTCATCTAGTGCATCAGATAAAAATGCAGAGTTGAGTAGATATGACCAATGCTGAAGCAGAAACAGATTGGAAGAAAAAGATTGTCATGTTGAAAAAGACAAAAAGAAGGCTCAAATGAACATTTCACTGATAAAGTACTGGTACAAAAATATAAGATTGATACATGGTTTGAACAGAAAGCCATGTTTAATGCTTTATATAAAACCAAAAATAAAAGTAAACCGTGTTAAATTCATATATTTATTGACTCAGTAGCATTTGCAGTGTTTAACTGTTAATGTCCATTACATTCACTGTCCCTGTGGAATAAAATAAATTAAAATATTGGTAGATTCTGCAGTAGTAGTAGTTGGATTTTCTCTTTTTTTTTTAACCTACTGTCTGGAATTCCAACATCAGCTCCCACTGGGGTAAAACATTTACTTGAGTGTTTTTATATTCTTAAGGTAATTTGCAATATCAGCTGGCAGTTAAAAATATTCAAATTCATCCATTGGCTTTTATAGTTTATCTGTGAAAATTGTTTGATGTGTGATTCATTGATTATTTGTCAGCCCAAGTCTTTAAAAGTCCAATCTGCATTAGCTCCATCAGAGTGGTGGAGCCCAATAGAGCAGAAATCTTTGGCAGATGCGTGGCTGCAATTTTTCTCAGCGATTATGGCATTATGGACACTCGGTTAGAGTTACATAAAACATGAATATTTTTGACTGCGAGATTTTCCTGACGAGAGAAACAGCTGTGCGGGCCTTACAATGCATTAAGTATTTGGTCCCTTTTAGATGGTGAAATTGTGCATGAAATGTTGCTGGCGCCGGCTTCTCTCGAGCTGGACTGATTAGGCAACATCTGTTACATTGGGAGAAATCCGTGTCGTTCCTAATTAGCTGTCAGGCTGGGGCTACGTTGTGCCTGATGGTGCGGGTGCTGCCACAGGTTCCTCTCCTCGTCCCGTCACCTGCTCACCCCCTCCCCCCCTCCTGTCCTCTCACCCCCCCTCGTCACACACACACGCACACTCATCAGCTGTAATTAGAGGGCAGCGTCTACACAAAAGACTGAACCCAGAGCCAGCCTATAGAGCCCATCTGTTAGAAAGGACCAATAACTTTCTTCCACTCACTGTGCAATGTCCTGGTCTTTCTATTACTTTTACATAAACACAGGCTTGTTTTTACTTTTTTCATTCTTACATGAAAGAAAATCACTATCTGTGCTTAAATGATGAAAAATTCTGCCGTCTGTATTGCAGACACACGGTGAATACATATTGACAAATGCAGTGTTAAAGCAATGATACTTAAACGCTAAAATCAATACAGACAAATGAACCGTGGGACGGGATCTACTAATGAAGCATGGCTCACAGAGTTTATGTTTTGCTCTTTCAAATGTGATTAAATATTGGAAATTTACTGTTCTTCGATTTCAAGACCAACTTTTCTAATGAGCTGTAACAATTCAAATGTATCACTTTTTTCAACTTTTTACTGAAGTGGAACATTTTTGTAGTATATTTTCCAAAGCATTTTCTTATTTAAATATGCTTTGCCAGTATGCTTTCATAACAAATACATTTTACTACTTCTGGCTCTGCTAAACTTTTCTTATGGCAAACTTTAACAAACAATCATTTACACTTGTGCCAAGTCAATTCAACTTAAAAGTACAAGATTAATTACCTCATAGTTTTGGAGCAACTGTGTCAAATAAAACAAAAACCTATTTTTCTTCTGCTTCAATCAGTGGAGCCACAGCCATAAACCCATTTCCTATTCATCATTATAGCAGTGATGTGTGCTTCCTTTTTCCATTCATAAAACAGTGCCAGACAACATACACATCTGTCCCCTGTGGCAAATCTGACAAGTTCACCTCCAGAGCTGAGAGACAGCAGGAGGAACTACTAGAGCTGTGCCTTAAGGCGGGAGATGACGCACAAAGATAATGCTAAGTGCTCACTACAGACTCCTCACCACAACTTAAGAGATGTCCTGCCATTCCACCTTAAAATCTGAGTGTTTGAAGTGCTGTTTTTGAGAGCCTCTGTCACATTCAGAGAGCGTTAGCAGCTGTCTGCTGAGTGACTGATGCTGTATAATGCTCTTTAAATGAAGATAATGATTTGAAATGCAACTGTATGCGAGTGGCATTACATATTTTGCACTGCAACATGTGGGCCTCTTAGAAAAGGCCACTGCCTGTACTTTTGAATAAATGCTATTAATTTTCTGTTTATATTTTTTATATTTTGAGGACTTTTGATCATTTAAAAGATCTAATTTTTATTTTTTTCAGAAACAGTGGTAATTTTTCATCCCTCAAAAAAACTATGGATAAATCGTTCTAAACAAAGTGTAAAAATATATTTTAAATTATATAACCTATATTTGATAATTCCTTTGTGGACAAAAAATAAGACATTGTCCAGTATCAATTCTTACTCACAACTGGCAACATTTATGTTATAAGATCCAATATTATCATGAAATTCAAATAAACATGAAATATTTAAGGCTTTAGTACTGACTACAGTGTGCACAATAAGCTCATAGACATTTTCAGGTGACTGTTAGAAAACTGAATTTCACATTTTCAACAAATCAATTCCAGGAGGCAAAAGTTGGCAGGAGAAAATATTTGTCTATAAAATATGCTGTAGACAGTCACAATTCTACCAGGAGCAAATTGTGGGTGACCAAGAATGACAGGCCTGAGAGAATGTCACAGCAATTGTGGCCATCACAGAGAGATGATGGCTGATTGCTGCTGGTTCGCCCTGAGTCCATCCAGGAGGATACCCAGCCTCATCTATGGCCCAACCTTTGGCGCTGACATTTAAAGTGTTGATTTTGGAGCACTTATGCTAATTGTTGTAATTTTCCTGATGAAGCGCCATTCTGATACCTTGATGTGGCCAAGATAGTTTTACATTTTCTATGCGCTCCTCTTTGCCATTTGCACCGCGCAGTGTCAGAGCGGAGTGCTACTGAAAGCCCACAAAATTGCAAGCAAATTGCATCAGATTGCCAACATTGTGAAAAGGTAAATTGCTTGCAAATCTATTTAAACCACTGGCCTATTTTCATCAGCTATGGTACTTGGTATTCATGATTGCTTAATTGGCGACCTTTTCTATTGTGTAGTGCTTTATGTAGCGATGGAAAACGATCTTTACCAAACCAATTACCCTTTTTTCCTCCTCGCTACTACATTAGAGCCGCCACTGCAACAACTAGTCTTTTGTAAATGAACTTTTGGTTTCACAGAATAAAATGGCATTTGTTTGATATGATGTTGTAGGAAACACGTCTAAAAGATTTTATCTCGGCTCCATCTGTGTGTGACAGTAATAGGCTGATAATAGTATATGTATGAGAAGAAATATTTTGTCTCAGTGCCAATCACCAGCTTTGCCTGTTTAAAAGCCTTTAGTTTATTTATTCCAACGAGCAAATTGGTGAAAAGGTAGTCTGCAATTTCACATGTAGCCATTTAAATGTGACAATTGTGATGTTGGGGCAAAAGGGGGGAAAAAGTAACCCTCTTTCTCTTCATGCATTACTAACACAGTGTTCTGGTGTAGCAGTTTACCTGTACAACCAGTGTTTGTCTGGCCCACATGTAGGTATTTGTACGTTTATCCATAACTTATTTGGGCAACACACAGCTATTTCTTCATGCAATAGTTTTGTAATAATTCTGACATCATTAGGAACTATTAACTTTGTCTAATCTCAAATAATTTATAGTAGACATAATGTAATTCACCAGCTCTGTACACATTTATAGAAAGCATAGATTTGAGAGAATATACTGAAGGAAGGTAGTTACCATATGGACAGATTGCTAAACATAAAAAACAAACCAATACTAATACACTGCTTATTTTGTAGACAGCTCTTAATTAATCCAATCTCGTTGCTAATAATGAAATAAACTACATAAGACACACTGTCCAGCATAGATTTTCTTGTTTATTAAACCCGTTCTTGTCTCTATGCTCCCTCTGTCCCACAGGCCAATAGAATTAACCCTGGATTAACCCGCCAGGCCGCAGTGTACGGTAATGGCTTTGGCTGATGACTATGTCTGTGCACGGTGCCAGGTACCATGGAGTCGTGTGGCGGGCAGAGGGACAGCAGAGTGGTGCAGTACCCGTGACTGAGGGCCATCTCTGCACAGCTGCTGGGCTCCGTGTGCCAGGATCAGGGCAAAGGTCAGGGCAGGACAGGCCTCTGCGATGACGGGAGCTCTGCACTTTACTCCGGTTTAGTCTGAGAAAACATGGAGAAGGAATGGTAGGGAGAGGAGATACTCAAGCACTTTCAACCTTCTATAAATGTTCATGATCATGCTAACACATCTAGTCTTTGAAAATATTTTAGGCGTCAACAATGTTTTCAAGTTAAAATCTCTTTCTTATGGTTTAATTTTGTCTTTTCTGTTTTGATTTGTTTTTTATTGGCTAAATTCCCTGGCACAGTCCTGTGTTTATCTGGACTGAGTAACCACAGTCCTTTTGCTTGCTAACTTTTATTTTTTGTTTTTAAATGTTGGCTCACTCAATTAGGTTTGTATGAAGTGGAACTTTTAAAAGCACATTCAGAAAGACACACAATACAAATAAAACAGGTGCGGTATTTTTGGAGATTGCACAATGGAATAAAAATGCAAATTTCTTCCCAAAACACAGCCATAAGACAATATGATAATCTGAGTCCATAAGTTTTTTTTGTTTTTTTTATCTCTAACTTTTTTTTTATCACTTTTATTATTTATAATCACAGTCATTTTGCTTTAAGAGGGGGATTTTATTTAAAGAGCTTGTCGTCATTTTCAGCACTGGAGCTTCCATGTTGTATGTCTGTATATTGATCAGGTAGGATAACTATTTGTTATTTTTCCTGTACCAATTAGCTTATCCATATGACACTAAGGCCTTTTACTGTGTGTGTTTGTGGGTGTGGCTGGATGAGGGTCTCCTCTCTGAATGCGGATATGGACGTTCTCAAGAAGGGGGTTGTATATTTTGTCTGAGTCAGGGCAAAGCTGATTGATCTCTGAGACTAAAATCAATAAGAAGACACTGTCATTTTTGTAAAGGATGAGTCGGTAGCAGAAAAAAAACAAGAATGTGCCTAGATTTTCGCACATAACTTAGGCTTTGTGTTCAGGGCTTCAATCCTACAGGTACCCAATACTTCTAAATATTCTGTATAGTCACAATTAAATTCAACACCATTTGTTACATATTTTTGTTCATGATCATGTTTTGTTAAAAAAAAAAGTGATTATAAAAAAATCCCAACAAAGTTTTTAGTGTTTCATATTAACATATCGGCAAAAGGTCATACTCTGAGGGGGTCCAAATAGATGTACAGATATTTTACCCCCAAAATAATGAATTTACACGTTTCACATTGTAAGACATGAGACTATTGTGGGTACATAAAATTTAGGCCTTAACCAGATGACGTTTGTTTTTTTAATTCTATATGTGCTGTATATTGTTTTCCATAGTAATGTAATGTTTTTTGTCATTCAGCAAATTTCCTTTTTTGCATATTTATCCTGTCTAAAAACATGCATCCTGGTGTGTTTCATGTGTGAAATCCCAGGTTTGCCCTTGCACCCCCTCTATGTCATGATTCCTGATTAATCCCTTTGATTATTTCCTGAGGTAAATCACTCCGGGCCCTGATTAGATCAGGACTTTGAAAACCATTGTCTTTCTTGCATGTCCCTTATCAGAACTAATGCAGCGGCCACAGTCATTTGTCTTGAGTTGTTACAGGGAATAAAGACCGCCACACTTTTCCTCGTCGTGGAAATATTGCCTAAAGATTAATTTACTACTTTTCATCTTCTCAGTTTACTGTGGGCTGCGTCTCCTGTGATATTTTTCATGCTTAGATATGCTGTTTTTACTTATTTATTCCTGTTTCACCTTGATCTTCTCATCTATTATATTACACTTCCACTGAGCACACGCAGAATATAGTCCTTGTGGCCTTATTGGATTGATGGCTGGAGAAACCATTGCATAATATCAGCATTCACAAAGGCCATTTTTCACCAACTGTGTTTCATCTGATCAGGACTCCTCTCTCCTGCAGTGTCTTTGTTCATACCCTTGTGGTTTATGTCTACAGCATTACAGGATCTACTCTGGGGTTTATCAGCACCCGTCTCTAATCTGTCAGATGTGACCGCAGATCCACTCATCACCCCCTGTCTGCACCGCTCAGCCCAGCCATTAGGGGCGCCAGGCTGAAGCACTGCCCTGAATGAACAGTCCTCACAGGGGTCTGAGACCTAAAGCAGTCCTGAGGAGTACAACACCCAAGGATGGAGATGAACTGAGGGATTTTTGTGTTAGTTTGATAATTCTGTACAGATGAGATGATGATGCTCTGGTAGTAATAGAAAATATAAAAACTTTGTGCTTTGTATTGTACCATAAAACCTAGATTTGAATTGGTGTTTGATGCAAACAACAGCATTTAGTGCCCATATCAAACATGATTAGATTTGTTTGTTTAGATTAGTTTCTAAAACTAGAAATCTTTGTTTAGGTCCTTATGCCAACAGGACTTCATTAGTTTGTGTTCATACTCATTTAATTCACATTGACTAAGCAGGTTATCAAATTAAATCAAGCCTCTGTTAGGCCTGCCACTTGAGCCTTTGGGCCTGGCTTCATGTGTAAAATTGGCCAACAAGAGATTTGGGGGGGTGCTCTGCACGCCTCTGTCACGTCATCCTTGGCTCCCCTCAGGAGGCCCGTCCCGGGTCATGGCTTGTGGAGGGCCTGCCACAGGGCCACAGAGCAACAACACAGCCTCCAGCTGGGCAACTTATTACTGCCCCCTCCCTCACCTGCCCCGGCCATTCACAACAACATCAAGCCATCACATATTCATGAAGCCTGTGTTCGCCTGACACTAGCTTTGGCTGCTGATGCCGCTGGAGTTGGAGACTGAGACTGTGGAGGGTGAGTCTGCAGGTGGCTGTCACATCCGTAATTGCCTCATACTTCCCTCGGCAGCGTAAAATTGTTTTCATTATGTGTCATGCACACAGTGCCAGGCAAGGGCCCCTCGAGAGCATTCCCAAGTGCCAGAGGGAGGAGGCACTCCACTTAAACAGCCGCTTAGCTTCAAACACCAAGCAGCGAGAGGAGGAGGACAGGAGAGCGGGGAAAGGGGTGTGGAGAAAACAGAGGAAGCTCATCATTAACTGTGTTCGAACAACACCAGACAAGTGTGAGCTCATGCACAAAACCCAGGCCGAGCTGATCCTAAACATCTCAGTTACCAGGGGAGTATTGAGGATCTGCAGCCCACTGTGTGAGCTCCTGGAGGGCTTCCGTGCTCTGAGCGCGAGGGGGAGGGAGCACAAAAACAAGGCAATGAGCAAAAGAAAAGAGAAAAAGTTTCCACCTGACTGGAGTTCCCATGGTTTGCTGTGCAGGAGGGTAAGCAGGTTTGAGCAATAAACTCGCCTATTGTCTGGCAATAATGCTCAGTCAGGTCCCTCCATTGGGATTCAAGGGTGTCTTTTTCTCTGCTCCCTGCTCTGCACTAATCACAGACCTACTTTGTTTAATTGCAGCAAAAGGGAGAAAATGTGTTCAAGAAGTCATCCTAATCCCTCCCCTTTAGCCCCTGCTCCTCTGCCCTGCCCTGCTCTGCCTCTGCGCTCTGTGCCACCCCTCACTCCACTTTTAATGAATGTTGGAACTTTACAGAGACAACAAACAGCAGAACAGTGATAAATAAAGCCAGGAGCAGAGAGCCGCAGGCCTTGGCCGCTCATCTGAGAGAAAAACACTTCCGCTGGATTTAAACGCTGCAACAAGTGCCATTAGAGTGGCCTGTGCTGAGCTGTGCTGTGCTCGAGGTAAATCTGCAGTGAGCTCACCCACTGGGCTCCGGCCTCACAATCATTATCCCTGCAAAAGCACGTCAAAGCTCACTCAATGGACACAAATTCGCTCCTTCTATTTTTCAATTGCAGATTTAGAAACTTAAGGTGCTGCACATTGTACTTGATGACTCTGGGGTCACAGGCGCCAGGGGGGCAAGGAGGGGATTTATCAATCAGGACTGCACTCTTTCTAAAGCTGAATAAAAAGTGACCCATGAAGAGACAAACCAGTCCCCTTTTAACCAAAGGCTTTTCTTATTCATTAGATCCGGATCCTGGCGTCTCCTTTTCCACTGAACGAGCCTCCTCAAGCACAAAGCACTCCAAAAGATCCCTCTACTAAGGTTTGGGATAACGTCATCTACTACCTCAGTGAGCGAGTGCTCCTCTCTGACACTCTGTTAGAAGCATTACATCAAGGGTTATATTTTTACTTTTCTTTATTATCTACTGAAATGTATTAAAATGTGAAAGATTTTTAAGAAATAATCACATTCTCCTCAAGAGTAACTCAAAACTCATAGAAAACAACAAAATGTGCCCTCATTTTGTAATACACATTTCTATTTGACATTTTATTATTTGTTTAGTCTATATTTGTGTTTTGTTTATATTGCTAGTCTCTAACTATAAAAAATGGAAGAGAAATGTTTCCTCAGTTTTGAACAAACCACTTTAAGCAGATATAGCATTATTGTCCTTCTTATCCTTCTATGTCAGTTTTCAAAAATGCAAATAAAATCATTGACTTTCAAAAATGAAGATTTAGTAGAAAATCTGCCCTAAATAAAGGACTCCCGCGTGACCCAGGGCAAGTCACTTAACCTATGTCTTAATGGTCTGCACCAGCTCCGCAAACACAAGATGGCTCCTCACTTTCTCACTCAATAGTATTAGACTTATTTATGCTTTTATCTCACAAACACTGAATAATTACAATTTACAATTTCCCCAAACCACTAGGTTTTAAATAATGAAAACAATTATTTTACATATGAAATAAAAAAGGTTCCTCAATTATATTTATATTGTTCAAGTTTTATTATTCTGTCCCCAGTTTGTCCCTAACTTTTGTAATTCTGCAATAGACTGTGGCGAGCCAATGAGAGCCATGGACGTTTGTGAATGTAGCATTATGACCCAATCACATTCTCTGCCTCTGAAAGACTGTTTAAATGGTTTGGTTTATTATTGGCCAGGAAGGCTAAAGGCTTCTGTCAGCATTTGGGAGAGGGAATCACTGGCTCTTTACTGGACAGCTGTTCCGGCCTGAGCCCACTTTTCATATGGATATGTATGTTAATGACAGCCAATGGACTGGAGATGAAGAGGCCTGAGCTCTAGGCCCACTCTTCTAAAGCCTCCACAAAAGGAGCAGTAAAGAGGCTGCAGTGGTGAAGCTCCCACTTTTGTGCTCTGAATTAGTTCTGCAAGCAATGAAAGTGATCTTTTCTGGACGACAGGGGAAGTCTGCCGATGGCTGGACCAGCTCATTAGCACAAAAGTCTGTTGGGACATATAATTGACTGATGCGGATCGGCCGGCTGTCACAACACAGGCCAAACTACTGTGGGATGGGCCTGCACAGAAAAACACCTTCCCTCCTGAGCTCACCTCTTTACATCGGGAACAGCCTTCTCTTCTTTAGGTGTCCTTCTATTTACCACCTCACGCTAATGTTGACACTGACAGCAAGTGCTACTCCCTGTCGCTGTCAACACAACACTACAATATTGATTTAGTTTTACAAAGTATTTTGTTTAGATTTTTAAAATACCATCACTGATTACACAAATCTCAAATACATGTGTGATATAGTACACATACATTTTGTGTTTTTCTTTGACTTCTCTCCTGTTTTTTTCCCTCGGATATGTCGACTACAGCGGCAACATGCTTAGTGCACCAGAAGTCCCTAATGGCTGCATCATGGTTAAATTGACTGGAAAATGGTGTTTTAATTTCCATGTTAATTGAAATGGACTAATTGTTAATATATTCTGAGCAAAGTAGCAAAATGGAATACATTTCCAAAAATGTAATCCATTTAGAAATGATTTGCCGACTTCCGTGATTTTTAGTGTTTGCTTGAATGTGCTTTAAAATTAATTATTAAGCCATTCAATGCTAGACTTCCATTTATATGCATAAGACGTATCAAGTTTATTTCAGTCACATTGTAAAGAAGACCACAAAAACAATTGTCATTGTTTTTTCATTTTTGGCCAAAGGATTTTGTCAAGCAGCTAAATAGGGTATTCTTCATGGTCTCCCTTCTTTACAACCAACTATAGAAATTAGCCCTACGTTTCTCGGCTCTCACACATGGATACACACGCTTGCATGGACACAAGAAAAATTTCTTTTCTTCTGTCAGCATTCCTGGCCAACAATGGCTAGATTAGTGGACGTGAGGGCCCCCTCGGGGGCATGTATTGTGGCACAGAATACCCTCGGCAGGAACAGCTGGTAGGGGTTAATGGCTACTGAACCTCTCAGCCGGAGCCCTTTCTCTATTGTGTGTTCCGCTCATGGGAAGGAAGGAGGCCGCTGACAGCTCTGGGTGTGAGGAGCCCTGCGAACAGCGCCGGGTCACCCCAGAGGGAGAGGGTGGGGGTGGGGAGCAGGCACAGGGTGGTAGCATGGTGGCAGCGGGGACCAGTGCTGCACATCAACAGAATAGAATTTGCAGCAGTGTATATTCAGCACCTGACAATAAGGGCAGCAGTGGGAGGGGCCTACTGTATCCAGGGGCGTGATGGTAATGACAGTGAGGAGGGGCGGAGGTGGACAACATCAACACCTCATATAATGTCATGAAATAGCACAAGCGGCTACAACTGTTTCAATGAGCTACTTGTTGAACAAACTGCATTTGTCCTTACTGCACTGGCACCTGTTCATCCAGTTAGGCCAAGCACATGAAAAGTCTTTAACATGACATTTGACCAGAATAGTTCAGGAAACTAATTTTAACTACAAAATTAAATTCCAGCACATATATTGTCTTATAACACAAAGATACATGTACAGTGCTCTATAAACTGATTCACATAATGTTGTTAATGATAATAATTAAAGAATGCTTCATGATCATGCAGTGAGGTTACTATTATAGTTTATGCCGTTATTTTACTATCCACCTCTGTGCGTTGGCTTTAAGACAGTTCCTCTATCTCTCTACGTGTGTGTGTGGGCATGTCTGTCAGGGCCGGAGGGAGCTGTAATCCCCCCAGTGGGTCACCCCCCGCTGGGCTGAGCCTGCACACCCGGGTCCCGCTCATTAGACAGCTGATTATGATAGTGCGGTGTGATGTTTAATCGGCTCTGACACCTGATTCGGCCCTGTTACAAATCCTGTCATGCAAATTGAGCCATTTGTGTTTGTTTGATATGGAGAGATGGGCTATGAAATGAAAAGATTAGCCCACAAAAACGCAGCGCAGTAGGGGACCTGTGGCCTATGCTCCTGCCTCCGCTGTGATTACAAAGATGACAACAGGCATCTTTTTATCCTGTGCTGTAGTGTATCATGTTGCATTAATTTAACATGCTGTTTCTCTATAAATAGGGAAGCACAAATACCCATGCCGGAAATGTATGCTTTACCACCCCTGTCACATCCTCCCAAATGTTTAGACTTTATAGCATGTTTCTTAAATGGCTTCATACATGAAATATTTCCAGAGCAAATAGAAATTGCGAGCGTGCCTTTTCATAGTCACCGAAAAGGAATCATCGGCAGACTGTGAGTGGAGACCCAAAACAAATTGCTGATCTGACTGCTGTATTGAATGGAAATTGTAGCGAGATGTTGACAGTGGGGATTTAATCCAGGATGCCATTTTTCACTATAGCCACTTGTTTTAAGATGACCACTTCTCAACGTTGCTTCAAAAAAATGACTGCTCAAACAAGTCTACTCAAGCATTTTTATAGTAAACATTTCATTTCCTCACCCTCTCCTGAGATGTCTTTGTCACTGCTTGTAGCACAGGGCTTAATCTGAAAGACAAACTGTCCCCAAAGCGTCTGCAAGTCAGTATGTTCTTCTCTTAAATGCCTTGTCAATCTGCTTTACTAACAGCTGATGTGTATCTTGAGGATTACCTTACTCCAAACAATGTCTTCTTTTCCACTATTGTGTAAATGAAATGCTTCTATGATTTCTCTGGCAGGTAACTTGAAGTCAGCCCTTGTGAATTATGGCAGCAGGAGTCTTTAATGTGAGTCAATGGAAACCCTACCTGTTTTTACAAGTCGTCTGGTGTGCCGAAAAACACCTGTGCTGCTGAGAAAGTGCCTCATTGTTGGGCCCTTACCTGCATCGTAAAGACACCCGGTTTGCTGAATCACTCACTCTTCCTGGCGCCACTGGGCTGACACACAGTTCCTGCCAATACACAGACAGCCATGACTGATGTAGGCCACTTTAGCTTTTAGTAATGTTAGCGGAGATGTGTTTTGCTAGGACAGGTAGCATGTTTCCAGATTTTTTTTAATACTTATTCCCTCCTTTGGTTTTGAAAAATATTGACCTGATATTTTGCGTTTGGATCAGAGTTGACTCCTTTTGTTGTAATTGTTAATGTTAATGTGTTGCTGGTAATGTAACTGCGTTTGTATGCGACACTTGGTTGCTATGCCGACAAGTTGATCTGAAGGTTCTTGAGTCTGGCTTTAGGACTGCTTTTGTTTTGCTGCTGTTTTGGCATGGGTTATGGCCTACAGTAACCCTTGAGTTCAGAAATTAATAACCAGAAGAAATTTGGTTTGTTTTCTTACACCAGAATGCTACGATTATATAGATTTTAGAGTCATAACAAGTAAAAAGAATAGAAGTTACAGAAGACATTTTTTTCTTCTTAAAGGTTTTGACTGATTGGCTTTATAGTGATTGTATGAATATTGGTTGTTGTAATATTTTGTTTCGTAGTAGTGTCAGGTTATTATTGCCAGGAATGTTCCACGGTATGGTATTAATCAGAATCAGAAGACTTTTATTGCCATTGTCAGTGAACACAGCTCACAAACTAGAAACTTACTTTGGTGATAAAGTGCAACATAAAAACACTGAATAAATACAAATAAGGGCACGCACAAAGTTAAAAAAGGTATGCTTAAAAATAAAACACTTGGAGGTAGAAAATATATACAACAGCAGCATCAGAACAACTGACTTATTAAGGTGACCGGTATTATAAAGTGTCCAATTATTATTGCGTAAAAACCTTGAGTAACTTGCATTGTTACGGTGAGCGTGCTTGCTTCACCACAGATCTGACCTATAACTTCGTCTGATGGCGTCACTTGCTTGTCTCCGTCGACACAGAGGAGTGTCATATCATACTGTGAAACATTCCAGGCAAACTAAAACAGACAAGCTGGTTGCAGAAGAAGCCTTGCAACCAGTTATATAGTGTCACTTTAAATATGCAAATAGTTTGAGGCAGTTTTACTTTTCAAACTGCTTTCAGCACAGAAAGATTGAACATCATGCTTCGTGTAAATGCATAAACACAATTTGACTCATTTTCAACCGATGTTAACGTGCTCTTCATCGTCAGTGTGAAAGTGACTTGCTCTTCTTGTCTCGATATAAATGTAACTGTTTTGCCAAAGTGCTCAGAATATTGTAAAGTTATCGACTGCGTGTCATGTTCACGGGGCTCCTTATTGATGGTCTGAGAATGTGAAAGTAGCCCGCAACCTGGATGTAAAGATCAGGATTTATTGCCCCGAATCTCTTGAACAATTTTATCAAAAGCCCATTCCGCGGTGACATTTTTTTTTCTCCCATAAATCAGAGAGAGGAAATCTATGAGTGGACAGTAGTGAGAGATAGATGAGAGTTGGGATGAGAGGGTCAGCAGAGATTTTTCACCGCTCCGTCCCGTCACAAGCGAATACCCACTCCTTCACCTTTATGAATTGGTCTTTTACTGACTCCTCTGGCTTTTAATTTGTCCCAAACGCTTAGAAAAAAACAGCACATCTAGACTTTGCTCATAAGATAATGTATTGATTGTTAAGAGCATTGGGTTCCTGGCTTATATTAAGAAAACTTTAGATAAATGAATCTTGGGAGATGTTTTTTTTAAATACGTTTTTAGTATCCTGAATGTGATCCAAGTTTTTGAGGTATAAGAATTAGCCAAGTGTAAATTTAAATAAGCTAGCAGGGAGCTAAAAGGAAAAATGTGTTGACAAGGGAGTAATGGATGGTAATTTTAGGCAGCAAAGCAAACTTATTCTCAGGCAAAACCACTGCACATTTCTAAACAAGAATATATGGTTATATTTAGTGTGGACTCATTTATCATTAGTTTTAGACTTTATGAATATAAATGCTGAAATATAGGTAGACATATAAACCTAAACTAAGTGCTACGCAAAAGTTTTGACGAATGATTTGATAAATATATTCTGTTTAATTATGAAAGTTTGACCAAAATAATTCATTTTGAGTGTGAACCTTTTTGAGATTTACATTATTAGCTTTGAACTATATATTTTTTTTACCCATGACCCTTTATTCCACGTCTCTAAACGCCAAAATGTTAATATTGCAAAAAAAAAAAACCCTGATAAACCATTTTGTTTATAGACAGTTTGCTGTTGTGTGCTTTACTGCGCTTTACTTTTACAAAAACTAATATTGTAAACCACTATTGACCCTGGACATTTCTGTACTAAACTGCTTTCTCGTCATAGTAAAGATTTATCCCTGTGACATTACCGTCTCAGTGCAGTTGTACAGTAATCCAGGCAGTCGGCTCTGATTAAAGGCCTTCATTGGAGATGCGTCCATGTAAAGCAGGAGCCTCAAATATCACACTGACCTTGGGCTGTGCTGATCCATCTCTGCCTGTCACTCTGGGTTCACATAGGATTCCTCAATACAACATTTACCTGTATACTTACACTTTATAGTCAAGAGAATTGCTTATATCTTACATTAATTGCATACATACACAAACACATCAGAGAGATAATTGAAACATGAGGTAATATCACTTTTTTAGATAAGCAGAACAGTATATTGCCAATAATAATCTTAGTTTTTAAACAAATGCTGCAAAAATGCTGGTTAGAAATAAAAATACTGTAAAGTTTCGGGGCAATCTTTCATACAATGGTAGGTCTATGTGGTGATATTTCTGCTCTGCTGTGGTTCGTTTTACAGTTTGTTGACGTCTTGTGTGGTTCTTGAAACTCAACCAACACATTTACTGGCATGTTGTGGCATGTTTCTGATGGATTGCCAAAGTTTTGTCAAAAATGCCATCATTGGGAATACGATTCACCAATATTTCTCATTTTTAACTGCAATACAAAGTCCAATTTCCGTAGCAGAAAAAGTATTCAGTGAGTGACCCAATGGCTTAACACAAGTCTGAGATTTTATCCTCAAAATAAAACAACATCTCGTTCTGTCTATAAATCTCATCTGTTACTCACAACCTTGTTTCAGTTCCTACTAAAGTTTTTGTATGTACAATTTATTGAGCACAATTTTAAGTCAATACAGTTACTTGTCCATCCATGCCAACCATATGTTCAACTTTGTGCTATGCTGCAAAAATAAACCTACATGATCTATCCTGGTTTGACAGTAAACACTAGTAATCCATAAAACATTACCCCGTCCACTACCTTGTATGTAACATTGCACACCCTGTCACTCCACAAGCCCATAGTGCTTCAGTCAAATGCAGTAAACCACTGTTCGCTCCTCTCAGGCTCTGCACCGTTGTTGGGTGACATTGTTGGCATATTTGTTGTTTTTCTTTTGCCTTGGGGACTCTGGCAGAAGGGGGAGCTCGGGATGAGTGAGCCGCCTGGTGTCGTCTACCTGTATGATTTACTGTCCTGTTTGAAGTCGGACAAGCGGAATTCACTCCACTTTGCTCTTTGTGATCACTCCTTCCAGATTATAGCCCTGTCCCAGCCCCTCACGATCAAGCACAGGATATAGGAAGTTTGCTGTCTCTTCTCGCCCCTGGATATTGTCTGGATTTAGCTTTACAAATGTTGACTCGTTCAGTGCTAAAGTGCGTGTAGTGACAAATACGGTTGCTAACGATCAGCTAATTTCTCAATGGTGGATTTGAATTCTGTGAGAATAGCCTAGAGCGTTACAGTTTTTGCGGTTCCAGACATGGCTCCTCTAACCTGGCGTCAGTGCTGTCTTTGTCAAACCAGTTCAGCACGTGAAAAACAAGCCAATAATTGTAATGTTGTCAGTTTTTTTTTTCTTTCAGCACACGGCGGCCCTGCTCGTCCCAAGATTGCATTTTCCAAAGTGGGTTTTTATTCACTGATGGGCTGTTAGGCTGTAAGTGCATGCATTGGAAAAGCTGGTGTGTTTGTGTAGAGGATGCTAAATATTTATGTTTTTACTTCAGTTCCAATCAGAAGCAGCATTCGGGCTCCAGGACAAAGCCGTATTGGCACGGTTTGGCTGATTAGAGTCAATCAACACGGGGGTGAAAGCAAACAATTTCTTTTAAAACAACCACAGAGGTCTGGTATCACCTAATGGCATGGCCAAATTTTCATAGACCAAATAGTGGCTTGATTGTGAGGGCTGATTTGGTGTTGTTAAGAAGGGAAAAGATCCAGTCTATAATCAGGATGAACAAGACAAACGCATCAGAGGAATTGATTGGTGGAAGATTTTGTAAAGGACCTGATGCCTCCAAAAAACAATTTGACATTTTGTTTTGTACAGCAATCATATCTGTGAATCACACTTGTTTTCCAAAGTGTGGAAGGAAGTGATTCACTGAAATGTGATTATGAAAAGAGAAAAAGTTGTCTTTTTATTTTTAATCTCACCACAATCCAATAGACTGTTTGTTTGTCACAGGCCCAATGAATGAAATGTCCTCTACAAGGAGAATAGTAGCACTCCTGCACTGCAATAAGAGTTGAGATTTAAAAGTTGTTGTTGTTGTTTTTTTAAAGCTCTAGTATCCTCACCTCCAAAATTGGGTCTACCACATAGGACCACTTATCTTCTGGAAATTAGATTGTGAATTTTTGGTTAAGTTATTTATTTTTGTTAATCAAATCTAATCAAACCCCAACACTGTTATGGAAAACATGGCAAATGTAACACACAATTAACACACTGTGTGTTAATGAAAACTGATGAACTGAAGACAGATTATTATTATTATAGAGACAAAACATCCACACCATAAGCTCATTCCAACTACATTTTTATGATCTATGCTCCATGTTGTATTGTTTTTCACACTTTCACACATTCTCACTGAGACTTAATTAAAGGTTCCTCCCACTGAAATGTATTTTAATGCATAATACTTTAATGCCAGTAAAACCATAAAGCTAATGATATGCCCTTTATTGTTAGTGATGGGGTGATTTCAAAAGGTGAGCCTCCTTTGATTTGACAATAGATGGTTGCTGTGACATAAACATGACTTCAGTGACTTTGATTAGCATGCTTCAGATAAGAGACTTTCAAGTGTCCTTACACAACTGAATTAGTGCAGTTGGCGGCTTTAGCATTTCAATGGATGCCTTAACTCTCAAAGATGCCATTGTTTTTTATTTAAGACTGGGCTCTTTACTGCTGCTATCAGTTAAGAGTTTCCCATTGAAGAGGAAATCAGAAGAAGAATCTGTAAATGAGGTTAAGAAGTTTGTGAGAGTCAAAAGTTGAAGAGGAGCTGGGTTTGTCTTGCACTACTGTAGAGCCGACTCAATGACCTCAATTACCTCCAGTGAAAACACTAGTGACAGCATTCATGGGGCTAATGCATACTCATTTAAACTGCTATTGTAATGGTTAGACCTTTTGTAAGAATAATTGGTGTTTAGGCAATAGGATAGTGGAAAGTATTTGGTGATGAAATACTGTATATGTACACAAACTGTACATTCAGGCAGGTGCAATATACAGAGATAGACCAGCTAATATCAAAACAAATACCTCTTTTAAACAGCACAATGAAGTGATAACAGAATAATAAAAGTCAGATATTAAGGTTTTTACCAAATAGTGGAACTGAATTTTAACTGAGACTCATAGATTGTAGGTAACAAGGTTCAGTAGGTCTCAGTTTAGTCACTGTTTTATTTTAGTTAGCAAAGAGCCAAATTTGCTCAAAATACTTTCACAAATCATCCAGAAAGGTAGGTAATTTGCAACACTATGCTTAAAAACGAAGCCAACATAATCAGGCGAATATCTTACAGCAAAATTCTAAAATGTATCCTCTTAAAATCTGTTCATAAGTACCTTCTTTTTCCATAGAATAAATGCAACAAAATATAAATAACTCGTATGTACGTATGTTTTTTTTCGCAGTCTGCGTCTGAAGGCATTCTATAAGGCACTGACACTATGGAAGACCCCACGCAGGCTCCAGGAGGCAGCGGTGAGTCCCAAATTGAATTACATGCACATTTCTCAGCCACAAAGGGGAGCCATCACTAATTAAAAGCACGTGATTGATGACACTGACGCTTCATGCCAGCGCAGAATTAATCAATCTCGCAGTCACTTTGCTGCATTGCTTCCTGCCTCCACAGCACCACGTACTGTAAGCCCAACACTTACTCAGCTCTCCTCTTAATGCAATGGACGCTTAATGTTTTGTTGCTTTTTAGTCACATAATACAAGAAACAAAAGCGGCATTAACACTAGCCTGTCTACTTAAATGAATGCTGCCCTTCTGTAAACATACACCACTTGCTCTTAATAGTGTTAAGTTGAGTGACACTTGACCTGTTAAAAGGGAGCGTGTCAGTCTCTCCATACTCACAGTGTAATCGGCCTCTAATGGTTTTCTATGCTTTGCTCTGCTCAAGTGACATATCTAATACTTTAATCATGCTTAACTCTTACCTGGACTTGGTGAAAATGGCAGATACATAGATGAAAAACACTTAAGGTGTGTTATAGTATACTAAAGGCTATTTTACTTCAGCAAATAAGACATTATAAAAGCATTCTGCGTGTCGTCTTTGTGCTGTTGTCATTTCTTTTGAGTCTCTGCTGATTACAAAAACCTGTTCATTTAAATTTGATTATATAAGTGAAGGGTTATTTTGAACCATGTGTCCAAAGCTCACTAGTTGGTGTCAAAGACTTTCCGATAATTCAGATACACAGAAAAAATGAAAGGATCCTTTTTTTTTTAAATAATCTGGGTAAATTATTTATACACAGCCTGCTCAGTTTTTGCATTACAGTTTCAAAATTGTATGTTAGCCTATCTATTTTCTACCTTTTCTAAAAAGAAATTACAACAATGAACTCCAAAGAAGAGGCAACGAAGAAGAAAACTGTCAAGTAGTTGGTGGGCCTTCATTCATTTAGTCCATTAATTGGCTTATGGCATCTTAGTCACCCCAAGTTTTTATCAGTAGACTCATTATTTTATATAGAGTCAAATGATGTATCTGGACCACAGTTGAAAGGAAAAGGCATGGAATGTGTTAACCAGAGATTTGGAAATACAGTTATAAATTTAAGGCAGTTCTTTTACATACAAATATGCAATTTACTTGTACTTGTCTTGTCAGTGCACTTTAGACCAAATATATTGTCAGATCATAGAGATGGTTTTGAGAGCCTTTGCTAATGGAATATGGGAGCATATAGTATACTAGAGATGGGAACATTTTGAATAGCAGTCTCAGTCACACCTTGAATATATTGCTTTATTTATTGTCAGTGCTTTTGCTGTACTTTGACAGAACTGCACTTGAAACTACCCTCAGGATGTCACAGGTGTGCTTTATCCTTTCACATTTACAGAACAGGCTGTATTTCTTGGTAACATTTTTACACTAAATTCATCTTTAGCCGCAAAGGAGAGTCGTGAGGCTACGTACATGTTGAATCCTGTCAGTGGGCTAGTTTTGTTCAAAGGACCAATTAGTGGGTCCTACCTTAGCCTGCAGCTAAAAGGTCTAATGGGGGGCATCTACCTGAGAGGACTCCCCCTCCCCACCAACTTCTCTCCCCCCAAACAAGCTTTAATTTGAAGGAAGGGGTGGGCGGCTGCTGCGGGAGCTTTTTACCATCACACAGGACCCAATTGTGGCTGCTGACCGTTTGATCTTAAAATAATTTACTTAATGATCTCACCACGGGAGCAATTGGCGCTGCTCGATTAGTCTGCAAGGTCTAATGGACAAGGGAGAGGGGGGAGGGAGGAGGGAGGGGTAGTGGCTAGGGTAGGAGGGGGCATCCATGTAAGAACTAAATGCTTCTAACCTTGGAGTGCGGTACATTTCTTAACACAAAAAATTATTCGTGACGGCGCTGCAGAATTGTAAACGCAAGGCGAAACGATTTTGAAAGAGGTAAATGATGGGAAAACAAAAGAGCAGTACTGTGTTTAACGTGACAAAATTATAAAACATTAATTGCTTTATTATTTCCATTCATCTGTAAAGCAATGGGAAGTGTTTTGAAATTGTTCAAGAATAATGAACTCAATTAAATATTTACATATGACTAATTAATATAATTTTCCCCAGTTTAATCCATTGTCTGTGGTATACAATAAACTGCTATGTTAAGACAACTATTTGCACTGTTAATTAACATTCTGTACACTTCTTTAATTTGTTTATGCTTTAGTGCTCATATATTTTGCATGAAGAATTGTTCAAAAAGTGAATTTTCATCTTCATTTTCAGTGTTTTAAGATTTGTTTTCGTAGTTTTTCAGTTTTCAATATGGGACTCAATATAAAGAGCATTTACCCTTGAATCAGATAATACTTATTTCAGGTCTGGAACCATATAAAAGCTTTCAAGCATAAACAGAAGGCAAACAAGCAACGCTGAGGATCCACAGTATAAAAAGCTGGAGTTGAAAAGGTCACACCACTTTGAGCCCGCAGTTCTTAAACAACTAAAGCCCTCTATGACCTCCAACTGAAGTAAAGGGGGATGGGTATAAAACTCCCAGTACATAAACGAGGAAGATGTAGTAGACCAGATAGTTGTTGCCAGGTATGTTCACTAAAATCCCTCTGGCAGTATATGAAAAGCGGAAAACATTGGAGCGATTACTACACTGTCATTAAATAAAATAGGAAGACTGCTGTTGACTTGTCTTAACAAATCATATCTCAAATGCCTGAAATATTACTGCATGGAATTTTTTGGAAAAGGGCGTAACCAAAATCATCAAATTTAATAATAAACCTCATCTGTTTCTCCTATGAAGCCTATTTTTTACAACGCTGCACTAAAAATAAGTCAGTATTGGCTGGCTTTCAACTGTATTTTCCAACATTTGTCCAAAACACATAGAAATTGAAGTGTGGCATATTGAGACTACTACAGAGTAAATTGTCATATAATTAATTCACACGATCATTAGCCTGACAGCAAAGGCAGCAGGGGGTAGACCTACTTCCTCAGGCTTAAGAAATAGCGCCTTTAAATGTACCCCGGGTTGTAATTCACTTAAATGATAAAAAGATGATTTGCAAAAGCTATAATTAAAATATAAACGTCTTACTGTGGCAATGAAAGGGGAAATACTTAAGCTGATAATGTTGTTTGTTGGGTTTGCAGTGCACTTGATTTTATGTTAAGAGACTTTTACAATGACATATAAGCAAAGGTCAACCTCTTCAGTTTAAAGAGCGGCTTAAGCAAACAATTTAGTCAAACAAGAGTGCTTAGAGAAGTGACTTTCCTAAACAAATATTGGTGACCATAACCAATAGCGCACTATCTGTTGTCCAATAGAAATAAGTATGTATTTATTTACAAAAACATGAAAAAAGATCTCGCTAGAATGACCTTCTAAGGCACTATACCTATATTTCACTATGCAAAAAAATGAGTAACCTTATAAACTTAAACTTCTACATTTTTAAGCCCATTTTACCCATTGAGCCTCAAAACTACTTATATTTCTTGACCTAATTTTATAGATGTCAAAATTACCAGAGATCTAAAATATGAAAGAGGTACAACATGAAAAATACAGTAAAATACTTTCCCGTTTCCCCAAAAAATATTTGTGTTTTTGTCTTCTATAGGTACAGCCATCAGATCTGTCAAGAGATTCCATGGTGCAAGACATGTACTTCTATGATGTGGTAGGCCTCAGATGAATTTTAAACCAGTATTGACCCACCCACCCCCTCCCACTGAATAGCGGTAATCCTTGCTCTGTACCCTGCCACTGACCACAAGCTCTGCATATTAAAACTGCTCTACTCAGAGGCCTAACACCTGTGTGATCCCCTCACCAATGAGCCATGCACCAGCAGAACATAAATCAAACTGTAAGTGGGATATCTCATGGCTCGTGCTGGGATTCAGAAATCAAAAGGGCAACGTTGGCTACAAACGCTACACGAGGCCCTCAGACAGTGCTGTGTTGTGAAGTACAGAGGCTCACTCAACTGTTACGCTTTGAAACTGGTGCAGATGCCAGGCACTTAAACTTATTTGAAGCAATACATCAGGGTGTTGTATTATTTAGTGATACTGTGCATCTATGTTTACCTTACTAAAACTCCTACACAGCCTATCCAAATAATACAAATTAAATGTTAAAAATTCATTATTACTAGCCTTAATTAGCCTACTTTTTCAGCAACAAAAACAATAATGTACTCTGCAAAATACTGTTCCCTATGGCTACAGTTCTATGGAGTAAGAACTATGGAAATACTCTGCTTGTTCCCTGTGTAGGCTTATATTTTACTGTTGAATATTTATTTAACAAAATAGTTTTAACGTATCTTTGCAGTGTGAGTGAAAACATTAATTAGCTGAATTAGCATTTATGGAGTGAATGATTACTGGAGTACACTTTATGAGGAATAAAGGGCTGGCTCAGGTTAAGGCTGATTGACAGAACCATTGTCTGCGTGGCTTCTCTCCATTTTGAGCAGCTCATGTGACCGGCGGCATTATGGCCATGGGGGCAGTGCCAGTCTCTCAGGATGCTGCTGATTAAGTGGGATAAACCAGCCCCTCACGCACAAGTGGCCTGGCTCTCCTCTGGGACGTCCCATTTGAAGACCTGGACCTGCCCACTCCGCAGCATCACCTACCTGTTACCAAAATATTTGCTTTTTAAACTGCATATTTGAATGCGCCTCGGCCCCAGAATTTTCTCCTTCAGTGTATCTGCCTCTTAACCTGTGCGCTTATGGCTAATTCATGGCATATGCTCTAATACCTACGTGTGAGAACTAACTAAACAAAAGGGATTGTACAACTATTGTAAGGTAATGGGCGCCCTTAAATCTTTTGTTTTGTGGCGGAGGCGCGCTCAGAACAGGCCTTTCAAGATAAGCGGCCGGCTGTTGTAGCGCCTTTCCCCGCTCCCTCAGGAAAACATATCCATCACAGATGCCCCCGGGCGTGGGCTAACAAATTTGTTCATTCCGGGGCTTACATAACACCCCGGGAGCCTGAGCCCTGAGCGCTCGTTATCGGCGCGGATTTGGAGTGATCCACTGGAAATATCACCGCGCAGGTAGAAAAGCGCACTGTTGTTTTCCCCATGACAAGCCTTTCATCACAAACACACTGCGTTTTCCCTACGTCCCGTCTATTATAGTTATTATTATTTCTCACCGACATCAAACTAGTTTATTTTGGAGACAAGTGGCACAATGATGTGTGACGGACTGACTGACAAGTTATTATTATTCAGTCAAGTCGATCAATTATTTCAAGGGACGGGGGTCAACAGACGTCAGTGTCACGCAGAGAAAAACAAATTACAAATTTGTTGTTGGCGCTTTTGTCAAACACCTACTTGAAATGTGTTTGGTTGTTCCCACGGACCGAAATTATTAATGTGAACTTATTCCTTTGGCTATTTAATATGGACACAGGAGAAAAATGAAAGCGCGTGTTTCTGCCTCTTTCTGTGTAAAATAAGTTTACAGACCACAAATCTCACCTCTGTTCAATGTTTAGTCCCGATGCCAAACAGCAATATGAAAAGAGACGGGCCAGTGCCCTCTGCAGGACGCAGCGCGCATAAACACATCTACTCACAAGACCATGCCATGTGATTATTACAGACTTGAGATATAAATTATAGGCCTGGTCCTATTGATATAGCTGACTCATAACATTATATTCTTTGCACAATTATGCAAACTGAAAAGGGGAACACATTTTGACTCTAAGTGTGTATCGTAACAAAAATATAGCCTGGCCCATATCTTGGTTTAGGTGCAGTTGGCTACAGTAATGCATTTAATTTAGTATGTTTTAGAAATTGACAGCTTAAAATGGTAATAAAATCATGTAAGCTTTGAAAAAAATAAAACATAAATTTGTTTTAGATAGATAGATAGATAGATAGATAGATAGATAGATAGATAGAGATTTATTTATTTATTATTATTTTTGTACACATTGATAATTAGTCTGTTTCTGAAGTCTAAGCTACTCAAAACAAAATCCAAAACAAGACCAGTTTCACATAAAGCTGCTGTTGTACCTCGGTTGTGATTCAGATTAAAATGGCTGACTATTTGACAAAAGATGAGAAACCTCCAACATGAGTTTGCATGTATTAGCCTGTTGCATTGACCCGGTGGAGATGATGGAGTGGTGCTCAGAGAGTCAGTCCTGGGATCAATAAGGCACCATCAACAAAAGCCTGCTGTCACTGTCCACCATTGATGAGCTGTTCCATATTACAAATGTACAATTTCTGAAGGCCACTGCAACAATTTGAACTGCATGCACACAAAAAATTATTTAGAAGAAAAATAGCTGAGCAGTGCTGCAACTGACAAGTTCTGTGTTTACATTTTGTATATTATGTGTTGTATAATGTAGAGTATATGGCTGTCAGACTACTACTAATGCCAGGAATGTTTGAAAGGATTCCTCGTTTTAGAGCTGTAGGGCACTAACGTATTATTTACAAATAGTTTTACATGATTTTCTGTCATTGTGATATATCTGGTAAGTACAGATCTGTCTGATATATTCTTACCATTGTTGGAAAGTGCTTAAAGGCGTGCAATATTTACTTTCTTTTCTGTGTGAGTGATTTCCTTACACACTATTTTGTAAATTTGTAAAAAGATGAACATAAATAAAATCTAAATAAAAGAAACAGTTTTGTCTTTCCATCACGTAAGCTTCATATTTGAGACACAGCATGGATGTCTGGTGTGCAGCAGACTAAATGACTCGTGTATCTGCACCATGTTAACATCTGCACTGATTTCAGAGTAAAATGAGCATGTAGATTACATCAGGAGCCATCTTCATCTTAACTGCTTGAATGCATTGCTCCCAACTTGTTATTAGCACCATAGCAACAGGCCTGCAATCTGTGCCTCGTAGGTGGTCTTGTCATTGTTAGTAATGAGGTCCAAAACGGTACTGCCACCTGCAAACATGAGCATCTCACCCATTTCCATATGACGGCATTTTATATGAATTACATAGACGCCTACCTTTTTATTGAACATACTCGAGCATTTCTGAGTTACTTTTTAAATGCCCAACCTTCATATTTAAAACTGGTCCCTAAACGTATTTTAACACCTGGTTAAATTTTGTGAAGTAGAATGCACTGAGGGTGACATTTGCAAGAGTCAGACCAATGCTTAGCTGCCAAGACAACAGCGCAGCAGTGCAGTCGCCCACTCTGAAACATCTATCTCTTTTACAACATAGTTTCAGTGTATACAGGCCCTCTCTGCCAAGGCCTCTGTAATGGGGCACCAGAGGGGGCTCTTATTTGAACATGTGTAAAGCAGGAATGTGCAACTGTAAAGTCTGCCCAATGCTCACTGAACCTTCTCACCTGTAAGAGTCAAACTGTAAAATATTAAATGGGCCTGTAATATATAAGCTGATGTCTAGAAAAGACAACTATTTACTCAGTATAAACACATGTTTTAAAAAAATATCTTCAATTCCACCCAGTCATTATTGTCATCAGCCTTATCTAACCACTAGGGGGCATAGTGTATTTATTGTGTCAGTCCTCAGCCTGTCACAAAGAGGTGCCTGAAACCAAATGCGCAAAAGTATGTCCAAGCCGGCCCAAACTAGACCTATATACAATGATGACTTCATCATTTTATTAGCATATTTGTATGTGCTTATTTGCAAGTAAAAAGACCCAAAATAGATACAAATAGTTGTCTGCACAGATCTCAAACTGATTACTTGTGATCTAACACTGTGCTCATTGTATGCTTATCAGAGGTCCCTTTAACAGAAAAAACAGGTCTATTTATTTTACTCATGGCAGTGATTGAACGCTGGAGCTGTCGCTTAGTAACAGAACGCTGACCCGCCCCCACAGGCTGCCCACTGCTCCAGTCAAACTCTATGTGAAACTAATTTCGACTGGGATTCACCAATTCGTTTACACTTTATTGCTAAAATGGTGTGAAAGCAAAATGTCTGACGAGGAAAGTGTGCCATGTTTTCTTGAGGACGTTAGAGTGAAGTTTGTGCAGGGAGTCGTGTGCAGACTGCTACGACTGCAGCGCCAGACATGGGAAAAGTCTGCTGCCAGCCAAGAGTTTCAGACTCTACTGCAACAATTTTTCGACAAGAATAGTGTAATTTTTATCTTTGTATCAAAAAATGGCGGTTTGGAGGCTTCTAATGAGGTATGATTTCTTATATATGGCTACATCTTCTTAACCCTGAATATTTGTTTACAGTGGCCTTTTCTTACATGTCTCTGAATGTGATAAAGAAAAATCTTTTTTCTTTTTTTTTTTTCTTTTTTTTTTCATTTTACAGAGTTCTGTCACGCAAAATGATCAAGTGTATATCCTTAAGAAAAAGTCTGTTCCACTGGGCACTGAAAACTACAGAGAAATCTTGACTTATGGCCTGGTATCTCCATGTCTACTGCTGCAGTTGTCATGCACTATTGAGCAGGTGACTTTGTAGTGCTGCCTCAATGCATAATTTTATATGATTACATAAGTGTTTACATTTGCTTTGACTTTAATACACTTTGCTGCTGTTGCTCTAGTTATGTGCTCCACTCTTGGCAAACACAAACAACCACAAGATGTGGCCCCGCCTGCTGTCCCAGGACGTTATACACCATGTTGAGAGGATCTCCAGTAAGACAGCAGTCGTGCAGGGTCAGATTCAAGGGAAAACTGTTCTTCCAATCCCGATGTCAACTCAGTGGTTAGACAAGCCGCTCAGCCATGTCCGAATGTAAGAAAAATCATGTTACCCTAATTGTTACATCAGTGGTTTTGTTGCAGTCCAGAGTCTAAAATGTGTTGTTTCTAGGTCTGAGAGCTATGACAGATCACTCACCCACACAATTGAGACCCACATTATCAATTGGACTAATCAAATCCACAAAACTTTGATGGAGGACTCTGCAGACATAATGAAGACTGGCAGCAATCCAGGGCCCTGGGCAGAGCTGAAGTTTTGGGCCTCAAGAAAAAGCAACATAGAGAGCATTTATCAACAGGTAAATTGACCTTATATGCAGCAGACTTTTACCAACATGTTACCTGTTCATCCTCTGTATTTTAAATGGTATTTTACTCTTCAGCTTCAGAGTCCTGTGGTTCAAAAAATGGAGAAGGCATTAGAAACTATTGAGAGCAGTTACCATCCAGTGATTCAGATGGGGATTGAGAAAGTATTTAAAGGTAACAACACATAGCCTATGCTGTACTTTATATACCTTGCTTGCTAAAATCTTTTTTTAAATTTCATATAGCTCTAAAAGAAGCTGAAGACATTGATCTACATCTGCAGCCTCTCCATACTCAATTATCATATTTGGAAACTAATGGTTTTGCCCAAATCAAACAATGTATTCCCTCACTTTTTCATACAATTTTACTAATCTGGACCAACTGCCGATCTTATCAAAGGCCAGCCCGCATTGTCGTTCTCCTGCAACAACTCTGCAATCTCCTTATTGATCAAGTAAGCCTCTGGAAGTTTTAAAATACAAATTGCTAGTCTGTATTATTACGTTGGGATTTCTGTTTTTGTTTAGGCTGGAACCTATCTTTCTGAAGATGTGCTACTCAGGGAGGATACCAAAGAAAGTCTGCAAATGGTGCAACGGGCACTAGACATTTTTCTTAGTTTTAAAAAAAATTATGAGACTCAGAGAGAGCACCTGGTTGGCAGCAGGAGTCATGCACCCTGGGATTTCCCTTCTGCTATGGTTTTTACACGTTTCAACAAGTTCTTTAATCGCATGCAGCAAATTGAGGTGGCAAGATTGAACTGTCGAGTAAGATTTCGTATGCATACTCTATACTAATTACTATGTGCGTTTATCTCCTTATATCTTCAGGATACGCTGGAAATTATGCTCGACTTTGAGAGAATGGAGAAACTAGAATTTGGTGGTGTTAAGGGCAAACTTTACAATGACCAAGCTGCTCAACTATATGCACAGTTCAGTAACCAGTGCCAGATAATTAGACACACTGAAAACAACCCCCTGGATTGTGACTCAAAGGTGAAATGGATAAATGATTTACAACGTCTAATGACTTAACTTGATATTCATCATGAAATACATTGTAACTGTATTTATATGTTCAGGATTTTGAGAGTGACTACAGTACTTTTAAAGATGGAATTGTGGACTTTGAGTGTCGCCTTGCCAGTTTCCTCTGCTCAGCCTTCAAAGATTGCTCTGGGTTGGACTCTGCTTTAAAAGTACGTACAGTTAAATTTCTTTAAAGATGTGCTATGTAGGTTTTTTGGTTTAGGGTCCACCCCCTGCTTGTCTCCCAGTGCCACCAGGCCAAGTTACAGGTCAGATCTGTGGAGAGGCGGGCCTGCTGATATTTTTGTGCAGTAAAAATCACCCATAATTGAATAAATACCTAAAACATTCAAGGCAAACTAATAATCTCTCTCTAGAGGAAAGCAGGTGTCTGACCCAAAACCAGAAATGTTACATGATGTTTAAACTACTGTAACTGTGAATTGACTTATTACAACACCAAACATATTGTCTTTCAGCTGTTAACAATTGTTGAGCCCTTCATGGAAAGAAAACTAATTCGAGAAATATTCAGTCACAACTTCCTTATATTGAAGCAACTGCTCCGAGAAGAGCTGGACATTTGTAGAGTGCTGTTGAAGCAACAGTTCAATCAGGTATTCTGTCAATTAAACTATTAGTTACACTAATACCGTGTACATGTTAAGGAACATTTTCCAATCACTTATAGACTGACAGGAGTCAAATGAAATATATGGCTCACACATCTGGGGCATTCAAGTGGGCAAAAATGCTCCGGGAGCGGCTTCAGGACCCATGGGAAAAAATACAATTATTGTTTGACATGTGAGTATGAATACACTTTTTTACTTTACCATCTTCAGTCAACATTTTGTTTTACAGTCCTTTTATTTTAATAACTGTTGTTGGTCAATCAAAAATATGAATGACCATTATTTTATCCCCTGTTTATTAAGTTGAGATTAAATATGTGTTTTCAGGTCTGCTGCTGGTGTGGATGTGATGGGGGAGTACCAGACATACACTGAGATGCTGAGTCTCCTGGACCACTACGAGGAGAGAGTCCACTCTGAATGGTGCAATGGTCTGGAAGAAACATGTCTGTCCAACCTGAACCACCCTCTGCTCACAAGAGACCTCCTGTCTGGACTTATTGCTGTCAACTTTAGCCCAAAGGTAGTGAAGTATTGATATTATTACAGGCTTAATAACACAGCTAATTCTATGAATTAATTATATCATTATGACAAATATAAAACTGATTAATCTTTTGTGGCAAGTTTTAGAAGGATGTACAGTTCAAAACAGCAAGCAACCAAGTGCAGCATCACTTTGACTTATAAATTGTTTTACTGGAAGAAGATCAATTAACACACAGAGATTCTTTAAATTTATGTTACTGGTTGGTATGATCACCATGGTTTTTTGTGTTTGTTTTTTTCACTCTAGCTGATTGAAATTTTAAAAGATGTGAACTACATACAATCCCTTAGCCATATCAGCATCCCAGCAGCTGCCATGGCAGTTTTTGAAAAGCGTGAGATGTTCACAAAGGTAAAGAAAGGTTATACATATTTATTTTGACCATTAAAAAAATATATGTTTTTATTAAATGTGTCTGAACATTTTACAGTATGTGAGAAGTCTTCAGCTGCTGGTAGAGGATTACAATAAGCTCAAACATACAGTTTTGGCTGTTGAGTTTCCTCTCATCAGAGCCAAAATGGAGGTTATAGACACAGAACTGGCCAGAGCAGAGTTGGACTTGACCTGGCAGGATCCGGGCTGTTGGGACTTCATAAGAACTACCAAAGATCTGGTCCATGATCTTGTACAGAGAGTCAGCAAAGCCAAGGAAAACTGTCAGGCTATACAGACGATAATGAAGGCGTGGTGCAAGCAGGCCATGTTTTTCAGAAAGGACAACAGAAAAGGATCTCTGATACACATCGAAGAACGAGCAGAACATGTGAGAAGAATGAACAGCAGTGTGAAAAAGGAAGCAGAGCTCATCCATCAGCTGGTTCAGGTGGGTGTCTTTGAACGTGATTTATTCAACTGATTTTGAATTTATTACAATTATTTGTTTACTCTAGTATTCAGTGATTTGGACTTATTGTAGAGAGGTAAGTTGTTAACCGATATATAATGTCATAGTTTAATTTAGTTTTTCATTGAAAAGGTTATAATCATAATGCTAATATTTGTAAAATATAAGAGGTAAAAAGTATGTAAAAACCTTTGTACTAAATGTATGACATAGAAATACATGTTTTTTGTCATTTTAAATCTATTATTGTCTTTGAATTGTTCACCAGGAGAATCAGGCTTTTTTCAGTGCTGATCCTGCCTCCAGTGAATGGGAGCTTTACCTGGAGTATGTGGATGAGATGGTGATAGAGGGGCTCTTCAGCTACATTCGACGGTCTTTACAGTTTTTTGTGGACAACATGGAGACCAGGCCTCACCACCCTCCTCTGTTTGAGGCCCAGCTTCTGCTCAGAGGGTCCGAGCTCACCTTTTCCCCATCACTGGAACGAGAGGCAGGAGATGGCCTGTATGAGCTGGTGGAGGGGATGGTGGGAGACATATTCAAGATTTCAGGAAACATCAACCGGGTAGCAGCACATTTGAACAATGAAAGCTACCAGGTACAAAAAAGTACTGTGTATGGCCTGTCTTATGAAATTTTAGGATGAACAATAAAACTCGAGTCTACAATAAGTTACTTACTCTACACCATGATAATCTGAAATGTTTTCTAAACAAACTATTTTGTAAGCAAAATTTGAGCTTCAGGTAATAAGTAGCACAATAAAACATCCATCACTCCTGTAAACAAAAATGTCACAGTAATACAATAATTAGACTAAAATACTGTTTATCTAATTTATAGAACAGTAAATCCAGATAATAATTGTCATGGATAATATGATGGATTATTAGTTTAATGTTTATCCAAATATGTGAACCATTGCATTTTCTTTTTGTTTTTCTGGCCTTAAATAGACAGAACTGTAAAATAACTTCTCAAATACAGTTGTTGATGTGATATTACTCCTGCAGGAGGTGATGGATAAAATGGTGGATCTGTCCGACCTCAGACAGGAGATAATGGAGCGAGTGGGAAACGTACTGAAGAAAGCCATCCATTTCCAGAAGAACTTTGATTGTTACTCCCACCTGTGGCAGGAAGACAGGGCTGAATTCCTCAACCAGTTTCTGCTGTATGGACGTGTACTCACAGCGGAGGAGATGGAGGCTTACAAAGCTGATTTACTACCACAATCCTCACCAACTATTGATAAATTTGAGGAACAGGTAAGAAATGTTTTCCAATGATAAACTGACATCCAAACAAAGTGATGTATTTTTGAAATCTTGCAATTCTTAGCGAGCGTTACGTTTAGTCACATTCACTCGAGTTGCATTTTGAGGAACTTTGACTCCTGAGAGTAATTTTCTGACACCACAGATACAGACAGATTTGATATACAACACAAATACTTGTGTACTCATACTTGAAAACAATTATTGGCTCTTCACACCTTAGTTTGCTGTAAATTAAAAATATTATATTTCAGATCAGTTATTATGAAGATCTACATTCTGAAATGTCCAAGTACGAGGACTTCAAATTGTACGATGGCTGGTTTCGAGTTGACATCAAGTTCTTCAAGGCCACTGTTCTGAATCTTATCAAGAAGTGGAGCTGGTTGTTCAAAGAGCACCTTCTGAGATATGTCATTAACAGGTAAACACGATTAATTGTGCACATATTGTCAGCAGTAACTATAAAAAAATGTTTAAACAGTTTTTTCTCCTAGTCTTAATGAGTTAGAGGAGTTCATTCAGACCACTATGGAAGGACTAGGTGTGCCTGTGGTCAAAGGAGACAGCGGTGGATTGGTTAAAGTCATGGGTCATCTTGTAGCTGTAAGGGGCCGACAGAAAAATACAGACAAAATGTTTGATCCCCTCCGACAAACAGTGACCCTTCTGGAAAGATCTGGAGTCAAAATACCAGAACATGTATACTCACAACTAGAGGTGGGTGAATGCATTATTTTATTTAGTTACATGAATTTACACCTTTTAAAATGCTCATGCTATATTCATGTATTTAGGATCTGCCTGAAAAATGGAATGAGGCCAAAAAACTGGCCTTGAAAGTGAGGCATGGAGTGGCACCGCTGCAAAATATTGAAGTCATGATTTTGAGGAAGCAGTGTGTGGAATTTGAGGTGAAACTAACCTTTCATTTAACCTTTCTGATTGGAGGGTTTGCAGCGAACTTGTACCATGGAAATGTTATTGCTATGCTAAAAGTATTTCACAGTAAGGCATTAAACCTATCTACCTTGCCTTTATACTATTTCAGGTAAAGCAAAGAAAATTCAGAGAGAAATTCAAAACTTCAGCACCTTTCAGTTACAACGCACTGGATCCATACACTAATCTTTGGAAGGCAAGTGTAACTGAGACCTTGATACCCTGTTGTTTTGCCAGATTAATCAAAACTAAACTATATGTCATTTTCAGTCTGAAAGGGAGATCCGATTGATTGAGAAAGCTTTAGCTGATCTCCAGGAATCCACAAACCTGTTCGATGTCACTATCCCTGAATACAGAGAAATCAAACTGTGTCGTCGGGAAATTACAGTCCTCAAAGAACTATGGGACATTGTCATATTTGTACAGGTGTGTATTGTCACGTCACTCATTCATCTAATGCTGTTATTGCTGGGGGTCTTGGGTGTTGGTTCCAGCATCTATGGGCCTTAAAGCAGGGGCCTAGCATAAAATGGCACAATACTAATACTAATGGACTAGTGATTGAGTACAGCTCTGCTTTCTGGAAGTCACTAAGCCATATTTCATAAACATATCTATTGGTTTGGGCCAGGAATGTATATCTTCTCATAAAAAAAAGACAAAAAAGAAAACAACAATAATGAAATAATATTTTTACAACCCACGAGAACTGTCCTTCAATAAATTAAGTGGATTTGGGTTCAGTGGAGCTGGCACATATCTTAGTTGAGGATAAAGGATTGCCACTTCATTCTTGTCTGAGAGATAACAGAGTTCCCTTTTCTTTTTTATTTATTTTTCAACTGTTTAAACTCATTTTACAGTTTTTGACAGTTTTCTTACAATAGATATTATAGGCCTTCTCGAGGTTATAATTTAGCATACCTTCAAAACAACAATTTTGATATTGCATAGAGTCTAGACAAAATTGCTCACCTTTACGTGTCTAATAATTTCCAAATAAAATATAGCCAAAAAGGTTTCAGTACAATTTTGAAAGCTAAAAACATTCTAAAATGACTATCATTTGTGTCATGTTGCAGTTGACCCTTTACCCTGTAGCCTAAATCTTCTCATAAACACCATTGCCCATTACTTTTATATGTCTGCAGACCAGTGTGGAGAAATGGACACTGACCAAATGGAGGCAGATAAGCGTGGACCAGATGGATGCAGATTTGAGGAGGTTTGCCAAGGTGAGGTCCCCAACAGTGCTCCATCACACCACTACATCTCTCCTGCTGTCTCTCTGTCATGCGCCGCTGCGGCTTGTAACAGATGCCCCAAACTAACTAATTACGTTTACCTACCTTCTGTTTGTGCAGGACATGAGGAGGCTCGACAAAGAGGCCCGCGTTTGGGACGTGTACTCTGGGTTAGACCTCTATGTAAAGAATCTGCTCACGTCACTGCGGGCCGTGAGTCAGTTACAGAGCCCAGCCATAAGGGAGCGCCACTGGGTACAGCTCATTAGCATTACAAAGGTGAGTAAAAAGACAAAAGAAATACAATTCAAGATGTGAAACCTGTCATTGGGAGTTACAATTGATATCTTTGTGCACTTAAATCAGGATACATCTGTGCCACATACGCCAAAATACTGGGAATGTGCACTGATTTAATTTGGTGTTTTAATAAATAGATTGATAATGAACATTGAAAAACCCTAAGTGGTTATATTTTTATACATCTACTCCTAATGGCACTTTTATGGTAGCTGTTTCTGTCTTTAAAACAACTTTCCTTTTCCACAGATGAACTTTTGTGTGACTGATAGCACCACACTTGAGAACCTCCTGGCTCTGAAGCTCCATTTGTTTGAAGATGAAGTCCGCAGCATAGTGGATAAGGCAGTCAAAGAGATGACCATAGAAAAGGTTGGTTATTAAGCAGAATGGTGAAAAAAATGGTTAATTATTTCAAATTTTTTATTTTTATTTTTTTAAGATTGTGACTGAAATAACTCAAACCTGGGCAGCAATGGAGCTTTCTTATGTCGACCATTACCAAACCTCAGTGCTGCTTCTTAAATGCGACGAACAGCTGATTGAAACGCTCGAGGATCACCAGGTAAAGTCTTTGTTATTGTTATTTAATTAATATTTTATGCCTCTGTTGTAAAGTCTGTGCACTGCAGGGGCCCTTAACACTGTCTGGTAGAAGTGGTGAATAGCGCACACAAAAGGACCGCCCTGTCTGACTGTCTAACTGCTCTGGCGAGGGAGAAGAGGTCCCTATTGAGCCATCAGATTTATTGCTTATGTGCTTTGTTGCACTGTGGCTATCTTTAACATGTACACCAGATGTATAGGAGGTTACAACCACCAATTAGATGCCCTGTCTCTTTAGTGCATCTTAGTGTATAGAGCTCATTTGAATTTTTCTTTTTCTTAGTTTATGGTTGAGAAGTCCTAATAAGGGGACATATGCATATGGAAAGTTGGACTACCACATATTGCAAGTTAACCTAATGCATACCTAGTTTTCCCTAGTTTGACCATTTTGCTGTAGATAATAATTTTATATCCTGGTTGGACGTTGGCAGCAGATGTAAGATAATGTAGAAGTAATAAGTTACCAAGCAACCAGTTTTATGCAGTTAAAACCTGAAGATGTGAGACAGGCCTCTATTTTGACAATCCAGGCTCAAAACGATTGTGTTTAGTTGTGCTTTATTCTGCACTCTTCTGTTTTAATGGTCATTTTATGATGATTATTTGAGATTATTTATGTTTTGATTTGTGTGATTTTAATGTCTTTCTTATTCTGTAAAGCACTTTGAATTACTTTGTGTATGAATTGTGCTATACAAATAAACTTGCCTTGCCTAAACAAGTGTCATAAGTTAGCCAATTTACACAATCTTGATTTTCTCAAAAATATTTTCTTGTGCATAATTTTGCATGGAATGGATAGATGGAATTTTGTGTATTGATGACATAGAGTACTAAAAAGCTATCCCTCTATTACAGTACTCCATTACATTTTTCAACATCTCTTCACTAAAATGATTAAAAAGAATTTGATAATTAAATTACCAGACACTATGCCACCAAATTATTATTATTATCAGAAAAAAACATGACAATCTTTCATATTCACTTGTTATCTCAAAGTATCTGTTTTGTTTCTCACTACTAGGTTCAGCTGCAAAACATTTTTCAGAGTAAACATGTAGATCACTTCCTGGTGCAAGTGGTGACACTCCAGAAGCAGCTGACCTTAGCAGACTCGGTGCTGATGGTGTGGATGGAGGTGCAGAGGATCTGGGTTTACCTTGAGAGCATCTTCAAAGACTGTGAAGACTTACGACAACAGCTCCCAGAAGATGCACACAGATTTGAAATTATAGATACAGAATTTCAGGTTTTTAATTAGTAACTTCTTGCACATAGGCTACTTGGATGTTTTGAATAATTTAACAGGTTTGATTTTGTTTTTAAAGGAATTGATGCAAGATAGTGCTAAAACTAGAAATGTCATTGAGGCTACCAATAAACCGGGTCTGTATGAGAAATTGGAGAACCTACAAAAAAGGCGGGTACTTTTAAAAAATATTCAACTGAAACCCATAATCATAGTATGCTATTATATTTTACAGTCTTTTCAAATATGCAATTTTTCTCCTCCACAAACAGGTTGGCCTTGTGTGAAAAGGCTCTTGGGGAATATCTAGAGAGCAAACGACTTCTGTTTCCACGTTTCTACTTCATTTCCACTGCAGATTTGTTAGACATCCTCTCAAAGGGCAGTCGTCCTAAAGAGGTAAATGCTACTTTCCCTTTTATTTCAGTGTCAGCAGAAATGTTTTTCTTTAAAGAACTGTAACTTTTCTGGTGGAGGGCCCATCACCTGCTTTTGTCTCCATGGATATGCAGATGGAGGTGCAGATGGAGATATTGTGATTGTACCAAATTTCCCACAGTATCACATTACCCTGATCTGTTTAAGTGTGTGACAGGTCAGATCTGTGGACAGGAGACCCCTTTACAATGCTTGTTGCTATTTCCCTATAAGAACACCTTAATGCCATTCTGTGGAAAATAGCAAGTGTCAGAACCACCACCAGCAAAGTTACACATTGCACCTTCAAGTACTTATGACTTAATGTGAATTTTTTGCAGACATGTGTTCATCTTTCAAAACTGTTCGACAATGTGTCCGATCTGGAGTTTGCCAAGAATGAGCATTTGGATAATCCCAAACTGGCACTGGGCATGTACAGCAAAGAGAGAGAGTATGTGCCTTTCCCGACTGAGTGTGTCTGCTGTGGACCGGTAAGATCACCTAAAATAACACACCTACAATAAACCAAAAACTATCACTAAAGCATTTGTGTATTTTTCATATCAGGTGGAAGTCTGGCTCAGCTCTCTAGAGAAGTCTATGAGGGAGAGCGTGAGAGCCCACCTGTCCGAGGCTGTGGGGACATATGAGGATAAACAGCGGGAGCAGTGGATCCTTGAGCTCCCGGCACAGGTGGCCCTCACTGGCTCTCAGATCTGGTGGAGCAACGACATGGAGCACGTATTCAAACGCCTGGAGGAGGGATTTGAGTCATCTCTAAAGGACTACAACAAGAAACAGGTAGGCTGAGCACTTTAAATTGTAGAAAGAGAGGGACATGTTGAATGTGGTGGGACACTGAGGGACGGACTTGGCAAATTTAGCCTCAGAGGTAGAAAGTCACTGCAGTAACACCATATGATTTTTAGTTTTTATCAACCAGAATGCACAGTCTGGAATAGCAATAGGAATAAGAAAAAAAAATGCTATCTTTGTAAATGTGACTTTTTATGCCATTCATGTGCCATCAAAAAAGAGGGAGATTTTCTTAATAAGTGGGACGAGACAGGGGCCAAAATGGCTGTGCAGGACAACCAAAAGAGGAACAGGTGGTCACCCTAGAAACAGGTGCAGGCTAATATGCTAATGTGCTGTCCAATCAGATAGTATTGCTCTATTGAATTAGCTGTTAAATGTGTACTTGCAGTGATTGACATATTTTGTTTTAAGTTAATAATTGGGTAATAAATCAATGACCTGCTCTATTTGTACAAGCTGTGTGTGTACCATGCTCACACTTATATTATTGGGCTTGTCAGTTTCATTAGCACTCTTTGAGGTTAGCATGTCCTTGTCCTTGCTGTTGAATAATCTTTTTCACCTTTCACGTCTGTGGACTGCACTGATTGAATTGGCAGCTCACATGACTGTTGACAAATGCAAGCACAAGCTGTTACAAAAATAAAATAAAAACACCATATTATTTTAGAATACTTGTTTCTTTCAGATTTCTCAGCTCAATTCTCTAATTACCATGCTCCTGGGAGAGTTGAGTCCAGGAAATAGACAGAAGATCATGACTGTTTGTACCATTGACGTCCACGCAAGAGATGTCGTTGCTAACCTGATTGCTCAAAAGGTTTGTACAACTGAGTGGCCTAGTTTCACTCTACACTAATATGATTTAAACTTTTACATCACATATTAACTGTAATCTCTCTCTCTCTCTGTTTTTATTTAATTTTAATATGTTTAAAACTTGTCTTTAGGCAACCTCTTCACAGGCCTTTCACTGGCTTTCCCAGCTCAGACACTGCTGGAATGAACAACTGGGCCACTGCTTTGTTAATATCTGTGATGCTCAGTTCCAGTATTCTTATGAATATCTTGGAAATACCCCACGTCTTGTTGTCACTCCACTCACAGACCGGTAACTAATACTTTGCTTTTACTATATTTTATTTGGAAAGGACAACTTCGTATATTATTCAATCAAACAAACTTTATTTGTGAAGTGCTTTTGTACGACCACATACAGTATTTTCTCTGAGGTTTTTATATGGATCATTTGTCATTTCAGATGCTACATCACCCTAACACAATCCCTTCACCTGACCATGAGTGGGGCACCGGCAGGTCCAGCCGGGACAGGAAAAACTGAGACTACCAAAGATCTAGGCAGAGCATTGGGTGTCATGGTGTACATCTTCAACTGCTCTGAACAAATGGATTATAAGGTAATAGAACTACATAGATATAAAGTAGGCATGAACAGTTTTGGAAAAATTCACTAGTATTGCTGTTGTGATTACAATTGCATTTAAAAAAAAATCCTGTATAAGTACATTTAAACACCAAAAACATTAATATTTCAGGAATGAAATGAATGAAATTTTAACTGGTAATCTAATACAGGAATCTTTGAAAACATGTTATTTGTATAGAACATTAACAATAATATCTCTATGGAGACAAGCAGGTGGTAGACCCTCCTCCAGTGCTTTTTTAAGCAATGTAATGTTCTATGCAAACAGCATGTTCTCAAATGCTTCAAAAGATTTAAGTATTACCGGATATATAGTGCACTGCTTCATAATTCAAATTGCGCACTTGATTCACTTGATTAAACTTGATGCCCTCATATGATTTATGATAAAGTGTCATTCTTTTTCCTCCAGTCAATAGGAAACATCTACAAAGGCCTGGCTCAGACTGGAGCATGGGGCTGCTTTGATGAGTTCAATCGCATCGCAGTGGATGTTTTGTCAGTAGTGGCTGTTCAGGTCAAAACAATTCAGGATGCAATTCGCTCCAAAAAGAAAAGGTATTCCTCCATATTTAGTGTTGCTTTAGTTTTGTAATTCATTATAGTGGCAGTGAATGACTTTATGACTCTACAACATTGCAGGTTTCTGTTTTTGGACACAGAAATTGCCCTAAAACAGTCAGTTGGGATTTTTATCACGATGAACCCTGGATATGCAGGAAGAACAGAGCTGCCCCAGAACCTCAAGACTTTATTCAGGTATGTCATTAGATAATCATTACTTAGTCCTTTGTTGTGGATGGGTCCTTGTTTTCTGCCCAATTTAGTCCTGTTTTAGTTCAGGTCTAGTCCAGATTTGCAGTAGTTCTTGGTTTGATTTGGTGTGTGCAAGTATGAATGCACCAATTGTATGTGAAGTTATGTTTTATTTTCTTAAATGCCTTTAGACCCTGTGCTATGGTGGTACCTGATACAGAGCTGATTTGTGAGATAATGTTGGTCACTGAGGGCTTCCGTAGTGCAAAGATTTTGGCCAGAAAGTTCATAACTTTGTACTCACTATGCAAGGAACTGCTTTCAAAACAGGTAAACTCAACCATTCCATTGAGTTTGTACTAATGTTTATGTGAATTCTGTGATAAAATTATTATATATGTTATAAACTATGTTTTTTAGGACCACTATGACTGGGGTTTACGAGCTGTGAAGTCTGTCTTAGTTGTGGCAGGAACACTGAAAAGAAGAGACAGCTCAAGACCAGAGGAGCAGGTAAATTTTATACCCATATGATATTTCTCAAAAATATAATATTTTTCACAAATTTTAAACTTTTTTCAGGTATTGATGCGTGCATTAAGGGATTTCAACATGCCCAAAATTGTGACAGAAGATGTATCAATTTTCCTCGGACTTCTTGGTGACCTTTTCCCTGGCCTGGATGTTGAGAGGGAAAGAGATTTGGAATTTGAAAAAAGCATCCGTAGCAGCATCCTGGAACTTCGCCTTCAGCCTGAAGAGACATTTGTCCTAAAGGTTAGATGATAATGACTTTTCTTTCATTAAAACTATTTAAAACAAGAAAAAATAAATAAAAAACACTTTTTCCAGGTGGTGCAGTTACACGAACTTCTGGCAATCCGACATTCAGTGTTTGTTGCTGGAAATGCTGGGACTGGAAAAAGCCAGGTGCATTATTTAGATTTTTCTGTAAATTCTGTATACAGTATTTTATAACTAGACATGTAACTTAACAGTATTTATTTTGTAGATACTAAGAGTCCTTCATAAAACTTACACAAACTTGAAGAAAAAGCCTGTCTGGAGTGACCTCAATCCAAAGGCAGTGGATACAGATGAATTGTTCGGCTTCATTCATCCTTCTACACGAGAGTGGAAAGATGGTAATACAGATTTGTTTGAATAAAAGAGATTTATTTAGGAGCCAGTCTATACTTTATTACTATGATAATTGTATGGCCTTGTGAATTGCTGTGGTTCATTGGCTGTTTCAGGTTTGCTCTCATCTCTGATGCGAGAGCAGGCGAACATCTCCCACCCGGGTCCTAAGTGGATTGTGCTCGATGGAGACATTGATCCGATGTGGATTGAATCCCTCAACACTGTAATGGATGACAACAAGGTCCCTCCCTCCTGTTAACACTTACACTGTTGTACAGCACAGGGTACACAAGAGGCTGCATAAAGCTTTTTATTGAGTTTACTTGAATATCATCGGTCAATATTTGGTCCAGGTACAATGAGGTCAGTAAATTAGATTAGAGAAAATGTAAACCATATCAAGCGTTCATTTACAAAAATAAAATCTTGAAAAGTTCTATATTAAATCTCCGAATCAAATTTATAATTGATGAACATTTTGTTTTTTGTTTTTTTTTAGAAATGATAGTAAAATTGTTATACTATGACACTAGACACTGTATATATGTAAAGTGAGAACCACAGAATAATTTCATTTTTTTAACATTTGGATATGTTCTTAGACAATATTATATCTTTTTCGTAACTGTAGACCAATCAGTCACCTGGAGCGGCATAAACCATCTCACATTTTGCTGGTCCCAGATGTGTAAACAGGAAGTGTGTAACTGTTCCAAATCATAGACCAAATCACTCTACGCTAAGAAGATTGAGAAAACAGGCTGACAGAAAATTGGATGTTGTTGTAATTGTGTAAAATGTTACCTTTCAGGTCCTGACTTTGGCCAGTAACGAGCGTGTGCCCCTCACCTCATCAATGAGACTGCTATTTGAAATCAGTCACCTCCAATCGGCCACTCCCGCCACTGTGTCCAGAGCAGGAATCCTCTATGTCAATCAGCACGACTTGGGCTGGAACCCGTGAGTCAAACTAAAACACTTTTATTGCTCTTTATCCAATAATATTCCATGCAAAACTAATGGGAATGAGTTGTTGTGATCTTAGATACGTTGCAACCTGGATTGACCAACGGGAAAGGCAGACTGAAAGAGCGCATCTCACCATACTGTTTGAAAAATATGTGCCACGTTGTCTAGAGCAAATGAGAAACAAGTTTAAGACCATAACTCCTATCCCTGAAAGCTCAATGGTTCAGGTACTACACACACCAGTATATTTATAGTAACTGTATAAACCTACTGTAAAACACTGATTTCTTCTTTAGACACTCTGCTGTTTACTTGACTGCCTTTTAACTCCCGAAAACATCCCATCTGACTCTCCACGGGAAATTTATGAGACATATTTTACTTTTGCTTGCATTTGGGCTTTTGGTGGTGCGCTACATCAAGATCAGGTATGTTTATTTGCAATATTTTTTTTGTAAATGTGTGTTTTTCAACTTCCTGTTTATAGGTGACATTTTGAGGATTTTGAAATGTTAATTGCTACGACAACAATGCATATATATATATATATATTCTTTTTTTCATTAGCTCTGTGATTACCGTATGGAATTCAGTCACTGGTGGGCCAAAGAAATGAAGTCAGTGAAATTACCAGCACAGGGGACTGTTTTTGATTACTACCTTGATCCACAAACCAGAAGATTTTTACCCTGGTCTGATATTGTCCCTGCTTTTGAAATGGAAACTTGTACACCATTACAGGTAAGACTCACTGTTAGACTTAAAACTACCAGCTTTCCCTACAATAAAATATCCCTTGGCAATCATACCCCATTTAAGAAAAAAAAAAATTACCAAAAATGAACAATGCAAGCATATTAAAAATGTAAGCATGCCTGGGTGAACATAATAAGAGAGGGTAAAGTCACATTGTGAGGTTATGGTAGGGTGCAGGAATGGATGATAGGCTTGCCACTGTGTCTGATTACCATCTAGTGAACCCCATACCAGACTGAGCGGGGGTGAAGTCATGAGCAACAAGGCTTGAGCTATCACCCACACACTATTGTCTTTCTTTATTCTCCTGCATACAGCTGTGAATGCTCTAAAGCCTCTCACTGGGCCATAATTAGTGGGGTTTTGTTCTCTGCAAATGATGCTATTATGACAGAATAGTTGTGGTCTACTGGGGAAATACAAGAAATTATAAATCACATGCAATTCACTGAACACATGTCTGTCAATAAATCACTAAAAGAAAGCCGTAATAAGCATGTATGTTTCTGTGCACGCGCTCCCTGCTGCTCCTATGATTGCAGGCTGTTCTGGTGCACACAGCAGAGAGCGTGTGTCTGCAATACTTCATGGACTTGTTGCTGAAAAAGAGACAGCCGCTGATGCTGGTGGGGAACGCCGGAGTGGGGAAGTCGGCACTTGTCAGGAACAAGTTAGACTCACTTCAACAGAGTTACATGACGGCAAAAGTGCCACTCAACTACTACACCACCTCTCACATGCTGCAGAGTAAGTCAGGTTTTTGGTCTGGTTTTGTTAAATTTGAGATAAACTACAGCACCATCTACTGGCCATTAGACTTTGACAAGCTTTATCGAAACATGGGAATTACTTGACACAATGATTCACAAATAGTAAAAAAAAAACAACAATCCTCTATACACATTTTTTTAAGTAATATGATCAGATAAATTATAGCAGTAAGAAAGTAAAGGTAGGATTTAAATACTAAAGGCTAAAGGTTAATTGTGCAGTTTTTCACTTTCATGTATATTAATAAAAGACGTGTAGTGTAAAACCACCTTCTTTTATTCTTACTTTTTTGTAATGTGGCTAACCTTTACTTTTGCATTTATTAATAACATTTTCTTTGTTGCTTTTCAGTGAACCTTGAACAGCATTTGGAGAAAAGAACAGGCAAAACTTACTCACCTGTCGGTAACAAGAAGCTGATCTATTTTGTGGATGACATAAACATGCCGGCTGTAGACACTTATGGCACCGTGCAGCCTCACACTCTCATCCGTCAACATCTAGATTATGGCCACTGGTGAGAAGAATAAAACATGTAATATATGTAAAATAATATTATGTTTACTTATTTGTTTTCTCTGTAAACACAGGTATGACAGACATAAACTGACCCTAAAAGAAATACACAACACTCAGTATATTGCTTGTATGAACCCAACTGCTGGAAGCTTCAATATTAACCCTAGACTACAGGTAACTTATCGATACTTGTGTTATTTATGCAAATCACATGCAAACACAATTGGGAAAAATACTATCTGTTTTCTCCACAGAGGCATTTTTCAGTATTAGCCGTAAACTTCCCTTCGACTGATGCTCAGATGTCGATCTTTGGTCAGATTCTCACGGCCCATCTGCAGCAGCAGCCCTTTAGTTCACTGGTTCAGAAAAGTGCCACAGCTGTGCTCCGTGCTGCCATAACTCTTCATCACAAGATGGTTAACAGCTGTCTACCCACTGCCATCAAATTCCACTACATATTTAATCTCCGAGACTTATCCAACGTCTTCCAGGTAGTGCCAGCAGATTTATAGTAAAGTGAGTTGAGTGAGTTGAGTGAGTTAATATTATGGACTGATGTGATATGTATTTATTCAGGGCATGTTCATTGCTGGACATGACACAGTGAGAGACAGCTCTGATCTAGCCCTGCTGTGGCTGCATGAGTCCTGCAGAGTCTACTCCGACAGACTGGTGGATGACAAAGACCTGCAGCTCTTCCAGAGGCTGCAGACAGAGACTGTACATCAGTGTTTTGAGGTAATGAAATGTGTTTAAATCATTACTGATACTGCCCAACACTGCTTTAAATACAGATTTTAATTTATAGGATTTGGATAAGGCAAAGATGACACAGCAGCCCCTTCTATATTGTCACTTTGCTCAAGTGGATGGAGAATCATCCTACTCCCAAATGAGTGACTGGTCTGTGCTCAGGGTCTTACTCACTGACGCTCTGGAGAACTACAATGAGCTCAACGCTGCAATGGACTTGGTGCTATTTGAAGACGCCATGCAACATGTGTGAGTATTGAAAACCATTTAGACAAGTTCTTCTTGATTAGATTCAGAGTGAAGAAACTCGCATACATAAATCTGTACCAAATGAAAAAAAGTAACACCAAGATATATATAAAGAAATAATACAAGATTGAAACTCTGTTATCTGTAGATGCCGCATAAGTCGTATCCTGGCATCTCCCAGAGCTCATGGTTTACTGGTGGGAGTGGGAGGCAGTGGAAAGCAGAGCCTCACACGCCTTGCAGCTTTCATATCGTCCACAGAAGTTTTCCAAATTACTTTGACTAATGGATATAGTATCCAGGATCTTAAGGTACACTATCACATACAGTATTGCTGTATAATGTAATATAGCACTGAAAATAAAAATACATATCTAAAAATGATTTAATTTGTTTTGTTGTAGATGGACCTTGTGGGTTTGTTCATTAGGACTGGTCTAAAGAACCAAAAAGTGGTTTTGCTCTTGACTGAAGCCCAAATTCCAGATGAAAGATTTTTGGTCATCATCAACGACTTTCTGGCCTCAGGTTTGAAATTATGTCTTTAACAGTGTTCATATTTGTTCTCTTTTGAAATGATCTTTTGAAAGTGTTACGATTGTACAGGAGAGATCCCTGAGCTCTTCACTGAGGAGGAGGCTGAGGGAATAGTATCCGGAGTGAAAGCTGAAGTCCGTGCCTCTGGACTACTAGACAACAAGGAGAATTGCTGGAGGTTTTTTACAGAAAGAGTACAGCAACGACTTAAGGTAAATTTGCAACTCTTGTAATAGCTTTATACTTGATTATGTGTTAAGTAAGGCTTTGAGAAAGAGACTACAATTATTGCTTCTTTTAATTATAAACATTATGTCGCTCTGAATGAGGTGGGGTCCTCAAAACCTAGAGCAAACCACTTGTCAGATCTGTAGTGGCATTTAAAAAAACAGTATCGTACAGTAAAGTATGGTATTCTTCTTCTAGGACCTCAGGCCATTAGTTGAACTGGCCCAATTGATCATAATCAGTACTTTTCATGGCAAATTTGAGTAATCCTTCCAATATAACCTAAATAACATCACATTGCATTGTCATACAGACCTAATAATAATATTTCAAGCCTTATTTAAAGTATGCTAAATGCACCATCTGAATTATCCACTGTATTGATCACTGGTCTGTGACTCTCTGTGTTCTAGGACTTTTGACAGTATATTATTGTATCAACTGTTTGAGATTTCAGTTATGACCAAATTAAGTTCCATTATGTTGTTTTTTTTTTTTTTTTTTTCTATAATTGAGTGGTCCTAGCTAAAAAGGATCACGTCTGCTTGATACTTTTAGGTAGTGCTGTGCTTCTCTCCAGTTGGCAGTGCACTACGTACTAGGGCACGTAGATTTCCCGCCTTATTCCAGTGCACCACCATCGACTGGTTCCACCCTTGGACAGTAGAGGCTCTGCAGTCTGTCAGCCACAGATTCATCCAAGAAATAGAAGGAATTGAGGTTTGGGCCTAATACTGTACTCATGGTTGTGTTCAATGTTATTACTTATGTGTGTTACATCTGTTGTCATCTAACCTTAGTTTCCAACTGATTTGAATGAACACCTTGTAATTACTATGGTGCAGCTGGATTAACTTTTGCGTAGATCCCTCATCATTAGTTGTGCGCTGAGCTACTGACAAATTGCTGAACGCATGCTTGGAGACTCTAAGTGAGTGCAGGCATATCATTGTTTTCCATCTCAACCAGGATCATTTGTGTTAATGGGAGAAGAGTGATTAAGCACATAATGACCCTGCGAGGAAGCACAGCTGTCACAACCAGCAAGTGTCATCACATCTGAGCCATATGTGCCAGACCTAAGCCTCCTGTTCTATATAGATTCATGAAGCTTGTGTTATATTTTATTGGGCATTATTAAAGGTGCAATTACAGTTGTTTTTATTGCTCAATAATACCTACCCATGTCTTTATGGCTTGCATCTCCACCGAGCTGACATGTAACTTGGCCTGGTGGGGTCACATGCCTGTGTCCATGGAAATAGATAGACCATAGTGTGGAAACAGACGGATGGCGGACCCTTCACTTGAAACTTACATAGTGTATATTTAAGCACAGAGCTGAAAAATCCTTTACTTTATTTTAATTAATAATGATTTTCACCTGTCTCCTCTAATAACATTATGAGTTATAGTAAGTTCTGATCCTCATTGTCCAAGCGTTTGTTTTAGTCTATAATTGATTACTATGATGAATAGAGTTGTTCTGTCACTATGCGTCATATTATAAGCACACTTTGCATCCAGTAGAAAAGCAATAGCAGCATGTATGTTGTGTTGAGAAAGTTAGAAAAGCAAAGGCGACTTAATGCAAACAGTGAGCCCCAGCCTTATGACGGTGGCCTAAATACATTATTTTCACAGAGGTTTCAAACCCTAATCATTCCTGCTAGCTGCACTTAAATATCAGATTGAGTAAGTCAGAGCAGCCAAGTAAAACGGCAAAACTTGTAGATGAATTCAAAATTTATGAAGATAATATTTCAGCTCCATCAGGATGGGATGTTAAACTCTACTCAATCCACCTTGCCCCGCTCTCTCCCCCTGCCCCCACCCTCTGCTTATTTTTACAGCCTGCTGTCCAGGAATCCATCAGTCTTTTCATGGCCTACGTTCACACCAGTGTCAAACATGCTAGTGAAAAATACCAACGCAATGAGAAGAGGTACAATTACACCACCCCCAAGAGCTTTCTCCAGCAAATCAGCCTGTACAGAAACCTGCTGGAGAGGAGCCGTGCCCAGCTCCAGGACAAGATGGGACGTCTGGACAGTGGCCTCCAAAAATTGCAAACTACCGCAGCCCAGGTAAAACATTTTACTATGGGATTTATGGCTGCTGATTGTAAAAATCAAAGCAAACACAATACAAATACAAAATCACCATGGGTTGTTATCCTTACGTTGGTAGATAAAAGCATTGATAAATACATTGGGTTGCAAAAAAATCATTCAGTATAAAAAAAAAAAAAAAAAATTTAATTCCATGCCCAAGGATACTATAGACTATGCTTAAGGAGATAACTTGCTGGTAACTCAAGAATACTTTTTCCTATATATTTCTCTCTTTTTTAGGTTGAAGATCTGAAAGCCAAACTGGCTTCTCAGGAGGGCGAGTTGTCTATTAAAAACCAGAACATTGAAGCTCTCATTGCTAAAATTGGTCAACAAACGGAAAAGGTTAGCAGCAAGAGAGAAGCTGCAGATACAGAGGCACAGAAGGTGAGGTATCTTATCACTTTTTTTTTTTTTTTTTTTCATTTAACACGTGTTCTGTTGTGTGCAGGTTGCTGTCATCCAGACTCAGGTGGCAACTAAACAAAAAGATTGTGAAAATGATCTTGCTAAAGCCGAGCCATCACTAGCAGCTGCTACAGCAGCTCTCAACACCCTCAACAAGGTGCCATATCTTGCTAACCAGACCCACTTGAACTCCAGTCGAGTACAGACCTGATGAATGTTTCTGAACTTTAGGTGAATTTGACTGAGATGAAAGCCTTTCCAAACCCTCCGGTGGCAGTGATCAATGTGGCCGCAGCTGTGATGGTGCTGCTAGCTCCTCGCGGTCGAGTGCCAAAGGATCGGAGCTGGAAAGCAGCACGAGCCTTCATGGGCAAGGTTAAGCTGTCACTGTGTCACTCATATCTGCCTGATGAATGCCAATCTAATTCACACAGACCTTGACCCAGACCTGCCCAGTGGCTCAGAATAGATCTATGAATATGCCTAGTCACAAAAAGAGAATCATTAGATTGGTTTGATTCAGTTATATGATATGAATAGTTAATAATACAAATATACATACTGCATTTGTAAATTTATTTTTTCAAATGTTTAAATAACTTCATTTTCAGGTGGATGATTTTCTACAAGCATTGATGTCATACGACAAGGAGAACATTCCAGACACCTGTTTGAGTGTGGTCAAGCAGGAATATCTGAGAAAACCTGGCTTCCACCCGGATATGGTTCGGACCAAGTCCACAGCTGCAGCTGGACTCTGTGCCTGGATCATTAACATTGTTAGATATTATGAGGTTTGGCAGTACACTTTCATAAGTGTTTTTGGGTTGATTAATATACAACGCACGATATTTTAGTTTGATTAACTATCATTATCGTGATTGCAGATTTACTGTGAAGTTATTCCAAAGCGACAAGCATTGGCACAAGCTAATATAGAATTGGAAATGGCTACATCCAAGTTGCTGGCTGTTCAAAAGAAGTTAATGGTAAGTACTTTATAATCACTTACCCACATTTAGTACAAATAAAAATTGTAAAATATGTTTATTTGTTTGCTGTTAGGATCTTGATTCAACTCTCCAGAACCTCACAGAACAGTTCAAAAAGGCAACAGCAGAGAAACTAAGCTGCCAGGAGGAGGTGTCCCGCACCAACCAGACCATACAACTGGCCAACAGACTGGTCAAGGGCCTAGAGGTAAACGTGTGCGTGGCTGACCTGGAACATATAACCTGTTAATCACACACTGAAATGCATGGAAACTCAGTACTAACCAACTACATTTAATCTGGTATGTCCTGGCAACACAAGGTGACAGTTTTCCATACAATTTAACATTGGGTGGTTTTACAGCCTGGCTCAGTATCGTACTGGGGACTTGTGAGACAGGTAGAGAGGGCTGGACCACACAAAATGCATGGCTAAGCAGAGCAACTGGCTTCTGAACAGCATCCAAATAGAGGACAAGAGATGAGCTAACTGCTTTCACAATTAACACTGTATGGTTTAGATTTCACAGCACAGCCGTCAGGTAACAAAATATTTCTGAAGCTTCTGTTCTTAGAAAAACGTCCTGGTATATTTTTCTCGTATATTTCCTTACTCCTTGTTTACCTGCACTATCCATTATCTTTATGGATGCTAATATGGAGTAAACGATGGTCATTTCAGTGGCCATTTTGTAAGTTCGACTTTCTTATTCGTGAGAACAAATGCGGTTTGCATGGAGCAGCTTGGCTTTTAAGCATATCAAGATAAATGTTTTATCTTTATGGCATTGACCTGGAAGTAATAGTGTTGAGACTAATAAATCAGACCGTCTATATTTAATCATTAACTTACCTCAATGCCCCAACAGCTGTTGGAAATTAACAATGTCTAACCCCAGACTGAGTGATATTACAAGCAATCCATAATACATTAGGCTAAAATTATAGTGATTTTTAACTGTCTGGGAATTTATTATGTGACATATTCTAGATCCACAGCCCCTTGTAAGAAAATGCCACGCATGATTTATCACTGTGGGGCTGTCACAGTCATAGTATTGAAGGTTTAAATAGATGGAAAATTGATGGTAAGTAAATACAGGGAAAATTGTAAAAGATATTTTAAAGGAATTGTTTCTGTTGTTTGTTATGATCATGTGCAGCATAATTTTTGAGAGTGCTTTTAGGCTTTAAATGTTTTCTCTGTTACAGTTTTCCTCCTTGCTGAAGTTTGTAACTCTGGTCTTGTTTTTAGTCAGAGAAAGAGCGCTGGTCTCATGCCCTGGTCGAGTATGAGAAGCAGCAGCAGACTCTATGTGGAGATGTCCTCCTCACCACAGCGTTTGTGTCTTACATGGGATATTTCCCTTTGCAATATCGCACTGAGCTTCTCAGTGACAGCTGGATCCCTTTCCTTCAGTCTAAAAAGGTAGTACAACTTTATTTGAGCTTAATGTTTTCTTGAATCAATAATAATGAATAATCACATCGTATTTTTGTAATTGATTGGAAATGTGATTTACTGTATAACCAAGACTTTTACAAGTACATTTAAAGTACTGTTTAAATCAGTTGATATTGTCTGATCTTTTTTTTTTTTTAATCATACTTATGCCAAAATTATTCAACAAACCATTTTTTACAATATACATTTTTCTTATCAAGAAAATAATACATTCAATTTCACCTTCCTTTTAAAACTATCATCCAAGTACATTCCAACTACCCCTAGATAAATGTACCTGCACCCCTGGTTAGGAAAAAATGACCTACCATGTAATATGAAATTTTACACTGAATATTTGTATTACATTAATTTTAACTGTATCAAAACAAAAGCTTTGACATTACCTTGTTTACAGTATACAATATGTTACCCACTTCTATTCTAAAGTAAGTACAGTCAAAGCTCTTACTTCAAATGCCTACAATACAATAGATTCCCTCACCATCTTTTGCTCTTCCCATCAGAGTGACATTAGCGGTGCTTTCTGTTCCAGGTCTCCATTGCCCTGACAGACGGCCTGGACCCGGTCCTCATGCTTACAGATGATGCCACCGTGGCTGCTTGGCATAACCAGGGCCTGCCAAACGATCGGATGTCCATCGAAAACGCTGCCATCCTGACCACCAGTGAGCGTTGGCCACTTCTCATTGACCCTCAGCAGCAGGCCATTAAGTGGATCCAAAACTGGCTTGGGTCAGAGCTAACTGTGGTGCAAATGGGGCAAAGAGGGTGAGATGGGCTTTTTCCTTTTTATACTCTGTAGTTTATGATTTATTACTTATTGCAATGCACTTTTGCTACAGATATAACACCATAACATAGATGTCTGTGTAATCCCTCAGTTGTCCAGATATGATCCATAGTAAAAGCAAAATGTAAAATCCGTCAACCTGACAAAAAGTTGTAGGAGTGAAGACGTTTTGCTGCTCATCCAAGCCACTTCTTCAGTTCTGATACCATAACATCGAATAAGTAATGTAGGCATAGTACTGTAAAAGTAGCACAATTTGTAAAAGTAGAAGAACATTTTCCACAATTTGACCTTTAAGATTTTGACCATGTTACAATGATATTTCTTCATCATTACCTCACTCAAAGTTGTTCGATTGAGTGAACCTGTTTTGTCTTGTGTTCAAGGTCTGAGTGCTGAGAAAATGTGTGTTTTCACCCATTTGCTATCTCATTGTGATTCTTACCCACTGCGCTTCTTTTTCTGTAGGTATCTGAAAGTAATCGAAAAAGCTCTTGCCTGCGGAGAAACTCTACTGATTGAGAACATTACGGAAAAGTTGGACCCAGTCTTAGAGCCATTACTAGGCAGAAACACAATCAAAAAAGGAAGGTTAGTACCAAACAATGATTTATACTGAATTCCACAAAATCGTTCTGTAACATATTTTGTGTAAAAGTATTGTCACAGGGATTCATTTCACCATGCACAGCTTAAACCCATCCAGAAGAATTACAACTTGAGAGAAGGCTGAAAATGTTTTTGGAGGTCTAAACTACAGGGTTAAAAAAATGTCTATAAACAAACAGGATATTTTGTTGTCTGCAGAGAACATTCTGTATTACTTAATTGCTGCCACTGATAATTGCAACTACTCAAATTGCTATTTCATGTGTACTTGAGCATCCCTAAAATGTTACCCATTGTATTTCTGAGATAAGCTATTAACAAAAATGAACACATCATGCTGAATTGCTAAAGAGCCTTATTCGGATCATTATACTGTACACAGGCCACTCTGCATTTCAGATGTCTAAACAAAACCTTTTCAAATCACTACTCGCTTTCTCCCTGTTGAAACCAAATAGTCAATATGCCTCTCCACATGTGTCAGTGGTACGAGACAATAGAATCAGATTTGCCAGATGGTTGAATCTCAGTGAGCTCGAAAATGCCACTAAGAGAAGACTGAATGCATTCTCATGGCCGCTCTTCAGATTATAAATGAATTGGCAGCACATGCTCTGAATCCCAGAGGGCAGCATATTGATTGGCCCCTCAACATTGGTGATAGATGTATATTTGTGTGTTCATATTGTTTAGGTGTGATGAATATTGAACAGCTGGGCCAGTGTAAAGGCTGGACTGGGACCAGTCATGGTTATGTATAAGAAAATTGGCATGCTGCACACAATATTCAGTGATTCAGTGCTTTTTATATATACATACATTACTACAATAATCTTTCTGGAAGCAAAATAACAGATCACTTAGTATGGAACATGTCTGGCACGTTCACAGACTAAACTAAATATTAATCTACAGAAGCGGCAAGTAGCTAATATTTGTAGGAAATTGAAATGACCATGTATTGATATTGTTCTTTTGAAAAATGCTTACATCTTTCTCGATCTATATGCGCCGCTATGGATATTGTTCATTGAGCGTCTTTCCCAAGTCCTGTCCATCCAGACGCAACTATTCATCTCGGCAAATCTGATTATAAGTTTATCCCCTGCAAATGACCCACGCACTTGTTTCTGTCGATGATTAATAAAATGTGCTGCGGCGGCCATGATGGATCTGGTGGGCTTCTACAGCTGAAGTTCATTAATAATTGGAATGTTGTAGAGTGTGAAGTAATGAATACTAATTATTCCTTTCATCGCTGACGGAAGACTACAAGCCAATCCATCAGCGCGGACTTTAATTTGGTGGAGTAATGGTTCTATCAATAGTACATTAATTCTGGCTTGTGAAGATATAGAGTTGATCTGCGCCTTGGCCACGAGGAACCTGAGTTGTAAAATTGGGGCCTTTGCCTGACATCCTGGGGGGTAATTAGAGGAAAATGAAAAGCCACCGGGTTCGTCATGCTAGTACTCCTAATTGAATTGAAATGCAAGGACAGATAAGTATTGGCTGCTGTAGCAATAATATCAGCATTATCTGACTGCACACTGACTTAACAATTACAATAGCATGATTTTTAGAATGAAGAAGACTGTTGCCTTAAATGTGTTCTGAATCAAAATAATAATAATAAAGAAATACATTTTCGGTAAACTTTTTTTGGTGTCGGTTAATTGACAGATAAAAGGACGAGATACAGTTGAAGTATGGGAAGGATGTATAACAGAACTGTATTATAAAGATTTACAGCCTTTATATTACCAGCTGAAGAGAGTCCAACTACTTTATCACAGTATATGATATTTATTCTATTTTGTCTATATTTTATTTCTGGACTCACTTATATTACAAGCTTATGTTCCAGGTACATTCAAATTGGAGGCAAAGAATGCGAGTACAACAGTAGGTTTCGACTCATTATGCACACCAAGATGTCCAATCCTCACTTCCCCCCGGAGCTTCAGGCCCAGGCGGCCCTGATCAACTTCACAGTCACTCCTGTGGGGCTGGAGGAGCAGCTCCTCGGGCAGGTCGTGTCACGGGAAAGACCTGAACTTGAAACTCTAAAGGTAAATGAAAAATCAATTGTGGAGAATTGAAAACAGCAAGGTAACTATTTTAAATTACATTGTGGCTCTTACTTTAGTTGGAGCTAACCATGCAGCAGAATCACTTCAAAATTGAGCTCAAGAGGCTGGAAGATGACCTGTTGACTCGTCTGTCCGCGGCCGAGGGCAATTTTCTGGGTGATATTTCTTTGGTCGAGCAACTTGAAAACACCAAGACCACCGCAGCCCTCATTCAGTATAAGGTGAGTTACTTAAATGGTGGGAAGCTTTTTAGTTGTGTGAATATACAAGTATTTAAATACATGCTAAAAATGCATTGTACTGCTCCAGCAATTACTCTTGCTATGTACTACTTTGTAATGAGAGTTATTTGGTGCATGCCTGGGTGCTTAAGAGCTCATTTTGTGCAACTGGAACACACAGGTGGTGGAGGCCAGAGAGAACGAGACAAAGATCAACGAGGCCCGAGAGCTCTACCGCCCCGCAGCTGAGAGAGCGTCACTTCTCTTCTTTATCATAAATGACCTCAGCAAGATTAACCCTATGTACCAATTTTCACTCAAGGTAACATGTTTGCCTCTGGAACTTTGGAAGCCATTAGTAATGAGCATGCTACTACTGGAAACTCTAAATGTACTTCACCTCAGTCCATCCCAGGGAAGCTTGCAGTAGTAGCTTAACAGATATATACAGTCTTCATAAAAGTACTGAATGAAGGAATTTGTCCTATATGGTGCTTTTCCAAACACTCAAAGTACAATTTTGCTTATGATTCATTCACTCTTTGGTCGTAAGCTACTACAAGATTCCCTGAGGTGGACTGTGTGAAATGAGGCTGCAGATCAGCCCACCCTTTCTATATATACAGTTATCAGTAAAACTAAAAAAAACAATTTGCACATGCTAAGTAATGTACAAATGTTGTTCATAATTTTATAAAACTGAATACATAAAGTAACAGTTGAAATCTCTTTTTTTTCTTCTTTTTTTTCACAATAAACTATGCATATTTGTTCAAATACTAAAATTCCTTTTGAATCAAGCCATATGAACAAATTGTTTATGCTCTGTCAGTAGACCGTAGTCATGTACTCCTAACCAAAGCATTCCTCCTTTTGGATCTTTTCCAGACTTTTAACTCAGCATTTAACAAAGCAATGGAGCGTGCAGAGTGGGATGAGGATGTGCGCATAAGAGTGCACACCCTCGCAGAAGCCATCACCTACTCTGTATTCCTGTACACCAGCCAGGGCCTGTTTGAGAGAGACAAGCTAACCTTCTTGTCACACATTACTTTCCAGGTAAGGCGTTTGGGGCCTCCTCTAAGGTGTGGTCCTCTGTCATCCTCATCCATCACTGCACTTTTCTGCCCCACATTAACATCAATTAATGGCAATCAGAACGAGCATACGCTGCTATTGATTATCTCTCACAAGACGCGTCATGGTGGCTGTTCAGACAGTTGGTTCTGACAAGGGGGTTGGTTCTGATGGGTCAATGCAATATTTTGTCATTGGGCTTTGTCTTGGAATTAACTAGGTTTGATGGATGCCATTGAGGACATGTCTAGGAAAAATGCAGCTGCTAGAGATTGGAATTGTGGTAGTTTTTGGTTTGAAAACTTGTGTATGAGTAAACTGATCCAAAATGTCAACATTTAATATAAAATATAATATATATTTGGATTATATTTATTTATTTTCATTTTTTACAAAAAGCACAATACATTATACAAGAGAATGTGATGGATGGTTACCAAACACCTTTCATTTCAACATCTTATCTTACCATCCTAATCAACTTCCTATATATATATATATATATTTTTTTTTTTTTTTCTTTAGATTCTCCTTAAACAAGACAAACTTAATATCCAAGAGCTGGATTTCTTGCTCCAATTCCCTGTGGAGCCTAGTAAAGTTTGCCCTGTGTCATTCCTCTCACCACACACATGGGGAGCTATTAAGGTATGTCATTTTAGACTAAATAATAAAATGTTGTTAAGCACAAGTGTTTTTATGCTTCATGTTGTTTGCTTATAGGCAGTCTCTTCCTTGGATCACTTGACTGGTCTAGACAGAGACTTTGAGACCTCACCAAAACACTGGAGGAAAATAGTTGAGTCCTGTTGTCCCGAGAAAGAACGGCTTCCTCACGACTGGAAGAACAAAACCTCACTTCAGAAACTCATTATTCTGAGGGCTCTGCGTCCTGATCGAATCACCTACGCTCTCAAGTAATGCACTAGAAATATGTTTTACTTTTACTACAACGAGTCTACTTATCATACTATATTATTAAGAGTACAAAATGACCTCTCACAGGAACTTTGTTGAGGAAAACTTGGGTACCAAATACGTTGAGCCTGCAACAGTTGAATTTGAAAAACTATATGAAGACAGCAACCCCTGTAACCCTCTCTTTTTTATTCTTTCTCCTGGAGTGGATCCACTAAAGGATTTAGAGAAACTAGGTACTTATTGCATGTAACAGCTTCATATTTTTTGTGTTTCATGTTATGGATTCATTTGAACTTTTTCCTATTTTTCAGGATTAAAATTGGGCTTTTCTATTGACCAAGATACCTTACATAATGTGTCTTTGGGTCAGGGACAGGAGGAGATTGCTGAGAGGGTGTTGAAAAGCGCCTCTCAGTTGGGACACTGGGTCATTCTGCAGGTATGGAGTATTCTGGTTTAGTCAAAGGTTATTGCTACTCTCATGCCAGCCACTCTAATGGTATTGTCTCACATTTGGAGCTGGGGAAATGAACTCAATTTGGTTCAATAAAATCATAATTGGCTGAACTAACTCTCTAATCATTTCATCTAATAGAGAATCATCCAGTTGAGGAATTCAAGGGGGCTTTCCTTTGTGCAGCCAGCTTATATGGAGAAAATTAAGACATATTGTAAAATTTTTGTGAATGAAAATCATCTTCTGAGAATGTTTTAAGTCCAAAATTTCAAACTTTCTTCTATTACAAGCCCTGAAATTGTTCATATACAATTAATTTGCCATGAAGGTCTTTGAGAGGAATTGTTGTGATGTGATTAGTGAGCTGTTTCTGTTAGTACTGCACTGTTTTACGCTTATCTTAGATTTGGTCATATCTGATGGAAAAATGTGTGAATCACTGTCTAAATATGAATATTTATTTTATTTTTGGCCATCTTAGAATGTCCATCTAGTTGCGAGCTGGCTTCCCTCACTGGAGGCTCTTCTGGAGACCACTGGCAAAAATAGTCACCCAAACTTCAGAGTGTTTATGATGGGTGAACCAGCCCAGAGCCCTGAGTATCATGTCATCCCCAGAGGAATATTAGAAAACTCAATTAAAATCACCAATGAGCCACCCACTGGTATGAATGCAAGTCTCCACGCTGCACTCAACAACTTCAGTCAAGTAAGTTTAATTTCATCAACATCTGAAAAATGTTTTGTCCTGGTTTGATCCCAGTTTAGTTCTGATGTAAGCTTAGTTTGGTGTTGTCCAGGTTTTGTGCCAGAGCCCAATTTCTTTCCATTTTTGATGTGGTGTGTATAGGCGCGTATTTATCACATTATGACAATTAAAAAGTTGTATGTACACACATCACGGGAGCCTGCCTCTCTTACGGGCACAAAAATCAGATCATCATGACATAAATTCTTCGTTATTTGAGAAACGATATGGGTTAAATAGGTTAAGGTTAGGATTCAGGTTAAAGCAAGTTGTAACTATGGTTAACATCAGGATCTGTCTCCAGGAAATTCTTGTAAGTCAGTGCAATGTCCCCAAGAAGCATGGCAAATGCAAGTGTGAATGCAGACTAAATATTGTGCCTATGTTTTGTTTTTTTAGGATACGCTGGACATGTGCTCCCGGGAACAGGAGTTCAACCTGATGCTCTTCTCCCTTTGTTTCTTTCACGCCAGTTTAATCGAACGCTGCAAATTTGGTGCACAAGGTTGGAATCACAAGTATCCCTTCAGCACCGGAGACCTCACCATCTCAAGCAGTGTTTTATACAACTACCTAGAAGCCAATACAAAAGTACTCTTTTCTATTTCTGTTTTTTTTTTTTTTTTACTTATTTAAAGGTGTAACTTTTCTGGTGGAGGGTCTTAAACTCATCTCTTTTTCATGTTATTTTGTAATTCAAAAACACCTTGCAAAACATAAATTCTTACAGTGAGCAGGGTGGCCCGTCCACATATTTGACCTTAACGTGACCTTGTCATATCACCTGCTTTTCTACATGGAGATAGATAATCTAATGCCATACTGTGGAATATTCCAGGCAAACAATAATTTCTTCATACAGACAAGCATTTGACGTACTTTCCTCCAGAAAAAGTTACATAGTCCACCTTTAAATATATCTATTGTATTTGTTATTTTAAAAGCATGATATTAATCTAATTACATAGCCTACATGCTATTGTTATACACTCATTTGTTACTCCCTATTTTAACACATGAGCTTCATATTTTCCTCCTGGCATGGAAATGAAACCTATAATTTAGCTTTATTTCAGCAAGACAAAAAAATCTATTTTTGGTTGATGCAGCTCTCAGAACTTGTAATGATTTCTCTTAGAACTCATATTACTCCGGTCACAACCAATTATGTCTCCTAGGTGTTCTGCCCTCCAAAAAACGAATGTCCTTCATTATGTTAACCAAACAGTAACCTGTATGTGCGTATACAGAGGATTCATTAGGAGGGCAATGAAGCGTTCTCCTAAATGTAATTACATGCAGCCAATGTGACAGTTCACAACGCTACATAAGTGATCACTGCAATTAGAGCTGATGAACGAAGCAATTTGCAAAACAATACAGGTACAAATGATTGTGAACCTCCAGCTTTTGTCATTTGTTATGAATCACAGGTTCCTTTCATCCTCCTTCACCCTCACGGATCATAGTCTCCGAGTGAGGAAGAGACGCTCCATCAGGAATTACTCCAATGTGTGGTTTTCATGTGGTAGAGATTATTGTTACGGCAGAAAATAATAAAGAATTGTGTAGATGGATTTTAAAATGACAAAGCCTTATTATAGACTAAAGGTTGTTGATGCCACCATGCCAAAGTAATAATGTAGATTCATATGCATACTTTCTATTTATTTTATTCCATTGATTTTATCTTTAAATTTAATTGTAGTCCATGCAGGTGCCATGGGAGGACCTGTGCTACCTTTTTGGAGAAATCATGTATGGAGGTCACATCACTGACGACTGGGACAGAAGAGTTTGCCGTACCTATCTACAAGAACTGATGAATCCAAAAATGGTCAGCCAATGTTCACTACTAAATATTAACTTAAAAATTGTAAAAAAAAAAAAAAATAATAATTAAAAATTAAAATAAAAAAAAAATCCATAAATATGCTATAAAAGTTAGCATAAAGAATCGTATACATTACTTAGAGTAATCAACTGCAGTTCTATTGCATATGGCTTGAAGTCCTCAAGGTAAAGACTGCCCTCTGGAGATGTAAATATACATTGCATTGTACATAGGTAAGTTAAGTGGCGGATCGGCATCAAATTAACTAACAATGAACTTATATTAGTGACACAGAAACTAAAATAATGTTATCTGCAACAAAGGCATCATACAGTTGCATGTAATAAAGACAATGGAACTGTAATTAAATATTTTCATTATTATAAACATTTATATTTCTAGTTTGAAGGTGAGCTGCTTCTCTGCCCTGGTTTCCCGTCCCCACCGATTATGGACTATAGCGGTTACCATAGTTACATTGATGAACATCTTCCTTGTGAAAACCCCACTCTATACGGACTCCATCCCAACGCAGAGCTGGAGTGTCTCACCGTCACCTCGGACCACCTGCTCAGGACCCTGTTTGAGCTCCAACCCCACAACTCCACTAGAGGGGAGGGGGCGGCCCAGAGCTCAGAGGACAAGGTGGAGATGCAGGGATTACCGCTGTCACATGAAATAGCTCTGAATTCAAGCGACTATATTACTAACCTAACATTGTTGACAGGTGAAGTCAGTTATTGAAGATATTATTGACAGACTGCCTGACGAGTATAACATGGCCGAGATCATGTCCAAGACAGCTGAGAGGACACCATATGTGTTAGTCTGTCTTCAAGAATGTGAGCGCATGAACCATCTGATAGCAGAAATGCATAGGTCACTGAATGAGCTGGAGCTTGGGTTGAAGGTACTGATCATTACAAAATATTTATTTTTTGTATCACATATCCTTCATATGAATTATGTTTGTTCAAAGGGAGAGTTGACCATCTCATCCAGTATGGAAACTCTGCAGTCAGCTTTGTTCAGTGATGTGGTTCCTGACTCATGGGCCAGACTGTCTTACCCGTCCACCAAAACTCTGGCACATTGGTAACTGCTAATTTTTCTCAGTGAAATACACTTTTATTACACATGTCACGCTAAACTCTTCTATATGAGCTTTACTCCAGAAAATATATATGTGGGGTAATATAATTTATAATGAAATAAATATTTTATTATATTGTGTTATATTACATTTTATTATATAATTATTTCCTTGGGTAAATGTTCAGGGACTGAATACATGAAACTTTGACTATGATCATAGATGTAAAAGATTTGGCTGAGTCATTCTAAAATATTGATTCCCATTTTACAGGTTTAATGATGTGTTGTTGAGTTGTCAAGAGCTCGACAGCTGGACTCAGGACTTTGTTCTTCCTGCAGTTGTTTGGCTGTCAGGGCTCTTCAACCCTCAGTCCTTCCTCACAGGTGAACTCTTACATTAAATTAATGCCAAACGTTACTGGAGTTCTATCTATATTAACCATCAGTATCTGCTGTAGCTGTGCTCCAGAGCATTGCTCGCAAGAACGAGTGGCCTCTGGACCGGATGTGTCTGACTGTAGATGTGACAAAGAAGACAAAAGATGACTTTGGACATCCTCCTCGAGAGGGAGCTTACATCCACGGGTTCTTCATGGAAGGTCAGACAGGTCTATATAATATAGTTTGTATAATATGTTAGTGTTTACAGTTGTTTAAGGTGTTGCAAACATACACATGTACTCTATGTAATTGTGTGTGTTTGCTTCTTGAAATCCTCTCACAGTGTCAGATCCTTACAGCAGCATGTCCTGTCTTTCAGGTGCTCGCTGGGACTGTCAGTCCGGAGTCATTTCTGAGGCCATTCTGAGGGATCTGACCCCTGCCATGCCTGTGGTCTATGTGAGAGCAGTGCCGTCAGAGGAGCTGGAGCTCAAGAACACATATGAGTGTCCAGTGTATCGCACTAAACAGAGAGGTGGCACACATGTGTGGACTCTGCACCTTAAAACTAAACAGTCTCCTGCCAAGTGGATTATAGCTGGAGTGGCTCTGCTGCTGTCTGTCTGAGGGAGAGACAGTGAGTGTAAAGTATTACAAGTATTATAATTCAGTATTTTAGTGTCTCACCAAAATAACCAGATCATGTATTTTATATAATTATGCAGTTTTTATTTGTACAAAATTATGTAGTACTATAGTTCTACTATAGTACTACTATATTAGAACTATAGTACTTCTATAGTTCTGTACATTTGTTGAAGATTTAGAGATTAAGCAAATAAAGAAAGCCATGTTTAACCAGTGCCAAACCTGTTGGGTCTGCGTGTGACACTGCTCAAGTGCTCTCTGGAGAGGGCCGAGTCTGGCTGTGATTTGTCGAGAGCTTATGTCTCCATTTTAGGCCATGTAATTCTGGATAGGGAGCATATTTTATTGGAAGGTCAAGATTAAAAAAGCACTGTGGCTGCCCTCTACTAACTGAATGATACACAATGCTGTCTGGAGGGCTCCCGGACAGAATTCCCAGGAGATGATGTGCATGGTCGCTATTGACTTTTAAATGAGGTGCATTTGACATTGACCTTTTGTACGGCAGAGCCAGAATACTAACAGACTAGTGTAATTCATTCATCCAGGCCTGATGAAGAGACCTATTCAAAGGCACAGATAGCCTTCTATGAGAAACTCTTTAGATTACCCATCCTTTATCTCTGTGAACTATCAGTGCTGGATTTTTTTATATGGTCTAAATAATGCAGCTAACTTTAAAAGGAGCAGTACCATTAGTAGCTGTTGTCTTTTGAACAGATCATGAGAATCCTGGGTCAAAAGTTTACCTTATGCACCATGTATATTTATTAATTTTCTATTAAATCACCTACATGACAAAGGTGCCTGTGTATGTCACTGTAGCCTTAAAGTCAAGGCTGCCTTTATCATTCTGAGAGACCTATGATCAAAATGATAGCACACATTTGATAAGAGACATTATGCACTGTCCGGGAATATACACAACAATATTCTTTATCCAGACAATGTTGATAGAGAGATAAATTACACGCACATTATGTCTTTGGTGAAAATCAGCAGTGTTATCTTACCAAACAGGATTTTCTCTACTCTAATAACCGCTGTGCTGCTCTTAATTTTCCCCGACAGACGTGTGGAGGACAGAGGATTGATTGGGTGTATTGTATTGCATGAAGAAAATGAAGAAGCAGCCTTCCTGTACTCTGTTCGTGTGCCCTCTCTCTTCCTCTCATTAGCGCACCACAGCAGCTAGCCACTAATTTGGTGACAGGGAAATGATACAGTGCCGCTGGTGTTTGGGAGGAAATGGCAGGGTACAAGGCCCAGAGCAGCAGGGGTCGTGCCACAGATAGTCATGTTAAAGGCCAGGCAGGACACCTGGCTGTGAGCAGGAGAAGGCATCTGGGTCACACCAAGTTCAACATGGCAACTTGCACACAACTACATTTGAGTTTAAACTCTGAATTCTCTGGATTTTCAGTTTATTGATTTTAAAAGCTTAATCTTGGCATCAGCAAATATTGGTTATCAGCCACAATAGCTAGACAAATATCGGATTTTGTATCATCTAAAAAAAAGTATTGTGCTGCATTTATAAATTCGGGGAGTGTGTATTATGGTGGCATTGTATTCCAATGTGGTAAACAAAAGCAATATTTTATTGCATACACAGTTGACTAAATTAGAGAGGACAATCCATGGTTTGCTTCATCATGCAGATCAATCAAACACTGTGCACAGAACCATCACAGAGGATCAAATGTTTATGGATAAAATAAAGAATTCTGAAATAAATAATACAATCCAGAATTAATGGATATTTACAAAATAAAGTACACAGTACATACTTAAAATACTTAAAATACAAAACCTGAATAAACACATTCTGAAGCATGTACATTCTTAAGTAGTCTATTCGGAAAAGCAACAAAATAACAGTATATAAAAGTTCATCTACAATTTCACGACAGCTGGCCAAATACATAAAACTTTTCCATCTAATGTGTATCATCCATCAGCTATAATTGAGACTGCAGCTACAGTAGCCTATAAAATGTCAAATACCAATACACAGATGGTATGTTGCATCATTTCACTGATTGTCCACAGTAAAACAAATCAATCCTATCACAAGATATTCTCTGATATTTTTACCACATTTGGCACCAAAATACATGATTGTAAGTCACACACAGAGAGGTTCGTTACTACTTACAGCACTGTCCTAGAGTAAAACCATTGGACTTACTCATATATGTAAATTAAGGAGACAATAAAACAAGAAGATGATAAAGTCTAATTGATGGAAATTGTTTAAGGTTATGAGAAGGATTTGCCTTTAGCTCTTTGGCTAACTATAAAATTCTTTTGCCTGAAAATATTCCATATTTAAATAAATCCTTGTTTTTTCATATTTGTGTTGCAAAAAATAGATAATATCTAATATTATTAGAATCTGCACAGCTCAGGTTGGCTCCAGATCAACATCTGAATGCTCTTGACAGCAGTGTGGTCACCCAAGGCTCCTCAGTGAACTACTCTAGGTCAGAAGCAGCGACATGGGACATAATTCTCTAATGGGACATTGGGACAAAAGAGTTTGCCTTAAACCTCTTCCTACATGAAAGTTGCCGTCAGTGCTAGACACATCCCAGATCATTATTTTACATGAAGTAAAAACAAACTGAACTGATGTCTTACAGTGCAGCTCAGACTGACTGTTGTTGTTGTTGTTTACTGCTGGAGAGACTTATTTCTACTGATAGACCTTGATATTGAATCATATTTCTCCTTTCTCTGCAGAGGCAAGCCAGTTACTGCTGTAGTTGACCTCAGGTCTCTCTTGCTGACTTCAGTGTATTCATTATTCTGGTATGGTGGCTCCCTCTTGTGGCCAGAGAGGGACGTGCACTATCTGCATAGAGTCCTGAGTAACAGTAGTTTATTATTCATAGACGTGTAATCCTTGGACAGTAGAACAGTAGAAGATTCCTTTAAGCACGTGGCTCCAGCTTAACTGAGAGCTCAAAAAGAGTCTGTTGATTGTCGATGATGTGAAGAAAATCCACATACGCTCGTACTTCTGAACTGCTTTTCTGTGTAATGTCATTTCCTAAAATGGTACAATAATCACTCATGTATCCATCACATCACAAAGCTGTCTCATTAGAATACTTACCCATCATGTCGTTTTGACACTGCCGAATGATTCGAACAGCTTCTGCTATCATGTGCTGCAAGAGAGTCACACATTAGCTTCTATATTGCCAGATGTGTTCCTGGACTATGAACATAAGAGACTCACCAACTTTTCAAAATTGACCAAATTATCATGAAATGTCTTGTTGCCTTCGTGGATAAATGTGATATCTATAACAGACAACATTATTATGTATATGTTTTTATACGGTACATGTTAAGTGCCAATATTATGAGTACCTTTAAGTAGCAGAGGAAGGAAGGGGATCTTTGGTGCTTTCATCTTTTTAAAGGACTCTCTGTAGGCTTTGTGGTTCAGCGAGGGATCCTGTCAAGACATTTTTCAAATACATTAGTCTAATCCTCTGGGAATTGGTAACAAAGTGTGTGCATGCCTGATCTGTTAGAGGCAAATCCATCTGAATTATAATTATTATTTTTATAGTTTTCAAATCTTAACACAGCAAATTATTTTATTGGAGCACAACACTAGCCACCAGAGAATTATCTTATCTACTGTGCAGTATTGTATTGTGTAGTATTGTGCATAAGGTTTTTCCACTTACTGTTGTAGTCTCGAGCTCTGAAAACAGCTTTTTAAATTTCCCTGGTATTTTCTAAAATGAGAATGTAACAAAACAAATCAAATACAGCACTGAAAAGTTGTGGCCAAAATATTAAAACAGATTAACAAATGAAAATAAGTACCTCCCATGTCTGAGTGAGGCGGCTCACAGCTGCAGAATTCAGACCCATGATAATGGCAAAGAAACAGTTGAAATTTTTCAGAGCTTTACAGCTGGAAAAAAAAAAAAAAAAAAAAAAGAGTTTTCTAAGATACCACAAGAGGGCGCCATGCTATTATTTAAGTTTTAAGCATCTGGTTTTCATGGTCAATGATTGAATTAAAAATATAATAATAATTACTGAGCAGCTATCTTGATGAACTTCTTGATGAGCTGCACTCGTTTACAGAGTGTTGGACACAGAAGCACCTCGGTCATCACCCAGAGCTGCACTTCATTACAGCGTTTTAGTAGAAGCTCCAGTGCCACAGTGTGGCCACTGCTGGCCGTGCGGCTGAAAGTGAAGTAGATCAACTGTTGCTGTAAAAGTAAAAGACAAATCAGCAAAGAGACTCCTATGTCATAAACAGTTTACTCTGCACACAAACCTCATGGATGGAGTCAAAAAGGACCCAGTCTAAATTTGTGAGAGCCACAGCCACGTCCCATGTGTTCAGACTGAGCATGTGAGTGGTCCTTTGCTGTAGCTCAGAGTTATCTGTAAATGGGTTCTGATACAAAAAAAAAAAAAAAAAAAAGATTCATGGTATGTACACATAAAAAAAGTAAAGGTACTATATCTGCAGAGTCCATACCAGCACATCACCGAGGTCCTTCCTGCACACATGCAGCCGCCCGATTGGTCGTAACAACTCAGAGTAGACTTTATCCTGAGGCTGCAGGAGCAGTCGACCTGCAGATACAAATATGACAGCTCCTATTAAACCTGTCAGGAAAAAGACTGCAGCATTCAGCTGTTAGACCAAACTACACTCAGGGAGGTCACACCTCAGCCACTGGACTCATACAGAATAAGACAAAAAGCATACTTTATTTGAAAGACAGATGGCAAAATGCTTATTGTATTTACTTTATATTACACTATTAATGAAAAGCAAGCAATAAAAGCCAGTGAAAAATGACCTTGAGATGCAATATCCCCCTGTAGTACATTGCTAATGAATGTGCATAATAATGAGACACTGCATGAGTATATGAGGTAAACAAGGAGCACGGCACAGCCACAAACTTTAATTAAACTAAGTTTGTCCTGGTGCAATGTATTGTATTTACCTCCAGGGTAAGTGATGGCCACCAGTACCAGATCCCCCAGAGGGACATCCATCCTCTCTGCCACTGCCTGCAGCAGCTCCTGGGCTACGATGCCTCCACTGGCCCTGATACTCAGGTAGGAATCCATGGAGATGTACACATGGCACAAAACTACAACATACACATACACATACAGTCAATACAGTTTAACAATCTACAGTATAACATATTATTGCGTCTCATACTATCATGCACACACTAATGTGTTTGTAGGTCTGTTATCAAAACATGTAACATGAAGCAAATGACAGCAAACAACCCAAAACAATGTACTGTATCCAAACGAAAAAACAAAAATAATAATAATAATATGTAGATGTTCAAGCTCACATATTCTGTCAAATTAAATTGTAAAATAAATCATAATTATGTGCTATATAATAATCCAGGTGCTTCATGTTTGGTTGCTGAACACAGACAATTTAATTTTGTTGCAAATGCTATTAATCATTTGTCAATTTCTATCATTCCATTTGGTTGCTTTTATTACAGAAGTATGTCTCCACAGCACATGGCTCTAGTCTGCACTGTTGACTTATCATAGTGAACAGCAAGTTGGCTTAAATTACAAAACAGCTTGAACAAAGACATGAACAATCTCATATCCATAGGCTGAGGTGGCCATAAGAAAGACAAATGAACAAGTACTTTGGTGCAGCTGCTCTGCTCCTCACTAATGAGGTCAGGTGGTTACACTGAGTGACTCATGTTAAACTGCTTCAAATCAGCACTGTCTTATCTGAAGGACGCCTCTGGTTTTGTAAACTCCTCAGGCGGCTAGGTCTGTATAACAATATATCACCGTCGCAATTTAAGGAACAATCCAATCATAAAGGCGACACTTGAACTAGAGCTAGAAAATTAACAAAATTATCACCCAGGCCCCAAAATCAAGCAGTCTTTCTAGCAGCAACAAAACATCAAAATTCATCCTAAAAAAGGCAAAGCATCTGAGTCACGACTGAGGAATTTGTTCTTCCCCAGGCTGCTCTATTCCCCGAAAGTCCTCTCCATTGTCCAGACTGCCCGTCGTAACTTTAGTAACAGCGTATGGTGTGAAGAATGTGTGGCTTGTGTCTTAGATCACAACTCACCCTCCTTGGTCTCCCTGTGTGAGACTCTGGGCTGCACTCCATTGTCTTTGAAACTCAACTGGTGGAACAATGCTTTGCTCTGGGAGGAAAAAATGTCAATATTTCAAAACATGGTTGAAACAGTAATATTTTAGCAGGGTTGGTAGAGCAGCAATCCATGGCAATTCAAACCAACCTTTCTGTGTGGAGAATAATCATCGCTTGTACTGAAAAAAAGAAAAGAAACAGCATATATTATTAGTCTATTATCAAAGTAAATGAAATGCATGCAGTTCTTTACGCCAATCAACCCATTATTCAACAGCATCTCAATAGGATTAGAGTGCTTTGTAGATTTCTAACTGTCCAGCCTGGTCCTTAGTTTAATCAAGCAATTCTCATCACTTAGACCTGTAAAGCATGATGGATGGTCCCAGTGGTTTTCTGGGCTCTGGATCACAATAGACGTGTTGGCACAAAGCCTGCCCTGGGGGACCGCTCCTCACTGTCCGACAGCAGCAGCAGCTAGCATAGACTAATGAAAAACTGGAATCTCTCTGTCATCTCAAACCTTGTAATCTTTTGTAATCTATTCCTGCTGCTACCAGGCAAAGTGAGGACAGGAGCTTGCCTTTTCAAAAAAAACAAACAAAAAAAAAAAACAACCATATGACCCAAGATTACCTCATAAGCTTTAAAAGGGAAGGCATTGATGAGAGAGGTCTGCTTCCTGTTTGTGGTGGTTTATTTAAAAAAATGCTTTTCATGGGCAGATTGTCAAAAAGCAGCCTGTGCAGTCCTCTCCCAAGATAATGGTGATGTCTCATAAATATTAGAGCATGTCAGGTAGTAACACCCACACAACATGCTCTTGTTTAAGGAAGAGAGGGCGAGCTGGGTCCTCCCTGGATATAAACATGAATAAGGGATTGTTGTCTGCAAATGTTGGTGATGGGCGGCAGGTTGTGGCCTCCCCGGGGACGGAGGAGCGGTTGGGGGCTGTGGCGGAGGCAGGAGAAGGAGGGGTGGAGTGGGGGTACTCGGGTGTGGCAATTTGTCTGCTGACTGTGAGGTACGGAGGCCAATGTAGTGTCTGGTTTTATCAAGATCAAGAAAATGAAGCTGAGTGGCACATCATCTGTCACAACAGTAACACCCACAGTACAATGAAATTACAAGTGTAGACACAGAAAAAAGTGATGTATTTTGCTGTTTGACATACTCTTGAGACATAATAAATATTTAAACAGCTATTGACCAGTGTAATGCAGACTGGTGGTGAAGAAGTAATCTTGAGAAAACACTTTACTGCAAATATGTAGCACACAAATAATGCATGAAAATACAGCTGTACAAATAATTCAAATAATTTAATTTTCATGGGTTTGTGGTTGAAGTTATTGCAGATCAGTTACTGCTGCTGGGGTTTTTAATCACAAGGTCTACCAGCCAATTTCGAGTTGATTGGAGCAGAGTTTGGTCTTTAGATAAACAAATAGAACTTGGTTTGTGTTAAATTGCACTGCAGTGGAAAAGTTATTTGTTTTTAAGCAAAAGTTTAACCAAAGCCCGTAAAGGGATTGCATAATTATTTGAGTGTAATGCTGATATGAATATGTTTAATGGTCTTTTTTTTCTGTGGATTGTGTAGTTCTTGACCAGTGAAGTATGTTCAGTACTGTACATTGTACGAAATTGTGTTTGGACATTATCTATTTTCATTGTGCCCCTGACGTCCAAGACAAATTTCAAATCAACAGCCTGTCATGTATAATATATTTGCTTGAAAACAGTCAAATAGAAACAATTGAATTCTAGCAATATACAATAAAAAGAAAATTAAGAAGATCAATTGAAAGGAAATAACTCATCATTTTTTGCCATATTGCCCAGTCCTGAATAAAAAATATAAAATTCATGATGTGGGGAGCTTTAACTTCAAAAACAGCCCAGGGCAGTCCCAGTTGAATCTCTAGCTATCTCAAGATTCTGCTCTACTTAATTACGATCTATCTTAAAGATGTTTTTCATTCATTTCTTAACATTTCAGACTTGTCTTGGTGTGTTGGTGGCTTCCTTTCAGCCATGCTCAGAACAGTGGAATCTTGTTGAATAGGATCATTGACAGAGGGGCTAAATAAAGCCTACAGAATAAGGGGAGTTCTGTCTTTGTGCACTGCCACCAGCCCCTCTCTGTGATGCTGATACACAGACTTAAGCTGCTTATACTGTACATGGTGTAGTCTCACTCACTTTCGACGATGCAGTTGATAGATTTCCTGCAGGTCCCTCAAATCCTTCTCCAGAGCTGGATGTTCGTACAAATCTTCTAATGCATAACGGTACAAAGTCTGCAAAGGAAGTACCAAGAGGTTAATATCTTTAACAGAGCTTCCATTTCTTTGTATGCAGTGTAGAAGTGATAGAGCAAAAAAAAAAAAAAAATACAAAATCACATTGGAATTGTTGTTTCATGGGATCCAAAATTAGAATAGCAAGCATATTGCCTATGACTAACTAAACTAACTTGATAGAAAGAACAGGATTTTCCAAACAGTGATATTTATGTACTTTTTTTGTGATATTTGAACCTTAACCAAGACAAGTTCTGGCACATTTTTAATATGTATTTATATGGAGCTCAACATTCTTTGAAGCTTGCTGAGATTCTGAAAGACAATTTCCCATAAATTTTTCCCATGAACATTTAGAAAATTTGAAATATATCTGTACATCTCAGTCATCCAGGTCTAATCCATATTAAAAGCCAAAGTTAAATGTGTCAATTGAACACAAAGTTGTAGGAGTGAAGATGTTTTGTTGCTCATCCAAGCAGCTTCTTCAGTTCTGGTCAGATTGCTGGTGGACACTGCCTTATATCTATCTGAAGGGAGGAGATAACTACACTGAAACTGTAAACAGGTATTGTCTTAATGGGCCTACTGGCTAGCTCTATTGTTCTCTTTGTTTCATTTGTTTGCTTTGGGTCCCGGTATGGCATTATATATGGGGGACAGGTGATGTCTAAGGCCCCAATTCCTGTTCAAGGAAGGATTGTCTTTCCTAACAAAAATAGCTTCTTTAACTCCCCTCTCAAACCATTTCTTTTCTCTGGCTAAAATCTGAACCTCACTATCTTCAAAGGAGTGGTTAGTGGATTTGAGATGGAGATGTACGGCGGACCGGGGTTCAGAGGATCTCTTGTGATAGTGTTGGTACATTCTGTTATGGAGTGACTGCTTAGTTTCTCAATGCATTCTTCACTACACTCAGTGGAGTAGACCACAGGACTTTGTTTATGGCTCAGTGTTTTGTCCTCTGGGTGAACCAGTTTCTATCTTAAAGTGTTTGTAGTAGGTTTGAAAAAGACAGGAATCTCAAACCATTAAAACTGATTATAGGCCCATTAAGACTGAAACTGTAAACAATAGCTGTTTACAGTTTTAGTATTGTTAGCTCCTCCCCTCAGATAGATATAAGGCAGTGTCCACCAGCAATTTGACCAGAACTGAAGAAACGGCTTGGATGAGCAACAATACGTCTTCACTCCTACAACTTTGTGTTCAATTAACAGATTTAACTTTGGCTTTTACTAAAAATTCAAATAGTAAGAGTTTAATGGCACGATGGAAGTGAACCTAGTGTGGTAACTAATGTCTATAATGTGGTTGTTTTCAGACTGTTTTCAAATCTGTCATTGTTGAACTGTTTTGGCCACCCCTTGTTGTGCTTTGTACCTTCAGAAACACTTTGATATGCTGGTCGTCCCTCAGGAAGCTTTTGCACAGAGTCATCCACTGTAAAACCAAGTGGAGGACTTTCTGTTTCCTCTGCAGCACCTCTTTCCTGTCCTCTTTTCCTCGGTATCGCTTGGTGCAGAAGGTGAGTTTTGTTAAGGCTTTAGATGGATAGTTTGATATCATACGGACATCTGCAGGGGAGTGTAAATGTGCACCTGATAAGAAACTGTGGTGCTAATGTTGAGAGATGGTCCCTGCAACATTTATGAAGTCTACGTTAACTCAAGTGGCTGGATCCAAACATTCTGACCTATAGCAGCATTAGGCTATGTGGGCCACACTCATTAATTATAGTATAAACACACAAAGACATTTATCACCATACAATGTGATAATAATAACAATGTATTAGTCTTGCATAGTGCTTTTCCAGACACTCAAAGTCGCTTTTGTGGTGTGTTTTTAATTAACTCCATACTCATTGATAGTAAGTTAGTATTGTTGCCACATCTGCCCTGGCCTTTCCAACCACCATACATACAGGCCTGGGAGATAGTGAAATACCTAGGCAGTACATAGTAATATTGAAAGTGTGTGCAGACTTCACATATACAGACCATATAGTATTTGACCAGGGAATAAAATAACAACAATCGACAATCTGCTTGCAGCAGAATAGCAGAAGTGATAATAATGCTTTCTATATGTGCATGTGATTTTGAGTTCAAAGTAATACATAAAAAGGATATTGTCCGAGTAGAGCTTGGCAAAAATCACTGGTTGTCATGAAGACTGGGTAGGTGAGCAAGAAGTCATCCAGAAGAGTATCTAGAAAATAAAAATAAATACATGGTTTTATAATCACCGTAATCTTCTTATTTTGTACATATCTGCAGGCATGTGCTATAAACCCATTAGTTTCTAATTCCCCAAATGGGCAATAGGTTGTCTGTGTTCAGATGCAAGCACAAGTGCTATGTCAGTTTGTTTGATTAATGCTGCAACAGACAAAATGCTCTTTGTATAGTAAAAAAAAAAAAAATACAGTAATGGTTAAGTCAGGGGGAATATTGATTCCTATTTCTTATGCTTATTTTCTGATTCAAACAACAAAGATTACTTCCTTCAGTTTCTTGGACAAATGTAAATGGGCATAAGCACAGTCATTAGTGTAACCCTGAAACCTGAATCAGTGCAGATAAGCCAATAATGTAAATGCATCAGCTGATTGACGTGACCTCTGTTTACTCCAGGTTTCCATTCACATTAGCTGGCTCTTTCTAATCTCACCATCAGCCTAAAGTGTTTGAAGCTGCAAATTCACCACTCAATATTTTCAATAAAAGTATGCAATCAAGGCTACATACATGCACAAATGTTTGTGGAAAATAAAAAAGACAAGAGTGGTCCTCTAGGTCAACAGGCCTCAGATGATCACATTGTGTGGAGCTATGACTTGTATTTGGGAAAAACTGGGGCAAAAACATTGGTGTGGTATAGTAAGAGATCTGGGTCTGGGTGATGGGTCTAAAAATCAAGGAAATCCATTTCATAAATTACGAATTTTCCTTCTGGATACTTCTGGATTACTGATGTAATCAGTGAGCAAACTTGGCACCATCTGACAATGTGACATCACCACCTGCTAGAATCTGAAACTATAACATTTCAGAAGAAAATTCTACAAATGTTAAATCTTATCATATCATAGCAGCCATTCAATTTACTCTATGCAAATGTGCAATAGAAAAACATTGGATGAGCTCCTTACTACAACAACGTAATCTACATCTCAAGAAGAGTTACTTTGCCTATCACATCTCCATTCAATAATATAGGCCTATAAATTGTTGTAGTTTGAAATGCAGCAAAGCACGCCCCCTGGTACTATACGTATGTAGACCAGATGATTTAATGAACAGTTTATAGTATATTTTATAATCTGGCATACAAACTGTTTTTCATGCAGTGACTTCCAGACAAGATGTAACACTGAAAGCAAGTGCTGTACAAATCCTATTAAGGAAAACCTCTTCTGAAAGTGTCAGAGTGAGGCTCCAGAGTCTTTTGTGGTCCACAAAAATCCCTGTTACAATTATGCTAATCCATAAACAGCAGCTGTGAACTCATCACTTACTGCTTATGCCAATTAGCACATGGCTAACATAAAGAATACAGCCACATACATTTAGACCAAGCTTATAAATAACAAATTTGAGCTCTCTTCCACTACTGGTATCACATAAGATGCAGTACATGTACACCTCCCAGGCAGTGGTCTCTGTATGTTTTATAAGGCAGAAAATATTATAAATATTTAATCTGCAAGTCCTGCAAATTAATCAGAGTTTATGCAGAAACAACAACAGAAACTCTAAATTAATAATGAAGATTTGTTTATTAAGAATGAATAAATAATACCTAAAGCTCCTAAACACTTAATTAAGTAGTTACTAAGCCTAAACTCCTAAGAATTAAGTCTGTGTTCATTTTTTAAGTATATAATAATCAATATATTAAAATAACCTAAAAATTTAAAACCAACATGAGAATTACAAGTAAAATTGCATTACTATAAAAGCTAGTGTTGATGTAATCCACCTGGCTGCATTCTTTCACTAGCTCAGATCAAATCAAAAGGTGCTTTCTCAGTCAGAGGAAGTGTATAATGGATTCATTGATTCTGCATCCATTGGCTGTGAAATCCATCAACCTGCCAATTCTTTTTGCATTTCAATAAGTGTTTGTAAAATTGATCCAAGCTTGTCGTTGAAATGCACATGGTCATTTGTCATAATAAAAGACAATCCTATTCATTGCATGGTAAAATGCTTGAAATTAAGTAAAATTCTGTCAAACTCATTTTAATGCAGCCAGTTGATTATGGACCACTGCTCTTGTAAACAAATACACTACAACTTGGGCACAAACCAACAATAAAGGAAGCTCAGCTACATTTACTATTAAGCAGTTTTTCTCCAGCATGCCTTTGGTATTCTTCCAAAATGTGAAATATCTAGCAGAAAATACTGGTAGCTCCTCTGCATTCCTTATGTTGCCTGCGCAAATGGATGTCCAATAATGATCTATGAATTTATTTTGTGGATGAGCACTGCATAAAGACTTGCCAGTCACGCAGCACTGACCTCACCTACAACTACTTCTGGTGAATTTAACAATCTGTCATGGTTATCCCATTGTTCAGCCTCCAAGGGCATCCTGGACCGGTGTTCCAGAGTGTCAGTATTCAGGCTGCACTCCAAGGCCAGAGGGAGACCAACAATTAAACAGAGCTGAGTTTAGATCAATGGGTGTCGGGGCTTTGCCCCAGTCTGGTCTCTGCTCTTTGACCTGGGACATCACTCAGCCTCATGCTCCTCTATGCTCCCTATGGAGACTCACTGTTAATGGAGTCAGACCAAGGTGATCTAAGGGGAATGATCCATCAACCAACCATACCACCAAACTTCACAGGCAATTAGCTGAGTAGTGAATACAAAGATGAACTCTTTTTACTTTATTAAGTTGAAGTGACTGCTTATTTGCCACTGGTATAGCTTCATTGAACATCTTTGCTTTTAGCTTTTCTGTTTCAAACTCACAATTAATCAGCAACCAACCCAGCAGTGATTTGCATTTTTACATATCTTTTATGTTTCCCTTCTTAAAGTTGCCAACTTGCAATAAAAAGGGGTTTTCCTTGAGGATAGATGTTTACATAAATTTTGAATATTTAATTTAAATTCAGAACATTTAATAAAAATAAAAAAAATGCATAGCACACTCAGTTGGGCGATGTCCAAAACATGTATATATATATATATATATATATATATATATATATATATATATATATATATATATATATATATATATATATATATATATATATATATATATATATATATATATATATATATATATATATATATATATATATATATATATATATATATATATATTTTTTTTTTTAAATTTATTTATTTATTTTTTTGACATTACTTTTCGGCAAAAAGCCATCATCAGATCATTTTTTTTCTTGCTTTCAACCACAGTATACCAAATAGTTGCAAGCCCAGGTGCTCATATCCCCCTCCAACAAATGGCAGGTGACCTCCCATGTGAGTTACATTTCTGAATTTGCTGCTCCTTGTATTTGCATCTCTATAACAACATTAATGCGTGTTTTCTGTTTGATTTGTTAATTAGATTAAAACATCTTCCTAGTGTAATGTATTGGAAATTTTGTTCATTTTACATTTTGGAATACATGAATTAAATCGGTTAGAAAACAATGATCACTACACATTACACTATATAATAAATGAGTCATATTACAACAACCTAGTAGGAGTACAAATAATGTACAATCCCTGCTACATCTCCTGAGAGCCCATTCAGATCAATTTAGTGCTGTCGCTCATCAGCATGAGTAATCATCTGTAGAGGGCTTAGCGTGGCTCCATCCTGATGAACGATCAGCTGTCACCAGCTCTATTTTCTTGACAAACCTCAGGTCTCACCTTGTCTGTCTCACTGCTTTCTTTTCATTTCAGTTTTTCATTTCTCTTTGTCTTTTGCCTTACTGTGCCTCACACTCAATCATCATTTCCCATAAAGACAGCTCCAGCATGAGCCACAAACAGGCTTCCTTTGCCTTGGCAACAGTGTCACATTTCCATGAACCTGCTGGGAAGGAGGGATGCGTTGATTTGTTTTTGCTGTGATACTGGACTTGTTTCAAAGCTATTTGCACCAATACCCATAAAACGAATTCTTGTAAAAGAGCATAGCTCAAATCATTTGGGAATTGACTGTAGATGATTAACCCAGTGAGAAGGGGAGGGGTGTCTGCTGTCCCAGCCATCCCAGCATGCAGAGGGGGAAGTGAAAGCTCCATAGAAAGTCAAGCAACGTACTTTTATTAACCATGAGTCCAGTGTTCATTGCTTCTTAAGTTGAACATAAAAGTAGTGTTACTTCTGTTGTGAGCTCAAGCATCAAACCTGAAGAGGAAGTTTAGTTTGCACTGACCTTCTCCCTGCGTGTTCCCCTGTTCGTCCTCCACTCTCTGCTCGTTTAACAGATGCTCCAGGATCTTCTCGGGGGTTCCTGACACCACCACGTACCTGTCGGACAGAGCAGAGTCAGTGGACGAGTCTTCTTCGATAGAGGACAGAGAGCGGCTGCTCCAGTCCTCTTCTCCCTCTGTCCCTTCATCATCTATGTAACGAAAGTACGGGACATCAAAGGTGGGCATGGTGAGGGGCTCCACACGACTTATACTGTCACTAGTGCAGCTCAGCTCTGAGCCCTCGTCTTCGTCCTCATCTTCCTCCTGCTCCACCAGCGCGGCATGCAGAAGCCTGCCCTCCTCCTGCAGCAGACTGTGGGGCTGAGCTTGAGAGCCCATCCTCGCAGAGTCCTGCTGCCCTCACACCGCCTCTGTCCCCGGAGTTACTAATGCATTCCCCTTTTATCTGTCTGTCCATCCATCGGCTGCTCCTAACAGTGTCCAGCGCTGCCTCAGACAGCGGGGGATTGGCTGACTTCACGGTTCAGAGCTCCTGGATGTGCAGAAGGCAGCAGCAGTGCTCTGCTCACAGTCCCATGCTGCTCACTTCTATGTTTCCTATGCCAATTATGTGAAGAGTGTAGTGATGTAAGCATGCCAGAGACAGCGGCTGACAGTGGAAACAGGAGGGAGCGGGCTTACCTCTCCTCCTCTGTGGCCCCTCCCCTCACAGATCCTCTGAGAGCCTGGAGCACGAGCACATCGCGGCCGCGGTCGCTCACACTCACACGGACTGCCTCGTCACTGTGGGGCTGAAACACAGAGGAGGAGGGCTGTTATCACCGAGGAGATTCCCCTGTATTTCCTCCCACACAACCTCCACTCATTTCCATAATAATGCTCTGTTTAAGCCGCCACTGTTAATGAAAGCAAACTTCAATATGCCTTTATTCAGTGCTTATCGGTGGTCCCCATTCATAGATTAACATAGAGGACTCATGCATATTTTAATTACACTAATGTAGTGAGTAGGTTCACTGTGATTTGGGTTGTGAAATTACCACTCCAGTCAGAGCTATTATTTTAGAATGAAAACATTGCTGTGTTATAAATATGACATATTGACACATCTGTTTCTGTTTCTCTATTGTTTATGCTGTTCAACTCACCAGTAGGACAAAACCATTCAGCATTATTATGTAAGAGGTGACTAACAACTGTAATAGTATATTTTTTACAATCTCTTTTAAAGTTACAGTAGTATTTGGCTAGAAACAAAGATGCTGGTTGTTGCTTGACAGTGGAGGGTCTGGCAGGGATAATAGCCCTAATGAGGAGCTGACCATGTGGTGCACGCATCCTGCACCCCCCTCCTTTACCTCTCCTCCACAGACAAGACTCAAAGCAATGGCCGTCTTTGTGCAGGGTTTTTTTACATTGTTTTCCTTTGCCTAACAAACATCAAGACCCCTTCATTTTAGAATTCCAAGCACAGACTATTGTTTTTATGGTAACACTAACATAAATATGTTTATTGTCTGTATAACATGCTTCTGTTAAAGACAACAATATTGAACACATGTCAGAATATGAACATTGCACAGATGAGCAGTCGCATCTCCAAACAGCAGGGATCAGACCCAGACAGGACCATTAATGGAAATGTTTGCAGCAGGCCTCTTCCTTGATGTGGTTTATCAGCCTGTACAATGTAATGGGAAAATCAATGTTGGTTTATATCTTTAGCCGACTCTATACTGAAGGGAGGCAAAGACTTATATCAGAGCAAACTAGAAAAAACCCATATGGATTCTGACCATTTTTTTGTTCTCAGTAAATTTATAAACGTTCTAAATGTTTAAAATATAAAACAATAATCTCATACTAGTGAAATTATGTCTTTCTTTTCCTATGATAGTGTTGCATGTTCGTTCCGCTGGGGATCCTCCCACTTTCACTGAGGTACTCAGTGAGTGAGTTTCACCAGAAACATTTTTTTCTCAGTTCAAGGTGAGACACTGTTAATTTGAAACTTTTTATAGTTTTCATATATAAATAAGGCTGAAATCACACATATTTGGGACATATAAATCTGAAATACAGATAAAGTCAGTTTTAACTTCTTGTATATTTTACATAGTATTTGAATAAACTACATTTTACTGGAAAATTGTGCACACATTTTGCAATTTTGCCTAACCTTTTTATTAAAAACTTTAATAAATCAGGTTTAAGATTACATATATACAAATCTTGGAAATGATTGGAAGATGGGAAAGTTTGGTGCTCTTTATCTTTATGTCCCTGTGAGAAAGATGCATTTTGAAGTTGTAATGTCTCATATAAATCTATGGATGTTGATTACACAAAATAATTTAACACAGTGGACAATGATTGAAACCTTACAGTATGTGTTTACCAAAAAAAAAAAGAAAGAAAGAAACAAGAAGCACCATTCATATTCACTTTCGGTATTGCATAATTTCCATAACCTCAATATTTCACATGTTTATGTTCATTGTATATTAAACAACTCCACTTCCTACGGCTGGGATTTCGCAAATTCCTCAAAGCTCTTTTATGTATTTTATATTTATATACATCATGTGGCGTGTGCATTGTACTGCACCAATTCTGGATTATGTTGTAGATTAAAACATGCTATAAAATGAAAATGCTCTCAGATAATCTCAGATAAGCTTGATTTCTAGATACGCATTAAACTAAAGGTCATGATATCTACCCATTAGGATTACCCATGTTATACTACAGAATTTCAAATGTACTGTACATGCATCTACATAAAAAATGTACATTAATATAGTTTCACTTTCTGCTTCTTCTAACTTATCATCAGACAGGATGGAGTATAACACATATTTCAATGAGTAGCCAAAAGGTGTCTGCTGTTATGAGGAAAGGTCAAATTCCTACTGTACTGGAATCCACCCTCTGCTCTAACATACAATGGCATGAGGCTTGGCCCAGTTCTTCTACGTCAAGTCTTCCTGCCTTTGTCAACCGCTGCTGCTTATAAACGCAGCTGGCAGGAAGGGAAAAGCCCAGAAGGTCAGCCAATCAGATACTTAGTTTAGAGCACAATGACAGGTGTGATGTTTCAAAATGTAGGAAAGGCGCAATCAGGGAGGAACGAGCTCACAGTTTGTCCTGGCACTGTTCCTAAAATAAGTTTAACATTATTATTGACCTTCAGGGAATTTGTCTTACGCCTCTAGGACAGAAGGTTTGTCCAGAACCACAGGACACCTACCCCACACAGAGGACTAACATAACATGTATCCTGCCCGGAGGATTTACCAATTCAACCAGAACCAAGGAAATTATTTAAAGCACAAAGTAAAATTTGAATTATTTGTAGTTTTTTTTGCACCAATCTTAATATAACAAAGTAAACAGATGTATAAAACTTTAGCCCTAGACAATCATGTAGTGTCATGAAAAGTATCATTTTGTCTGCACTCATCACATCACATTACATTAAACGTAGATCTAAACCAGGATTAAAATGCAACCAATTCAAGTGTACACCAGGACTGTACCAGGAAGTGTAAACACATCTCATGCACTCCATTCTCATGAATTATTGGTGGTTTGGGTTTACACCATTATTTAATAATGCAGACTGCCAACTGTATTTTCAACAAATTTCATTTCTGTAATTGCCAGCCTCAACATTGTCAACATATTTTAGGTATAACATATCTGAATATCATAATAACTTAAAATGGTACAATTTCATTACATTTCAGTATTCTCTGAAGACCATATACATTAATTCTCTACTCCCTATGATGTTACTATACACTGACATGCAGCATCAAAAGTTTTTAAAGGTAACCTTAGCAACTTTTCTGGTGGAGTATCTGCCACCTGATTGTCTCCATGGATATGTTATTGTTATACCTGGAATGTTCCTCAGAGTATGGCCACCTGTGCTTGTATTTATCTCCATAGATACAAGCACAGGTGGCACCTCCAGGCCAAGTTACAGATCAGATCCATCAAGAGATGAAAAGGTGAAAAAAAAGCCCACCTCCCTGGAGACAAGCAGGGGGTGAAATGCCCTCCAGAAAAGTTACATAGTGCACGTTTAGTAATTAAGATATCTTACTCTTCTTATAGAGAATAAGTATTGTGACTAACCTCTTTTACTTTATCTGGTCCCTTTCCATGGATTTGAAAAAGACGGCATCCGTCTTTGGCCAGTCTGTGAACCATCTCCAGTCTGGACAGGTCCTCCTTACACTGCATGATGCACCTGCTGCCAGGGTGCAGGGCAGGAGTCGGACCAAACATGTACCTTAGCCCACAGTCCCACATCACTGTCTGTTTGGCTGGGTCCTGCTTTTCATCCTGTAAATCAGCATAAAACCGCACAGTGTTCATGCACCACAAATCAATAGTTGAAAAGTTAGTTATTGCAAACAAGGATCTCATAAAATAACATACTCACCATTTTTCTCCCTTTTATATTACAAACTTCAACGTCCCTATCCTGCCCTGTATCGGTAGAACAGTGTGCTGGTTTTCAGTGAGTGACTTGACTTGTTCCTTGCCTTTCTTAACCGCCAGGATGGGAGTGAGTTAGGTGGGTTCAGGAAACATCTGGAGTACAGGACAGTCCTAAAAAGGAAGTTTCAAAATCCTGTGCGGACAGGAGAAAGGGCACAGTACAATGGGTGGTCCTCCAATTTGGTAAAAGTGTTCAGCCTTAGAAATACTGACAACCATCACTGTTTAAGCAAGACCTAAGACCCGTCTGTGGCTGGGAGTTCACTCAAACCCTATAGTACCCTTATGTCATCTCTGTGGACCTGATTGAACTGTGTGTAGCTTGATTCTAGGGAGTAACAATGTCATGCTCCCAGATGAGGGGCAGGGGTCAGTTTTCCACATTGATTAAATTGTCTTTAAAGAGATATCTAAAAGGAAAATCAACAAATGTTACATCTAATAAAAGGGGATTTGCATATCATCAAAGCATTTTACATTCTTCACATGTCTTTTAAATTATGTTGAAAGTTGTAATGCCACATACCTATTCTCTGTGATCAGTGATACAACATGGTGTGTAAGGAGATCAGTTGTATTATGTTTTATTGTGACATCCTTTGCTCCATTGTCTGCATTGTGATGGTCCATTGAGTCATTGGAAAGCCATTCTATGACAGTGACTGTAAACTGCTGATGCAGCAGCAGTGTAGAAAGAGCAAAGATCTGTCTCCATGAGCAGCTTCTTTTGGCAAGAGTAAACCAGTACAATGCTCCTCAATTGTTTTACATCGTTTCACGAATTTTTATCTGTAAATGCAAGATTCATACAGCATATTTCTTCATATTGTCTCGCTTTTGGATCTTATGTAGGGAAAAGTATAAGGTTCTTAATAATGCAAAATAATTATAATAACCCTTTCTTCTAGCTCCGCAGAGCACCACTTTGTACAAAAAGCACAGGCTTTAACAGTGCTCCCACTGACCCACTTTTTAAATAAATGAATTGCAAAGTGAACATGCCTGAAGTCAGGTTTTCCGGTGCTGGTGTCTTTGAGGACTATGACAAGAGCCAAGGGAATTTACACAGTTACTGTAGGCCTACGGCACCAGTGATGAAACTTTACATAGTTTGTTACATTAACCTGAAACAACCCAGATATCATCTAATGCAATGTTTCTGTTTCTATAAAATGTGTCTTAGGATCAGTACTCTAAAGCATACTGTGGATATTGTTAATGTTACGATGCTGTTGCCAAAATCTTGTGGGCCTAATATTGGCTACTCTTCATAATGTATTAAAATAAAAACTGACTGGAGAAAATGTGATGGGCGTCCCCTGGACCCCAATAGAGACTATTTAGATAAACGCAGGCACTGACAGCCCATTATACTGTTATAATTGTAATTAGGTCAGCCCTGGTCTCCAGATGATTTAACAACCTGAAATATCCTCAAATCACTACATCAATAAAAAAAATCAACATTCTAACTACGTAAAGTAACTACGGCATCCGAAGAGCGACAGGACGCACCACGATGTTGTGCTGTTTTTTTGGGATTTTTTTGTTTTGTTTTGTTTTGTATGAAAGCACGACTACTCTTCAAGTTACTTTATCAACACGAAATGTATAAAAATATATATTTTTGAAGACTTACAGTGAACATGCCAATATGGTGAGTATGTTTTCCTCTTTATGTAACCTATTAGGCAATTTTCGTATAAAATTTAAACAAAGCCAGCAAACTTACAAACTATTGTAATATTTGTTTGTTTATTTATTTATTTATTTATTTATTTTTATTAGTAATAAAATCTAAACCCACTGCTGCCACAGGTTAAAAATACCATGTCCTAGTGCTGCTTTTATCGATCAATGTGTTTCGCGGTCGGGGCAATCTGGCACAATTAGGACCTCTACTGGACAATTTATGTATTACAGCTACTTGTTTTTTACACCCAGTCCATCGTTTCATGTTCAGTGAATCAAGTAACAGGACTTACTTCCATAAACAAATGGTTGGGTTGTATAGGTTTTATTTATTTATTTATTTATTTATTTTTTCACAGACAATCTAGTACAAAATGAACAAGATATTGGTTAAAATTGAAAAAGCCCTTGTTATTTTTATGAAGCTGTTCACTAGTTAAGGTGAACTGTTTAACCCAACAAAAGAACAGAAAAAGTGGGACTGCTGCTGTTAGAGGAATACAATACAATACATGTATCAACTCTGAAAATACAACCAGATAGAAAGTCATCAAAAACCACTACTAGCACTCTATAAGTGAATGAAAATAATGTACTCTGAATGTTTGATTCATCCACAGAGAAACAAACCAGGGGAACACTTTCACTCATGTTCATTAAAGAGAGCTGAAGAACGTAACAGTCTTTTGTCAAGTTCCCTTTATGTTCCTTTAGGACATCCTGGAATATTTCCAAGTGGACGGATCAGTAACATCTATGTTGTCTTCACAAAACAGTAGTTTGAACTGAAAGTTCTGTGTATCTTCTCCGCTTTAGACACCAACATGAACGTTTGTAGGTTTCTGTAGTTTGCCATATCTGCCCTGTTGTGCCTCTTATTAGCATGGCTTGCCCAGAGGGAGAGGCTATCCCGCTCTTCTTTACCTGAGTTATAAGCAGCTGAGTTGGGATACACGTTTGCTGAGATGTGCTTAAATGAATGACTATGTCACAAGTGGATGCTGAAAGACATGGAGAGAGACATTCATTTCACAGGCGTCAAGTTGAGTCAGTGCTGGTAGCCCTGTTTGTCTACATGTGTAACACATGTACACTGATTTTTATGTGTCTAATCGATGTTTTCTCTTGGTTTTGTGAGCGTACATGAAGTACATAGTATGTCCCGTGGCAATGAATAACACAGAAATGATGACTAGGTATCCAAAGTGCTGCGGCTGTGGAGCAGAGATGACCATGATGAAGTGAAGCAGATCCATCAGGTAGTTCATGGAGCTCTGGACCCCATTAACCACCCCACGCTCGGATTCCGAGATGTTCTCCTGCAGCAGCTGCGTCACTGTCAGGTCAAAGGACCACAGACCTGAAACATACATACAGCTATGGCTTACTAGTTTCTTATAATTTCATTCACAAATGCCTAACAACTCTCTCAGTTTGACTTACCTATACGTGCTGTAATGACACCTAGAAACAACAGAATAATAGAGATGTACGACTCAGGTTCAGTGCCAGTGGGCACATTGTCGAAGAGCACAGTGTTGTTGGTCCAGTGGATGGAGGAGCGGTCTGGTAACAGCGGCTGGTTAGCTCCGCCTCTCAGAGGGTATGTGTGTTTTTGACTCTGGCTTGGCATTCCTCCCAGCTCAGAGGAGTTGGAGTCAGTGAATGGCCTCAGAAGACTTGTGTCCATGGGACTGCCTGGAGCAAAGACGGAGCTGACGCAGAGCAACAAGCAGCCCAGGTGTAGACAGCTGGATATGATCCCGGTGTTGACCAGTCCAAAGGACTTCCTCAGTCTGGTGAACAGCACAGTCCCCATGAGACCGGTGATCGCCGACACGCCCATCAGAATACTGAGCAAGGAGCCACTTATGCCCTGAGTATAGGCGTAGCCTGTAGTGATGCAATCAAAGCCCAGTACTGTGGTGTAGAGAAAGGCTAGGCCCATACCAGCCAGGAACACAGGCTGGCGGTAGTAAGAGCTCCAGCCATCCTTACAGGTGCTCACAAGGCACTGCAGTCTGCGTAAACCCAAAGAAAACTCTCTGGGATGTTTCAGACCAGTGTTACTGGGCTCCTCTGTCGGAGGTGGAGATAGAGTCCCATTCTCTTGCGCTGATGAAAATAAACAAAAAACAAACAAAAAAAACTCTTATCCCATTACTACTACAACAGTGCTGTTCCCAAGAAATGAGTGACTGACATATTTGTAAAATGATTTGCTTTACTTGCCTTGTGACCTTCTTTCTCTGCTCTGCAGATAAGCCATATCTACCTCCTCAGTCGGTGGTTTGATTGAAAGTGCTGGCACAATTCGATACACTCTTGACAAGAAGAAAAATTCCACAATGAGAGACACCAAGTTCCAGCCCAGGATGAAGCCACAGCCCACCACATTAGAGGCCAGGGTCATGACCTGCCCCACTGCCAGGGGGGCCAGGATGTTGGTCACCTGATCAATCCTCCTCATGGTGGCATTCATCCCTGTTTCAAAATGATAGTATAAGTACTAGGAGGACAGGAGTAGGTTAGTATTTTTCATTCATACAGTATTTTAAGCACATTTTCATAACATGCACATTTACAAACAAAAACGCTGTTGTTTTATCTCACCAGCTAAGTGACCGCGGTTGTACCCTGTGATTACAACAATCCAGTCCCTCTGAATGGCAATGGTCAGAGCGGTACTTGCAAGATTTGCCACATCTGCCAGGACGATCACCACCGTGTAACAAACCACCTTGTGTAAGTTTTGTGATGCAACAGGTTACTATGACAGCACAGAGTAGCCACAAACTCAGAGGCATCAGGACCACACAACATATAGAACAGCAGAAATCCATCATAGAAGATAGAATATTCAAAAGGTTTTAAGTCAGTCATGACACATGTTAAGAGTCTACTCACAGTGAGCCATCCATCCCAGATCTGCTCAATCCAGTTCTTATAGGAGAACACCAACATGAGAACAATGCTACAGACAGTCACAGAGATGTTCTGGATAAAGAGTGATGCATGCGCAACTGGAAAGAATGGGAAGAAAGAAAAATTACCCTTAAAGATATACTTATAATAAAACAATAGTGAGAATTAAGTGCTTACCTTTATTCCTGGGATTGCGGTCGACCCAGTCACCAATCAGAGCACCAAGTAGAAGCACTGATCCAGCCAGCACCAGTCCAAACACTGCAGTCAGGAGCAGGTTTCGGCCGTACAGCTCAATCAGAAAGACTGAGATCGCAAAATGCCACATGCGATCGCCCTGTGTCACACATTGACTGTGTTTGAAATCTGAACACTGGTCATATTAGCTCATATTAGCCAAGAGTTTGCATATAAATGAGAAAAACCTTACCCACATAGATAGTGCTCCACTGACATAGATGAGAAATTTAGGACCTTTGAGGTAAATAAGAGCGGAACCTTCAAGAAAAATAAACTGTATTTAGACTATGTTGTAAACTACAAATATAGTTTTATTCATTGTTGCATCACCTGATATACTGCTGCCTTTTTTTTTCTCTTTTTGATTGATCATTTTCAAACTCCATCACACCCCGTCCACATGCAGATTCCTCTGCTCGGTGTGACATTGCTTTCTGTAGGATTACAAACACTATTCAACCTTATAACAGCATTATGTTGAACTAGCTGCAGTCATTGGATAGTTAAAGCTATAAGTAAGCACTTTCTGCCATTGACTGGGAATATGATGCAACATTAGTTGTATAGAGTAACAGCACTGTTCAGATTCAAAGTATAAAGGGCAGTCTTACCTTTGCGCTGATATTTAATCAATCCTTTTGGCTTTAGACACTGTATCCATGTATCCTAGTTTGGGATGTTGCTGTTTCCTAAAGGCTGGAATTCAGTGTTCAGTGTTGAGGTGCACCATTGTATGAAAACGCCAGAAAAGCAGAACATGCAGCGGGAAAACAAAGGCAGCCAGCATATTCCAAAGCACGTGATCCTGGACAGACAATATCCGCGTTCACTCATGCCACAAAAAGCAAAACTGTGTAACTGGTATGACTCAAAATATACACAACATAACACATGGACAGGGAGGCTGCGCTTGTACCCTCATCAAGGGGTCAAGTTACTGCTCTCTGCTGCTCATTAATCAGTGCACCTCCATATACAAACTTTGAATATTGAAAAACTCAGTAACAACTCAAATAAATTCACTGTCTTCTATATTTATTTTTCTGATACACTGGAGTAAAAATTACATACATTCAGTGCCGTTTGTCAGGTGGCATGTTACATGGCAGTGCATTAGATATGTCTATAAAATCCTCCCCAAAAATAATTCAGAACAGTTTTAATGTTGTCTGTTTTGAATGTACGTCTTCAGATAAATAATAAAGTTATACAGAGCCACAAGAGGAATCGACAAAACAGGGAACACAGAAAGGAGTATGCAAATAGCTGCAACCCATTCTGGATAGTGAAGAACATCAGCCATGGGGAAGTGAACCTGCAACCCAAGGTGAGAGTTAGTTGACCTGTTTAGCAATTGTACTGTTCTTGATTAAACTTACATAATCTGGATTCCAGACTTGATATGTGACTGTAGTTTCTGATTCCACAAAAACATATGCCAGAAAAACAATTAGAAGCATAAGGGGGCTAATGACGCACCAGTTGATCCGCCAAAAAAGGTTTGGTCTTTTGCCTGTCATCCACTCAATGTCTTCAATAAACCTGTGGACACATTGAGACATATAACACTGTCCATTTTAAATATGTCATTAATATTAAAGGTGCATTATGCAACTTTTTTCTGGTGGAGGGTCTACCACTTGCTTGTCTATATGGAGATGTCATAGCTTTGCCTGGAGAGACATTCAAATTCTCGCCAGGAATTGATTTCACAACACTTCCACCAACAAACCTCTTGACTATAGAGCAGTATATGTTTTTTCTATATTACTTCTACTATATTATTATCAGTTAAATGTTCACCTTTTTATGCCATAGATATAGACCACACTAATAATCTCAAAGAAGGCTATAATGAGCAGCGGCAGTGATCCCACGTAGCTGTTGAAAATCTCCAGCCAGTAATTTCCAGATCCTAAGGTGAATATTAGTCCCACACCAAACGAGGTGAGACAAATTAAGCCTGTAGACAAAAAATAAATGAATAAATAGACAATATATCTTTTTAATCCTCAGAATATTCTATCTAATAACTAAGCACACATAATTTCTTTGTCCTTATACCCGTTAAAAGCTCCTTTGGAATCCAAGATGGTATCACTTGAAGGTCCAGCAAAGGCGTGAGGACCCCCTCTAGATTCCCAAACATGGAAGAGAGGCCGAGCATAAACAGCATCACGAAGAACAGCACGGACCAGACCTGGGACCCTGGCATTTTGATCACCGCTTCAGTGAACACTATAAAGGCTAGTCCAGTCCCCGATGCACTCTGAAGGCAGTAATGTAATAATAATGTAATTTACCGGTAGTACAATATTATATTACCTCTCAGATGATTTACCTGATCAAGAAAAGTTTGTAAGTCGCAGGTTTTCAATTGGAGGCTTTCCACCTTAGAGGGATCACTGAAGTTTAAATGTTCAAACCATTCTTCATAGTTTTGTCGAGTTATGTTTTCATCCCCAATATTAAAGGCATTGGTCAGTGTGAGTATGTTACTAAATAAAAACAAATTAATCATAACTTTATTGGAGCCATATTGTTATAGTATATAGTATAATGGATTACTACAAAGGACTATTAAGATGTATGTTTGAATACCTGTTTTGACAGTCAATATAATTTTCATTTGCCAAAAATCCAAGAATTGCAAAAATTGGAATTGAGGCATATAAAGAAGTAAAGCTGTTGACGCATCCAACTATCAAGGCATCGCTTTCACAGTTGTTCCTGTAAAATATAACTTGAAATTATAACTTATAGTACCATTGTATACACTAATTGTTCCTTTTATATATGTTACTTTTGTGGATTATAGCTGGAAAAAGCAATAAGTCCTCCAAAAGCCAAAGAGAGTGAAAAAAATATTTGGGTAGCAGCATCCAGCCAGACTTGAGGATTTTTCAATGTTTCCCACTGTAATGATACATGCAAAATGTTATCTTTTATCAACCTTTACACGCCGCTGTTACTCGTGACTAAACAGTGAGCAAAAACAACTCACATTTGGAGTGAAGAGGTATACTAGGCCATCATCAGCCCCTGGTAGAGTTAAAGCTTCAATTAAGAAAATGGTTAACACGAGGTACGGGAATGTGACTGTGACATAAATGGCCTTTCCAATGGTTTCGATTCCTCTGATGAAGCAGATGTAGACCAGGCACCAAGCTGAGGCCAAACACAGCACTAACCACCACTGCAAACCGCCACTTGTCTCAATGTTAGCTGAGATGTTCAGTGTCTCCCGGTACCAGAAGTAGTTCACTGGAGTGCTGTCCTCACACGCTGGTATATAGCCTGCATTAGAGTTTCATAGTATATGGAGAGATAGATATGTGCGTTAGCAATAGAAGATTGTTTGGTGCCACTTTATAATAACTACACCTTAATTTGTTTGAATAAAGCAGTTTATAGCTTAGTAACTACTTCTTTAAGGGGGAGGAGTTAGGTTTTAATTAAGTGTTTTTTTGTTGTTGGTTTTTTTTGTTTTGTTTTATTAAAATATGTATTAATTATGAATTAAGTCTTTGTTCAGGCTTTATTAAGGCTATTAGTAGTGTAGTTATTATAAAGTGTTACGAAATGTTTTGTGTATAGAGTTAATCTGTAGCATACCTGTGTGGTTGCTGTTCAATGGGCAATCAGTCCAAGGAAGAGGACTTTGGAATGAATGGAAAAAGTACCAGAGGATCCAGGCAAGAATCATGTTGTAAAAAAGGCCCACCAGAAATGATACAAATAAGGAAGCCACACCTTTGGACATACATTAACACAAATATGTAAGACTTTAAATATCAATGTATACATTTGTTATATAGTGTTTTATTTACCTAAACCTCCCATATACGGTGAAATGGAGGTCCACACTCCAACACTTCCTGCTCGGAGCCGCTGGCCAATGGCCAGTTCTAAGTACAACAGAGGGAGCCCTTCAAACACCAGAGCAATGGCATAAGGGATGAGAAAGGCCCCTAGCAAAGAAATGAAAACAATACAATAAAACAATGTTTAAAAGTGATTCAGTATAACCAGTAGCACACTCACATATAATGCATATGTAACATCTGTGAAACGTTTGATCATATGCATGTATTTCTCTGATTCGTAGATTGGAAAAGTACTAAGTATTCAACCACAAATCATTATGTTACATTAACCCCAAGTTTTTTTTTATTATTTTACTTTAGTAGTGGTAGCATCGGTGGTTTTAAAGATATTTTTTTGTATTTGTTAAATAAACATGTATTTTGTTAATACTCATTTGAATTAGATCTTTTTTGTATAAATAAGTATGTTCCTACCTCCACCATACACTTGGCACAAATATGGGAATCTCCAGACGTTACCGAGACCCACAGCAAATCCGATACAAGTCAGCAAGTACTGAACCTTATTGTCCCATTTTGGCCTCTCCTCTGAGTCTTTCGCTTCTCCAGACATTGTGTGGTCAGCACATTCATCTTCACTAACCATTGTTTTTTAAATACCTGCACTTTTGACTATTCTTATACTTGACCTCCCTCCTCTGTGTGAAGCAAAATGAATTCTCACAGACCCATCTGTGGGAAAAGCTTTTGTGTGAGTTGCTGCTGTATGCTTTTGATAAGAAAGAGCAAACAAATATGAATAATGGCTTTTAAGACTGCATTAGTAACTAACTATGTGTAACATAGTCACACAAAAATCATTCCCTGTTGTATTTTGAAATAAAAAAATAAAATATATCATATAAACATGTCATATATTACAGTGTTTAATCAATTATGCAACAAATAAACTGTAAGATGGTTTTAACCAAAATTTCAATGAACCATTTCCACTTATTTTATATAAACAGATAATACACAGTGAAACAAGAACAATTATTTAGCAAATGATTATTATAAAATTATATGTAATTTGTGAAAGGACATAATGAGCTCATTTGCACAAACAAAACTGCTTATTTTTCACTCATGGTTGCTGTTGAGTTCAGAGAAACACTGCTGACATATAACTTCTCTTGTTTCCTTGTCTTACAGTATTTCACGACTGCAGCAAAAGGAATACCAAGGCACGGTATTCCTGCCAGTATAAAAATGATGGCGTAGATCCATGATGGGTAAGTCTTTTCCACCAGTGTTGGAAATTTGTCCTATGTGCAAAAATGAATCATACATATTATAAGCATGTACAATGTGATCATAGACTGTATATATAAATACCTACTAGCCACTGCATTCCATTGACTGGCTCCAGTTCACTTTCTGTTAAAAACGCATTGCCCTCTTTCTGTAACTGCTACTGTCAGGTTTGTCATTTTAGTCTTAAGATGTTTGTATTAGCCTGCTCTACATGATCCTGGTGTTTTATTTGGCTCTTTTGTCCATAAATCAATATATGAACATTATAACAAACCAATCAGCTGCCCTCTTTCACTGAGGTCCCTCCCGCTAGCATTAGCAACAAGTTTGACTGACAGTGTTGCTCAGCGCCCAGTCCCTGTGAGCAGAATTAGCTTCAGTAGCATCACTCTGGATTGGCGCTTTGGTTACAATGATATTTGTGGTTGGAATTCCAAATATGGAACTTGTCTCTAAATTTGTAGCTGAACACTATGAGTGACATCACACTCTTAGTCCACTTCTTTATACAGTCTATGAATGTGGTGCAATACAAAGAAATCAGAAAATATTTTACCGATTCAGGGTCCCATGTTTTGTAGAGAAGCTTTTCAGAAACTTTAGTGACAAAGTAAAACACCAGTATTAAGAACATAATCACTGGGCTGATAAATCTCCAAGATATTTGCCAGAAGAAGTTGGGTTTGTGCCCGATCATAAACTTTATATCATCATTGAACCTATAAAAGAACAATATAACGCATGTTAAATCATGTGATGGTAATAGTCATTGGTAGATGTGTTCTTATTGACCTGTCTATGCCATAAATGTACACAATGGAGAACATCTCACAGAATCCCACCACCAGCAGTGGGATGGATCCTCCATAAGTGTCAAACAGAGAAAGCCAGTAGTTTCCAGAGCCTTGGATAAAGATTAGACCCACCAAGCAGCAGAACAGGCATGTTACACCTGATGGCAAGATGTAAGGATAGATATTTAGTAGACAAATCAAGTTACATAAAAAAAAAACCCAGAATATTATTGTGTAGACAAAGCAGTATGGTAACTAAGAGAAAGGTTACACTATTTGATGCAAGTAATATTTTATCTATTTTTGAATTGCAAACAGTATAATTGGTTTGTTTGGTTTAGGTGATATGACACCATTTTTTTTTTTTTTTTTTTTTTGCATGTTTTGCCAGTGGAAATAGTTTTGGTGTTAATATAATTTGAAGTTGAGCTTTTAAGAGGTGAAGACCTTTTTTTTCATAGTACAGTAATATTCATTATTTTGGTTGCCATCAGAAAAAAGCAGTAGGACATTTATGAATGTATTTGTGAAGAACATCAAAGAGAAAGAGTAAAAAACATCAAGTCAGATGACTTGCGGGACAATAGAGAGAGAGAGAGGGAACGCAGACGTTGGTGATTTATTGTGAAAAAATAATTATCTTAACAAAATTGCATTGTTGTTACCAGTTACAGCCTCTTTGGGCCATGTTTTGGGAAAAATCTTTAGATCTTGGATTGGCACTAAAACTCCCTCAATGTTTCCAAACATGGAGGACAGTCCGAGGCAGAAGAGCATGATGAAGAAGAGTATAGACCACAGGGGAGATATTGGCATTTTCGTGATGGCTTCTGTAAACACAATAAAGGCAAGCCCTGTGCCTTCAACTCCCTGTAATATGGAGAACAAAATCATTCTGACAATATTTTAAAATAGTTTTACTTAAATGCAGAGAGAAAATTTACCTCACTCAGAAATGTGTTCAGATCACAAGTGTCGAGATGTAGTGCTTGAAAGGCATCAGGATTTGTTGTGTTGAGATGCTGAACAACCTCAGTGTAGTTACTGGTAGTGATTTCACCCTCGGCTAAATCAAATGCATTTAGTATTGCCAAGATATTTCTAAAACACATATGCAAATTTAAGTTTGAACACCATTCTCAAATTATACTATACCAAATTTGAATAAAAGCCACAAAAGACGGGAAGTACCCGCTTAAACAGTTGTCAAATCTGTCTGTGGCTCTGAAGCCTATGATGCTATAAATAACAGTTGCAGAATACACAGAGGTGAGGCCGTTGATGGTGGAGATGATCACTGCATCCTGTTCACAGTTGTTACTGACAAGAAAAAGTCAATATATGTTCAGATTTTTTAGATCACGTTGTAAATGACTGATATATTATAACTCACTGCACTGAGTTGTAGCTGGAGAAAGAAATGAGCCCACCGAACGCCAAAGAGAAAGAGTAAAAAACTTGTGCACCAGCGTCAAGCCATGTGGAGGGTTTGGACAGCTCTGACAGCTAGAGGGAGTTAGAAGCTTAATTAGATCATATGATAAGTATTGTAGCAGGGAGATCACCGGAGATCATTTATCTATTACTTAAATACTCCACTGTAATGTATGTTACTTGTTACTTGTGTGGATCTTACGTCTGGTGTAAAGAGAAACTTTATTCCATCCAAAGAGCCCTTCAGTGTTAGTCCTCGGATCAGAAATATTGTCAGCACAACATAAGGAAGTGTTGAAGTCACATACACAGCCTACAAACACATTCAAAAATCATAGTTTTGATAAATCATTTACATAATGTTCATAGGTGTGAATAAGCAATACCTTTCCAGTTGTCTCTATTCCCCGTATGATACACAGATAGAGCACAGTCCATGCACAGATATGGCACAGCAGCAGCCACCACTGCAGCCCACCATCCTCTTCAATGTGTGGAGTTATGTTCAGGGTCTGTCTGTACCAGAAGTAGTCCACAGAGGAGCTCCTCTCACACTCTGATACTGGACCTGTCAAATGTAAAGTGCATATTTCACCTTAGCAGCATTTGTCATTAGGCCTACATATATTGTTATGACTATCATGACTATTGTTACCTGTTAGGTTTGAGTTGATTGGACACTGACTCCAGGGTAGACTATCTTGAAATGAATTGAAAAGGTACCACAGAATCCAGCCAATGATGGTGTTATAGTACAGACTGATAGTTAGTGACACGCCCATAGATGCAATACCTGAAAATAGTTTTCCATCATGTTGTGTTTCCAATATTGCATTTGTGCCAATATTCCTAAGAAAGGTGAACATACCAATGCCAGTTAGATAGGGATTAATAGCTCCCCACATTCCTAAACTGGCTCTTCTTAAACGCTGACCAATTGCAAATTCCAGATGTAGAAGTGGGATTCCCTCCAGTACCAACAGAATCAAAAATGGGATCATAAATGCCCCTATAATGTAAAAAAAAAAAAAGGTGTGTTTCAGTGTATTCTGTTGAGCAGGTAACTTCTCTGACATCTGTAACATACTCATCAATCATTAAGGCTCCTCGTCAATGTATAACCTGTAAACTGTTTTTTATCAATTTATTAATTCAGCTTCTTTTTTTCTTTTTTTTAACCCAGCTAGAGGTGGGTCAGTTAAACTTTCTCAAGCACTAAGTTAGTTTGACTAGTATTCAGACTTTTATGTACAGTACTTTTACTACTACTTGACTAATATAATTGACTTACTAAATAATTAATTTAAAAGGTGTAAGTGACAAAAGCTTTTATGTTGATAATATGAAATTATTTTGAGCATGTTTTTTTGCACCACTCTTTTAAATATAATTTAGTATTTCTCATTTTTGTGATCCATTCTTTGAAAATACCAGATTTTTGTGCATTATTTTAATTAATTATTTTAATTATATAAGTTGACATTATTGCTTTCTAACAACTTCAAATTATAAATCAGATGTTACAGATGTGAGGCAGTTACTTAATTAGGCCTATTCCTACTTGAGTTGTTACCTGAGTAGTTTTTAGGACACTTTTTTGTATTCATACTTTAATAATATTCTTGAGTACATTTTTGGTTAGTCTGCCCACATCTGTCCTTTTTATAAATATTCTTTATAAATATTTTACTAACACATTTTATGTTTACCACTTTTATTTTATTGTTGTAATCTATTTATTTTTAATTTTAGGATTTTTGGGTTTTTACTTTAAGTCAAATTTACTGATTTTAAGATTGTTTTTGTTTTAAATATGAAAAAATAATAGTAAAAATGTAATCTTCTCTTACCTCCTCCGTGACTCTGGCAGAGATAAGGGAAGCGCCACACATTTCCGAGCCCTACGCAGAAGCCCACACATGTCAGCATGTACTGTGCCTTGTTGTCCCACTTTGGCCGGTCCCCTGCCTGCTCCTTGTCCAGGCGCTCCAGTTGTTCATGGGACAAGATTCTGTCCTCAAGGCCTGGATTTGGGAACTGAAGCTTCATGTTTTTTAAAGGAAGTTGTCGTCAACTCACTACAAGAGACTGTCACTGTATGAAGCAAAAGAACTCTGTAATAGATTGACAACATTTAGTGCCGCTGGTTATTGGCTTCAGGCATGGGTTTCTATGCTTTTGCTGAGTAAGACAAAAGGGGTTTAATGAAAGTCCAAAGCACATTAGCTCAGTTTGTTTGATGAAACAAATTTTGAGGAATCAATAATTTCATAATTTCTCCATTTAACTTGAGTATTTAGACATAAATACATATATATTTAGCTAATAATTGTTTGCATCATAAAATACCTATGCATTATTTATTTTCAGTACAAATAAAAAAATGGTTCCATGGCAAATTAATGCTATGCTTTGCTGTACATAAATAGATCAAATAAATATATATTTTTTTCAGTCTACTTTGATAAAAGTTAGTAATTAAACTAGCTCTAAAATGTTATCTGAAGCCGCAGCATGTCCAGTGTCAGTTCTACAGTAGCTGACTCCTGACAGCAGGCCGTCCTATGGCGCACTCCCCTTTTACGCCACAGGAGGCCGCCAGTGCGCCTGTAATCTGATCTCTCTCTGCCGGCTGAGCTCTGACTCCGGGTCCCTTGGCTGAGTTTGAGCGAGAGGAGCGAGCAGCTCACACATCGCTCTCAGTACAGGCGCCAAGTGTAGCGGTCCCGTCGGCAGAGTCCATCAGCTCCGCCCGCTATGCCCTTGGATACTGCGGCAGCGTGCGTTTGTCTTCTCACTTAACTTGCTGTTTTGAGCTGTGATAGACACTGTCTGCAGTATCGTGCACTGCGTTGAACCAATGGAGAAAGTCCAAGGATAACCCGGGCTGCATGGTTGTGCTTCTGCAGGAGTCTGTCTGGCGCATCTGATATTCTGATGATCTGACGCTGCATGGATACAGTATGGCGACTTTTGTGAGCAGGGTGCAGTTCTTAGATGATACTGATCCATTCAACAGCACCAACTTCCCCGAGCCGACCAGACCACCTCTGTACACCTTCAGAGAGGACATCCCTCTGATCAATCAGATCTCTGGAGTCCACAGGCTGCTCAAGGCACCACAGAAGGTAAGCACAACTACTGTCAGTTTATTTCTTGGCACTCAGGTTGTTCATTCCCATACATTGAAGATGTGGATTAAAAAAAATTGTACTACATTATATTAATAAAAACAACTTGGTGATAATAATAATACTGTGAGTTTCTATTAGTGCTCTTTTGTTCATGCAAATATCAAAGTTATGGTGAAATACTTGCAAGTCAAGTTTTCACCTTAAATGTTTTGAATTTTGTGATGTTGTAAAGTTGCTTCATAATCCTTTGTTGATGTTTGTTTAATAGTTTATTCACTATCACTTTTGAATTGAGCTCTTTCTTCTCTTTATCTCCTCTGTGGTGCTGTGTCCTGAGTTTGGCTGGCTGGATAAGTCACGGCAGCCTCAGGATGTTGTGGATCACCACAAGCCTGGCTTCTATTCTGGTGGCCACTCAGACAGAGCAGCAGGGTGGGATGGTAGCACTTACTACTGTTTGGGGAAGAAATGGGCGGAATTAAAAACACAAACACAACAGGGTTCAGGCCAGATCAGGTTTAGCATTGAATCTCCTGCACCTTAGACAGAAACAAGTATTTTTTTTCTATTAACTTCATTATTAACCTGATCAATCACATATAGTTTGGACTGACAGTACAAGTGATTGTGAGTAGCTGTGACTTTAGTGTGAACCTCTAAATACCCCCAAAAACAAACCTGGTGTCTCATGCTTTCTCGGTGGATGCCCTGGTCAGTCCAGTATTAATAGCTCACTGCTAACACATGGTGCACAGGGAGTCCAAACAGCTTACACATGCTCTGCCTGTGCTGTCGCTGTCAGTTCCAGTGTGGAGGCTGGGGTAAACTGGATGTCCAAGAATTGATGTTAGTTTGCATCAATGTTTCTAACATGTATTATACACAGGCTGCCTAAATGTTTAATAGGTCATCTGGACTGTAGAATAAGTCAGTAATTATCTTGAAAGAAGCATCACTGAGCATCTTTATTGAAGTAGAAGGCTGTTACTAAGCAGTTTGGACTATATGAACAAATAGTTAACAATTTTGTTTAACTATTTTCTACAGTGTTTAATCTATTTACACCATATATTAATTGAATACTGGTAATCACTAGTTATAGACTTTATTGCAGAAAAATATTGCACAAGTTTCAGTTTGGCATTCACATTTAGATGAATAGATTTGGCCTGTGGCTCAGTGGCCTTGAGGCTTCAGCAAAGTAAATTCAAGGATGGGAGAAAGCTCTGGGAGTGGACTCTCTTTAACCATCTTTGTTTGCTGTGTTTCCTTGTATTTCTCTCCATCAGGAATTACAGAGTCCCATAATGAGAAGTTATGCTAAATGCTCTAAAGTACAGGTTCCTTCTTGGTGCCTGTTGGGACTCCTTTAAATTCTTTTGCACATTGTTATGCAGAGCTGAGGTTTTGCTGGTCAGTGCATCTGGGAGTGTTGTCTCAGCAGAGGGCCCTGTCCAATACCAGGCAACATCACACTGTAGTCAGGGAGAATAAGGTCATGTCTCTGGGTTCATATTAAAGTTAAACTTTATCAATGCTCTTCTCTACTTTAGATTTTCAAATCTTCAAAATTTCAAATCATTTTTATAGAAATATAATGTACATACACAAAAACAAAAACGGTTAGTTGTTACTACTTATTTTTGATTTTTAAATGGTACTGTTTCATAGCGATAGGGGCCAAAGGCTTGCAAAGAGCTTGGAGTAGAGCCACTGCTCCTCTACATTTACAGAGTCCAACTGATATGAAGTGCTAAACAGACAGAAGAACGATGTATCACAGTCAGAACCATTCAGAAAGGCTGTTGGTGGAATGTATTAATGGAACAGATTATTTCTGAATTATGACCAAAATTCAATTGGAAATGGTCTTCTATTTATTTTTAGTCTGATCCCTGACTACCACCCGGTCAGAGGACCACAGAATGGTGGTTGAAGGGAGAGGCCAGACCTCAGTGTGAGAGACTTGTGGTCTGGTCTTTGGACTTGGCCTTCGCAAAGACACACTGGGTTCATGTCCTGAGCAAAGCACAGTTAAGAGAGCTGCTGCCTCTGATAATCTGTTTCCTGGATTTAAGGACTTTTATTTGGATCACCCAACCTGAATACACAGACTCTGAGTAATTAGTAGTATGAACTGATGACACAATATGTTAATATTTTAGAAATTGGATATTGGAGAGGCTGGGATGAACTTTCATAATCTAAATAAACATAATACTGTATATCACAAGCAACTATATATATATCAGTAGTAACAGTACATGAAATAGGCTAAATGAGAGGAAAAACGACTTTCCACCAATAAAACAATTTAAGTTATATCAATCACATGGCCACATAGCAGTCCTCTATTCGCATTTTGCTTGTGATTATGCTGTTCACATTGTATATCTATTGGTTTGTTTTGATTTTATTCCCTTTACTTTTTAGCCTGATGACTGTGCTCTGCAGTTGTCCCATAATGGAAGCTACCTTGACTTGGAGTCGACCTTGGCAGAGCAGCGAGATGAACTGGAAGGCTTTCAGGAGGATGGAGGGTAAGGAAATGATTTATACAATTTGATTTAGCGCCATTTGAGTTGGCACAATAATCGAATTGCAAAGGCTGCATTTAGATAATACAATATCTTCTGTAGAGAACTAAATATCCTATCTATAGATAAGTAGATAGACATAGATAGTTGTATTTGTAGTTTAGATGTCTACATAGATGCATGGGATTCTTGTATTAGTTTATCAGTCATATTTCAGTCTTCTCTCAAATGTTCATGCTCCTGGAGTTGCTTACAATGTGTACTTTGAACAGAATCCTCCTTTTTAAACATATATCTCAAATCACAATAACAAATCGGCTAATAGATGGATCACTATTATTTAAAACAACCTGATGAATGTTTGTATGTCAGAATGATGGCAATTAAATATTGTCATTCTGCAAGTGGGGAACTTTGGCGCTCAACAAGTCAATTCAAAATGCCTGCTCTTTTTATCAACCATATGAAAGGAACGGTGCCCTACATTCTGACCAATTGTTGCAGAATTTCCATGGCATGTGTTCAGTGGTGACCCTTCAAATACCTGGCCCTAAAGCAACAGTGAAGTCATGCGGTCACTTAGGAGGTGTGGACATATCTCATAAGTAATCACTCTCACTGCTATGTCCTCATTAGATACAGATCAACCACAGCCATGCCATCAGACCAGGGTAAATTGCTTAGAGTATGATTTAGCCATCATATAAGTGGATCTGGATCAAGAAAAGAAAGCTTTAAAATGTTTTACTTTCATACACATATGCGTTCCAATTGTTTTATTAACCCCACATGTTTTTCGCATGTACAGTGATCTCACATATCACCGTTTTATTTTGAATTCTCATACCCTAAAGCTGGCATGAGCGTGTCTGGTTGGCGGGACCACAAACACGTAAAGATTTATTTGTCCAACTTGGAATTCATAAGTTGCTCTCTGGATTTGATGTTTCTATTGGACAGTGGATATGTGTCCTTTCTTCGCTCCATGTGAAATTGTTAGGTGCTTATTGAGCGCTGTGAGGTTAGAGTCGTCCACTTCTTCTCTGGTCGGACTGTGTAGGTTGCCAGCTGGCACAGGCAGGTATGGGATGTGTGTCATTAAACCCACACAGGGCTTTCTATGGAGGCTGGGGTGAAGGTGGTTAGCCAATTATTCTGTAGAAATAGGGCAGTTGTGTTTGGTAGTAGATTCTGGCACTGTGCGCATGAGATTAGACCCCCTCGGCTCAGTATTGTTGATATGATGATTATGGAGCTAATGAAATGGTTTCAGGTAAGCTTGTTATTTTAAAACAACATCTAGATATTTTTGGCTGCCCTCTTTATTAAAATTCAGAAGGATTTTTGACAGATCTAAAACATAAGAAGCAACATTTTAGCTGTATCGTGTAACATAATGCAAAAGAAAATCTATTTTACACATTATCTTTTCAGGTGGTGTTGGCTACTTTCTACTTCTATCAGTCCAGTCAGGTTACTTAAAGGTGTACGTTGTAACTTTTCTGGTTGGGAGTCTACCACCTGCTTGTCTCTGTGTTATTGCTTTGTCTGGCATGTATCATACCGTGATAAACTAGCAGATGATGCCACTAAGCTAAGTTACAAATCAGATCTGTGGATAAACAAGCCCACTCAGATTCTGTGGAAGCCAGACAAATCTCAGAGAAGCACCTGATAGGCCTCCAACCAAAAAAGTTACACGGTCCATCTTTAACTTGAAGCTCGTAGTTACCATAGCTACCTGCTCCTTCGAGGTACTTAATAATGGTTCTTAATATTACAGAATAGTACAGATAAAATAACTTAAGGGTTGATTAGTCAAAGACAGTCTTATCTAGTGTTCATGATGATTTACCACTAATGGGATTTCCAAAGTCTTATGTAAGGTCCAAATACATTATTCTTTGATGTTTTGCTCAAAACTGTCTATAGCGGTCATACCTCCATCACTTTTCGTGAACCATGTTATTGTAGTGGTGGTCTCCTGGGTTTTGCTGTAATCTTAGCCCTGATCCGCAGGAAAGCATATTCTGTGCAGTCTGCGTTCCTGCCTCCTCCTGATCACTGGCCATGGGCTGCACTGGTAATTGATATTAATGACAGATTACATTCCTGAGGTGCCTGTGTCATACCTGGTGTCTGTACAATCAGATTATAGTGACAGACCGCCGCAGAGATCCATGTCATAAGAGCTTAAGGGCCGTAATCACTTCCACACCATGTTAGCTGGCCCGAAGGTCTACCCTGGTTTTGATTCTAACTTTGAGTCAACTCAAACATAAATCAGCAACAGTGTTAAAGGTGCACTGTGTAACTTTTCTGGTGGAGGGTTTGCACGCAGCCTTGAGATATAGAGACATCCGCTAAAGCACTAACTCCACTGTCTCAATTGAACCCATAGTGCACAAACTTTGTAGAGTAAAACTTATGTCAAAAGTAGATACACAGTTGAACAAATATCGATACAAAACATGTTGACCATTTCTGAATAGTTTTAGAATAACGTTGAGCTTTATCAGCCTTAGTATAACACCACATGAAAGTATAACACAAAGAAAGTCTTGTTATTTAGTGCTGAAAATTATGTTTCATTAATTATCATTGTGGTATCGAAATCAAATATGTGCCACGTCTATTTCTTTGTATCGGAATTGAGGTTGAAATGTTACTATCATGACAACACTAGACTTTTTCTGTTTCAGCAAAAAATATGTCTGGCCATTTAATCACAAACTAACAAAGAATCTATTGTTTTTGACAGTAGGTAAAATCTGTAGTAGAGATCGACCGATATGTGTTACTGATACCAATTGTTTAGAATGCAGAGCAAGAGCATGGTTGATAAGCTCTGCCGATATTTTTGGGCCGATATATAGAGCTGATTTTGATTATTGATTTTTAGGAAAGACTTTGCGTAAACATCTTTAAATCAAAAACAGTGGCCTGGAACCATGCTAATTACATTTCACTGTTCTTTTTCTTTTATAAAATAAGAATTTGATATGAAATCTTTTTTTACACAGTGTTATTTTTCACACACACAGTTTTCTACCTTTTACAGAGGAGGGAGTGTTTGCCGGCTGAGAATTTTTACAGAAAGTTGGATTTGCAATAGGAAAATATACATCTCCTATACATGTGTGAAGTTTTACCATTTTGCTTGGGTATTACTTTCACTTGGCATTGATTGACATATGATTAGTCAAATCCTCAAGGACACATATGCCCTGGCTTGTCTTTCGAAGATCACATGTTATTGACTGCCTAATTGATTCCGCATGTGAAATGTCCAGCTGGCACTACAGAAGACACTTTTTCAAATTCCTCCGCCTTATTTCTGAAGTGAAAAACATGCAAGCCAGCCAGAAACCATTGTGTCAAATATGCCCTTCATTCTTTATTGACTGCTCTTGATGTGTCTGACAACCAGTTAGAAGTCTATATTAAAGCGACTTCACTGCAGACCGCAAGTATTTCGGGTTCCTAATCGTACCCTATCATCTCTCACTGGACAGTTTTCATTATTTTCATCTTTCTGACCCACTTGGACATTGTTGCCGAGACACAGAGCACACTAGACTTTCATTTGGAGCAGAAAAACGGAAAGTGCATTTGAAAAGAACCAGAGGAATTGTCAAACATCATGGGGCTTAAAGTTTTAGGACGCAAAACACACTGTATCGTCTGTTTGCCCAGCAGTTTAGTCTGTTATTAACAGAATTGAATAGCTGAGTTTAATTGGTTACTGGCTGCCGTAGTGCTGGTAAATGGTTAATGAATGAGCTCTACTGTGAAATAAAGCTTTTTTGTTACTCTTGTGCTTAATTTTTCCATCTTTTTGCCCCCTTGATGCCGCCTCGCTGGCAAGTGGTGAAAATGCTGATTCAATGGCTCTTAGTGGGGCCTTCCTGTCTGCTATTAATCGCTCTGTAAGCTGTAGAGAGGCTTTAGTTTATTTGTATTCACGTTCTGTGGACCCTCATTTGTGGATGGCTGTCTTAGACAAAGCCAGAAAGAGCAGTGCTGGCAGACATCCACTGGTATAGTAAATGCTGTGTTAGGATATACTTTTAGAAGGTATATGATGTTTAAACAACTATTATAAAATTGTACTTTGTTATTTTTGAAAACAACAATAATCTACCAAAGAACATCATGGATAAGTGGTCAGTTTTGTTGGAGATTATTACAATTATACAAAATGTACCACAGTTATTTCAACCGTTTTTTTTTTTTTTTAAATCACACTAAACAATATTATAGTGTTTTCCCATCCATATATACACTTGAGAGAAATTAGGAAAATAGTGAACAGTACAAATTACAAATGCATCGATCCAGCTTTTTCAGTTCCGATACCGATTGCGATACTGTATCCTGAAATGTCTGCCAGTACCAGATATTAACCAATACCAGTGCAGAGACTGAAAACAGCATTTATTTCCTTTAATCAAAAACAATATGAGACAGAACTGATCCAAATGTGTTATGTAGCTGTGATTTATCTCTAAAGTAACTAGGGAATAGCTTTGTATAGATAAAAATTCAAACTTAATGGGCTGACTAGACGAGTAAATAGTCTTATTACATCAAATTATATGTCCAACCAGGATATCGTCTGAACCAATATTTGGAAATCGATATCCGATCCAGCAATTTTGTTTCATCAGTATCGGATTGGTGCATCCCTAGTACAAATCAAATAGTAATCCTGTGCCTGGAGAAGTTACCTGGTTGCAAGTTACAAGTTTAAAGGGGAGTTTTAATAATTTGCTTAAATGTCAATGAAAAAAATGTCTTTCACTGCCACAAACAAATCAAATGTAAAGTCATGTATAAACATCATTAACTGCAGTAGTTTGGATTTCACTGTAAATAAAAAAGATGCATCTAAATGTAAACATTAAGCATGTCTCTTCCATGGTGATGATTTGCACTGTAGGTGTCCAATAGGTGTCTGACAATCTTTGCTGGTGTAGACTTATTTGTTAATGAGTATCTTGGTCTGTGTAGCCTCATGTCTGGTTTAATCACAGATATCAACTTACAGCATTGGAGAAAATAAAACAGGCACTTGGGAAAAATAGCTTACTTATTTGCTCCCATATTACCACAATCTACCATCTCATTTTGACAAGATCTACACTGACAGATAATACCCCCGTGTCACCTTAGCCTGTTAAGGTGACACAGGGGGCATGATAACAGTGGGCATATCAAATATCCCTGCCTCATGCCAAACTGTAGTAGGATAATGGTGCAAAGTTAATGCTATGCTAATGCTGTGCTACTGATAGTGTAAGCTGTCTTATATGAGTGGTGCAAAACCAGTGAGCCTTCTGTTGGAGCAGAGCCACCCCGACACATACGGCTTTTGTAATAAGGGAATAAAAGCCTATTTGTCAGCGAGTCCAATTAAAAGTGTTGCACAACTCTACCTGCTGAGCTGTCAAGAGCCATGTCTGCCAGCTTAAGTAGCAGGACAGTAGTCAATGGATTAAGTACAAATATGGGGCAAGATCTCTAAGTTAGGGCACGTTCACACTTGCCTTGGTTTGGTCCTGGTTTGGGCCCAGTTTGAGTTTTAATTTTGATGTGCAAGTGTGAAGTGTGAATGGTCTGGTAGTGGTGAGGGGGAACGTATATCATTAAAATATATCTTGCATTTATTCAGTTACAGATGCTTTATTTCTAGCCTTGATTTATGGATGTCACTTGCTAGTCTCCTTTAATGCCATACTGTGGAATCAGGCAGAGCACTAGTATCACCAATGAGACAACAAGGTGGCATGCCCTTCGCCAGAAAAGTTACATAGTGGACTCATTGGTGACTGGAGCAGCGTTGTCAATGTTGCTGCTTTTGTTTTTACTGCATTGTAGTCTTTGTGAGCTGTTGACAGGAGGTCACAGAGTCTTCACATCTTTATTAATACACAGCGGCGGAGCTGACCTGTGAGACACTCCCATCCTTCATAGACTCAAGGCTTTGTAGTTCGACTGGGAATATATGTTGGACATACTTATATACATGAGGTGAACTTGCCAAGAAATACTCATAAATATCTCAATGACCAATAACATTATTATTCAACTTCAACTTTTCCAGTTTTATAGTCTGTATCATATGTGTCTGTATTGGAGATGGGCACAAATTATAAAATCAACCACTTTCTTTTTCAGGAGAGGGAAGAAACACAGCATTATTCTTCGGACTCAGCTGTCAGTCAGAGTCCACGCCTGCATCGGTGAGTAACAAAATGACCACTACTCATTTTGTATTGTTTAAAAAGATGATTCATATCAATGCAAAACTAGTTACACAGTGGCACGTAAATCTGTTTGTGAGGTCAAACAGCCTTTGATCACCAGCCTGAAACAAGAGTGGGGGCAGTAAGCAGATGCCTTAAACACGTTTCTTTATGTTTCGGAGTTACTGTGTTCTGTCACTTGGTTTTATTGGGCCTCCCGGTGTCTCTGAGTAATGTGAAGGAACTAGTGCAAAGAGCTGAGTGAAACCATATGCAGCGTGCACCCAGGCCACATGTGCTGACACACACGACACACAGTCAATACCAGTTCAGCTTTAATAACATTAGGCCCCAAATGGCTTATCCTTTACTCACAGATGTGTCAGTCTCCTCTCTGTTTACATTGGATGTCTGATTGATAAACAAAGTACATGAAACACTAAAGTTATAGACAAAATCTGCAGTAATTTCATTTTGGTTTCATGCACTGTATGATCTCGCAAAACATGAGGAAAACTGTGCCCCCACAAGTGCAAAAATAACCTACAGTCTGGAAAAGCTATTAGTAAACTCTCTGATTTCAGTTTTTTTTTTTTTTTTTCGGTTTTCGGTTTCACCAAAAAGTCTACCACAAATTTAGATAAAACTACCAAGAAACCGGAGCTACTGTGTTTATACTATTATGTTTAATTGACAGAGTACACCTAGCAGAAATATCAAATCCCTATTATGCAGCAAGTATTCTTCATTGTTGCTGTCTTGGGCTACTTTGGATAGGTAGTGACCACCAGTGCTGGAGACCTGGTAGGAAATTTTCTGAGGTTGGACAATATGATGATAAAAATCAAACTGGGACCAAACTCCTGAATGCCTCTTTGATTATTGTCCTTGGTGGTGACTTCCAGGTGTGAATCAGCTCTCAGAACCTTCTCCTTGCTCTGCAGAATAAAGTTTGTACTTTCAGACACAGCAGATGACATATATATATATATATATATATATATATATATATATATATATATATATATATATATATATATATATATATATATATATATATATATATATATATATATATATATATATATGATTATATAAAGAGCACATGATATGTTGTCAAATTTGAATTGGGATTTGCTACACTCTAAAAAAATGTGATTGTTTGGTTATTGTTTTGGTTACCTCCCAGTCCACCCTAGATGAAATTTAGATGCATAGTCCAGGGCTGCAGCTATCGATTACTTTAGTTGAGTAATCTATTGATTATTTACTTCAGTTAACTGAGTACTGTAATCTATTAAGTTTTTTACCCTAACATAAAATAAAATATTCTTAAAAGCATATTAGTTATTTTTATAGTAAAAACAAACACTTCCTTTTTTCTGCTTGAAATAACATCTTATTCTTAATTGCACATCAGTAATATTTTGCTGTAGATAGAACGGATGAAAATGTCCCTAGAATGTTTAATACCAATTTACTTGTTAACAGGCCACATTCATTCTGACCTACAGTCACAGTTTTTTTATTAATTAATTAAAGTTTTCAGCTAAGATAAGAGGCAAACATGTGTTTATCCTGTCGTGTTGAGCTTTGAGCTCTGAGCTCTGCATCACTGAGGACGAGTCATTTTCCTGTGCTAGCTTCGTGTGGTGTTTACTTTAGCCTCCATGCCCCTTGTTGCGCTCTTGTATGAACAGTTTTTTTATCATCAGAATCCTCCGGGTCTCTCCACTCTTTACAAATTCTGCATTGATTCTGTGCGCTTCAGTTTCACACAATTTGAAAGAATTATAATAATTAAATGAATCATTGAGGCAACAATAATCAGAGCTTTTTAGTAAAATTACTGGATTTCCTCGATTAATCATTTCAGCCCTAACATAGTCACTTGTCATGAAACTACCACTGTTGTATTTTGTCATATATTGTTACATGTGTAGTAAATAAACCAGGGATGCTCTTGGACTAGAATCTCATTGATGTGATCCTGTGCGTAAAGTTAAAGTGAGGACTCTTCCAGTGCCCCTGCTGTTACCTGGGCCTGGTTTGTGAATCCTGTGCAGAGCCAGACAGACTGTGGCCCGGCCTAAGTGGATGATGACCCTCTAAGTTGACAGCCACCTGTTGCGACTTCCCAAGAAGCTCCTTGATTTATTTAGTCTGGGCAATGTCCTCGCTGTAACAACATTGTACAGTAACTGGTTCCAACATTTGAGTCTAATTGTGGCGAATGGTCTTGGCAATTTATTTTGTTTGAAGAGGTTGTGTTTTAGTCTTACAATGATAAACAAAGTCTGAAGTCTCTGTCTGAATGAATTCATTCATAAATCCAACACTGTCCCCAAAGGGAGCCCCGGGATTGTCAGTGCTTTTTGATCCAAATCTTTCTCTTTTGTTTCGCCTTAATAAGTTTGTTATGCAATACAATGTTATGACAGTAGGGTTTAGAGAAATGCACTGAGGTGGGTGTACATGTTGTGAAGCCTAAACACAATTAGAGTATACTAGTGTTTTCATAATACTAAAATTCCAAATAGAAAAGAATGTAGTTTTATAATTTTATAATAATATTGTAGTTTTAATATTAGAATGTGGCCTTAGTTCTGAAACTATTCAGGCCAAGTTACATTTTGTCCTATTTATCAGATTTTTTAAAAATATCAATACTTATAATTGATACTTATCCAGGTATTGATTTTTTTCATTATTTTAAATTTTTACAAACCTAGACTATACATTTTAGGTACATTTTGTCATTGTGGACTGTGTTGTGTTCTGTTGTGTGTCCCATCTAGTGTCTGTGTGACTGTCAGGTTAAACCAAAGCTCAAACCATAGCAGTGCTTTTATAATGATAGTCATTAGTGTTCACAAACACATGGATCTTTACATGGGACAGCCTCAGATATGTGCACGTCTGCAGCGAAAGCTCTGCCGCAGGTCTGATTTATGGAGTTGTTTTGTATCACTTCACGTCCACACACCTCAACAATCCTGCACGCTTTGAAAAACTTTATAATCAAGTTTTGATTGTAAAGGTTGAGCCTAAACCAAGCTTAATTTTAAGACAGAAAACTGAGGTGGTTACAGATGTCTGTAAAATGCTTAATGACAAAAAAGAATATGTATTGTAAACTGCAGTGTTTTATCTATATTTTCAAACTGAAAACACAGTATGTTTTTTTTCTTTTTATCTTTATATGATGGAGCTAGATTTGAGGACCCAAGAAGAGTAGCCAGTGTCAAGACAATGGCCAATAGGGAAGATAATAAACAATCAAAAAATAAAGGTCATTTACACAGTTATTGTTACACAATAGTACCTTACTACTCACGTTATCACCTTATACCGCCTATCTGTGGCCTTTAAAGGCAGGTTCATCTGTCGACACTGTGATCCCAGGAGAGGAGTGACGGCTTTAATAAGAGGTGACACATTCTGAGTGGATTATCTGCTTCATCTTTTACAACTTTTATAATCTCTGCTCTCCACTGTGATTCACTGCAATGCCGGGACTGACTTGTGGAGCTTACTGTGGCTATAATTTAGTTAAATTGGTAGTTTTAATCTCCAGGTTGACAGCTGAAAGTTTTGTGGTTGTGAAAAGGGAAGAGGATACACTGTAGTTTTTTTTATAATAACTGTTTGGGTTCCTGCTTTAGTGGAAATATGACTGGTTAGGTATGTGTTTGCAGGGGGCAGCAGTCCCAGATGGGGAGGGGGTTGGGACCATGTCTTAAGGGGATCAGATCACCTGTGGATTAGAGTGGTTTTCTAAAGCCCTTTTCCACTCCCCCCAGTAAGTCCAGTGTGTTAGTGTGTCAGTGTCACATATTTTCTGAACCATCTGCAACTTTATTATAGTTCCGTAGAAAATATTTAGATTCTGAAAAAAATGCATTGTACCATTTGGTATACAGTAGTATTATCTAAAAAAAAGTGCTTAAATGTGCTGGTAAATGCCGTGGTTGACCTCTGCCTTTATTATTGGCTTATTGGCAGCATCTGGCAGCACAGTACGTAACCTGCCATTTTGATTTACACCGTCTCACAATGAGTCATCATGAGATTTTGCCTGAACTTCTGTTAACGCCACTAACTTCTTCAACTTTGAAATTACAACCCAGGGGATAAGGGAAATGTCTTGAATGTCTGTGAATGTTTTGAACCAGGATGTTTGAAGAATGAACTAACAGAGACATCCTAAGATACCCTTGCATCTTTAGAATGGCCCAACTGGTATTACATTCTTGGAGAGTGCGGTCCATCAAAGCATCATATGAGGTGCCCTGTCATGTTCTGTCACTGAAGAATGAGGAATAATTAAACACATTCGGATCATATGGCTCCCATGACACCCTGTTTCTCCTCCTTCTCGCTCCACAACACACCTAAAATGGGATCAGGGGCTTAGAGTCACACTGGGGGGCCAATGCAAACAGCACCAGGCCAGGAAGGAGACATGTGAGAGGATCTGTCTGAATTTACAGCCAGACCATTCACTCGCCTCACGTGGGCTCCTTATGTCCGATGTTTTTGCTCTCGGACAACTTTGCGGGTTGAAGTTATCATCAGGGTTGCTCAGTAAAAAATAAACCAAAAGAGATATGCAATTTCAATAGACGCAATTAACAAGTCATTTCTCCATAAACAACAAAATATTATGTCTTATTCTGCATTAAAAAAAACTGTTAACCCTGTAGTTTAAGTCTGTGCATTCATGGTCTGAAAGGCTCTTATGTATGTGTTAAAAATGTGAGCTTTGAACTAAATCTAATTATTAAAACATAAATTGAAAATCTAATCACTAATGTTTGTCAGAATATCTCAATTTGATATTTTTCCTAAATCTTGCAGCCCTAAGATATGCAAAAATACATATTCAATACAAGTTATATGGTATGTGCAGCATATGCCTGTGTTTCAATAGTTGAGTGATTGCCCCCAAGCCCAGTGCTTAGGTCTGAATTGTGAGGTTTTTTTTTGTGTCCTTGTGCAAGATACTTCACCCACATTGCCTACATATGAATGTGGTTGTCTGCTACACCAGAGCATGGTTGAGTCAATAATAAAATGCAATGTAAAACGCTTTGGGTATAGAAAAAGCACTATGTAATCTGTGTAGTGTAGAAAGTAAAGAATTGTTCATATTCTTTGAGCAATTTTGTATCTTTGACAGTCTGAGTATTCAACATAATTACCGTTTTGCCTATTTTTACAATCAGATGATTGGCTTTCACTGTTTGCTCCATACCCCCCTTGCACTACTGTTATAATCATAATTCTTGTAAGCGTGCTCACATGCACATACAGTATATACTACATCCACATGTAAGAGCTTTCCCATATTAAGGGCCCATCTGGTTTCAGTTGTCTCGAGTACAGCCGCACAGCTATCCAAAATAGAAGGTGCTCTAGATTTTCATTTGAAGAGGTTCTTTTTCATCTGTTTACGAGAGACAATGTTGGAATACACCATGAGCTCTAAGCCTTTACTACTCATTATTTTATTGGGGGATGTTCACTGTCTATCTGTCTGTAAAGAAGACATTTTATACTTTTCTACTGGTTCTTAAACCATAACATATGTACATGATTAGTTTATATTTTGTTCACCGGAAAGCACAGAATCTAATCTAACATGTCTTAGTAGCAGAAATGGGACTATTGATAAGTCCCTTTCCATGTATGTGATTTTTTAACATTTTAACCCAACATGTATGACCCAGTGGGTGAGGATAAGAGGTAGATGAAAAAGACATTCTCTAAGCACTCAAGCCTCCTTTTTGTGAGTGGACTGGACAGGTGTGTAACCTCAGCAGCCACAGACTCTAAACAGCTGACTGCACAGACGAAGGCACTGGGAAAGAATCTGACTTTGTTTTTATTCCCACTAACATTTACTGATGTCCACAGAGTGTTGCTTGTTGCATATCTACACTTGGTCCAGGACAGTTTAAATTAGAGGACGAGGAAATACTGAGAGAAAGACCATGAGGCACTGGCTATAGTGGCTTAAAATCCTTGTATATTTGGATTTAACAAACAATTTGAATATTACTCATTGCACTTGCAGTAGCTACTTTAATGTAAATTGTAAATTGCCTGTGCCCATTGTTTGTGATTTGTTATTTTGTTTATTTATTTTACATGGCAAAACAGTAAGATCAATATTTGCCTGCATGGCCTTTACATAGACTGTACCCCATACTATCTGCAAGAAACTATAAGTTATTATTACAAAGACAGAAATTAAAATGTAGAAGTATATTTATTTTGTCATATCATGGTGTAATTTTATTTTGCCTTGTTAATACTATAATAACTACATTTGGAATAGGGCGTATGAGCTTACATACTTGGCCATATTCTACTCTATTTTGTATTCTGTATCGGTATATATTTCTTCTATCTTACCTCTCAAATAAATAAATGTCCAGGTGTGAACCATTTCTGCATGCATACACACATGCACACAGACACGGGCAGCATGTGTGGCAGGCGGTACATTGAAGGAAGCCCCACTGACCCCAGCGCAGTACCCCTTTGGCTCTGCTCCAAGTCCCAGTGTGCCACAGAATTCCACCTCCTCTCACACATGTCATGCTGGCTTCTTTTCTTCCTGTTTCACTTTCATGTCAGCACCTTTGTAAGGAAATCTCTCTCTCCGGATCTACTCGGAAAGTCTGTGAAATGCGTCATAAAATCAAGTTACTTTTTGGGCTGTTGCTGTAACTGTCAGTCACCCAGTGTTCTCTCGATCTGCGCTATTATGACTGCTTTCAGGACATGTTGCCACAGCTGGTTAACTTTGAGTCATTTCACTATTACGGCTGACTTTGATTGAATGTATATGGGATGTTGTCATTTACAGGTGCTAAGATTGGGTTCCAAGTGTATTGTGCACTGTTTTGGGTAAATACTCGTCATTTAATTCAGGGAAATCCGTGTTTTTGTGCTTATATCAGGTGTTAGGCCACTCCCGAACACCTGTACCCACCATCTTTTACACTTTATCACTCTTAACTGGCAACGCGCCAATGGAAACATAAGGCAAACTGACCCAGGGCCATTTAGCAGGGGTTGAATTGATGTGAGGATTGCAGCAAAGCATTATAACCACCCAGAGAGCAGAAATGACGAAGGCTTTAGGAATGACTGTGTATATCAAGGTCCATGCTGGTTCGCATTCAGATCCACTGTAAATATCAGGTTTGATTTCATAAGCTGCAAGCGCTTTCAAGGCCAAGGTACAACGTGTTATTTTTAGAGGTGATGTAATTCCATTGAAGAGGGAAGAAAAGTAAAATTTATCTTTTCACAGGGACTTATGGGTAACTTTCCGAAAGGCTCAAATATAAAAAATGTGGAACAGATAAGCAGTGATGACAAACTAAAAGATTACATTTGCACACACTGAATGCATCATACTGTTATTTATTCGGTGTACCACTTGCAAGCATTGGCATTGATAGATGGAAGGAGCTGTATCAGGAAGAGCCTTTTAAGTTAAAAACCTGTGGCAAATCAGTTCACATTAAAATGCATGGGATTTACGACTTCAGAAGGCAAAATCAAGGAGAATAGGATACCTTACGGACTGTGTAGCAATTCTGTTCAATAGTTAGGTAGGCTTTTGGCAAACCATCTTATCAACCAGCCTTAGCCGTAGGAAGAGTGAAATGAGGGATCTGAATAGCCAGTAGTCTCCACTTCAGACTCACTCGAGGATCTGATGGGGAACACCGCAGATCGTAGCAAGACGATTGGACAACCTTTGTTAGATGTTGCTAAGGAGAAGTGCAGTACAAAAGCTGACTCAGATCTTATGTCAATGGCCACAGCTCATGTTGAACCAAATCATTCAAAGAGGGAATAAAAAAACTAAAATGTTCCCATGGTTCTGAAGTATTTTTATCTTTTTACACAATCGGTCAAATTGTAGACTAAATTTGGTTATAATACAGTTTAGACTTAGGGTTTACCCATTCTAAAGATGTGGTGAGAGCAAGCAAACTCAATCTTCTCTTTGCTTAGTCTGCATTTTAACATGAAAAGGAAAAAAGCGTTTGCGTAGTTGTAGCCTGTAACACGTCTGAAGTCATTGAACATCATTGTTGTGGTTTATTCCATGTCTAAGCCTGTCTTTCAGTTAAAGTGTTGTATTGTTTGTCTATGTGGCCAGTTGTGGATGCTGGAACATGCAGACTCTTGTTTGATAAAAGCATGTATGAAAGCCTTTAATCGTTGTGTTTGGAAATGACGTATCTTTTCTGGTTGGGGGTACACCACTTGCTTGTCTCCATAGTGATGCTATTGCTTTGTTTAGAATGTTACACAGAATGAGATTAAACATGGAGATTAAACCCTTCTCTATGGCGATAGATATGTTTACTGTAATACTATGGAACATTTCAGATGACACAAAAACATCTCCATAGTGTCAAGCATGTGGCAAACCCTTAGTGAAAAGTTCCATACTGCATGATTAATAAACTGGTGTTGAACAGGGATGTTTGATCAAAATGAGACTAAATTTGAGTGTATGCTCTTTTATTTTCCAAGTTAAACCATATGAATTCTGACACTAAACCTTGCAGCGGATATTCAGATTGCAATAAGCGCATATTTTGTTGTCTGTGTGTCATCCTAAGCCACAGACGAGCTCCGGCTTCGACTTTCCACTGGTGCAGCTGAGCAGAACCACAGCAGCAGATGTGTTGGCCCACTGTCAAATCCACCAACTATATAAAAACTATATTTTTATATTCTCTGGACTCATGTATTCTTCCTATACCTGACTCAAACTGTGTCCCTCATTGATGACCAGTCAAACAGAGGGGGGTGTGTGACCTTTGACCTGTCAGCTGTTGCAGACTGCAGACATTCCTGGACTACCATAGCGACACAGGAGCAGGAGTCCAAGCCATGCGCTGCTGCCATCTGAAGCGTTTGTTTTGCAGTATTTGGAGGTGTTTAAAGTTGAGCTAAAGCCAGCCAGCGAAGGCCTCCACTGAAGCTTATCCTGGAACAGACACTATCATTTTACCTCACAGGGTCACAGAGAAATATCTTATTCAAAGTTTTATTCAGTAATAGAAGCCAGGTTTTGAAAATCTGCCCTGCATAAATTTGATCATGGTTTTGGAGGGTTTGATATTTTATACTTTGACAGTTTGAACAAATGTGTGAACAAAGCTTTAAAGAGATCCATACGTTTTCACAATTTATAGAGCATGTTGCATTTCAGTGTTTGACGTATGTCAGTCAAAAGCTGGCTGATGTAACAAAAATATTTTTCTCTCATATTGATTGATTGTAGTGTTCAATTTGGTTTTATTTTGTCTTATTAAAACAAATAAAAACAGCTTTCAATTTAACTTTCTGAACATAAACAATACAGACTTATAATGACTGCCATTAAACACAAAAAATAGTCAAATAGCTTCTTCCATAGTCTGAACTCTGCTCCAAACCACATTCTTTTACTCACAGAGGACTGGCTGTGGACCTCGATTTAAAAGACCCAAGCTGATCATTCATGATTAAAGACAGAATCTCAATCATGATTAAAATTCAATTCATTGCATAGCCCTAGGTTAGTCACACAAGGCCCTTTGTGCCTGGTCCAAGTCCAAATGAATGGAAATGGTAGAAACTTTGTATTTTATTTGTGTTTTGTTGATCACATAGTAGTAAAAAACGAAACCTAAAGCAGAAGTAGTAGTTATTGAATAAAACATTGCAAATAAAATCCCATCGTCATATGTTCCTACAAGTCACGCACCAGTTGGACTTAGACAAACATGACTTATCCACAAGGAAAATTACTTGGACACTTGTTGAGCTGTAAAGTATTCACACAACTTCACGTCCATGACCAGATTTTTTACCCCAAATGACTACTTAAAATTCAGATGGCAAAATCTCCTGCTAACAGCACTGTTTCTCATGCAGCTCAGCCCTCTGCCTCCCTGTTTGTTTTACATGACAGACATGCCACATTGTTCTAGTTTCCTCGACAAGCTTTGGGTAGATCACCTACTTCTGACAGCAGTGATCTGGGGTCAACTGGGGTTAAGACCGCCTAACCTCATGGACCACCTGGAGACCCCCTCCTCATTGCTGTCCAAGGATTATCCCACACCAATATGAAGAGGTCAAAAAGGCCATCTCTGTCTCTGTTACTTTGCTCCTCTTTGCCTGTCTGTCTGTTGCTCTTTGATGGTTATATATGCTCTGATCCTGTAAACGCTTTAGGATGAAAGGCATGGCTGGGAGCGACCTCTATACATGCGGCTATGGGAGCACTTTTGTTTGGGTTGACGCTGGAGGGAAGCCGTTGCCCCCGGAGGTCAGCCAGCGGGGGTGGGCTGAGCGAGCTAGGGGACCACCTCCTGTCACCGTCCAATGATTTATGGAGACTGCACACAATTCAAGCTCCCAGAATTTAAAGTCATAACATCATATCATTCAGTCAACTGCCTGTGGGCTCCGGGCTGGAGTTAGTAAGCAAATCTCTTAAACAGACGATAGGATGTGCTTGCCAACACATTCACTGCTCACTCACTGAATATTTTTGAGCGAGGTAATGATCATGTTTGGTAAAGGATTAAGTTTTCTTTAACGGATTGGTTCAAAGTCAAAAATTAAATTGGGTATCGGATGGAAATAGTTTTTTAAAGTTTTTCCCAGACATATTTAACATGGAAGGTTTTAAGGGCACAATTATGTAGTGATTTGCTGCTAAACCATGTTTTTTGGCTTTCCTTTTTAAAATGGGGAAAAGCGCCTGTTGAATGTTAAGATGGTTTTGGCAAATGAATACTTGCTGACAACAGTACATGTATGACTCAGAGCCAGGTTATAAAACATATGTGACTGTTAAGCTATTTTATGCAATTAACCTGTCTTATCCACATGTTTCAGACTGATGAAAAATTAAGTGTTGCCATGGCAATTAACAATTTAAAACAAATCCTCAAAATTATGCACATAACAGGAAGCTAAAACCCATGAATACATTTACATTCATGCATAGATCGTGGATGTTAGTTTTGCTTAGGTTTGGTAGGATGGACCAGTATTGTTTTTGTAACTTTAGCTTTTAGTTGGAAGTTTGCATTGCACATTAACCAAGGCCAGGCCAGGCTAAGCACCTGTCCCTGTTTAAAAGACTACAACTTTTCACCACATGTGCTCCTTCTGTTTCTCAGGTAACCATAAACCATATCAGCCACATCCCATGCACATCCTTATGGCTATGCACAGAGCTCTCTTTGGTCTGGTCCTCATCTGGCCTCCCTGCCCATGAGGGGGAAATCTTTGGCACATGTTATCTTTGGAAAGTGTTGAGTCCACAGAAAAGCAGCGGCCGCTTCCAGTGTCAGCTAACTCGCTAAAGAAAGATCAAGACATTGTACTTCACCAGAATGTGTGATTGACAGCCTTGAATAGTCCAAAATCTTGTTCAATTGGAGCATCTTGTATGATTTCCGTGCCAGGGTCTGTATCTCACACACTATGTTTTTGTCATGCGCTGGAGGGAATGTGGGACAAAGAGCTCCGTATGGGCAGTAGGCCATAGTGTAATCCAAGTCTCGGAGCAAGTCGGGCCTCATCCACTTAATGCAGGAATTCATGTCATTCTTTCTGTCTATATTGGACTCATTTTTCTCCTTATAATGAAGCCCCAATAACAGCAGGAGACTAGAAGGCCTCATATATTCTATATTGTGGAGGAGCATGACAAATTAGCGCCCCTGCAGAAAGTTCTTAAAGGCTGTTTGTGCCATCAAAACAGCACGGTTGTTTCCTGAGTTGACAAATAGAGGCTTTGGGTATAATGGGCAAAATAGGGCCATTCAAAAAGTTAGATAGTTTCTCATCAAACTGGCTTTAGAAATAGTTATTTTACAATTTCATACTAATTTTGGAAGCTCAGTTACATAAAGAGCATTAAGAATGACATGATGTTTTGATCATAGTGAATGCATGCACAGATATAACATTATTTTCTTACCTAACTCTATATTTTACATTGTTTTTATGCCAGATGCCCTCCTTGATGCACCTGTATACATTTTCAGCCTATCTTTCTCCTGGCACATATAACTTTATCAAATTGAAACAGACCTGAGCTATTTGAGGTTTGGCAGTAGAGGAAATAATTTGTAACTCAAGATGGCAGCTATTAAGCATATTATTCTTATCATCGCCAATCTAAGCCATGAGTTACGTGGCGTGCCTGTAGAGTCAAAATATAGCATCAGCTGCACTTTTAGGATACTGTTATGTGCTGATAATTAGTGAACAGTGACCTGCATATTCTAACCAGTCGGTTGTTCTTAGACTTCACCCACTTCATCCACACACAAGTCTAATAATACCTGTGTATATTTATCCTATGGACTTGCACATGCATACGTGCTTGTGCTTAAATTTAGTGTGACCTTAAACTGGAATCTCTATAGCTGGTGACTCATTAAGGCCTATTTAGATAACGCCAGATCGTTTTTTGATCACAGACACAAATTTAACAGGTGTAGACAGCTCTATTTTGTATCTTGCTTACATCTCACTGATGCCACCTGCACCACCATTCAGCAGCCATTTAGTTTAGGAACATGAGCTAAGTATAGCTGGAGATTTATTGCCTCTATACCACAAGAATATGTTATACCATGTGTTGTTTTGATAGTTGTCTGGTTTATTGCAGTATCAAATTTACCACACCAAATGATCTACAGGGCCAGTGTGGTAGGACTTTATATGATATGAAAATACATTTATTTGACTCAGGTGTTATACTGTATGCTGGATGATACAACACTTCTTTTTTCTGTTTTCAGAAATAGCTCAGTTATGGTATTTTTTCTGTTATCAAGATCAACTACATTTAAAGGTACTATATCACACAAAAATTACCCTTAATTAATAATACGCCATGTTATACTGCTATAGCTTCCTCATAAACATACCTGGAGTTGTGTTTTGTTTCGTTCACACATATTTGAGTAACCCTTTATTATTAGTTTGTCTACATCTCCAAAAGCTCAAAATGCTCTGTTCCACCTTGTGATGTCATGAAGTGGTAGTTTTCAAGTTAACAGCTACTTTTTACCTTTAGTTCCGCAGAGATTAGAAATTCCATGGCTGAAATGATCCAAATGATTTTAGTGAAGGTGTATGGAGTTTAAAAACACAGTGGAGCACTTCCTGCATTGCCACATGACATCAAAGGTGGAACAGAGTGTTTTCTATTTGAGAAAAACTCAGTCTAAATATGCAAGGTTTGTGCATTTGATGAGGAACATTATAACAGACCAGAAAATAGCATAACATGGGCCCTTTAATCCTGTATATATTTGAAATTGTAAATTAAATTCTTAAATATAATTATCTGCTGATACTAACTCTGCTCGTTCATGAAAAAAATCACTATTTTTAGAATGAACATACCATTGTAAAACACAAGGGGTTTTAGGGCTTAATGGAAGATTTCCCCTCAAACTGGAAGACCATTATTCAACTTCAGTCTCATCATCCAAAACACTGCAAGATGTTTTCCCAGTTTGCATCATGGCTTAAAAATGATCATCTACTGAAAAGCTTCCACACACTACTGTTTTTTTAAGTGGAATTTTGACAGGTAAGATGGACACAGTACAAATATTTTGAGCCATAATAATACCATCTATATCGTAAGATTTACTGTCTTGTACAATGTAATGTTATGTTATCTTCTATTATGTAACACAGAGTCACTGTCTAGACTTGACAAAGTATAGCTGCAGTTCAAAAGATGGAGCGGGTTTTACTTGAATAATTCTGTGCCGCACTGTGCATTGCTCCAATATTTCACCACTACATCAACCCTATGGCATAAGAGAAAAATAAGCTTGTTTTCCATGCCGTACACGCTCAGCTTCATAAAATGTCAGTATAGGGAAAAAGTCTTGTCTGAACTTTTGAATAATGACCTCAGTATCATCTGGCTCTATATTATCGATTACCTCAGCTTCCCTTCAAATCATCATAATTGTTGAAGGATTTTGTGAAACTTAATACGCAACACGTGCAGGAGAAGAGCGGGCTGTGAAGGTGTTGGAATCCACTTTACTCTTAAGGAATTTGTTTAGTTTTATTTATGAGGTCATTACCATATTTGGACATGTTCAAAATATCAAAAGGTGCACCTGAACCCTTAACACCTCATATTTCTTTTCAGTTGCCGACCTCATGTCTGGCAAAGTTTAGGTTCACTGGTTCACCGCTCCGTGTGAAAAGTAATGGTGTAAACAATTCATCACACTATATTACTCATTAGTTTGTAAGGCGCAGAGGGCTATGCAATAACCACGTTTTTTAATATGAGCAAACTAACACTATGTATTGGCCAGTACTGACATAAGTTTTTTATTGATCCACAAGGGAAAATAAGGTGCACTACGTAATTTGTCAGCTGGAGGGTTAGCCACGTTCTCGTCTCCATGGAGATAGATGCGTTTAATGCTGTACTGTGCATTATTTCGAGCAAAGAAGTAACATCTCAAACATCAAAGTTACTTAATGGGCTTTTAAAATTCTGTGCATGATATATGAACAATTGTGCAATTTGGTACTGTTAATCCTTTGATGAAGCGTGAATCTCTAGTTAGAAGCTGCAAATAACTTCAAATTATTTCATAACTAAACTCCAAAGATGTGTTATTGGTGGTGATGTCATTCTCCCAGATGAAATCATCACAGAAAAACAAATGTTGAACTTGATTATTTCTATCCTTGAGTATATCCAAGAATTCACTGTATTACAGCAAAAATCTGCATTTAACAATTTTAATTTTAGCTGTCCCCAATCTGTATTAAAAGATATTGGCGTGTAGAGTGGTGTGATGTCATCTGACACCCAGCAATAGACTTTTCAGTCTAGTTTGCCAATTAAAATGTGTGCAGCTGCAAAACATTACTAACAAAGACAATTATTACAATATAAATTAGATCCACTGACCTACCATTGCAAGATAAGATGAAATATGCAAGTATACTCTATTTAGAATGTATTTGATTCAATAGTGAGGTCATGTCTATATGTGTCTGTGCGTGGAATACTTGCGACAAATTAGCCTTGGAAGTGTCCCTGTGCTTTCCAAATGAACGCACAGCTGTTAATACCATCTTTGTGAAAGTCATTTTATTTCAGACCATGCTTCATACAGTGTAGCTCTAAATGGCTTGTCTTTTATGTAATCATGCACATATTTTCTACTTTGCTCAAATGACAATCATGAAATGTCTTGTCAAAACTTGCAAGTAACATAACAGACCTTACTTTTATGAGTGTTATTTAGAACTTCAAGGCATTAATGTTGTGATTTAAGCTCATGGTTCCCCTTTCATTATGACCTTTTATCTGACTACAGAGAAAGTCAAAAGTTAACATCTACTCATCAATGGGGCAATGTTAAGTTCATGTGTCTATTATCAATTGAAGTCACATTTTCTTTAATCAGAGAAAAATCCCCCATAGTTGCACTATGTAATGCCTTGAATATTCCACGGTATGAGGTTAAACCAGTCTTTACACTTTTTACCTATTACATATGTTTTTGCTAACAAATACATGCTTTCTTACTTTGAGTGGGATCACCTCTCCACTGATCTGACCTGTAACTTAGCCTGGTGGTATCTCCTGCTTGCTTTCCTGGAGATAGTCTCATGTCATATTGTGGACATTTCAGGCAGAACAATAACATCTCTATATAGATAAGCAGCTAGCTGACCCTCCAGAGTCTATTAGAAAATTGTCAGGGCACTTTTGTGATTCACTGTCACTTTTGAATGATACTTGAATCTCAACCAAGGTATTTACAAGTGTGATTTGCTCATTTTGGATAGCTGAAAATATATGATCTTATTATTGTTATGGGACAGTCCAAATATTTTGTCTCTTGTGTTTCCCACCCCTAACCCCCTGTTGGTTTGTTGCTCTGTTACTACAAAACAATGTATAAAATATGGGTCAGTCAGATGAGTCCATCCCACGGCTGGTAGTGTTAAAACAGGCCTTTTATTGTAGCCGAAGTCATATGAACTAATACAGCTGTGTGGAAAAGTCCAGAGCCACTGTGGTTGAACACAAAACCAGATTCCACACCCAAGACTGCTACTTCCAATCAAAAGCCTAATCCTTTAAGCATTTGGACTCACTATATATAAGTTCAATACAAGTTGCTGATTAGGTGTTTTAAGAGGTAACAATTTGAAATGTAAGGATACACCTGCCATTATGTGATTGAGTGGTATATGCTGGAAATGACTGAAAAATCTCCTTCAAATTGGCCTTGGGCTCAGCACAAAGTGAATACATATGCACATCTGCTCAGCTCTGAGGCAGTTTATTGGTGTTGTTTTGAGGTTTTGAAATGTCAGTTTGAAGCAGGGAAAGAGATGTTCAATTTCTTACTCATTTCTCTCTTTGTTTGTTGTTCTGTTGTGGTTGCAAATTGCCAAAGTGGACATTTAGGTTAGTTTCCATCCGCTGGGGAAATCACAAGGCAGTTATTCGCACAGTTTCACTATTTTTAAAATGTATTACCCCGTCAGGCATGGGTTGGTACCTCTAAATCTAACTAATGACGTTTTTTGTCGTTTTTTTTTTTACTTCAAAGGCACCACCTGATGCTGATCTCTATGGTATTGTTATTGTTTTGCCTGGAATATCTTGGATTTATTCAACTACAGGTGTTTTTATTGCTCAAAAATACCTTAAAAAACATGAAGATCAGGTCTGTGGAGAGGTTTACAGTGAGATGTGAACCTCAGATCTGACCTGTAAATTGGCCAGGCAGCATTATCCGGAGACAAGGAGGTACTGTCTTCATGGTTACAGCAAAAAGCTACAGTGTATCTTTAATGAAGTGCAGTACTGTGACTAATTTTACCCGATTTTTATCACTATAAAGGAAAATATATGTTATGTGCTTTTTGGCTAAATGGATAGACCCCTTAACTAGCACACTTCTAGTTCTGGACTGACTTTTGTAGTTCATGCCATATTTGCATATTTGAATTGGCCACTGTTGCAGAGACGTCTCGACAGAAGCGCACTAATTACAGTTTGGACGGCTCGTCTGGTGCAGATCCGTGAACAGCCGGGTCTCCTCTTGTGTCTCTTCTGATGTGGCTAACTCAAACCAGCGACAAATGGCCCAGACATGGAAGACATTATGACGGGCTAAAAACAACATGTTAACTACAGACTAGCTCTCCCACAGTGCAAACACCAGCTTTACTGCTTTTGCACACATTTGGACCAAGACATCATGGAAGAAGTATGCTGTGGTAACCAGTTCACTATAACAAATATATTGTACCTGACCTCTTGTGGCTGAAGAAGGTACCTCTCACCTTATCCCACAATGGCACCTTGAGCTTACATTGTCACTAAAGTATACCTTGGTAAATGGTCATGGTCACATTTTAATATAGTGCTCTTCCTCATTCAAGGGGGTGAGGAAAAGTTAAGTGTCTTGCCAATGAAACAACAGAAGCATTCATCTGTGGGAGCTGGAATCACACCGTCAACCTGTGGGTCAATGGATCGGACCACTGTACCAAAGATATTTATGTCAAAAAAGTGGGATTCAAACTGCCAACCCTCGGATCAGCGGAGAAACACTGTGCTGACTGTCGCCCCCTTAACTTTAACCTACACTAAGACAAATGCAATCATATGAAGTATTCAAAGTGACCCATCAATCAAATAAGCCTATATAATTGTCATACGTATGGTTACTATATTTTACAAGTACAGTGCACAGTAAAACTATGAAGATTTGTATCTGTAATAAAGTGTTTGAACATTCAGCATTATGTGGTCAAATGCTAACACTGTTTTGACTAAAATTTGCCCCATGGTGTCTTTATGGGGCGTTGGAAAGTTGGCAGTTGTAGTTTCAATACTTTGCATGGTCTACAATAATACCAAGCATGGGCACAAGTCAGTCCACCTCACCATTAAGTTCAAAGCCAGTCGTCAGAGGAATGCTATTGACCCTGCTCCAGTTTCAGATCACATTCAAGTCTGCGCTCTTTTTAAGCACAGGCATCCAGACCGCGCGGACATGATGTAATTGGCCATTCAACAAAATTTAGATCCTCATTTAGCAATTTAAAACAAAATGTAAGGAAATATACTACTGAGGTTTCTATTAGCTGTCAAATTTAACAAGTAAATCACTACGTTTCACTTAGTTCATGACATACCCGTAATGTGATGGAGGGGTCAGACTGAACAACTTGATGGTAATAAATGGCTGTGGAAATGCGTTGCTCTCCAGTGAATGGTCAGTGTTGGTGTATTTCCTTTAAGAGCACAATTAGTTCTTGATTATCCCACACCGGAGCTATTGATATCATGGAGGTCAAAGGTGACTCTGTGAAGCGGAAAAGTAGTGGCACCGACATGCTTCGCTGCTGGGAAAACATACCCGTCAATATTATGTATTTAGCTTATCGCAATGTACCCCAAGCCCGATTAGTCATAGTTTAAAAAGTTGTTAAAATGTGTTACTCTCACTTGATAAAGACGGTGTTTATCTGTTCAGAGAAACCATATCTTTTGGAAAACCCCTACAGTTCACAAACATTTACACAAAGGAATAAAACAGTTTGCTAATGGCGTATAGCAGTGACCGTAGTGGACCGCAAACCTGGAAAGAAGTTGCTAGGATCAAAAACAAAACAAACATCTTTTCTGAAGCTGTGCACGTGTCTTAAAATTCATGTATGTAAATGCAGTGGATTTACCAAAGAGTTTGTGGGAGCTAGGACCTAGTTAACTATATTTAAAGACTTGCTTTGCCTTTTCGCGGTTTGAAGACTTTAAATTTTGTTAGTATTTTGTCTTGTTAAGGATACAACCCAGACAGTCTACTTGTTCCACATGTTTTTTGTCTCGATTCTAAATTTTCATAGTAGATGGCATATTGTGTATAGTATTTTGGAGTTGCTAACAAGCCACCAAACAACAAACCAGAAAATACAGTCTGTTTATGCCAAACCTATGTAAAAAAGAAAAAAACTTTCCCTGTGGCCATAAATGTCAGATACAAGCCACAAGATGAATGAAAATAGCTCCACCATTACTCTAATGTAAATAAACAGACCCATCTCCCTTTGAATTTCATTAGGACTGTTTGACTCTTGTTGCCTAAATGTGGTTCTCCTTCCTCTTCGGACATCAATATTATGTAAATGACAGCATTCATTCACTCGCCGCCATTGTTCTGCTTCCAAACCCGGTCTTTGTTTGTCAGTATCTAATCGTGTGGTATACTCTTCCTCTTCGTTTCTAATCATGTCGTTTTTAGACCATGCACAGTTGTGTTGTCTACTGCAGTGGCTTTCCCAACACAAAGAGGCCTGCAGCTTTATGGGATCCAGCTGGAGAAGTCCGGCTTTTTCAGAGCTGCTGGTTTTATCTGAGCTAGATCAGAGTCAAGACAGCATCAGTGGCTTTGTACAAGACATAAATGTATAACTTCGAGATAGGGGAGGGATTTTGAGATTCAAATTCAATGTGATCACAAGTTAGAAAAAGTCTCGAAGTGTATTTGACAGGTTCTCATGTTTTTCCCATTATGACTGCGTTTAGTGGGATGGTATGTGTGGTAAATATTTCTTATAGTCTCATAGTTAAATGGTAGTTTATGAAGAAAAACTGAAAAATACAGGAACTAGTGCTATTTTAAGGACGAATCCCTTTATATGTTTCATCAACACACAAAATTCCATCTAAAATACAAACACATTTTTTAAACATCTGCTGCCCATGTCAAATCAAGAAGTGAAATTAGCATATAAACTTCACCAACTTTGTTGAACTAGGGAAAACTAATCTTAATTATTAAATGAATAGTATTCTAACCTGCCAGCACTTTAAACCACAAAGAAATACTGTAATTAGTTGAATAGTTGTATTAGTAGAACAACAACGTGCTCAAGTTGTCACACGATTCACTTTTATCTTCAGTACTTTAACTGCACTGTTGAAAGGTTTGCCCAAATTTTACAAGATCCTCCCTCTTTTCAGTAAATACCTTCTTCTTTTCATTGTTGTCAATAAGCGGCTGTAAATGTGGGTCAGACCTAGTTTTAGCTCTGTTATTTCTCACTGCTCGTGCGATAATAAAAAATAATAGATCTGCATTCCTTCACTTTATTCAAACACATATGAACCTTTCTGCTGCCTTTGATCCAACTGCTTCACATAAACTTATATTTTAAACATATAGTATTGGATCAAATGTGCACGCATGTTCACATTAACAACGAGGTAGAGCTGTCAATCAAACCAGGGGCTCTGCGGAGCTCTGTGATTGGGCGTAACCACTAGCAGCTGTCTGAGGGGTTATAGTGAAACTGGCATCATGGTGGACACTGGACAGAGCAAAGAGCAGAGTGGAGCTGGTGCCCTGTTTGTTATGGTGTTATGGTGTGTCTGGTCATACTCACACTGACAAGGGCCAAGGGCATTCTAACACAGAGGCACCAGCCAGTCAACAGAAAGACATTTTGTTTGAGAAAGACTGCATCTATTTTACATGTTTTTTAGCTGTGTGCAAGAAATCCTTGGTCGACTAAAGGGATACAAATACATGGGAACATAGCATTAAGGAAAAAAAAAAAGATCCCAATGATCAAACCATATTTGACCCAAAGTGCACTGGCATAACAAGATAAGTGGTGTTAGTCGACAATATACGTTTTAGTTGACCAATAAAACTATTAAACAATGAAAGGCCTGCACCCCTTAACACATTTAACAAGAATATTTTTATTTTATTTTTAAGCATATCTTTTTTTAACTTTATGCATGTCCTTATAGCTATATTTCTACTTTTTTATATTATTATTATTATTATTCAGTGTTTTATGTTGCACTTTATCACCGACGAACATTCCTAGTTTGTGAGTTGTGTTCACTGACAATGGCAATAAAAGTCTTCTGATTATGATTTTGAAAAAAAAAAAAAAAGAAACCAGTATTCAACCAGTTTCAATTCCATATTGTCTTTGGTTTAGTAGGCACATCTCATCTGCTTGTTAAATATTTATACTCATGTTTGATTTGATTTTCTTTAAACTTTCAAGTTAATTAAACCACATTGATATGCCAATATTGTGGGAAGGTTTATATCTGTCTATGCCTGACTCACCATAGACACACTTTTAGAGGTGACCATGAACCGCACATCCCACAGAGCACAGACCAGGCTCCTTCTCACTTTGTTTGTTTGGCTTTATTACTTTACTTTCTGTGTTGTGGGGATAGTTAAACCTGTTAAAGACATGGTTTAATTGTGCTATACCTGTAACAATGGGAACTCTATTTAGGGCTGCAGACTTAACTTAATCACAGTTTAATACAAATGTTGAATTGCCCCACTTATCGCGTCACCAAAGCTTTCTGCATGTAAACAGCAAAAGATCCTGGTTTGGAAAGCTTCTGCAAACGTGTTGAGGAAGGTAGGGCTCTTTTAGTCTTGCTCCAGTTCATTTTTCAGTCAAACACACACTGTAAACTGAATCCTTATTTGAAAATATAATCCAATCGCAACAATTTTTTTTTCTCCCAAAACTGTGCATAAAACATATTTCAACCCTAAAAATCATATAATATCATAAGGTTCTTGAGCATCTTTTTCTTTTCTATTTTTTTTTTTTACATTTGTGTATCTTGCTGGAATCTGTTGTCTCTTGTTAACCACTCTTCTGTCAGCTAGTGGTTAAACAAAGAGTACTTAACATTGCGTCTTGCCAAACTTTTGCTGGATCTTGCGCTGTACTGGGAGCCACAGGGTCCTTTGATCCCATTAGAGACTGAGGCTGCTGTAGGTGTGGCTCCTCTCACTGTCATGTTTTGGGGATGCATGACTGAATCCCAATAGAGGAGCTCAAAACTGTCCTTATAATTTTTACTGCCCAGACTTGTTTACTGAAAATGACTTATTTTAACCCAGCAGCTCAAGGCACTCATTTTCCCATTATTCTCATCGCAATGTTGATTTTGGAGAATATACCCACTAGACTTTGTATACCTTTGTGTTAGGGTTGTGCAATCTATCCAATTTTAATCAAGAATGAGATTTGGTCATTTCTAATTGCCAAAGATCATCTTAATTAAGAGGCCCATAGCCAATCCTCTGTTGGTAAAAGCTGTTATTTAGACTTTAGAGCAAGAAATGTGGCTGTTTTTGTATTAAATGGTAAAACTCACGGTTAATATAGACATTTTATTAGTTTTTAATGAGACAAATTTGAATATAATACAACTTTTTTGTCATATTAGCCATAATAAGATTCAAATATCCAATATATGAACTGTTCTTTCAGGTTTTTTACCATTGCTTTTCCTGTAAACTTAATTTTTCGTTTTTTAGGAGTAATTTTATCAGTATTTTTGATATGGTGATACCTCTGATCTGACACATGACGGTTGAAAAACGTTTGTGTCCAAGTAAAAAAAAAAAAAAATCCCATCAATCACAAATACAGTTTCTGTATCATATTTCATGTTAATCTGGATTTATGTCTCATGTAGTGAGTGGGATTTTGATCAGTTCATTTTTTAGGTGAAAGAGAGAGTTGCCACATCTATTTGGCCCATCGTTGCATCAGTGAAACATATGTCATGTAAATCTCAAGTAAATCTTTAAAAAAACAAAAACAAAAATATTTTCAAAGCCAAGTAGGAAAAAAACTGTCTGCCAACAAGTCTTATGAAGTAATTTGTTTTATATGCCAGCTACAGCAGGAGTGAGAAAAGTGTGATAAGGTCTGCAACACATAAAAAAGCAAACACTTCAGTCTTTTTGTATTGTGAGGATACATTTCTCACAAGCAGCCAATAGATTATATTCTCTAGGCTAGTAGGTTCCCATGGGTGTTTAAGCTGTCCACTCACGCCAAAGTTTACGTCATTAAATGTTTGGTCTGTATGCTAGACAAAAATAAATAAAAAGGATAGTAAAAGGCAAAGAAGGAGTTGATAAACGTTTAATTTGAATTATTTTAGTGTGAGGTGAGGATGTCTTAATTGCGATACTAACCCCAAGGGTTTAATAAATAATTAAGTGGGTTGTTTTGAAGCTCAGAAGATAAAGCATTTACCTCATACAAAAAAGTATAGGCATTTCACATCCTTGAGATGGATCCTGTGTCACGTTGGTGGAAGTCTGCCAGAAATGCAAATAATCTTTTCTCATTATGTATTAATATCATGTTCATCAGATTCCATTGAGACGACTTACATACTCTTATGCATATCAAATGTTGTATTGTTGCTGTCTGTGTCGTTAACAAGGTTACATTAGGTGCTTTATAGTAAGGAATTATATAGGCCTTTCTACAAACTGTTTTGGTTGGAACTACATCTGGTCATTTAATGCCCATTTTTGTGTGATCTCAGAGGCCTGGTAAGACAGGCTTGGTTATTACTTGAAAGGTAGGCCACTGGTGCTACAGTGAAGCAGCAGTTGATTGTTTGTTGGGCAAAGGAGTCAATGTCCCAGATTGGTAGATTCGTTTCCACCAGTCTGTCCCAGGGCAGCTGTGACTATCCATCCATTTTCTTCTGCTTATCCGGGGCCAGGTCGTGGGAGCAGCAGTCTAAGCAGGGATTCTCAGATTTCCCTCACCGCAGACACATCCTCCAGCTCCTCCGGTGGGACCTCAAGGCATTCCCAGGCTAGCTCAGAGACATAGTCCCTCCAGCATGTTCTGGGTCTTCCACAGGGCCTCCTCCCAGTGGGACATGCCCAGAACACCTCTTTAGGGAGGCAACCAGGAGGCATGCTGGACAGATGCCCGAGCCACCTCAGCTGGCTCCTCTCGACGTGTAGGAGCAGTGACTCTACTCCGAGCTCCTCCTGTGTGACCGAGCTCGTCACTCTATTTCTAAGGCAGCGCCCAGTCACCCTGCGGAGGAAACCCGTTGCAGCCGCTTGTATCCGCGATCTTCTCCTTTCGGTCATTACCCAAAACTCATGACCATAGGTGAGGGTAGGAATGTAGATTGACCGCAGCTGTGACTACAGTAGTATTTTACCACAGCCAAGTGTGGAATGAATGAACAATACACAAAAGATGCATTATTATTATTTTTGCAGTGGACTCCTGGGTAACACACAGTATACCTTTTACCCTTCCACCCGTGGCTTCTATCATGTGACCCAGCCTCTCTGTGTCTCTAGTACCTGTCAGCACTCACATCGACACACCCAGCATGACGTGACGATTCTTTCAAGTATCGCCAACACTGCCCTGATAACCCATATCACACTTGTCAACAGAATATGACCCAACTTATAATGTTATGCAGTGCCTCGTTTCACTTATAAAGCCAACATCTTTTTAAGTTGTATCAAATAATAAACATTCACAAGGTTGAAGGGAAATTGAAATCCCCTGTTCAGTGTCTATGAGTTCGCAGATGCCAGGTTGCCAGCAGTGGCTCCACATCAAATACAACAGTATGAGCTGTTAACAGTGGAGAAAGGAGTGTTGGGAGATTTTGTGCAGCAGGTTCAGCGGTAACAGTTTTGCACTTTACAATTTCCCTCATTTACAGTTTACAATACATAGTCATTTGCTCATGATGCTTTGATACAAAATTAATTAGAAACAAGTGCCAATTGGTAACTTGTAACTCTTGGATAGCGCTTATTAAGAGACTTTACACTATCTTCCAATGGTAAAGAAACATTGCCAAGGCCAGCACTTGTAAACTTCTAGTTAAGGAATAAATGTTTGCTCTGTTAATAAAGGTGATAAATCTGAGCTGTACCTTTTTCTTATTTAACAAGCAAAACAACAATACAGACAATGGGTTTGGCTAATAATGCCAATTTGATTCCTGGCTACAAGGACCCACTGTTTGAATGTAATCACTATGCTGTATGCTGTTTTAATAACTCCAGTACATATGTCACACATGTTAAAAATATCAAGCTTATTTGGTCTATACATGAGTGGATTTTACCTCAGCAAGAAACAGCTCATAAAAAGTAATTTAATTGGCTTATAGTTTGCTAAATATGTGTTTAGCTTTTAGTGGGTGCTTACCCATGGTTTCAAATACTAGACGGACACGAGACTTATTCTGGTCTTTGCAGCAAAACCAGGACTGTGAAACTTTTACTTGTTTTGAGGCACTAAAGTTTTTATGCCTCATAATGATTTTTCATACTTTCAGCCTCCACTCTGCCTCTTCACTTGTTACCCCCTGGTTCATTCAAGCCCATGTCCAGTCTCTGCTTACACACCATGACGACTCTCTCCTCTCCACTACATATCTGTGTCAGTCGCGGTGCAGGTGGGGAAGTCTTCCACTGTGGCTAAGGGGGGTCAAATCTACACAATTACATAGAGAAAATCCCTGTCTGCTCTCATTGATATTATGGGATGGGATACATGGGGCTCCTTCCACCTGCTGCAGCTCAGGAATGGCTCCCATGAAAGATAGGTCTGTCCTCAGGTTGGCCTCGCTGTCCCGCTCCGATCTGCTCCAACATTCTGCAAATTCCACTTTCCTCCTTGACAGAGTCAGATAGGATCTTGAAGGACAAATGTTTTTCGTGCCTTCTGAGCTGCAACTGACTAAAACCATTTATGAATTTCTAAAGTACTTTAGCGTTGTTACAAATTAATACTAACATTTTAAACTTGTTTTCAATGCTAAGGGAAAGACTCCATTTCTACACCACAATGATGCAACACAATGTAATTTTCAACACAAAACATCATCAATAACATGTATTTTTGATATTACTGTGTAGTCTTGTTCTTATATAGATCAAAACCAAACTAAAACTATTCAGGAAAGGTCAGATTTTGTCCCCAGTATCCCTAAATTTTATTTCAATTGCAAAAATCTATAGTACAGTCTAGATCTGATGTGCAGTGGCAAAGGCAGTATCAGGTGTAGCTATGCCAGAGAAGCATGTCATTGGAGAGAAATTCAATCTGTGCTTCGCTCCTGAGAGAGTTTGACACAGCACTCACGATGGGCAGACAAAACCCAGGTGCCACGTCAAGACATGTAATCAAGTCAATATGTCTGCATGCTTATACAGCTCATTTTAACTTCACCAAGCAAGGCAGGCTTTGACAGTTAATACAATGAAATGACATTTCTGTGCAGCTGGTTTGGTATCTTTATAGTTTCCATATCTATCTATATATTGATTTTGTCTTTTCTGTCCATTAGTTCAAGTGTAAATACTCAAACACTCAGGAAGAAACACCTTGCAAATTAAAACTGTATATAAATGTGGACTTCCCCAACTCAAAAAGGAAATGATGCAAAAGACCCATAAATGCTTTAACTTTGCATCAAATTAAATCTGAATCTAACATAACTCTTACATTTCTCTTCTCAAATTGGGTAAATTGGAATAAGACCCATCAGATTACTCCTCAAATTCGGACATGTTTTGCCATAGAACAGGTCCAATCTGATATTAAGTACAAGGCTTAAGTTTAGTCTAGAAATTAACATTTGAGCGTGGCACAAATATGAAAAAGCGTGTTATGTCTGGCCAGAGGTCTGTTATGAATTGCTCCTAGTTGTAAATATGATTGTGCCCTCTGCCTTGTTTGCTTGCATGTTTGACACTGTCCACCATTAGGCTTCCTGTGAGGCCTCATCCCAACAACAACGGCTTCTTCTTCAGTCTGTGTGGGCTTCCTCTCTTTCTAATCTAAACCATCTCTACATCTGCCTCCCATCACCACTTCCAAAAATGTTTGAATCAACTCCAGACCCCAGGAACAAATTAATTAATGTCATTTTTGCCCTGTTGTGTCTCTAAACTGCCTGTGCTAGTGTCCGTATGTTCCCGTTTGTGTGCAGTGCGTGTCCTCCCGCTCCATAATGGTGAGTGCAAACCCAAACACATTGAAAGTGATCTCATTCTTACCTGCATTCCCCCATAATGATTTCAACCTGAGCGCAATAGTCTGCTTTTATTGACCCATCACTCACTTTATGTTTTGTTCACGGAAAAAGGAGATCTAAAAGTAGAACGCTAAAGGCCCAGTTTGGGAGGTCCTGTGTTTAATTACTCGTGCTTTCTCTTCATAAATGTAGGAACAAGGGGTTACTTTATAAACTGACGTGGAATAGTTCTGTTGTTGTTGTGGAGTCCAGACAGCCATTATGCAGAGCTCATAAAGAAACAGGAAAAACTTAAGTTAATCCCGGTCTTGTTTTAGTGGTGCTGGCTATGCAGAGTAGTGCTTTACAGTCTGCTGCAGTGTGTCACTGTGCCCTTCAATGATCAGGGCAAATCTAAAGAGTGTACATTTAAAATCTACACTCATTACAAAAACAACCCATGTTATTTATATAGAAGGCACCAGTACACAAGCGCCAATCTGTAAAGCAAACTGTATACTCATATCAGTCTTCTTCTACTTCTTCTGTTTCAACTGCTCCACTACTGCATCCACTATACTGCTTTTACTAAAACATACATATATATATAACTCATACGCAAGACACACCTTATAAAATGTAAAAACTTTAGTGATATACCTTCCCCTCCTCCTTCCCAAAAAAAGAGGAAATTACGTTTCCTCTGCACATTGGTAGTCTGGCATTCAGTTTGCATTATTTATATTCCTCCACTTTACAGTATTTTCTACATCTTAAAGCCAGAATAGCTAAAATCTATACTCTACATCTTGATCTAACTTTGGAAATGATCAGGTAATTACAGCTGTTTTGTTTTTTTGTTTTGTTTTTTTTAACTGTAACTTCCATAAGTATGAACTTTCTCCATCCACACTCCTATACCACCTCTACATACAGTTGCTGTCTAGAACAAATACTTTAGATTAACAGCAGCGTGTTCTGGTCTGTCCCGCCCAGTGGGGTCTCTGTGGTTTCCCCCGCTGAGCTTTGGATGTGGCTTTTATGTTGCTCCGAGCGGTAGTCATCCTTTTTACTGCACACCACTTTATGGAAATACCGACGTGTGAAAAGATGAGTGAGTTGTAATCACACATGGTTTCAAGAATGGAAACTGTCACAGCAGTGAGGTGTTATAGTCAAATTCAGTGTGTTGATTTGTTAATTGGGCTGAAGTTAAATCACAGAAGTTTTTGTTGATGGTGTGAATTTATATTTTTGTCAGAGGAACCAAAATTCTCATGACAAACTGCCCTACTTCTTCCATACAGGTTTCACCCCTGTAGAGTTCAGATGAGCACATTCCTGATCATCATTCAGATTCCACAGTGACTTTTATGAACATAATTATGGGACATTTTCCAGTTAAGAAAATGTGACTGTATTGGGGTTTAAGAGGAGAAACAGCTGCTTTCATTGGTGCTTGAATAAAAATGCCCTCAACATTTTCACCTTGTTGAGTCATTTTACAGACAGCATCTTGTCAGCAGAATCCTCAGCGTGGGTACGACACTGAAAACACATACTTGTTCTTATCGGTGTGAATACCTCAGAGCTTCCCCAGTATTTTGGAGTAACCTGTTATTGAAATATCAGATTGGATTGGATCTTCTGCTTATGCATGTTTTATTTTAAGCAGAATGCTGTTATATATGCCCACCTTTTGACAGTATGTTTACTTCACAAAAAAGTCTAAAATCTCAACAGTCAAGGTAATGTATCAGATAGGCAAATGAGCTGTTATAGACAGATGTGTATTTAGACATGTATAGCCTAGTATTGAGCCTCACAAAAAATATGTTTTTAATTGTGTAGTGTTCAATGCTAAACCATTCATCTGTATAGGCATTGTATCAGTGCAATTCATCTGCCTCTTGCTTGTATTTTATTTATCGGTTAAAGGTAGTGTTGCACCACTCGATCTTTATGATGTCTCGATAACAATACCTGGTGCTTTGGATACTTTCTTCTTGTGACCCATTCTGATTTGCCTCAGCTAAAAACTGTATTACATTACAGTCTTCCTATGGTCAAAAAACTGTTCAATTTCAAACACAAACACAAGACACATGTTGTGAAAAGCTGCTTTTAGTGGTTTCTGGACAGATGAGGCTTTAGTTTCTTTCCTAAATTAGGAAAAGCACAGAGTCCATTGATATATTGCAAATGTGTGCCAAACAGTATGGAACTAATCTGTGAGTGATTTCTCATTAGAGCCTGACCCTTGGGAGGTGCATCATGTGTGGACCATAGACATACACTGGGTGGGACCGCCTGTTCCTACTTTTGAAATCATGTCCAGGAATAATGTGCGCCTGTAAGCCAAAGTATTTCACGTGTTCTCCTTTTGTGGTAGAATTGGTGTTAAGAAGTGAAAGATATTATATAATATTCCAATATGTGTTCCAATAATATGAGATATATTTTTCAGTATAAAATAATAGCAGCATTTTTCATGTTATTATTTGGTTTTACACTAATTCAGATGTAAATTAAATCCAAATTAGTGTAATTATGTAATTCTTTATTATTCTTAGTATCTGGGGATTGATTCTTTTTACAACCCAAATTCCAGTTTGTACTATCAATATATTTGTAATCTTGTTTTATATATAAAACCATATTGAGGCAGCACCATCATTTGGTTGCTTACTTGTAAAAACGTTCTACAGTATTACTTACAGCAGTATGTATTTACTGAACAAGCTTATAATATTGTAGTAGGCATATTCTATATATACATTTTCATAGTATTTTGAGTCATATATAACACAGTGAATCTAATGGTGAGGCTCCCTGTGATTCCAGCTGCCTTAGTGCTGATTAAAATACACAACACTTGAGTTTACATTGAGTCATGGTTTTGGCCTGGATTGTACTTTCTGGACAAAAACCACAACCCTCATCAGATTAGCCCTATAATCCTAAAAGCTTCATATGTACCGGTCTAAAGTGGCTGTACACAAACACACAGATGCATGCTAGATTTCCTCCTGCTTTGAGTCGATGCATCACTGTCGCAGCCCACTCTGATCTGGCCACTTTGATCAGCTCCTCTGGCAGTCTCTAACCATTGATCACTCTGTAAGGCCTGCAGAGAAAAGGAAGTATTTGCACCACTACAAATCACATATGTTTGTTACGCTAAGGTACAATGACTAACCTGGAGAGTATCCCACTGTCTTTCCACACTTTTGATCAGAAAGCAGAATGGCTGTTTGGAGACCCTCGCTCTAATCTAACTCGTCATCCTCAGGTCTCCACAAACACAAATGCCCTTACCTTGACCTACAGAGCAATGCAGTAATTGAACACAGTAAAGTAGTAAATAATTAACCATTATAGTGTTAGCCAAAAGCCATCCTTGTTTAGAGCAGTGGTTCTCAAGCTGTGGTCCCTGTCCCACTGGTGGAATTTCTACATAGATGTAAAATGAAGAATCACTGTTATAGTGTTGACATGAAAGCACAATTTCAAACTCCGTTTTGACCTTCATTGCTGATTTCCAAATGATACAATAGAATGGAATGTTCTTTTTTTAATATACTTCATATTTTTTACACAAACACATTAGACATTTATCATTTTATCACAGCAGGATATATGACCTTTACAGTTCTTTTAAGACATTTGTCATTGGTGTGTAAGTTGTCCATTTTGTCAATTTCTCTTGACGTTGTTGATTGTTCTCAAACTTTGTCACTCACAAGTATCCATTCCTTACATGTAGGTATTTCTGGTTTTCAGTATTTTTTTGTAATGGCTTTCTTGCAGGCTTATAGGGGTACTTCTTAAACACTGTAGCAGAGAAAACTAAACAGGTTTTTGGGATAGCACACCTCAGTACCTTCATTATTACTGAGTGTACAGTATCCCAGAATGATACAATTTTCAGGCATAACCAAAAGATGTGATTTATTTGCACATGTCCACATTCTCTCCAACAAGGCTGTATTCTGGATATATATTTACTTGAAATTTGGGGTGTGATGAAAAATTGAATTATATTCCAACAATGCTCCCTCCAAACTCTGGATGTAGTTGTGGTTTGTTGGGTTCTACTCATGTTTGACCATTCTCCATCCAAAACTGTAATACCCACTTTTTTCTCCCATTTTTGTTTTACATCTAAAGTATTACATTCCCTTCTTCCCATTAAAAGTTTATATAAGGATGATACTATTCTACCTTTTTTTACGAATAGAATGTAATTTTCAAAACAAAGTAATAGTATTTGTTTTATTAGTATTATGTCTCATGTTAGTTCTGATAAACACTTTTAAAACCATTCTAAAACAAGTCAGGAATGATCCAACTTTGTCATTTTCACTATCGGTACCTATTCAGTTGTAACTACTTTTGATACAATGCTCGTTATAGTATCGTAACTTTTAACTTAGTTTTGTTTTTTGTTTTTTTCTGAACAACACATAACTGAACTTTCACTCTACATAACAAATAATTTTGTAAAACTGTAAATAAATAGTTGTATTAATTGTTATTTGAATCAATTATGTTTATTCCATACCTAGAACACAACTGGTGCTTGTTCCACTGACTATGAAATATCTCAAAAAATATCAAAAATCCACCACAATAATGTACAAACACATAAAAATCACCATAATGTTATAGATAGAAACTGACAGACTTACAGGAGTGCAGTAGTTCACACAGTATATATTAAAATATAGGTCGTTAATAAAATCAGGGAGCTATACAACAACAGTATTAGGTCTGTTTTCATTGTAGGTTTGAATGATGATCCCAACTTGGCAACTGTGACATCTCAGCTTGGGAGTTCCAGCACCCAGGGGCCCAGCTGAGAAGTTCTGCCTCACAGTTCCTTCCTGTTATTTATAATGGCATAAATCAACAGTATAGCACGTTTCCCGTCTTAATACCTCTGGACTTGTGTGGATTTATTCCTAGAGGATGTGCTGCCAGCGGCTTGCCTGGTTGTAGAAGTTTGGTGTTTTGTTTTTTTGCGCTCAGCTGTTGGTTGTCAGACACGCAGTGAACAAGATGAAGGAGTGAAGTGCCAATAGAAACGTCAGTGCAAATTAGCCACGCTGTTTATGAGACACGGATATCTACTGGAGATTTCTGAAAGTTGCAGTTACCACGTTTATGCTTCTTGTCTGAATTCTCTTGAGAACTCGTCAGACAACTTTAGTTCCAGTCTACATGCAGGTTGCAATAGAGCTTGGGATCGAATGGCAAAAATGTGATGTTATGATCATAGAGATGCATTAGCAAAAATAATAAAAAGTAAATAAAAAAATATGGAACAAGCTTTGTAAGATTGGTCACCACTGGGAAATCCCTCACATTGTACTTCTGAATGAACGTCACATGTTGTATTTAGCATATTAAAACCTCTATTGCTTTAGCATTAGCCTAACTCTGAAATGTAACGACACAATCCTGATCTCTATCACAAATTACTGCTAATGATCATACAGAGTGGCAGAGTAGTTAGCCTTTGAGTCTCACACAAAAGGGCTTTTCGATTTAAGTATTTATCCAAAGAGATGCAGGTGTTTTTTTCAAATGTCTCTGCTGTCTCTAGTTGTTAGGCCTCCAACGAGCAGGTAATGTGTGAAAGGAAATGAATCAACTATAGAGCAACAGACAAATATGCTAAAACCTGATCCGAGCATCTGAATTTTCAATTAAACACCTTTTATGTCTTGTTTTTATGCAGATCTTAACTCAAAGACCACATACCACCTGCTTTATGATAAAAGCATGTTTGTAGCAGAAGCGCTCAGCCGTCATATCCCTCCTCCTCCTCTTTCTCAGCTCATCACAAGGAAGATTTTCTCTCTTTACTGAGGAGGAGGAGGAGGCCAATAATATCAATGAATAGAGGACTGTTCACCCTGATCCCGAGAGTGCACACTTGTCTATGTTTCTCACACTTATGAATAGAATTAACACCAGCTGTTTGTAAAGACTACCAGCTTCCTGACACTAGACATGTTTGCTATTGATATGCAGATTAAGGCCAAGACATACTGGTTTATTGTGCATGTGCCTCGGTTCTCAGACTAGTGGTGCAGCAATAACAGAATAGGAGAGTAGCTGCAGTATAGTGCTGTGGAGCTGCAGTGCTACCAGGGCTTTTGCTGAGTCAGAGTGCAGGCAGCAGTGATGAACAAGCAAAACACTGGACCCAGCACTGACACCTTGTGGTCATTATCACAATTACACTGAAGTAACAACTGGGTTTGCATATGTATGTTGATAATAAAACTTAAAATTTGATTCTAATACTAATACGTAAGCAAAAGGCTCAGTACTTTTTGATAACGGAATTAATAATACCCTCTTCTATACAGTGGAATGTTATTTTCACCCAAAATAATGGTAGTTTGTACATAATTACCATGTGGCCTTATAATAGTTCTATTAAAGAAAGATTAAAATTGGTCAATCTTATGTATTTTTTCATTGTCAATACTCAATCAATTGAGTTCCTCTGTTTCAATACTAGTTTTAGCATCATTTCACATCTGTGCTTTGAGTTTTTGACAACCCAAATGTGGCCGTTGAATCAATTCTTTTCCATGCTACACATGTGTGGTGATTATAAAACGCTCAGTGATGGCTAATGAACCACAAATGAGCTCAAACTGTACCACACATTTCCTTCTATGTCTGTTTAAACATTTACATAATATTTCTACATAAAACATTGAATTATGACAGTGCCTGATGGTTGATCTTAAACTTTTTTTTTCTTTTTCCAGAAAAGCTGTACAACTCCACTGGACGGGAGCTGCGCCGAGCCCTGTTTTCCCTCAAGCAGATATTTCAGGTAATAGTTAATTTACATAGACACAGTGATTTGGTCCTTTATGGTAATGTCTATTTGCACTAATTTGCACTCACTCAACAATCAGATTTGCAGATAGGCAGATTTTAGCCTGCAGATACAAACAGACATGGGAACTCAGTGGTGCAGTGCTAACTTGGAGAGCCTGGACAGGGGAGGGCGGTGTGGAAGTTTGCATGTTAGATTTAATTTGGGGTGAAAATAAATCAAATTGGCTTGAAATAGTTGATCAAACTTACTAATGAAAGTGGGTTGCTATTACAGAAATGCAGATTTTACAGTTAGCTTTAATTTAATTCTATGCAGTATTACCACACCACTACCAGACTATCCATTTGACTTTTACACTTTTACACATGTCTGGATTTAAAACTATGGATATTCATCTAGTAGGAGACAAGACCTGTTTTAGACCTTGCTTTGCACTTGTTTAAACATGTTTAGTATAGTTTTTTTTTTTCAATTTTGCTCTTATTAAAGAAGCAGGAGGAAGTGGGTATTAAAGTTGTGTTTTAATTGCGTTTACAGCGCTGGCTTGGATAACCTGGAGAAGATGTGAATGTTTGCATGTTAGATTTAATATAGGGTAAAAATAAACCAAATTGACTGGAAATATTTGCTCAAACATACTAAAGAAGTTGGATAGTTATAACAGCAATTCAGATACTGTTAATGTTATCACATGCAATTCATTCTACTTGCAAAGTCTACACTTTGTTGAAAAAATACCACATGAAAATACCTTGGTTGTATTTCACTTCGACTTTTTGCGTGTAAAGCTGAGAGTAACAGCATAACTGTATCGCATATGAAAATGAAATCATGCGTCCTCAGTTGACTTGAAGAAGTGTTGAGCGCATGTATTAGTCTCCAAGCTGTCGTTTCTATATTTTATCTTGTGATTTTAGAAACATTGCCAAATGACTGGAGTCTCCATCACAGGTCTATACAACATGTCCATACAGAAGTTAAGGCTCCCCGCAGAGTCCATTACTGCGCATTTGACTACTAACCTACTGTATACACTTCATAATAGTGCAGAAACCTCTGTGTTGTTTTAAATTACAAAGCTACTGGTGGAAATGGGGGAAGCAGATGGTTTTCTAATTGACATATTGTAAAAGACATTAAATCTGAAATATTGTGTTTTATTTAAATATAGTATGTAGCGGAAATTGTAGCTAATTTGCAGAGCCTAGACCCTAACAAAGGGATTGACTCGATCTTGCCGTCTCAAGAGCAAGATCTAGATATGGTCACTAGTGGAGGCATAAATGTGCAGGTTATTTAGCCACAAAGCTCTTTCTGAACACCTTGGGATCCCACCGGAGGAGCAGGAGGACGTGTCTGGGGTGAGGGAAGTCTGGGAGTCCCTGCTTAGACCCGGCTCCAGATAAGTGGAAGAAAATGGATAGATGGATGGCTGTTTCTGAACGAATAACTAAATTACTACTACAAGAATGTCTTGGATTTTTTTTTCAATTGCTCAGTGTTTCTGTTTCATCAGTTCCTCCTCTCACATTCTTAAGAGTTAAACTAAAGTTGCACTACGTAACAGTTACAGGTTAGATCTGTGGAGAGGACTATGGAACATTTCAGGCTAAGCAATAACATCTCCATCCGTCTCTTCACCGGAATAGTTACATAGTGCACCTCTAACACAAAAACAAAGACCCACAAATGATTTCTTTCTTCACAATATGTGTTTGTTTTGCAGGACGACAAAGACCTGGTCCATGAGTTTGTGGTGGCAGAAGGACTCACGTGTTTGATAAAAGTCGGAGCTGAGGCCGACCAGAACTACCAGAACTACATCCTCAGGGGTACGTCCATTTTCTCACACATCGCATTCAGAGCACGGGCCAATCCAGGAGGTCATTAATCAACCCCATAACCCCATGTTTTCCGTTCACTTATCCCGGACCACATGTGCTTATATACACCATGTAAATTGATGATCCTTCCTTCTCACCCTCACACATTAAGAATGTATAAACAAGCTGAAAATTTGTGACCTGGATTTTGTAGAAGTTCTGCAAAGTCTAACAACGACCTAATTTATCTGTCCCCTGATGATGAGGTGAAAGGTCACGAGCGGGGGTCAGTGGGATAGAAGAAGGACTAAGCAGGTTTAAGCGTAGTTCAAGTGTCTACAAGAAAGTGTCCACTCCCCAACCTGCCGTGAGGGGCACTGACTACTGGCTAATAAAATACAGGCAGGATATTGCAGATCATAAAACTAATTTCCCCCTCTTCTACCTCTTCACCTTTACATAAAACATCAAGATTGTTGCTATTATACTTATTTGCGTACACCATAATCACACTATAATTTTGGTACAGTCATTATTTTTCTAATCCTTAAACAGCCATTCATGCTTGTTGTATTCTTATAATTCATCTATAGGGCCCTTGCATTTTTAAAAGACTTTTCAACATATACATTTTGGACAATATTCCCTGGTAATGCAGTGTTGCAGCAGAAAATTACAAGAGCAAAATTATACAAAATAAAACAGGATTTAAAAAATGTTCTGTCTTTGTATATTCACTATATCATACAGTAACACTGGAGCCAAAATCTCAGTCCCTATAGAGAAGATGTAGCCTATAGAAATTACTGGAATGCACCTTTTCAGACCCCACCTTCATTTTCCCCTGAGAAGAAAATATCAAAGATCACAGGTTATCTCAAAAGTGTCCGTAGCTGGTAATAAAATCCTCCTTACTGTATTCCCCCACTAAACAAATAATTCCTGCACGTGCTGCCTCGTCGGTGTGTCTGCAAACTTCATACTCCAATTAGACCCGATCTCCCCCAGAAGCCCTTTTCTAAACCTGTTTCAACTCTTGACCTAATTGTGAGCGGAGCAGCTGAGGAAAGGGGCTGCAGTAGATCACTCTCCCTGTGAGCTGAGGAGCACACATGGACGTGTCAGGAGTGTATAAAGATCTGGCTGCTGGATGCGGTGAGGATTCCCAAAGGAGGAGTAAATTAGACCCTCTCATTTTCACACGTGTACATAGAGAAAGTCGAAGGTATAATTGTCTCGGGCCTTTCACATGTGGGAGGTTTCACTGTAATGTCTTTCATGTTTGGGGCAGTTTAGAAAAAGCAAATAGGAATGTGCTCTTTTGAGGCCAACTGTCTGCTGTGCATTAGAAAGGTCTGGACATGACCATTTCACTTGCTTTTATGATCAAAATCAATCATATGACACATATATATTTACACGTGCTCCAGCCTATTATTTCTGTAAAGTTTTTTACAAACATCATGGTCCCACATCACAGTTTCACAGACTACGCAAGTGACTACTGCACTTATATCCTGACTATAAATACTGTGTAGACATTTATCTAGGCCTTTGCCTTTCTTTGGTATTTGGGATAAGTAAAATACTTGTTTTTACATTATTTGATACAGACAAAGCTGTCTTATTTTATTATAAAAAATAATGTCTCAAGATGACTCCAAGTTCATGTTTTTGGTCCTACTTGAGTCCTGGTTTGGACCTGGTTGTACGTCCTTCCATACATAATAATAATTTTAATAAATACAAATTTATGAGAACAGAGAACAAATCTACACATTTTGAACAAGTCCTTACTTTGGACCCCCAAACATGTCTGTGGCCAGTTAGTGCTCCATTATAATGTGGCAGAAGGCGGGTGGCTGTCCCCTGAAGGGCCCCTCACACCTGGACCACAGCACTTGAGGCCTGGCCTCAGCCCATCAGAGGGGCCCGTGGGGGGCCTATGTGCACCTCTATCAAACCATCAGGCTAAATGGAGCTGAGGTCATTCCTTTAGGGGCAATGTGCCATCTGGAGGGGCACATGGATAAACACAGCCAGGGAAGTGGAATACAAAACATAACATCACTAGTCAAAATATTAGAATTTCTTTCATAATATAATGAATGTAAGTGTTATTCTAAAAGATTGGAAGATTAGAACACTGTAAATGTACGTAAATGAATAAAAAGTATGGGATAGACTCATGGAGTAATATAAACAACACAGTATGTGTTAGAACCATTAAAATCCACTCATTCCCAGCAGCCAGCAACACATCTTAAAACCTTGGGCCACAGGCAAGTTATCAAAAGAAAGTTGTTCCTTGAATAGCCTACAATTAAATTTAAATGTTTTTTATGTATATTTGGTTTAAAGTGCGGTTAGAAAATTGGACAAAAATAGTCAAGACACAGGGAACACAAGGAAAAGACATGGAACATATACAAAACTATACAAAACTGAGTAAAGACATGTACGACTACAAAAATACAAACTTGTTAACTCTTCCATCAACTGTTATCTTCTGTGTTGTCAACTTTTACAAATATTTTCTTTTTTAAATTACTTTACAAATAAACTAATAAACCAACACTGGCACAAAACACACTTCTACCAGTTCACTATTACTATTTAATAAGGTGTGACAGACAATGTGGCAACTGTATTAAAAGTAAGTTATGTCCAATCTGGCATTTCCTTTAAAAAGTCTATATTTTTTCCCTTTAGTCAGTTGTGCCTGTCCATACATTTTCAAACTTTTTTTCAACACCAGTAGCCATAATAACTAAACGCTGTTGACAGACTGCAGGGGTTGCCTCAGCCTGTTAAATGAAAACAGCTTGTGCGAAAGGTCAGAATAGTTTAAGTATCACACTCCTGCTCCGTTTAGATGAACAACTCAGGAACAAGCTAAAGAAGTGTATAACAAGATTTTGGTGGATCAGTCTCTACTTTCTGTGTTTACCAAAACTAACAGCTACCACCAGGTTTTAATTGGCGGCTGTAAAATTGTGAGCTGGGTGGATTAAACCAGACCAATTGCAGTTGACTTGAAGTAATTATGCCCCTCTTTGAAATCTCCTGACATTCCTCTCTATAAGCTTTGTTTTGAGCTACACTTTCTCTGTTGGCACTTTTGAAAGGCTGTACCATTTCTACCTGTTTACACAACACACACCGTCTCCGAGAATCTCCAAATTAAAGTTGATGTTTTTGTTAAGTACATCACATTGCAGAAGTGCAGTGCTGTTTCGAACGAAAAAGTGGAACATCAAAATATCGTAAGACCCGTTTTGGAGGTTAAACATAGCATTGTGAGAAAATATAATGGATTATTTCATCCAGTGAGTCACACATGATGTAACTTTTCTGGTAGAGTGACTTGAGATGTTCTTTGTTTTGCTTGGAATGTTCCACAGTATAGCATTAAACTTGCCCGTTATGGAGATGAGCAGATCAGATAGTAAGAAGTAGTCACGTTCCTAATGAAAAAAATGCTAAAAAGATCATTTATTGCCATACTGTGGAATATTCCATTGAAAGCTATAACATCTCTACATAAAGGCAACAAGCAGATGGTGAACCTTCCACCAGAAAAGTTACATAGTACACCTTTAAAACGTATTACTCATATCTTACAAAAAACTACAGCTTTATCTCAAAACAGGTAACTATTCTTTTTGAATGCAATTACATACATGGCAAAAAGCACAGATTTATAGCTGGCAGAGGAAAATGGAGTTACATTGTGAAGACTCTTACTGCTTTGAATAACTCACGGTCATATATCATTTGTGCTTTTATCTCTTCGTCTCCCTTGGTCAAACTGTTTTCAATAACATGGCCATTATATTGCCATAAGTTAACCACCTGGACTTCCTGATTTCTACTTGAACCGCAAAGGGAGATATATTGATGATTTTCACTGCCTTTTTAAACTGTTTGCCCCCACTCGCAATCTCAGTTCGACTTTTAGTGTCTTAGTGAACCCAGAACACAAGACCTCATTGTGTTCTGTCTCTATGGCAGTCTTTTGTGTGTTGAGGCGTAAAATGTTATACATCAATAAACACAAATTGCACTTTTAAGTCCGGTTGAACAAAGTGCTAGTCGCAAAGTTGTATTGCGTTACATTTGAAAAGAGGACATTACTACCGCCATTGTGGACAAGTTCTTTAAAAGTCAAAGCTGTGTAACAGAGCTCCTACTTTTGTTAAGTGAAATACCAGGCTCGCTAAAGTTAACAGTGCAAGTTGGACGCTTGCATAGGAAACAGTGTGTTGCCGTCTGCTTTGGCCAATAGTCTGGATAAATGCTCCACTCCTGTCTGGGCTATATTTGTAGAATCTGGTCTAGTACAGGTGCTGTAACTTCCTTGTTTGTGTGATCAAGTAGAGGGTAGAAGGACATAAGGGGAGGTGAATGAGGAGTGGAAATCCTAGGGCAAAGTGAAACTCCGATATAGTCAACAAAGGAACTGCTGACACATGTTGAGCAGTGAGGAGGAGGTCTCCAGGAAGACTTGTGCAGCAGGAGAAATGTGATGCCTGGTATGTAGTAAGATCTCATGGGAAATCGCTGATGTTTTCAGAGCTGGACCATGCTCTACTCTAGAGGCCAAAACTTTCTGTAAAATGTAAACAGCTAAAATATTTCACATAAATAACACAAGATTCACAAGATTATGAATGTAGAGAAACAAAAAACAATGTAAACAGTGGAATTCACTTCAACTCTCAATACAGAATGTTATCTCATGCCAACACTGCAAAATTAACATTTTTCAGTTAGTTAAAATGCTGCACACAAGTAAAACTTCCTTTCGTAGTTATAAAAAAAAACAAAACTGATTATACATTTTCTCCCTTTGAACTTGACAACCTGCAGCTAAAGCTAAAGCATCACCACCATAGAGACCAGAGCTGGACATTTTGCAGCCCTTGGTCTCTTTTAATCTGATTTGGGTTTGATTATATTGATTGTCTTACTGTACCAATAGATATTAGCTAGAGAAAAGATCATAGAAATGTGCGTCTGTTACACCATTTGCCTTTTAATTTCCCCTTGGGTACAAATAAAGTTATTTGAATTGAACAAACTGAATAAAATAAAACAATGATCGCGTTGGTCCAGGCTTCCGCCAAATGCCCGGATTTGAATGTGGCTCCAGGGAAGAAATAATTGCCCACCTTTGCTAACTGTGGACTCAGGAATAATATTATGTACCTTTGCCTGGCAGTACCAAGGTTTTAAAAGGACACAGTCTCAGTATAGATTTGCCCGTAGTAGTTGTAGTATTGCAGTAGAAGTAATCGTAGTTGTAGTAGAGTCAAACAATAAAATGTCTCTAAAATGTGAACACTTTCATATGTGAAACGTTGTAATATGTACAGTACAGATCAGTACAGGTTTTGATTTATCTTATTCTTCCATGTCTGATCTCTATTCACTCAAGACTAGTATTTGACAAAAATTTTATCAGCCTATACACTGGCTTTGCTTTGTAAAAATATCATAATCCATGGACTAAGAGTGCATATTACAACTTACATATTTCTGGAACGTGCTTAATTGCGGCAGGGTTCAAAATGTCACAGTGCCAGACAACCTTTGAGTGAACTGCAAGCTTCACGTGTTGTCCTGTTTTTGGTTTGGTCTGGATGACGGGACACGCTCCGCCCTGTGCCCCCCTCAGAATCACAGACTTTGGGATCTCCTCACGTGAACGACCACATCTGAAGCCAATCCAGCCCCACCTGCCTGACCTACATCCCCCCTCCTCTGCACGAGAGCAGAGCAGGGCACAGGAACACCACCCCTCACTCACTGGACATAATCAAACTCAGATTTTAGTTAGTATCCCGCTTTGATTTTTAATGACTTGTATTTGGCCAGATGGTAGACCAAGCAAAAAGCTACTTAAAACAAGTTAAAATTGTAATCTTGTTATGTTTAAAATTCAAGACATCTTCTGGAAATGGCAATTAATAAATGCTAGAATTTTATTTGATTATTGTTTTTGTGGCTTAGTTTGAAATTTTAGATTTGAGTAGTTTAAGGCAATATTTTAGGGTAAATTTTTATAGTACGTAAGTTTCGTGTTGCCCAATTATTTACTTAAAACCCTTCATAAGTTTCAGAATTGTAACAGAATTAGTACCATTGCCATAGTAAAGGTGGGAGGTATATCGAAACATTTCTAGTATCGCAATAGTTGTTTTGAAAATATACAAAATTAGAATATCAGTCATATGGTCTATAATTAAAACTATTAAACATGACCTCAAAAAGAGACAAAACATCTAGTGCAATCTCCCAAACAAGAGTATAAATTGATATTTCTGCTTTTCTTTTTTGTGCGATACCTCAACCAAGGCATTTATAGGCAAATTTTCCTTATTGTTGAATGATCCTCTGAATATCATTATCGAGATTATGAAAAAAATGTCAAGATTTGTCAATATCGCCCATGTCTATGCCATAATGACAATTTAACACAAAAAAAAGTATCTTTTGAATAGGAAAACGTCCTCAAGATGTCGCATATACCATGAACAGACAGACCTTCCTCTTGTTTGTAAAATGATTGGTGCTGATGAGGCCTTCACACACTGCTTTACCCCAGCAGCGCCTCTCATCAGCTGCTCTATTGTTCACAGTTTTATTTGGCTGTCTGTGGGGAGTTTTGTTTGCGCTGCCTCTGTAAACCTTGTCAGATGCTGGTGGGCGCCTCCTCGCTCCTCTTGGTTTACTGTATGCAGATTTACGCAGTTACTTTGGCAATGGTTTTAGTGGTACGGCAGGACTGGCAGAGCCCCTGTGTCTGACTCTAATAGCCTGGGTCATTAGCTAAACCTGAAATTGTCTCATCCTGTTTATGTCCAGTAAGAGGTGGAATTTTCCCCTCTAATAAAGTTTGGTATATAGACCAACAGTAAATCAGTGAATTTATTGTATGTGTTATTGGTATGTGACAATATGAAGGGATGTTGGGCGTTACTAAATCATTATACCTGTTTTATATTTAACAACACTTAACTACTTCTGTGCAAAGTCTATAAAGCAAATAATAAACATTTTAATCCTTAACTCCATAATTTTTCAGTTTATATGTTTGCAGTTACTATTCTTGCTATGGGCAGTAAAATATTTCAAATATTTTGCCCGGACTGTTGGTAGTATGTGTACGCTCAGGGAGGCCCACTCCGAACACTGAGCCTTGCTAATGCACAACTTAACAAGATAAGCGCAGAGTAAGAGGTGAGGATTTGGATCATCTCTCAAAGCTCAGCTAAAACAAATGGTGCAGCTTGACCCAGTTTTGATGAAGTCCAACAAAATAATGGATCTTGAGGGAATGACGGGTGTGTCAGGGAGAAGCCGAGGACGGGTTTATCCACTTTAAGAATTGCTGTTAAAGATCTGTCTGCATATGTGTGTGTGTGTGTATGTGTGTGTATATATCGGTATATATATGATTTTACAGTACAAGACAACCAAAGAATATCTAAATTTAAAGGGGCACTATGTAACTTCTAATGGTGGTCCATTGCCTGCTGATCCCCATGGAGATATTGCTCTGAAATGTGCCAGAGTAAAGCAGTAAAGTTATATATTTTGTGTTTATTTTATTACTGGTGTTTCTATTGCTCAAAATACATTGGAAAAACATGTATTCTTACTGTTAGCCTTAGGTCGCCTCTCCACAGATCTGCCCTGTAACTTGACCTGGTGGTGTTACCTGTTTGCACATGGTTAATCCCATACTGTAGAACATGCTAGACAGAGTAACAACATCTCCATGGAGTCAAACTGGTAGTCTCTCCATGATAAAAGTTACATGGTGCACCTTTAATTATCATAACGTCCTACAGTTGCAATAAAAAAAGAAAATAAAATGCCATGGGTTTATATTTACTATTTATTTAATTAAATGTGGAAATATCTCAGTTTAAACTTTTATCTTAATGTAATTTTGTGGTGATGGTGCTTAGTGGTTGTTTACAGTTTGATCTGCGCTCCAATCCCACACTTGTGTCCTTGGGTAAAACACCTCACCCTCCTTGCCAAAGTTATCAGTGTTTGATTGGTGTAGGAGCTGTAACTGCAGTTTAGCCACCACACTTCTGCCAGTCTTTCTGTACAAAATTGACTCAAAACCAGACCAGCACCACAAATTTTTCAAATCTATCCCAGCTCTATGGTTTAAATGAGTTGCAGGCGCCCACACTTCTCACCTCTACAGTGGTCAGGAGCAGCCCTTCCGGCACATTCCTCTGAAGGCAATAGCTGTGGTTTCACAAAAGGCCCTGAACAAACCACCTCTCCATCTCACTCTGCTTCAGCTTTTCATCCAACAGAACTTCCCTTCTGTCTGCAGCCTGACCCACTCTTTAACCTGGATGGAATGAATTATCTAACACTGTAAAATAGAAAAGTTCTTTTAAAAAATGACTTAATGAGGATGTGGGAATAGAGCCATGCGTTTGTTGTGAAAATAATGATTACAGAATGAGCCTAGTGATGGTTTATGGACTTAAAAATAGTGCAGGAGACTTTTATTTCTGATCTATGACATAGCCATCTAGGAAAAATTCAAACAGAGTGATTTGAGCAGAGAGAGAATGTGGCCTAATAAAAAGGATTAATAAAACAAGCGTGAATGAAACTAATACAACTCCAGGCCAGATATGTTTTTGATGAGAATCGCCCTTAATCAAAAACATACTTGGTCTGGAGTTGTTTTAACAATATAACAAGGTTAAAAGCAAAAAAAAATATATATATATATATATTTGATTTTATTAGTTATTTTTTACTGTCTTTCATCGCCTAAGATTTTGTTGTTGTAAAGCTGTGTGGTAAAAGTAACAAGTTTTGTTGCACTTGTGCTGCCAATACCGTGAAGTTCTGCGTCTATAGACCATCTCAGTTTGAATCTTGAATCTGAGTGTGAGAGTGCTCTCCAGACGCCCAGACCACTCATTGAACACTTCCAAGTTTCTTTTTCAGGCCTTAATCTTTCCTCCTCCTCCTCTTCCTCGTCCCCCTTCGCTCATAATGGCTTTACATTTAAATTCTAATCACTGCTCTTTGAAGGCGGCGTATTGTTTGCCAGCGTCTCATTTACGTGACATCCATTCGGAGCGACTTAGCCCTGTTATTGTTGTACTGTGTGTGAGGTATGGTGCACAGTTGATCTTGATTACTTGAATGGAGGCCCATGCACATTTTTGGCTCTGCACCAGCCTTTGCCCTGTGCAGCCTCAGCACTCACATGTTCTTCCTATTAACCTTCTTTCAGAGTTATTGATGAGTGTCTTTGGGAGAATTTAAAACAAATCCTTAGGTCTGGACGCTGTTTACCACCGAGATTTAGATTCTTGTATAATATCTTGGTCAAGGTAACGCAGAATAGATTTTTGCATGACTAATTTGACCACAAGTTTATGGAAACAATGGTTCACAAAGGTGGCTGTTTAAACACCATTAAACATTTCCTAAAGCTATTTTGTAGCATAACATTGCACATAATGAATTCCATTTTTTGTCTGCATTGCAAACTAAATATGTGGGAATCAAACTGTTTCTCCTGTTAAATTATACTTGGGAGACATTTTATGAAGCAGCACTTTTGAGTAAATGGATAATGACTATGCGGTCTGGGCATAGCTGTTTTTCAGTATCGTATCCTCGCCCTATCTCAACTGTCCTCTATATTAAATCTACATATGATACGCCCCTCCTGTGTGAGTTTATTTGACTTGGCTGGGAGTTGCCTGTATAAAGTCATCTCTACCTATCAGCAATATCTTTAAAAATGTCTTATGCAAACATGTCAAAATGATCCCAAAGTCATTGCGTTGTGAGGATGACGGGGGAGGGAGGGAGCGGGCGCTAACATCTCATCTGTCAGCAGCTGAACATTCAAAAGCAGTAGACTGGTATAATGGTGCTCTTAAAAGGCTCATTACAGACACCTATCTCCTCACTGATGTTTTCAGTGGGCATTCCTCGTGCCTCTCACATCAGTGCAGTCCACAGGTGCAGCGCCAAGATAAAAGCTGTTTTTCCCAGAGCCATGAGCTGAAACCAGGAGACTGAACTTCTACAGATAAACAACTGGAAGAACTTTTGTGAAAAGATGATAATATAATCAGCATTTAAAGGTGTTCTGTGTAACTTTTCTGGTGGGGGTTCCAGTAATATGATATTGCTTGGCCAGTAATGTTCCACAATATGCCATTAAACGTTTCTATCTTGCATTTATTTATTGCTCTATAATACCTTGAACAGCATGCATTCTTACTGTAAGTGGGGTCTTCTCTGCACATATCTGACCTATAACTTGGCCTGCTTATATGCATGGAGATAAATACGCTAAATGCCATGCTGTGGAAGATTCCAAGCAACGCCATAACATCTCCAAGTACATGACTGACTCTCCACCTGAAAAGTTAAATAGTGCACAAATTCATATAACACAGATAAAAATAATGGTAGGTTCTTGCCAATATTTTTAAACCACAGCCTTACTGTGATGACCACTTTTCTCTGCCTTCACAACTAATGCTAATGCAGAATTTCATGGAGCACTTTGTAGCTCATGTGGTCAACCACAGGCTGTAGCAGTGATGTCAGAGGGCCGTCATTCTTCACTTTAATATTGTTTTATGTTTTAATAAGAATGTTAAAGTCTAAGTCTAGGAGGCTGTATATTGCAAGTTCAGAACATTCCACATCCCTGAGCCAGAATGGATTAGTAACTGAACAAACAATAATGTTGCCAGTGAAATAATTTTGATATAAAAGAGCTTGGTGGGTGAATTATTAGATCAACCCAAGATTAAGAAGCTCTTTTAAGGCTTTAACTTACAAACTTTCATCATAAATACAGAAGCTGCACATGAGGATCCTGACTTCTCTCCACCACATTCACACTTTGATGCCACTTAAGAAAAGCAAGAACATTTCTGACACCACAGCCCCGCTGCCAAAATATACTGCACTATTTTTAGTGCAGTATATATGCACTATTTCTAGAAGCTATTTTATTGCATTTGTCTTGTTCTATTTCTACCTCATGAAGTTCTTTCCAATACCCCGCTGACCAAGCAGCTAAAAACATTCATAAAGCCATTGAGAAGCCAGTCCATATTTCACCTCCGTGTGGCAGTGTGCCCCCCTCCCCTCACATCATCTGCACACTTTCACTGCCCCCTAGTGAGATCCCAGGGCTCTTATTATATATCTTATTTATGTATCCTGTTACTCAAGTGATGTTCACATCCTGGGAAGTCGTCAGTTCAAATATTTTCCATCCTTTTGTGTTGCCTCAGATGAATGATGACTGGAAAGTGTACTTCTTGTACCCTGATACCTGTTGACTCATACCTTTGCATTCATATATTAAAATTCATATATATATATTTTTTTAAAATCCTAATATTTTCTCTTTTGCGTTGCAGCTCTTGGGCAGATTATGCTGTACGTGGATGGAATGAATGGACTCATATCACACAATGAAACAGTTCAGTGGCTGTACTCCCTGGTTGGGTCAAAGGTAAATGCATTTTAGATATAATCCACCAATCATAAAAGTTAAATGAAATAGTTGTAAGGTGCAGTGTTAACTAGCTTGCAGTCATATTGGTCACCTCAGCCCTCTAGTGGTCAGACTGTGGTTCTGCCTATTAGTAAATCACTAAGAAATTCAGTGTATAGTGTGTGTTAAATCAGTGGTACACATTTATTAACATTACTAAAAAATGATAGTTCATTTGGAAACCGTAATAAGTGACCTATCCATTGGAGAATATATGGGATCACTGCTTTGTGCATAGGTCTGATTTTGATCAATATTTCTGGGTGAGTGCATTGATAGTTAGTTAATCATGTAATTCAATAAAGTGTGAAGTGTGTTAATATACTTAAACAGTGTACTTTTTCTTGTGTAGTTTCGCCTGGTGGTAAAGACCGCTCTGAAACTGCTGCTGGTGTTTGTGGAGTACACCGAGTCCAATGCCGCTCTGCTCATTCAGGCTGTGAACACTGTCGATGCCAAAAGAGGTAAAGTACTAAAGAAGTCATAGTTCTAGCAGTATATTTTGGGTAGTAACTTAAGGCTGTGTTCACACTTGCACACACATCAAAATTAGGACTAAACAAGACTAAACCCAGAACTAAACCTGGACTAGACCACGAATAAACCAAGATTAGAACAAGCCCAAGCCAAGTCTACATCAGGACTAAACCGGGGCCAACTCAGGAAGTGGGAACATAGCAAGAGAAGCAGTGGATTGTAGTTATCCTCCCTTTACTCAATAAATGTTAAACTTATAATATTACCGGGTGCTTTATCCATAAATAGTATTCATCTACTTCACAATGAAATACAATATAATCTTGCTACTACTAGATATTCAGAGATTCCAGTGTTCAAATTACTATACACTCCTCCTCTCGTTTTTCACTACTCAGATTAAATGTCCCATGCAACCGAACCACACTGCATGACTTTCTCAATTACCCATGTCCCTACCTGCTCCACATTATGCACATTGACTCTACTGGGGGTCCTGTATTGTAAGTGGGATCTGGTATAGCTCTGTCTCATCCCTTCTACTGTTGCATAAGTAAACCTGATCCAGTGTCTCCCGGAGTGAAGGAAATGGACTTGACTCTGCCGTCTCCGTATTAGAGATCAAGTCGCCTCTGCTTTTTCCACTGCTTTTTTTCAGTGAAAGTGCAAGAGACTGATCTGGAGCTCCGAGATGACTTAGCAAGCTGGAAAACCCTGTGTAATGCTATTAGCCTGTTATAATGTGAGTGTCTTGTGCCGCCATAGGAACAAAGTTTTGGTCAAATATAATGGAGATTTTAGACGAGAAGGATGGCGTGGATACAGAACTGCTGGTCTACGCCATGACTCTAATCAATAAGGTCAGTACACAAATTTGTTTATTTATAAAAGTTCTTATTCCAAATATAAGTAATTTTTCTATGCTGAGCTCCTCAATATGTATTCCATTGGGCCATACTTATTCTACAGACTCATTAAAGTTAGCTATGTATTTATTTTTGGTTTTGTGGTTTTTATCAACTGTAAACAATGCTATTAGAGTTTTAGTAAATAAGTGACACATTTCAGTTGCACAATGGAATTTGAGATGCACGTTCTTGTATTATTAGAAAATCTTGTCTGCAATGATGCATCGATTTAGAGATAGTTAATCTTTAAAAAAACAACTAAATATTGAAATCTTCATAAGCTTTACTAATCATAGCTCCCTGTTTGTATACTTGGCCTTGACAGACGCTGGCGGGGCTCCCAGACCAGGACTCGTACTATGACGTGGTGGACAGTCTAGAGGAGCAGGGCCTGGAGGCTCTGGCCCAGAGACACCTGAGCAGAAAGGGCACTGACCTCGACCTGGTGGAGCAGTTCAACATTTATGAGGTACGCAGCAGCACCAAGTATGTTTTGCTTGGGTTTCTGTTTGGTAAGGACGGTAATAGCATGATAGTGTAAAGTCTAAATATTTAATTGTAATTACACATGGAATCATTATTTATTGTACATTTTATCATCGTAATGAGTCATCGTAACCCACCGTAAATTGCTAGGAAACAAGTTTAGTATTTTCTTGGTAGTCTATGGAAACAGTGCTGCAATATGCATTATCCCTTGATATCCCAGCTACAATGCTATTTCAACTCAACAACTATGCTACCACTGTGCTGTAAATTAAAGTTTGACTCATCTTTATTACATCCCTCAAAAAAATGACGTCACTGATAATAAGACAGAAGTTACTCCCTCTCCAATTATATTTCCGTTGTTCATCGTTTCCTATGTTTCTTTCCCAGATGGTGCTAAGACATGAGGATGGTGATGAGGAGACCCAGTTACCCCCGAGTGGGCGTAAGGACCGCAGACGGGCCAGTGTGGGATGCACTTCAGAAGGGCGGGGTTTAGAGCGGAGGCGCAGTCGGAGACATTCACTCCAAAACAATAGAGGACATGCCTCTGCCCCCGCATCGCCCTGCAGCCCCTACACGCACGGGACCGGCTTTTTGTCTTTCGGTGGTCCTAGAGTGGAGGACATCAGTGAGAGGTGAGAGGGACAGATCAGCGAAATGGGTCTGAGTGATCTAAACTCACTTGTCAAAACATCAGTAATTATCTTGAGGTCCATAGAGTAGTACTTGATTACACAGGAAAATAGTTTGATTGGCACATTCATAAAGCAAAGCAAGCAAGCAAAGTTTATTCATATGGCACCTTTCACAGACAGGGAAGTCACAAAGAGCTTTATAAAAACAAGTTAAAACACGTAAAAATAACACACAATTACAATGGTCTCCTCTGGTCCGAAAACGAGTGCAAGGCTCTGAAAGTCGGCACCAAAATTTTAAATTGTATCCGGTAGGAGACCAGAAGCCAATAAAGAGCTTTGAGAATAAGGGTAATGTGAGCCCTTCTATTGGTGCAAGTTAAGATCCTCGTTGCAGAGCTTTGGACCAGTTGCAGACAAGACAGCTCCTTTTTGTTTAGAAAACAAACTATTACAATAGTCTAAATGTGACGACACAGAGGCATGTACTATAAGCTCCAGATCATTTTGTGGCTCAGTTTTCCTAAGCTTATATATTGCAGAAAAATAATGCAGAATATAATTACCATGTCAAATTAACAAATGTCAAACCATCACATCACCTGCTAACAAGTGGAACAATAGTGAAAGTGCTGACACATTACAACTATTTATATTGAGTACAACTTTTTGTGTGACACAGAGGTAATGAAATATTGTGGTGATATAATTTTACTCAAAGATGGGCTTTTTCATCTCAATAACCATGTTTTCTGCTATCAGTATTTGCTTTTGTGCATTTTTTACCTATGTAGTAGCACGCCAACCAGTAAAGTTGATCAAACCCAGCTGGTCATCTGAAACCGGAGTAGGTTGTTCCGGTTCACTACAAGAATTTACAGCCTCTTTGAAAGTCACTGGTCTCTCTATTGTTAATTGGATCCAGAGAAGTTACACAAGTGATCAGAACAGTGCAACATACACAGCGTACCTCCTACATGTTAGTCCTAGTTGTCATTTTGGTGATGAAATTGGAATTTATATTAATTTTTATCATCTTTGTCCATTAACAATCACCATTTCTAAGGCATGGTTGTCCATCTACTAACTCTATTTACAAGCCTTCTGCATGTTCTAAGTGCCCATGTCTATCCATTGTCTGCTCTGTGTTCATGTTGTCTGTCTTAATCTCTGTTCCCTACTGCTGATCCTCTACCCCTCCTCTCAACCCCAGAGAGGAGGAGGATGAGGAGGAGGAAGAGGAGGAGGAGGATGATGATGAGGATGATGATGAGGAGGAGGAGGAGGAGGAGGAGGTGGAGGAAGATGCAGATGCTGAAAGTCACCCAGTCATTGAGTCCAGTAGTCAGGGTGAACACAGGTATTTTGGGTCAGTTGTGTTCCCTGATACTGTAGTATTCCATTATAGTCTCCCATAATCGCTTTGTCATTTATTTCAAAGGTTTCTCATAATGCAGTGTTGTTGTTTTTTAATTAGTTTGGAGCGCTTCAATGAACGTATCCATCAAGTTTAATGTTGAATATAGTGATAATTAGGGTTGGGCATATAATACATTTTCAATAGTTTCAAATCATCAAGTGTCAGCTTAGAGTTTTTTGTTTTTGTGCAAATCTACAGCAGTAGTATAACAATGTTCTTTGGAGATTAGTTAAGACTTTGGAGAAATTTGAAAATGTTTTGAGTTAAATGGCACTCATTAAAAGTCTAATTTGTTTATTTTCATTAAATTAAGACTGAAACATTCACATGTTGGACGTCTAATTCATTTGTATATTAAAAAATCAAGCAGTATGGAAACCTTTAAATAAATCAGAAGTTCATTTACCATTGGAAAACAGTTCATTCTCCCGGTTAGTCCTCCTTGTCTCTTGTACTTTGTCCTGCAGTGCGGCTGCAGCTAGCATGTGTCTGAGCTTTAAGTGTATGGCCCAACTCGTGCCCAGGCCAAGTGTCCCTGAAGTCCAGAGCAGGACCTCCACTCCTGTGTCCGTCGCTCCTAAACAGAGGAACTATAGCCTTTGGTGTGTGCCCTCAAAAAAACTTATCCCATTTTTTGCTTTTTGCTGCACTGCACAAAGCTTTACACACCATCAAATAATATTGTCAATCTACCTTCTTAATTTCATGCCATCAAATGACTGTAATAAAAACATCAAAAGAAGCGCTGCCACATATTTGGTTATAGTGGGTAACAGCTTGAAATACAAACAATACATTTTATTATTTTCCCAGTTCAGTGGTTATTACAGAGTTGCGTGGTCTTGCTGCCCTCCTACCTCTCCCTATCTTTATATCTGTGACTAACTCATTATCCTTTATCTTTGGGATGTTGTGTGTGTTTTTCTAATTGTGCTTTTCATCTTCAGTGTGACAGAAACACCTCACGCAAACAACTCTAGTACACCTTTAACAACTAAAAAGCCCTGCTGGGCTGAAAGGTAAGGCTAGATCTTAATGCATGGGCACAGCTCACATAAGGATGAACTCACAATAACAATCTAGTTTTTAACCATTATGCATATATAGGCACATATGCATTTATGATATAACAACTGATGTACCGGATGTATATAAGTGGATCTTGTGTTCTTATTTATTTCACCCATGGATCTTTTGAAAGCTGAAAATTAGCTTTACTACCATACAGTTTGCCATATTTTCATGAATGTTTCCTATACATTTAGATCTATATAAATGTATATAGATCATATTTATTTTGGAAAAATTTCTAAAAATAAAAAATGAGCCAAGAATCCCCATCAACAGTTCAGCTCCATTTTGCTAATATAAAAACATGATATTTTCCCTTTAGGGCCACTGTAGTCAGTTATTTTAGTGTTTAGTTCTCTGCATATTCATTGTATGCTAAATTGCAATGCATTATCCATTTATCCAATTTTGGGACCAGCACAAATTTAACTCCTGTGATGGTGTTTGTTTTGCACTGTTAACTTTATATGGATATTATATTGAAAATTGCTTTTCTGGCATGCTCTTTCTCATCCAGTATTGGAATTCCCATAGCAGATTCCTGCAGCTGATATCATTGACATATGGAAGCACCTGTTTTTTATGTCTTCATTGGGTTTCATTGGATTGATCATGTGCTATAATGTAGTTTTTCTTGTTGAAGGATAAATAGCAGCAAACAGCAGACTCCCCCTTCACCTGTCCACCGCCTTGCCAGTGCATCCTCCTGCTCTACAGACTCCAAAGCTGACAGGTCAGCCTTCTAAGTCCTTTTATAGTTTGACATACCATACATATTTATAATTAAATCTTGCAGTCTGACAGTAAAGGAGTCATATATTAAATACACTCGCATATTTATATCAAACACAGACCTATTACTTCCAGTTACTTTCACTGTCATATATTCCTGTGTGTTTGGCATGCAGAGCGGCTCTAGGAGGGTTGCTTACTTCATCGTACAGACAGCACCAGGAGTCTTTGGCCGCAGAGAGAGAGAAAAGACGCCAAGAACGAGAAGAGCGTCTGTTGAAGATTGAGAGGGAAGAAAGAAATCGCTTCAAGTGAGTTTTGCTTTACACATCCCTGAAACCCAGATCAAGTATTTTTATTCAAAAACAGTCATAGCTTTTTATAGTTTGCCTTATTTGAACTGATTTAGATGTAATTGCATGTGTAGAAATAAACAAAGCTTACTAGGATGTACTTTGTGTTGCAGCCGGGATTATGTGGACAAGAGGGAAGAGGCCAGACAAGCCAGAGAGGAAAGGTGGGCTCAGAGTGACCTGACATATTGGTTTAAAAAAACAAAATCATTTTAATGGTGTGAAAATATGTAGATGAAAAACTTTGGAGCTGTGAAAACACTCTTAGCTCCATTTTGTAATTGGTTGCAGATGTAAAATGTTCTGTACCCCCCTTAGACCAAATCACAGAAGACAGACTGCCTCCTCACAGCTCAGAGGTTAACAAGACAAGTGTTTAATAGTGATTTGGACAGACTATATTGGTGAATTTCTCCTCATGAAATGTTTTGAAATGTGTTTTCTGAAACTATTCCTTCATGCTTCCCACAGTAACTCATTAGCAGAAAATGTAGACAAATCATCCAACTGAAAAATCGTATGCTGCCTGTGCCAGATGTTACAGAGAGGTTTTGTTTTTCCATTCAGTGAGCAAAGTCTCTGCCAATATCAGAGCATGAATGGTGACAACAGAACCTTTATTCATTTAATACTGGAAGAATGTTCTTCAGCAGAGCTTTCAAATGTAATTTGTTACTGCGGCAACAACAGACTATCGAGACAGATGTAAACATGTAGATCTTCCAACAGGTACAAGGCTGTGGATCGACTGGCTGCAGAGGAGTTTGAGCGAGAGCACCCTCGGGTGCCCTTCAGAGGGCGAACAGAGATCACTTTGTGTTTAAGTCCCAGACCAGGCAGCCGCTCAGCATCGCGCAGTACCACCCCATCCATCATCTCACAAGAAGACACAGCCACCACAGCCTGCACCAAACCAGGTAAATCCTGTATTACAGACTTCCATTTAAAAACAAAACAAAAACATCTGCAGTCTGAAACTAGCAAGAAATATTAGTCTCTGTTTTTTGTTTATCCAAGTTTTGCATGAAATGTAGAAGAAGCCAAAAGGACATAATCAATTAAAATAAACATGAATGATTACTTCAAAAGATTTCTTTGCTTTTGCTTCCATCAGTCATACAGGAAGTAATTTAAAGCTGTTTTACTTAAACAATCTGTTTCTGCTGGATCAGATCATGTGCATTTGTTGAAATAGCACCGTACAAAGAGTGTTCCTGTGAACTTTGTTTTGATTTCTCCTGCAGACTCCGAGCACAACTCAGAGCAAAGTCTGGACCTACAGACCAGGACCACGAGTCCAGCGGCGGATTTAAGAGTAACACAGAGCTCCACCACAGCTCGAGACACAGACGCACGGGAGAGAGAGAGTACCCGACAGAGTACCCGGGAGAGTACCATAGAGAGGGGTAACTGTGAGAGACAGAGTGGCCAGCACTCTACTGTTGAGCCCACATCCAGAGAAGATATAACTGAGAAGACATGTGAGGAGCCAAAGCCAGAGGAGCAGCTCCAGACTGTGGAGGAGCTGGAGGGAGGAGTGCAGGTCGCAGAGGTGGTGGAGACAGATGTGGACATGGAGTTGGATGAGTGTGAGAAAGAGCAGCAGATGGAGAGAGACGAGGAAGACAGTGTGCTCCTGAGTGAGAAGGAACGACAGAATGAGGAAGTGAATGAAAAGGACAACTGTTCAGCATCCAGCATCTCCTCCACCAGTAGTACCCTGGAAAGAGAGGAGCGCGAGGACAGGCTGAACATCCAAGCAGGTACTAAAGTCACATAATGCACTACTGCATTTGCACACATGTTATTGTCTATGTTAAAGTGGTCTATTCTTTATACATTTACAGTTCCTGTTCCCATTGTTACAGGTCAGCTGATTCAGTGTGATGAAGATGTGAATGGAAACTGTGACAAAATCCTCAGTAATAAACGCTTCATGCTGGACATGCTTTATGCCCAAACAGAGAACAACAATGAAGAAAACCCTGAGACGAATGAGACAAAGAGTAGTAAGTGTGAGAAAGATATAGAGACGAGTGTACCCGCTGTGGGCAGCCTGGTCAGCAGGATCTCCACCCTGGAGGCCCAGAGACAAGCCCGAGAGGAGGCTGTAAAAAAAGGGGAAGTGGGGCACCGGGACCATGGCTCAGTCCGAGCTGTAGCAGAGAGGTTTGGAGATCTGGTCAAAGGACTGGGTTGTCCCTCAGAGGTGGAAACCCTAAAAGAACAGCAGCAGACGCAGGAGAAAGTGACCACTGTCCCAGCACCACTACCTCCTAAAAAAGAGTCGGACCACATCTGGGACCAGCTGCTGGCCACACCCCGAGAGCTCCGCATCAAAGAGATGGACTTCACAGACCTAGGAGACGAGGACGACATGGACATTTTAGACATGGACAATCTGATGAGGTCAGGTGACTCTGTACCTGCTTCTCCTCTGCACCACACTGCACTGCCCCCTCCACCTCCTCTGTTCGGGTGCCCCCCTCCTCCTCCCATCTTTGGTAAAGTGATGCCCCCTCCTCCTCCATTCATGGCCCCCATGCCCCCACCCTCTCCCCAGCTCTATCGAGGGGATGTTCCCATCTTCCAGAAGAAGAAGAAGACTATTCGTCTTTTTTGGAACGAAGTCCGGCCCGTGGACTGGCAGAGCAAGAGCCATAAATTTTGTAAGGACTCACTCTGGTCCAAACTAGAGCCCATTAAACTGGACACATCCAAACTGGAGCAGCTGTTTGAGTCTAAGTCCAAGGAGCTGCCTGTTACTAAAGTAAGCTTTCATCAGCAACATCCCAGTTGTTTTGTTTTACATAATTAGTGATTTATCATCAGTAAGTCAGATCCAAATTTGCACCTTTTTCATCACTGACCTCATAATTTTTTCCAAGTAACGTTATTTTTTTAGTTAAGATTGAAAGACCTGTTGGATGAGCATAATATTATTGATAATTAGTTTTTTGTGGTTGTTTTTTTTTTTTTAATAGAAAGCTGCAGTTGATGGAAAACGACAAGAAATCATTGTTCTAGACTCAAAACGAAGCAACGCCATAAACATCGGATTGACAGTTTTACCTCCCCCTCGCACAATCAAAACTGCTATCCTCAACTTTGATGAATATGCTCTTAACAAAGAAGGCATTGAGGTATGCATTTTAACCTTGATTCATTGTAATACTGTTTAAATATACTTGATCCAGCACTAAAAATACCACATAACATTTATAGTTACAGATTTGTCTGATCTGGGTGGAATTATAGAAAATCTGTCTGGTTCCTTTACATTGGCCGTCTGTCTGACTGATTTCAACTAATGAGAAACATTTGTGAATTTCCTTTACTACATAACCCATATACTCTACACAGAAGTGATTCATGTTGCATCTTACATGTTATATAACATGTCCAGTAATGGCAGTTGTGAGAAACGTTCTCACCTTTATTCTATGAGTCCATCTGCTCATGAAGTCTAATGTGAGGTTGGGAGTTCACCTGTCACACAGGTTTGTATGAAGCCTGCAACATTTGAGATAAACACAGCTGGAAACGTATTTCCTCCGACATATTACGTAAAATAAATTCTTGACATTTAGAGTTGACAGAACACTCCCACAAGTGTTTCCCTTTCTTCTTCTTTGTTCTTAATGTAGAAAATCCTGACCATGATCCCGACGGAGGAGGAAAAGCAGAGGATCCAGGAGGCCCAGCTGATGAGTCCGGACGTTCCCCTGGGCAGCGCAGAGCAGTTCCTCCTGACCCTGTCCTCCATCACAGAGTTGAGCGCGCGGCTGCAGCTGTGGGCCTTCAAGATGGACTACGAGCTGATGGAGAAGGTCAGACACACAGAGCTCCTGTCTGTTAGAATGACATGGCTTGTGCTGCTTATATAAGATATACATAAGACAGCCTCTGAGTAACTTGCAGCTAGTCAGATTTATATTATTATATACAAGGGATTAGAGAGGTAGCCTCCTAATGGTTTTATTTTATTTTGTTTGCACGGCAAAAGAGACAAACTACTGCATGTGTAAATTGTACAGGCAATCCTTTACATTGTTAAATAGACAGAAATAGTCTGCAAATGTTGTTAATCATTAATTTAATCTTTTTTTAGGAAGTTGCTGAGCCTCTACAGGATCTCAAAGAAGGAATGGACCAGTTAGAGAAAAACAAGACTCTCCGTTACATTCTGACCACGCTGCTTGCCATCGGCAATTTCCTGAATGGCACAAACGTGAGTATCTCTCTGGACATACTGTATAGGGCAGTAATGGTACAGTAGTACAAGTACAAAAGTAGCAGTAGTATACTTAAGTGCAATTTTTAGGTATCTGTACTTCATTTACATAGCATACATTTTACAGTGGATACTTATTACTTTGCTTTACTACATCTGGTATATTATATTTTTAACAGATCTCAAAATCTGTGTGAAATGCTTTTCTTTTTTCATCAACATCACCTCGTCCTTCTGACATTATTTTACATATCACACAACATATTTACTTAGTAACATTTTGTGCAGAAGAATGTCCTGCCTGACTGTCTTTCCATAGTCAACCTCACTGTGTCTCAGTACATTTTGTGGTTTCTCACTGAGCACACATTTTGTCCTATACACTGTACATACATTTGTATAGTGACATATGAAAAGACAAACATGCACGAGAAAAGCATTAGTCAACAACATCAAAAAAGCTACTTCCCATAAGTAGTGTTTGCATTTGGGTTTCACGGTAAGCCATTTAAAACTGGCAAAGAAACAAGGGAGATTTTGTTAGGATTATATTTGCTGTGGTTTTTAGGCGTACAGTGGTAAGTAGAACAATCAGTCAGTGGGCTTTGAGAGTAGATTGTGGTTTTTGATAAATCCAGCTTAATAAATCCAGAAATCCACTCCACTCTGAGGCCTTTTTTTGTATGACGAAGAGGAAATGCTCCACAATTACTACAAGTTAGGCATTGGTTGTTTCCTGTACTTGTCTGTGACTCATTTGGTGTACATATGCTTCTGTAGGCAAAAGGATTTGAGTTAAATTACCTGGAGAAAGTTCCGGAGGTGAAGGATACGGTTCACAAACAGTCACTGCTGCACCACGCCTGTGCCATCGTGGTTGAAAAGTTTCCTGACAGCACCGACCTCTACTCCGAGATAGGAGCTATCACACGGCTTACAAAGGTTAGCTTTATTTTTTAACACATAAATGGTCATGATGTTCTGTACTTGTCGGAGTCATTGAAATTTTAGATAGGGTAGAGTAGAGTTGTTGTCTTATAACTGAAATGTAGCATAATTATAACTGAAATGTTGCCATTATATGTGTGAAAGAGGTGAATAGAAGAAGAATGCAATTTCAAGCCCTTAATTAAAGAGTTACCAAACCTAAATAAAGTATGAATAAACTATTTTTCATTATCAGCTAATTCATGCTTTCTAAAGACTAATTCATGTGTAGTTTGATTATAGAGTGTAATCATTATAAGCCACTGTAATGCACACTATGTTGCATAAGGGATTAGGCAGTGCTCTTTAAATGTACGCCTTATACAAGAATAAGATTGGAGATAAAGATCACTCAACATCAGGCAGGAGTTACAGATTATATACTGTACTGTACATAAACTCACTGTACGCTGGTCATGACCTGTTGTCTCCACAGGTGGACTTTGATCAGTTACAAGACAATCTGGCTCAGATGGAGAGACGCTGCAAAGCATCATGGGATCATCTGAAGGTCATCTCTAAACATGAGATGAAAGCAGCACTGAAACAAAAAATGTCTGACTTCTTAAAAGACTGTGCAGAGAGAATCATTATCCTGAAGGTTGTACATCGAAGGATAATCAATAGGTATGACCAAAACCATAGTATGACATAATAGGCTCATTTTACAGTATATGCTTTTGATTAAAGAGGGCTGGATTTGCTTTTCTACAGGTTTCATGCGTTCTTGCTTTTCTTGGGTCATCCAGTATATGGCATCCGTGAGGTCAGCATCCACCGCTTTAGTAAAATCCTAAGTGAATTTGCCCTGGAGTATCGCACCACGAGAGAACGCGTCTTGCAGCAGAAACAGAAACGAGCCAATCACAGAGAGAGGAACAAGACCCGGGGGAAAATGATCACAGATGTAAGTGCTGTAGGTCACATGAACATCTCTCATTTTCCTCATCCTCCATCTTAGTCCAGTTGCTGGGTTTCAGATGACACCACACCAATCAATAGGACAATGATATTTAATACAGATGTGGGGCAGCGAAAATTAATATTGTTAAAATGTTATTCAAATATAGCAAATTTTGGGGTCTAGTCATTAACAAAAATAATTAGGTTTGACATTTGTCAAGTTATGGACAGTGTAATAGGGAAAACTGGCACCCCATCTGTGTTTCTGACACCATCAAATTGTAGAATGAATTTGAAAACCACCTATAGGTTGTGTTCAGGTCATCATAACATCCTTGAATCTATATAATTTAACATTGCCTTGGAGGACAGGTCTTAATTCTATAGTGGAACTGACTATTTAACTGTCAGATTTGTTGACCTGATTTATGGTTAATATTTGTAATTAACCCACATGAAATAAAAACTGTCACAAAGTTCAATGTCTTCTCCATCTGTATAAATAAACAAAAGTGAAATTATTTTTCACAACTACTTCAGAAAGTGGTGCTATTATAAAGACCCATGCCTTCTGTCTAAAATTATGACATGATCAAATTCTAGAACGAGAACACAACCTATTTAATGTGAACACTCCCCAGGCACTGCTCTGATCCTGCTTTAAGCGCCCAGTGTCTTTGTTTTATGAAGATCCGACATACATTCCTAATGACATCAACTTCACTTCTTGGTATTCACATGTATAGGTTACTGTATCAATAAACAGCCAGTTGTTTTCAGTGTATTCTATTCTGTAGCTGTGGCAAGCTCAGAAAGGCCAGAGAAAACACTTGGATGCCTGATTAAAATCCTTTAAACCCAGAGGAGGCGGCTGCTCCAGACTGGACTTCACTGCAAGCCTTGATGGGGGGGCCCCTCTCTCTTCAAAGAGACACTAATTCAATCACTGTGTGAAAATTCAAACCTTTGGACGTATATGAGGGAGAATAACACGAACTGCACCTGAACCTTTTAAACAAGATGTTTGGTCAAACTTTTGTTCCACAGGCTACAGTCTTCTTATGGACACAAAACAATATTCATTTTTAGCTTGGTTTATAAATATTAACCACATGAGATAATCTACAATACTTTAAAAGCCTGAACTGAAAATTTATTTATGCGTTACCTTTTGTAGAGCGAGGATGATGACGATAGTGAGGTATGATACAACTGAACAAATGCATGAAAGCCTATTGTGGCTTCTAACATTGTGTTGAAATGTTTTTTTTAACAAAGAGTATTGTTGTTCTTTGGTTAAAGTGACAGATCAGTTTATGTAACATGTTATGAATGAGGAAGTGAAATGTTTTTGACGGTGGGGCAGAGAAGTTTAGCATGATGTTGGAGTGTTGACATGAATGAGAAACACTTCCCCATTAGGAATTACTAATACAGCACATTTGTTTGAAAACATTTTTTTATATACAGACATGCAACGTCTGTATTTTTAACTTTGCGATGATGGGAAGCCAATGTAAAAACCTATTTGAAATCTAAGGCTGTCAAACCTTCCTTTATGATATGCCATTATGTCTGTGCATTGCAGAGTGGTAAATTTGGCAGTACTCCATCAGACCCCCAGGAGAGCCAGCCTCAGGGCCTGGAGTTTGCAGAAAATGCAGCTGAACACGAGAACATGAAAGCAGTGCTGAGGAACAGCTCACAGGGAGGAGACAGCAGCACCAGCACTCTGCCAGGCCTCCGCTCACGCACCAGGGCCAATGGCACCAGAGGTTAGCCAACACTTATTTCATAAATTACCATAAACAAATAGACAACTTTGGCAGTTCTTGACATTTCAATTGCCTTTTGAATAATTAATATATTTTTTAATGATTTAGACTGACCATCTGTATCTTTTTTGATCCCCCATCCATTCCCACCTAATTGGAAAATGAATGCATTTTGTAATATATTTTGCATTAGCAAAGGTGGTTAGGGTGGCACTGTGGGGTGCAATTACTTTAAAAATACAAAATTAATACATAAAATTATTTAAATTGAAATTAAAAGGCAAGAGGAAGGAGTAGTTGATTAATTTTCTTAATTATTAATGTAACTTTAGTTTTGGAACGCCTGCTTGTCACCATGGGGATGACTTGAATCTTCCACAGTAAGGCATTAAACTTTTCTATCTCCATGAAGATAAAGCAGCTCAAGTCACACAGGTCAGATCTATGTAGACACTTTTTCAAGGTATTTTTAAGCACATCAATACAAGATAGAGTTTAATGCCATAATGTGGAACGTCCCAGGCAAAGCAATAACATCTGAACAGACAAGCAAGTGGCAGACTCACCTCCAGAGGTCTAATCACTTGTCATTGCACATGTACGACTGTCCTCTTACACATGTGACTTTGTATCAGGGCGTGTCCCCCCATGGTGCACCACTAATGATGACCCAGTGAACTGTGTGGACGACACTGCCGATGAGATCATGGAGAGAATAGTGAGGTCAGCCACACAGGGGCCAACCCACAGGACCTTGCCCCGAGAGAGGAGGCGCTCACGAGCCAATCGAAAGTCACGTGGGTTCAGACATACTTCACTTTTTTTGTATTTTTAAGTTTATGACAACATGGTGTGATCTAATGTGTATTTCCCTGCAGTGAGGAGGACACTGAGGGATGGTTTGACAACAGAAGAAGCCAATGCTCTTGGTTTGTCAAGCTCAGAGCTGCAGGTGTGAGCAGGTCTTCACATGTGGGACTTCACTGTTGGCACCACACAATCTGTAGAGGTTTGACTGGAGATGGCCCAAGTATCGTGCAGAAGGTCTCTTATCTCTGCATCATGTTTACACTGCAGAACCCTTGACAGAGCCGATAAAACATCTCGACTTTGATGGGCACCAAAAACACAGCTGCCTTCAAAAGCACCAAGCTTTGCGATAGCAGGATAGGTATAATATCTGCACTCATGTAGCTCACTCACAGTCATCTTGGAAAGAAAACACAAGTGTTTGTGTATTTCAAAGGTCCTTGCCCTCATTTAATATTCAAATGACTGAATGGTGGTATGGCTTCAGCAGCTTTGTATCTTTAGTAAAAGACATTGTTGGTATTGTATAGTTGATGGACTTGCATTTGAACTTTCTGTTTTTCTTTTTACTACTGTAGAAGGTTTGTGTTTCTGGTAAAAGGTGCTCAGAAAGTAAAATGTGCACTGGATATTAACAGTGAGTGTCAATGAGAGGACTCTACTTGATAAGTTTAGCTTTCACCAATAACCAACAATCTTGGGTTTATACAATATGTAGATAAGGTTACTTGTTATTTAGTAAATGCAATACCAAAACAGCAAATATAGTAAAATGTTACGCAGTTCAGATGTTTAAATCACAATCACAGAAATCAACAGAGCACTATACAAAGACTCTTGCAATGATACAGCATCCAGCTACACACTTGGGTAAGGTCTCTTATGAGCAGATATTTATTATGTTTTCAGGGAGAATTCATCTGGAGTCTGTGACTGTAATGCGTTACAGCTTATTGTTTACTACATTAGCTTTATTTATAACACAGTCTTCAACAAGCTTTTGCCTTACTATAATATTTGGATAAAGTGCTCCACTGTTCAAATGTGTGCTTTTTTAGAGACACCACTGAACATTTTAAAAGACAAAAAAGGATTTTGCTCTTTTCTTAAAAAGAGCAAAATCCTAAATGTAAAAAACACTGTGACAGCAGCTTAGTGCAAGATGCAAACATTCAAACATTATCTGAATTGGTATGGGGCAAGTAAAAATTGCAGTGGAAGAACAAATTTTAACTAAATGAGCAATTACTTTTCAGCACCTTAGAGTTTATGTGTAGCATGTCACATGTAGAACCAAAGTAGAACTGAAATCACTGAAGACAAACTGGGGTTTTGTGGTAAGTGAAAGGGAGACTGCTTTAAAATGATATATGTTACAATGTTTTGTAATTTTCCTTTTTGGTCCATATGTAGAATAGTGTATATTACTAAAAAGCAGTATTATTTTAATTCTAATTTATGCAAACCAAGCCATGCACGGTTTAAAATGTGTTAATAAAAGCAATGCCACTTTGACTTTTGAGTAGGTTTGTGGAACACCTCGAGTGTTTTATTACACGATTCACAAATATTTTGACAATGACATTTGAATGTGGAGATGCTGACCATTAAAAGGTTGACAAACATAAGTTAAATGAAAAGGTGATTTTTTTTTTTTTATTTTACCCTGCAGAGTGAGAGAACTGTATGATTTCACTCAATGCAAAAAGAACAAGGACCATGGCAAAAGTTAAGCCTCTTTATTTTTAGTCCATACAACCCATGCTTCAAGTCACTTGAGCAAATGGCGGCCGATGACAGATTTATCAGAACAGCTCCTGTTGACATGTGGCTGTCACAAAGACCTTGTGTTTGAAATTCCTATTTGTCCACAGGTGTTATGGATCTAAAGGTGATTATGATTTGCTTTAATAAATTGCAGAGACATAATGAACAAGACAGCTACCTATAAGGGGCCCAAAAGTAGGAAATACAACTGAGCATTAAAAAAGCACACAAAAGAAAATCAGCTGAAACTGTCTCAGCAAATCCAGTGCAATCCAAGACATGTTCTGCTTTACAATAACTAAAACCAAGGGCAAGGGTTTCAAATGTATTTTATCTCCTAATCATTTTTTATCAGTTTCCCATCTACAATGTCCCTGAACAATTATGTTTGCACAGTACCTTAGAGGTGTAGAGATCATTATAAAACTGAAATTCCCTTTCCACCAGACATGATTGGACTTGGAAAACCCCTGAAAAGACTCACAGGCAGAAAGCTTTTTACATTTTATATTGCTACATTTTAACAAAGATTAACAAAGGGATTCTTTTTTGTTGCATATTTTCTTATCTGTTTTGGTTCATAGTGCATTTTGCTCTATGCATCTGGATGTCAAATTATATCCTGAAATAGCACCAAAAGGCAAACACTCTCACGTAATTTAGTGAGAAAGTGTTTTTTTTTTTAAAGAAAAAAATAGAAAGTAGCAGGTGTGCAGTGCAGTCTAATTAGCCATAAAGTGATTAGATTGAGAAACAGCGAAGTAAACATCTAACTATAGTATTACCAGACATATAAAGCTGATGATCCAAGATCAAGACAAGCTGCATTTGACAGAATGAGTGATTGACTTGTCACTGTTAGCATGGTTCTTTCATCTGCTGTAAACTGAGCTGAACATTCCTACAGATCACAGCTTATGTTTGGTTAAAATCTAGTTTTACATTATAAAGTAGAGACTGCTTTCTCATGCATATTTACTTATCTGGTTATGTTCAGCTTTAAAAATAGGTTTTGTAATTCTGTTCAGTCACAATAACCGAAACTCAAATTTGACGCATCTAAAAATGTTTATAAAAAAGTAATTCCAAATTTCTGCTCATTTGAAGGAAATTTGTTACGTTGTTTTTAAAAAATACTTTTGTAAGCATAGTTGCGCATAAGGTTATAGCACCAGATTGTAGATTATGCCAAGCCTTGGGTTTGATCTGAAGAGCAAATCTGTGATGCACTACAAAAGTGTAACCCAGACAGCAGTGAGACACACTGACAAATGTTCAAAGAACTTAAAGTGCCACTCCAGTCCCACTCCAGCCTCCCAGACTTCAGCCATCTAAACCTAACCACAGTAAGCATCTCTTTCAACCTAAGACAACTGATGGGGAGCTTCAAGCATTTCCATTAGGAAAGTGTCGATAGGTGTGTCGCCAATCAGCTTGAAGAAGAAAAGATGCTCCAAGCACTTCAAGCCAATGGAGCGCAGTGCAGGCAGTCGAAGAAGTAGCTTAGCAAACCTGCAAAAATAAATAATAATAATAAAATAATGAAACAGCCAGTCATTTGACTTGAGAACGGGTGTAAGGGAATGCAGGCAATTCACCTTCCCTGCTGCTCTGGATACTTCTGTTTGCAATAGGCCTCCAATGATGCATAGACCTTTTCCCTAAGGAGCTCCACCTCGCTGGTGTTGGTAAGTCCTTTAGCATCTACACAAATCATTTTTAAGGCTTAATGCACATTCATACTATGAAAATGTAACAGATTTTATTTATCTGCATATTGGTACCTGGGTTGAAGAGAACTATTGCTCTGAGGCAGCCTAGCTCTGTCTTGTCCATTTGCATATCTCTCATTTTATTGACAAGCTCAGTGAGAACCCTGGTTTATAACAAAGCATCAGCAGAATGTTCAACTAAATCAAGAACAGCTAGTTAAGACTGGATAGAGAAAAATACCTGTCAAATATGGCACCAACTTCAGCACTCTGCACACTCTCCCTGTGGTAAAGATGTGAAATTAGATGTCTCCTTACACTGGTTTGAGTAAACGATGCACTTTACCTGTCAAAAATGGCTCCAACTCCACCACTCTGTGCGCTGTCACGCTGCAGCTCAGAGGTTAGAACAACTCCATCTTTAAGAGCAATGGACCGGTGGGAAAATGAGGCAATCAGGAGCTCATTCCATCCTGGAATTACAAAACATTACATTTGTGGTATAAGTGATAAGATATGGCTTACATGTCATTTTTGCCAAAATGTCTCTAAAACTTTGTATGCCATTGAACCAAAAGTCATGTATGGAGGCTAATGTGACACAGTGGCCGTGGAATGGTTTTAGTACCTGCACGAAGGAGAATGACCTGGTCATCAAGCGGCAGCTCAGAGAAATGGGGGATTCTTTTTGCCCACTCTACCAGGGCATACAGCTGTTTGTCTGCGGTCTGGCAGATGTTGGTCACAGCATCATGGGGCTACAGACAAAGACATCATAATTTATTATATATATATATATATAAAATTCATACTTGTATATATGTATGTATATACATATAAATAAATTTTCATCTAAAAGAAGCACCATCAAAACTTACAGAGGAGCCTGCATCAGAGTGAAGCTCTGTCTTGTGCTCCACTGCAGTCTCTGCTTCCAGGATTTTCTCCACAGGCATCTCCTCATTCACAGACATACTGAACTCAAACTCTCCCTCACGCTCACGATTTCTTTGGCGCTCCTCCTGGACCGCTGCGGTCACAGCAGTTCAAAGCAAAAAAAACGAATTAAATAACAGGATAGGGTAGATAGAGAGGGATTGTGATTTAAGGGGTTACAGACATTGTGATTTAAATGGTACTTCTGTGTATTGTACAAGAAATGCAGAATAATGGTCTTATACCTTCCCTCTTCATGCCCATGGCAAGGCACTTCTGGTAGCGGCAGTACTGGCATCGGTTCCGCTGGCGTTTATCTACCAGGCACTCTTTGTTATCCCTGCAAGTGTAACTCAGATCTTTGCGCACAGTCCGCTTGAAAAATCCTTTACAACCTTCGCAACTGTACACACCATAGTGCTTGCCTGAAAATAAACAACAAGAAAAATGTTAACATGTGAATTTTTAAGATTCTAGGTCTACTTGAAAGTATGCAATTATTTACCAGAGGACCGGTCTCCACAGATGACACAAAGGCGTTTCTGGGACATCATGATCCCAGGACTGTGTGGTGGTCCAGGACGCAGGCCAAAAGGAGGCTTCACATCCTCTGAGCTGCTGATGGAGTGCATCCCTGATGCAGAAGCTGAAGAACCCAGCTAGAAATGCAATACTTATTCAGAACTCCAATAATAATCATAGTCATAGAAATAATAAAATGAATAATAAAAACTATTACATGATAAAATAAAAATATAATTTACCTGATAGTTGCTGATAGGTCCAAATCCTAAAGAGGGCGATACCAGGGGTGAATTCAGAGCGGGACTTATGACTGAGAAAGGAGAACCCAAGAGGTTGGTGGGGCTGTTGGACCCTGAGCTGTTCTGCTGTGAGGACATGGCGGGGACACTACCAGAGGAGAGCAAGGGCCCGTCTGAAGGTTCTCAACTGGAAAGAAAAAAAGAGGCATTTGGGCATTAGTGCATTAGGTTTTATTAGGGAACACTATAGACTAAGGCAGCTACTTTGCAACAGTGACATGGCCAGTAGATGCACTGACTGAACAAAGATAACGTTTGATGTGGTACAAGTAAGAAGTTACATTAGGGTTAAGTGAAGCTTCAAGCTTAATCCAATTAGCATTAATTCGGAGTACAACACATTCATAAGAAAAGAAAAAAATCGCAGTAAGACTAAATACCAAGTAGATCAACCATGGAACTCAAATTCTTATTAATCCAAACTAAACAGACACTTGAAGCAACCTTACTGCATACTGAAAACACGCTCAGGGTGAAGTGGTAAATAACGCTACTTTTGATCAAATCCGGAGGTACGTGGATCAAAACTTAACATGCTTTTTTCATGTAATCAAACATATAACCGCCCCTAATCTAGGTGAGCAGACAATCGTCCATGTACCAAAAGCATGCGTAATAACACAGACTATTTGAAAACGTGATCCGAGTAAACTGGGATGGCGTTTGGCTACAGTAGCTTTCAAGTGTTAGCTTGGTACCATCCATTTGGGTTTGATGTTATACGACAGCAGTTAGATTTAAGGCGTCATGTAAAATAGCCAAGTGTGTAAAGTTGTCGCATAACAGTATATAAGGCCGCGTGCTAATTCAAGATGCATAAGAAATCGTTTAATTTATCGGTGCAAATCGCCTGTTAGCTGCATTTGTTCACGGAGCTAATTTGGCTAGCGTTTAAATGTGGCTAACGTTAGCTAACAAGGTCGATCAGCTAAGGTCGATCGTTTTAAATCCTTTTCATGGCAAAATAGTTTAAAAGTAATTAAAATAATGTTCTAACTTACCAAAAAACCCTTCGACACATTTTAATGTGGGTTGTTTCCGTTTTGACCGAGCCTCAGACGGCTAGCGCTCACAGCCAGTCTGCTTCACTGAGGGCTGTTGTTGTTTACAGGCCATGATGGCTCTGTGCCAGTGCCTGAGCCAAAATGTCTGAGGGACCACCCCATTACAGCCCAGTCACATGACACATCAAATAAAATCATACACTCTGCTTTCATCACGTGTTCATGCGCTGTGTTGTTATTATTATAGACTTACATTTTTCATAACTGGCTTTATGGCAATGGACTTTCTATTAGGTAATCAGCTTTGTAGCCTATTCACAATGATCATATCCATTTATTATCATATGTAATTTTATTAAGATTAAATTGTCTTCATTATCAAAGACATAGCCTATTCGGTTCAATAGAGGGAGCCTAAGTCTCGATAAAACCCCGGCCAACAATAGGCTGCAGGCTAGAACATGTGTAGGCCTAATTATGTATGGGTTTCTGTTACAGGCAACATTTGGAGGACTTATTCCCATTCAAGATGTAGGCTAATATTGTGTTATAAATTGTTTATCCCTATTGTAATGGTTCAGTTTTTTTCATCATTCTGAAACCCATTGATGGCCACTAAATCCTTGACTTGTAATTCTATTTTTTGTCATGACATCAATCCATCCTCTAACCTGCTTGAAGCCTACCTGACTAAAGAGCCCCAAGTCCAAAACTGTGGCCTCCACAAATTCATCAGTGTAAGATCTCACTATGAATGGACCTCCCACCTCCCGTCAATCTCCCAAATGGGAAATCTTTGCCAATTTATTTATTTTGAACATACAGATGAGAATTAATTTTAATTGTTCTGGTTTTGTTGTGTTAATTAAGTTTTGAAATAGGCCTAAACATAGGACTTCATAACATACATAGGCCTGCACCATTTTCCTGCTGGATGAGGAATCATTTGATAACCATTACCCTTATCTCAGTTTTTACAAATTAACACCACTTTAAACTAAATTATATCTATAAACTGGTCTTTTTGTGTGTGTTTTCCATATGTGTTTTGTCATTGCGTTGTCACATGAAGGGTGGGAGGGGGTAAGACCTGAAAAACTGCTTTGCTGATAGTGCCTGTTCTTACATGTGTCTTTTAACAAACCCAGTAGCATTCTCAGCCATTACACTGCCAGAGTAACATTGGAACTGTTTACTGAGTATTTGTTGCATTATGTTGGTAAATAGCAAGTTTATTCATCTGCTTTTCATCTCAGGTAGGTTATATGTGTTCTTTATGACAGGTTATTACTTTTAAGAGTTGGTTTGGTTGTTGTTAACTGTTCACTTTTTATAGGACTGTACGTATTTTCACATGGCTCTTCTGAATTTCATCTTATCAATAAGCTCAAGAGCTATGAAGAATCCAAACGTTACTGTAGAGAAATGTACACAGACTTGGCTACAATTCACAACTTTTCTGAAATGAATGATTTGATTAATTTGGTGTCGGGCAGTACCAGTAGAGCCTGGATAGGGCTTGAATTAGCAGACAAACGAACATGGCATTGGTCTTTGCCTGGTCACACAGTAGCTTATACAAACTGGAGGGAAGGAAATCCTCAAGACAATGATCAGGATGCATGTGTGGCTGTGGATGAAAATGGCAAGTGGTTCGAGAGTGACTGTAAATCCAAAATGAGCTTTGTATGTCACAGTAAGTTGAAAAAAACACCAACACAAAAACTCAATAAATGCACAACAGCTTTTATAAATGAGGTTCTCCGGCAGGTGACGGAGGTAGTCATGTATTTGTTGCTGACACTAAAACATGGCGGGATGCACAAAACCACTGCAGGAGTCTGTCTACAGATTTGGTTAGCATACTGTCTGCAGAGGAGAATGCAGTAGTGAGCAATATGTCTCAAAATATATGGATCGGCCTCTTCAAAGATCCATGGAAGTGGTCAGATGGAAGTGATTCCTCTTTCCGATACTGGAGTGCATTTCAGCCCAACTATCTAGAAGGTCAGGACTGTGTTACTGTGATTTTCAAAAACTCTGGGAAATGGAATGATCTGAAATGTCCAGGTAAAAGGGCATTTATTTGTCAAGGAGGTAAGATAATGTATTTTGTACCACATTTGAATTTGAATTCATCTGTATAGTATAATTTGAGTAACATTTTATGTATATTATGTTTTGTTGCTATCTTCCAGCATATAAAGTACCCACAACAACTCTTGAAACCACTACCCAAGGGGCAACGAAAGTGACATATCTGAGCACCCATTACAGCGTAACATCTGAAAGCATCACAGTGACTTTTCATTTCACTCTTGATAAAAACTCCACAAATGTTTCCACAACAACAGTCCCCACCACGGTGGGAGTCTCAGCAGCACCAAACACAACTAAGCCGGTAACACTGGCCCCACATAGTAACACACCAGGTAGGTTATATTTGGATTTTTAAACACGTTACGGTCTTCTCTGCAGTTCATCATGATGCTCTTCAATCAGAAATAATTAATGTCTTATTTGAAAGGAAAAGCATAAATAACTCCACCCAATATATTAGAATTTCACCTCACAGTACAACAGCTGACATTCTTATTGACTTTCTTTTACTTGTTAATTTAGGCCTAGAGTAGTCAAAATATGTCTGAAGAACCCAAGAACCCTTTTCTTCTTTGGAAAATTATGAACAATGCATTCAATTACTGCTATAAGTTCACTGAACACTGAAATATTCACTTTTTCAATTTTAACCCTTTATTCCCTTATTTAGGATCAGGGCCAAATTCGGCCCTTAAAGAACATAATTTATCCATAAAGAAAATAAAACGTACTTCTAGACATTCTGCAAGCTATTAATAAAAAGATTAAAAAACACAATTTTACCAACCGCTGGATTGCAGAGAAGACGAGTAAACAGTAAATTGTATGCATTACCATCATCACTGCTCTTTCAATCACCAATGTAAATGTGCCTGTAAAAAACTGGGCTGCTCTATTATAACACAAATAATCATCAGAATTTTGGCTATTGGCTCCTATTTGGCTCCTAACTGAAATCTCAGTTCAATTTCAAACAGTAATTTCTACATTGTCAAAAGCCACAGTAGATTATACAAATGGCTTTGCTCCAGATTTAGCAGGGAACGAGCACACATATTGTGAACTGAAGTTAATGAATTGTATTTTCAATTGCAACACTTTTGAATAATGCAATGATTGAAATCACAATTTATACATTTTAAGAGTACAGCCCTTGTACTAATTACTACCTTTACTTTGTCCTCTCACAGATAACTTGGTTTTAGTTCAACAAAACCTAACATGGGTTGAAGCTATAACCTACTGCAGGAGTAATTATATTGATCTGGTCCACATCTCCACTGAGAATGTTCAAATGAAAGTTGCCGAAAAGGCGAAAAATGCCACAACGCCTCACGTGTGGATCGGCCTTAAATACACTTGCCACTCAAAACTCTGGTTCTGGATCAGGTCAAGCAGCGGCTGCTACCAGAACTGGGCTCCTCAACAAGGCTATGAGGGAAATTACAACTGTGGAGCTACAGGTGCAATTCAGGCCACTGGGAGGCAGCAGTGGGTAGGCCTGCCACAGACAGAGAAGTTGAATTTCATTTGCTATGGATGTGTAGGTTGAAGGAAATGAGTTGAATACATGGCATTGCAACACACTATCTAGAAAAAATCTTTCACTTGTGTAGTGTTTGCTGGAAAATATGAAATAGGGATGAAAAAATTCTTTTTTTTCTGACAATAAGAAGTCAGAAATATTAACTGATAAACTGATACAAGAATCCCGTGAATTTCAGAACGTTTGTAGAGACCTAAACTACAGGTAAATGATTTGTTGTTATTTGAAGAGATCATCCTTTGATCAAAATAATTGTATCCTTTGTGATTTGATAATTGTGGCAACTGAAATATTGTTATCAATTTGCTTGCAGCATATTTTGTAGCCCTAATATTCAATTGCAAATTTGCTATAACCTGAGTTGTATCTTTCCCACTGATGATGTCACTGCATTGTTCCAGTACAGCTGCTCTGCCTTTTGTTATGTTTGAATTTCAATGAATGTGAAAACGTCATGCAGAGAGTAGGCGTGCACATTCACAGTCATGGGCAGCTAGAGTGATGTGAGAACATTGATCCACTCTACGCCTTTCACTCGGGGTTACTATTTACATGTTGACCCTCCAGTGGCCCCCCAAAACAGTAGGTTTGACTCTATGACCTGACCTTCACTAGGACGCCACATGGACCACAGGGCTGTCTGCTGTCCTCCGAACGTTAACTTATTTACATGTACAAGTGAATGTGATATATTTACTTTAAGGGATGTTTATTTTGTAAAAATTCTTGCTCAGGAATGTGAGAAGAATTTTACAATTATACACTCTTATTGACATAATGACCACCAACAGTGATATCCTTAATTACATACTTTTCACGTTTTCTTGCTTAATATTTCTCTAGTATTTGACCAATTATTCAAACTTTGTTACATAAGCAGAACTTAAAGTTCAGATTTTGGAAATAAACATTATACATGTCTTTTGTACTTCTTACATTGTTTTCATTTCTTTAGTTTGTACGATTATGTTATCAGAATATCAGATTATCAGAATAATCACAATTATGAATTAAACGAATCACTTTGACATACCTATTTGTGTTCATGTTATCTGCAGTTAAAGCAATGAACAATATGAACAGATTGTAGTTGATTTTAGTTTTAAAAGGAGAGATTCTGAATGTTTCCTGGGTTCCTTGTTATGTGTTTCTATAAGTTTGTTTATTTGTTTGTTTGTTTGTTTGGTTGGTTTTGTTTGGTTTTGTTTTGTGCTCTTCTGTTTTAATGTTAATTTTATGATGATTATTTGTGACTATTTATGTTTTGATGTGTGTGATTTTAATGTCTTTCTTATTCTGTGTAAAGCACTTTCAGTTACTTTGTGTATGAATTGTGCTATACAAATAAACTTGCCTTGCCTTGCCTTGCCAAAATAAAGAGAAAACTATGTGTGAATCTTGGTTTGAAACTTGTTGTTCCACTTCACATGTTTACAGGATAATTCTGGAGTTACCCAGGGAGGAGTCTCTACATCAGTCCCCCCCATCATTACAACATTTCCACAGAATTGAGAAATCTCAAATTGCACGTTTTGGGAAGATTCAGAGCCATGGTTCTTACATGGTACAGGGTTTGAAAAGGATGTCAGATGGACACCGTAACTATGCTTTGGAAAACAACATTTCAAAATGTCCTCATCATTGTGGACTAAACTATGTGTAAAACCACTGAAACAGAACGTAAACCTTGTAATCCGCAGCTGCATATTGATGACTGCTCCTGCATCCACAATAAAGGCCTGTCACTTGTCAATTACCACGGACCATTACACATGAGTGTGTCATCACCCGGCCTCTCATTGGTCAGCCTGTCTCCCATCAGTTCAATGTTAAAGTCCCTCAGTCCGGCCAGTGGCTCTCAGGGCTCACCCCCACTTTCCACCCTCTTTCTCACCCTCATCTTCTCTTGTGCTGTCCAGCTGCCTCTGACCTTTGACCTCTTCACCCTTACTCCTGACCTTTGGGGACATTCCCACGCCACACCCTTTTGTGTATACCTCTCCATGGAAACTTGCTGGTCACTCCCACTGCATTTTGAGTTGGTGGGTATAATTCACTTAAAGAAGGATCAGTGTAGCAGTGTTGTAATGCAATCTAATTTGGCCAATACTACACCTTGAATACAACAAGCTATAGCACGCGGTTACAACAAAATCTAACTATGCACAGCAAATTTACATACAGGTGACTATACTAGTTTATTGCAACATTCAAATGTAATAATTATGAACATTTTCAACTGAAGTCTACCTATAAGACACCAACTTTATTTCCAACATTGTCCTTGCACCATACTGCTGTCTTAGCAAATATTAGTTTTGAATTGGGTGTCTGCGTACCTGCCATGCGCACTGCAGCCTTTCCCATGCTCCTCTTTTCTTTTCTGAGTGGACAGCCCTCCCTCCTTTTCCTTCTGTCACTTTCACAGTTAATTGTAGAAAAAGAGATTTTCTCCATTGAGGCCGGGTCGCTTAGGTAACCCCACTCCTGCATGAAATGAGATGGATCGAGGGTAGAGACAGAGCAGAGCAAGTGGACAAGACAAACTGAACTGAGCAGCGCCTGAGGACGGACGCACTGGACTGTGGACTAAACTTTACAACTTTAGAGATATAACTTTTTTGTTTATTTGTTTGTTCCATTTGACATTACTGGGAGCATTACTACAAATCATAAATTCTGCAAAAAGTAAGTATTTCTTATGGGAAACATTTCAATTGAAAAGAGATTATGATATTCCTCCACATGCTACTTAAAAAAAACAATCTAATATATATATATTTTGTTTTTACAGGACTTTTCTCCAGAACTGATTTTTGATAAGATAGTGACTCAGGGGCTGATTGTCCAAACGCAATTCTTGTTTTTGTTCACCTTCTTCAGGAGTTGTGGATGGACATCAGGCCCCTGATTCTCACTGGCTTCTACTGGGAAAACGAAAGGCCTGATTTTTCACTAGAGAAGAACAGAGCGATAGAAAAGCAATAGATATTTAATGTACCATAACTTACCATTTTTCATTTACTTTTAAACACAAAAGTAGACATCAACTAGCATTTTTGCAGTACTAAAACTTTGCAGAAGTGAGAATGTGGTACTGCCAAGTTATGAGTGTGACAGTGTGAGAGACCCTATATATATATATATATATATATATATATATATATATATATATATATATATATATATATATATATATATATATATATATATATATATATATATATATATATATTACAAAAAATAGAACAATACTAATACTTCAATGTCCATCACATGTATGAACTAAATCATCACAATCACTATTTTTAGGAATTATTTCTTCCTTTTCAGAGTGGCTAGAGTACAATATATAAAATGAAAAAAAAAAAAAAAAAAAAAAAAAAAAAAATATATATATATATATATATATATATATATATATATATACAACATATTCCTGAGTTTCACATTTGTTTGCATTCAAAACAGATTTTTTACTATGATGAAGAATAAACAAAACTCTTTCAACAAACTCTAAAACAGCTGAAGGGAGGCAATTGCTACATAAATTCACATGAAATATCTTCTCATAAAGGCAGCTACTATATTAACCTTCATACAGTACTACAAAAAACATGAAATACAAGCCAAAACTAATCAGTTTAATCCGTTAAATTGGAATAAAGTTGAGATTCCAAAGTTGATCAAACTGGTTGCTCTAGAAAAAAACAGATTGGTCATCTGTTACTTGATTGTATGTCATTAATGAAAATATGTCATTAAAAAGCTTTAAATTGATGTTTACTTTATTTATTTAATTTTTAATTTTGTTATTATTTTGTTATTATTGTTTCAAAGTGATTTTTTTATGTGTATTTTTCTACTGGTCTGATTTATGATACCATTACGACTGGTACTTGTGGCAGTGAGTGACTTGTGCTATTGTTGCTGGGGACTCTAGTTTACCACATCAAACTAAACGTGCACAATAGGCCAATTCTCATATAGTCCTGACCAAACAGCTCAACAACTGGAGATGGGTCCACAGGCGCTGCTCTGCGGTCACCCACTGCATCAGAGACTGCCCATGTGGTACTGGCAGATGGGTCAAATGCAGACACAGTTTTTTCCTATGAGGGAATAAGCAAGTTATAAAAATTCAATTTGAATATAGCTGACTTGGCAAAATGAAATTTTAAGTATGTGTGCATGTTTTGTCTATTTTTAAGAGCCAGAATAGTGCCCCCTCCTCCCTTTTGCAAATTAGATTTCTTGTAAATCACATGATTTGGGGGAAGTGATCAAGCAGCTGCCAAAACAGCTCACTTATTGTGCAATACATTTTAATATACTCCAGTATCAAACCTCTTTTATACCAACATTCTGTAAAAAATAATAATAAGGCACAGCATATACTGTGGTGAATAAATAATATATGCACAGTAAATACACAGTTAACACTGTTAATCTGTCTGTTTGAACAATTTATTCTGTTCAGTTTATGAATTTGAGTGAAACACTTTACAAAAGGAAAAAGCCCAAAGCTTATGGCACACAAAATGTCTTCAATTTGTGACACAATTGAGAACATTTTCTTCTGTTGAGGGTGTACAAAAAACTTGGAGCAGAACAGAACTGGGAGGGCTTAGGAAGCATTTGAGGGGCTTGAGAAATAAAGGCTGGACTGCTTATAAAAGGCCCTGAGCAGAAGTATCAGAAGAGACAAACAGGGAACAATGATGCTCCTGCTCCTGTCTGCTCTGCTGCTGAGCCTGGCGGTGGATGCCTCACCTGACGACAGGTAACACACTCCTGCACACACACTACACATTAAGGTCAAAGGTAATAACAAATATTTCTTGCTTATGCAGATTCTTCATCTCAGCTCCTAACGTGTTCCATGAGGGAGTGAAAGAGAAAGTCTTTGTGCAGCTGGGCAAAAACCATCTAAATAAAAATCTTCGGATTTACTTGGAACATGAGAGTTTAGGCATTGTTTTGTCAGATACAGTGACTGTTACCTGTACAAAGGAAGAGAAAGGGGAGCTAACAGAGCTGATGGTAGGACATGCTACAATACATTTGACCTTTAAAATGATGACACTGATGGTATTTTAAACAACAACAGATAGACCAGAAAAAGCTCTCCACCCTGTCACCCAGACCTAGCTATGTCATGTTGGTGGCAGAAGGCCTTTCTGTGGACAGAAAGATGACCAGGGTGCTGCTCTCCCCACACAGAGGCCACATCTTTATTCAGACTGACCAGCCTCTGTACAAACCCATGGACACAGGTACAGTCTACATCATCACTTACATAAAGAAGTTCATTTGTTGAGAGTAATACTTTTACTTCTACAGTGAAATTCAGGATATTCACTCTTGACCACACATTCAGGCCATCAGAGGAGGTTTTTCACTTGTTATTGTATGTAAGTATCTGTATGTAAGAATTCGCTATTGGCCTTAAAGTTCCAGTATAGGCCAATATTTTGTTTGGGCCAAAACACCACAAAATATGCTTTAAAATAATTCGATGGAAACAGGATTGTGGTTCATTGCTATATGTATAGAGCGGTGTAGTAGATGTGAACTGTGAACTTTGAAATTGCTCATGTGGATTTATATATATATATATATATATATATATATATATATATATATATATATATATATATATATATATATATATATATATATATATATATATATAGTAATCAACCATGAAAAAAACCCATATAGGCCAAGCTCAAACTTGAATATGTTTCTGTAAATTGACAATTTGTTTCCCTTTCAAAAAATCCAACTAATTTCTCAAAATGTATTCACAATGGAAATATTAACTACCGGTTACCTAATGGCTTTGTCTTTTGCAGAATGCACTTGGAAACAGAGCATTGAAAGCAATTTACACTACGAAGGGAGGCCTATTTGAAAATCATTTTGTCATTCCAGATGTAGCTAAGTAAGTTTTCTAAAGGCACGAGCAAAGCCTGACTGCGGCACAGTTAACAGTGTGTGTGTTTAAAGAACAGGCATATGGAGGATTGTGGCACACTATGAAGGAGATAGAGATCATGCTGTTTCTAAAGAGTTTAAAGTTCAAAAGTTTGGTGAGCTGTAATTTTTATTGTTTACTATGATATGAAACAAATTTCAAATCAATCCTATATTTTACTGTAGATTCTTTATATATTTTACAGTGATGCCCAGTTTTGAAGTGAACGTTCAAATGGAGAATAACTACATTTTAGTCAATACTAAAGAAGAAAATATCAACTTCAGAATCTTGGCAAGGTAACCTTTTTTTTGAAGATGAGAGGAAGTAAACCAGGGAGAGAAGTGGAATGTCTATGGAGATGACATCTACTCAGAGATCCTACAGAAAAAAAAACCCCAAAAAAACCCAAAAAACCAACACTGAATAAAGCAAAAGAATATGAGGGGCAGATGTATGTAGACCAGTGACCATCAAAATGATTGTATTTCTGATTACATGTTTTAGGTATACACATGCAAACCCAGTGAACGGGGCCTACCACTGTCAGTTTGGAGTCATTCCAAAAGGATCCAGTGCAAAGCCAACCTTGATTAAGGGCATGGAGCAGACTGGTTCTGTGAGACACTACAGCAGCAAAAATTTGACACATTAAAAATTGCTTTTGTGAAGAATATATTATTTTTGTACAGATCAACGATGGAACAGCATCAGTTTCAGTGAATATTGCAAAATTAAATCAGAAAACCCAAGAGCAGACAAACCTGAGCTTGTCAGAGTTAGAGGGCCGCGGGGAACTTCTGTATTTGGGAGTACTTGTCACTGACGTACAAAGTATGACATTATTATGATTATTATGATTATTATGATTATTATGATTATTATGATTGTTATTATTATTATTATTATTATTATTATTATTATTATTATTATTATTATTATTATTATTATTATTATTATTATTATTATTATTATTATTATTATTATACCTTGTATTGTGCCTGATGCTATTTAGTGAATCTATTGACTGTTTGTCTCTGCAGATGGAGAAATACAAGAGCGACAAATGTTTATACCTGTAGTGTCTCACAAATACAGGATTGACCTTTCAAGAACTGTCTCTCATTTCAAACCTGGATTTCCATTAAATGTGGCAGTAAGTCTGAATAATGACATGGGTACAGCTTTCAAAACTATGTATGTTTAATTATGTCTTTATTTTTGTGCTTTGTGTGTTTGTATTAGGCGCTGGTTCGTCTTCCAGATGGCTCTCCTGCAGAGAAAGTGCCAGTAACAATGACTTTAATGGATCAAACAGGGCAAAGTACAACTAACCTGCAGGGGGCAGTGTTTTATACATTTAATGTCGTGTCCACGAATGCAGTGACTCTTACAGTAGGTCGACTCATGATCCAGACAGATAACATCCTAAATGTTAATAAACTCTGTTTAATTTTTCCTGCTTGTCTTTTCTAATAGGTGTCTGTTGATGACAGCAGTGAATCCAAAGTAATAAATGCTGCTGTATCTCCAGTCGACCTCTACCTGGATGTACTTCATAAAGAGTACACAGTGGGAGATGAACTACAAGTGAAGTTCATGACTAAAAACGCTCCACAGACTGGGGTCATACACTACCTGGTAGGACCAGCCTCAGTAACAGCTGTACCAGTCAGAACTTATGACAGAATCCTCTGTGCTGTAGGTGCTGAGTCAAGGATCTATAGTCGACACAAATCATGTGAACATGAGAGATGCAATCACACAGACCCCACTGAAGCTGCAGATATCAGACAACATGGTGCCATCCTTCCGTATAATTGGCTACTTCTACACTCCAAACAATCACATCATCAGCGACTCTGTGTGGCTGGCTGCCAAAGGCAATTGTGAGGAAAAGGTGAAGGTAAGTAAAGAAGATTGCATCATCAGTGTGTGAACATAATGTCATGTACCAACCTGAACATCAGTGGTTACATCCCAGCTGACAGCATGCTGCCATTGTGTCTTTGGGCAAGATACTTCATGCTCTTTGCCTCTGCATGAACGTTGTGTGAGTAATTACTGTGATTATTACTGTTTTAGGTTGAACATAAAGCAACAGTTGAACCACGACGTTTGTCCAAGTTAGATATTGATTTGTTCGGGCAAGAAGCCACAGTGGCTCTGCTGGCAGTGGACACAGCCTTCAATAGCCTTAATGCAGACAATAAACTCACTCAAGAGCAGGTAACTCAACATTCAAAATCAGTTCTTCTCTAAACAAAAAGGTTAAACAAAAACATGAAGAATGTTTTTTTTTTTTATTCAACAGGTGTACTCCTCAATGGAGGCCTATGACCTGGGCTGTTCATATGGTGGAGGACAAGATCCTGGCTCTGTTATGGAAGAAGCGGGGTTGGCATTTTTTACAACCGAGACTAAGGCGAAATGGAGAAAAGGTACAAGTGTTTCAGACAAAATACAGATGTATTTTTTGTAATTGATTTCTTGATGTAATGTTTATGCAGTACAACTGAACAAATGAAACTTTTTGTCCTGCTTTTAGATTTGAAGTGCCATTCCAAAGTACGACAAAAGCGATCTGTGGACCTTGAACAAGAAATGATGGAATTAAGTATATAGTATATGCAGTTTATCAACAAATATTTCATCACTACAAGTTTAGCACCACAAATGTATTTTATTTTATTTTCAGAATCCAAGTATGAAGAAGAGATTTTGCAAAGCTGTTGTGCCCATGGGTTCCTTCTTATCCCTATGCAATGGTCATGTGAAGAGAGGGTTAAGAGGGTCTTTGAGCTCCAGGGAAACACCTCCTGTACTTGGGCCTTCAGGGACTGCTGCCTGGAAGGGCAGCGCCTGAGAGAGCAGAGGGCCAAAGAGGAGGCTAAGAAAGGACTGGGCAGAAGTGAGTGTGCTATTTAAATGACATTATCCAATCATAACTACTTGACAAGTAACAGGAGCTTTGTCCTTTCTACTAAAGCTACAAGTTTACTTGATATTGAAGAGCACTTCTTGACCACAGACAATGCATTCATTAGGAAAGTTTTCTCCTCCTCGTTTGCTTTCACATCATTTCCTGTAAAGGGCAAAGCAAGGTAAAGTAGAAACTTTCATTTATATAAAGTGAAGGGGATAATATAAAATAAGACCCAGTCAACCAGAAGCTTTTCTAAATAAAAAATGTCAGAGGGTTGACAAAAAACAGAGTCATGTGGGATGTTCTGGTGGTCTTGTAATTTTTATTCTTTTCAAATTTGCACAATAACTTTTTCTTAAATTTTAAAAGCTTCCGGCTAGGTTTGCCTGATTCTATCACCACATGGGAGATTCGAGTTGTCACTTTGTCCAAAGCATCAGGTGACACCAACTTTTCTAATCTCGCCATTCCAATCAGAGGCAGTTTCACAATAGACACGTTGCACTAAAATATCAAAAAGAATGTGTACTCTGAATGTATATTGATATTACAGCAAAATAACAATGACAAGTTAAACCTCAGCTCTGCAGCACCTCCACTTTGTCTGTTTCAATTACAGGTTTGTGTGTCAAAAAACCAAGTCTGCTGAGGGCGTTTAAACCAGTTTTTGTGTCTCTGAGACTTCCTACTTCAGTTAGGAAGTACGAGGAAATGTTTATTGCTCCAGTCATTTACAACTACGATAGTGCTGACCTTCATGTAAGTGAATGAGAAATGTATTTACACATTTTCTGTTATAACAGGGTCAGGGCTTCATTCTTACAACTTAATACAGACTTTCAATCAGTCTCATGTCACACAAAACAATAGTTTGAGCAGCATAGTGGCTGAATGGCGAGCACTCCCTTTTCAAAGCCAAAAGGTCACGGGTCCTGGGCCAGCCTGGGCCATTCTGTGTGGAGTTTGTATATTTTTTGCTCGATGGATCAAGATCTAATCACTGATTATTTAATATGATTGGACCGTGATTTGATTGAACATGATTGGACCTTGATTTGATTAAAATTCAATAAATTGCACATCTTTAGTACACATGTAAATTTGACCCTATAATACCAAGTGGCCTTACATATTTATTTACTAGGTCTATATATTAACTCTTCTAACAGGGGGCAGTGTATTTACTATAACCATGTAACAGATATGATTAAATATCTGTTATAACATGACAGGTGCAGTACATGTGTAAATATATATATTATCTGTTGTAACAGGTAGCAGTGCACATGGCCCAGAGTGAAGGCCTTTGTTCTCCAGGCTCAGCTACCTCAGTGTCATTTGTAAACGTCACCGTGAGCCCAGACTCATCACAGACAGTCACATTTTCGGCTGTCCCAATGAGAAGTGGCTCCATACCTATTCAAATACGCCTGTATGACATAAATAAAGAATCAGAATTAGATGCCATTGAGAAGATTTTGAATGTATGGGTAAGTGTCAAGGTTTTCGTTGGCGTATTATTGCTTGTATTGGGGTTTATTGTCTATGTTCAGCACTGTGGTCCTTTAAATGCACTACACAAATACCTTTGACTTGACTAGTTTTCAAAATATCTACCGGTATTTCTAAAATAATTCAGACTGCAGCTGTATAGGTAATACTAGTACATTTACAGAAATATGTATTAATGTGAATTGTCCCTATTAAAATAACCAAATGATTAAAATAAATAAATAAACAAATCTACAAGGCCAAGACTTATTGTTCTCAAAAGTGATTTTGGTATGAGTTCATCATGGAGAGGCTCTCTGGAATCTACAGTAGTATTTGATTGGTGTTAATCTCAGAGAGTAGAGCACCAAGATGCTGGACCTGACCCTACTGCAGCAGTCATCTTTGTGTTTTATCATTTTTGTAGACAGAGGGAGTTGAAAAGACTGAAGAAGAAACGACAATAATACATTTAAATGGTTGGTGATTTTATTTTTTTTCCAGTGTTTTGTGTTTTTCTCTCAATTAATTCATGCAATATTTTTGTTTGTATTTTCAAAGGAACAAATGATGTAACCAGGAAAATTAATGGAAAGTTACCAGATGACACAGTTCCTGAATCTACATCCAACATTTTCATTTCAGTGGAGGGTATGTCATTAAAACATTCATGTGTGAGTGACTCTATATACTTAAATAATATTTATGTTTGACAGAGGATGGATTTAGCAAGTCACGTTTGAAGAATCTTCTTAATCCAGAGAAAGTTGCTAAGCTCATTCACCTGCCTAGTGGCTGTTTGGAACAAACAACCAGGACTCTCACTCCGACAGCTGTGGCTGTGCGCTACCTAGATCTAAGTGACCAGTGGTTCAGCATGCCTCCTGGAAGCCGAGATGAAGCAGTTAATTATATTGGGAAAGGTAAAACAAAATGAACCTATCAGTAAATGATGTGGAGGATTTTTCCTTTTTCATCAAATAATGTGCCAAGACCAAATATTTTATATAGATTAAATATTCAACACTTTTTCTCATATACTTTTCAGGTGTCGCTAGAATTGTACAATTATTAACCCAAAGCAGGTCACCAGGGGCTTATGGGTCATGGCCCAATCACAGACCCAGCACTTGGTATGATATTTTTTTCTCATAGTTTTTATATTGAACATGTAAAGACTGACGGGAGGACCAAAGATACAGACTCGGGAAGCAGTTCAAAAGATTTTACTTGCAGATACAGGAATGTAAATGAAGGTAGACAGAGCAGACAGTTGGGAGTGGTGTTGTATGACGTATTCGTGGAGCAGGTCATGGGTCGCAGGGTCAGAGCCTGGGGTGTTTGTCTCAATCGAGGTGAGCCGGATCTGAGGCTGAGGTGTTCGTATTGGTTGTGGAAAGCTGGGTCAGAGACAGAGGTGCAGAGTGGTTCCTGGGAGCAGGATGGTGGATACACGACCAAATAAACCGGAGCGTGACATGAAGAAAAGACAGAAGATGACAAGACGATCTGGCCCTGAGTGTCAGATTCTCAGTCCTTTTTTTACTCACAGGTGCAGCTAGACAAATAATGAGTTGCAGGTGTGTGTGGGAGGAACCAGAATCTCCGCCCAGCTCCAGGCTCAAACACAGAAGGGAGGGGGGAAAACAGCACAGAACACACAAAAAACCCAAACCTTCACAGTACAATACAGTTGAATTGTACTGTATTTTAACTCTCCAAACTATGTTGCTCTTTTACAGGTTAACTTCCCATGTGGTGAAAGTTCTGTCAATGGTGGGGAAACGCCAGCTGTTTACATTTGATCGAGAGGGAAGAAAGAAAATAAACACACCAGTACAGCAAATCATAGAAGGAGTCAGATATTTGAGTGCTAAACAGGAAGCTGATGGCTCATTTAGCGATGCAAATCGTGTTCTACATAGAGGCATTTTGGTAAATTGAAATTAAAAGCATGTGTCCAAGCATACACTGAAAACTTTTATTACCTGTTTATTTTATTTTAGAACGGTGTAGATAGCAAGGCATTCATGACGTCCTTTGCTACTCTAGCATTAACCCAGTCTCTTGATCTATTGAACGAACAAGAAAAGAGTTCTACGGTACGATAATGTTTGAAAAAAATAAAACTGATGAAGAATGATGAATAATACTGCTGATCTCATACCAGCTGGCTGTCATATCAAAAGCAACAGAATATCTTTGGTCGAACTTTAATCAACTGCAACATCCATTAGCTGTTGCCATCACAGCATATTCCCTCGCAGTAAGTAAAGAGTATGCTCCAGAGGTCAGACGCAAGATTGACTGGGCAAAATTTGAAGCTACAGGTAACCAATCAATCAACAGTGTGTAATGCATCATTTAAAACTGTCATGTTAAATTTGTTTAATTTTACTTTACAGACAAGGCTGCAATTACAGTAGAGACCACAGCATATGCGTTGCTGACTGCAGTGGCCCTTAAAGAAGTCCAGCAGGCAAATAAATTAGCACACTGGTTAACCACACAAGAAAATTACTATGGTGGCTTCTACTCATCACAGGTGCAGGGAAAATAGAAATGGCAGTTACTTTTGATTGATTGCAGATGGTCTAAAGTGTTTAATGTCTTTGTAGGATACTTTAGTAGCTTTGGAGGCTCTTTCAGAATATGAAATGATGGCACCAGCCACATCTGAAGCAAATTTAGAGGCATTATTCACAGCTCAAGGGAAAAACTATGTTGAAAAGTTACAGTTGGATAACAAAGACAAGGTGGAAAAGGACCTAAAGGTATCGAGCAACAAGGATTTAAAAAACACCTCTTATATCTTAATAATATATAATAACTTTCCTTTATTGTTTGCCATAGCGCTTTGTTGGGAGGGATATTACAGCAACATTCAAAGGAAGTGGAAAAGCCATAGTTAAAGTGAGTTTAGTAGAAAACATCTGTGTATTCTATTCAAAGTGACAAGTGACTGTTGTATGTGTAGGTTCGAAAAGTGTTTCATCTGATGGAACCCAAAGACATTTGTGATAAAGTGTCAATTGAAGTGAAAGTGAAGGGGAAAGTCAAGTACACTGGTAAGAAACTTTGAACCAAAACAAAGAACAAACGTAAACAGGGCCCTGATTCTGAGTCCTGACCCACAGTTGCAATCCAAGAGAATTATGAATACTATGATGATGACAATATGGGTGATGACAACCGAATGTCTCGTACCGCCATTGAGTGGATTGATATTCGCACGCGCAGGAGAAGAGATGTGGACAGTGACCAAGCTGATGATCACTTTGTCACTTATGAAGTTTGTGTCATGTTAGTATAGTTACAACACTAGGCAATGAGTGAGATGATAAATGAAATTGTACTGAAAATCTTGTATTGTTCTAGGCATAACCCTACCTATGAGCTCACAGGAATGGCAATTGTTGATCTTACACTCCTGAGTGGGTTTGTGGCTGAAGCAGAGGACCTGGAGGCTGTAAGTATCTCAGCTCCTTACAGTATCATATATTACAGTAATAACTATATATGATTATTTAAAAATCTGAGAATAAGTACAGAAATGATATCAAACTATTTTAGCTTAAAGCTCCCCCGGAACAATATATCTCCCACTATGAACTGTCACATGGAAAAGTTCTGATCTATCTGAATCAGGTAAAGCTACAATACTGCTTGTGTACTGGTCATTAAAACACACTTAAAAACATTTACACTTCTTTACAGCTTGTTGAACAAAAGCAGTGCTTTGAGTTTGATGCTAAACAGTTGCACACAGTTGGCCTTCTGCAGCCTGCGCCTGCAGTCTTTTATGATTATTATGAGCCAGGTTGGTTCCTGGAGTGTACTATACTATATGTGGAGTCTTTAAGAGTGTCATATACTGATGTGCCATATGCTTTGGTACAGGTCACAAGTGTACTGTTTTCTACTCCGCTCCAAAGAGGAGCAAGGTGATCTCCAGGCTCTGTTCGGGAGATGTGTGCCAATGTGCAGAAAGTCTGTTGAACTGTGTAATACAATATCAAATATGTCCTGTTTTTACTTACATTAATAATGTCTGATGACTCTGTCAAAGGACCTTGTCACAAAATAAGAAATACATCCAAGAACGCTGAAGAAGACCGCCAAAATCACGCTTGCTTCTATCCTCTTGTGGATTATGGTCAGCACACTGTCAGTTAAACTAGGTTTCAATAATAGTGTAATCACACAGACTTCTCTCTTGTTCCTTAGCATACATGGTGACAGTCATGGAGGCTTCTGAGAAAAACAACTTTGTACTATACAAAACCAAAGTCACTGATGTGTTGAAAATCAGTAAGTAAAAAAGTCTTACAGACAGTACCTCTCAGACATATGTTGTTTGCAGTACAATATTAAATTTTGTATTTTTAGATGGGGATCATGTTGTGAAGACTGGCTCTCATCGCGTGTTTGCCAAAAGACGACAGTGTAAAAGCAGATTAGAAGAGGGAATGGAGTACCTCATTATGGGAAAAGATGGCACCACTACCGACTCCCACGGGCAGTAAGTATTAGTCAGTATTAGGTCAAACCTTCTGTCAACAACAATAATCTTATCTAATTGTCTGACCTTGTAGGAAACAGTATCTTTTGGAAGCGAACACTTGGGTTGAACCAAAACCATTTGATTGCGATAAAACTGACCATGCAAATTTCTGCATTGACTTTACAAATTTTGTGGAAGACTTCAAGGCTAACTCATGCAGACAGTGAATAAAACATTTATTTTGCTAGAAAAATAACTGCATCTGCTCTTTAAAATGTATCCCTCCATAAAATAGTAATTGTTATCAATACATTATAAATGGAACTATTAAAATAAACATTATTTCTTTAACTGGCATTAGAGATGGAGACAGTTCTTTAACACATCCAATCACACAGAATCCGAGAAAATAGCCCATATGTAAACAGCCAATCTTATCTAAATACTATGATTCACTTTGGTGTGCAGCTTTGGTATTTTCGCTGAATTTCGTTTTTTCTAAGGTACCTGAGAGGGTGCTCTGTACTCCACATAGCCCCCTTATGGCTACCCCGCCTCTTTCTTCAACATCTGCTAAGTAAGGAAGTAGAGTCTGGGATTTGAAGTGGTCCAGCATATAAGACTAATTAACAAAAAGTATTTACACTGACTGAAGATGATAGAAAAGTACTTAATGGGCAATTATGAATACATGCATGAAGATATGGGTCATTATGTAACGTGTGATGAGTTGAAGGTGAGGAAAGATGGAGCGGGCGTGTGGGAGGGGGTTAAGGCGAGGGGGGTATGGGGGCCCAGAGGGGGAGGAGTGGAACAAGTGAGAGCTTATGCACTTATATTATTCTAATCTCTGAGGCCTGGCCTAATGTAAGCAACACGGGGAGTACTGACGCTCACTTCAATCATGACCCTATCAATGGCCGCAGTGTCACTGGATTTGCTATTAGACAGTTCATTAAACATAAATCAATAAGGCCCAGATATATAGACCTGACTTGGAATACGGACATAATCCCCATCAGCTGCCAACAGAAACATTGTGATTTTAAAAGGGATCTTATTTGTAACACAGCTGTATCCTTTCAGTGAAATGCTTGCTGTGATGACCAAATTTGTCTAAAAATTTGCAAGCAGTTAACACCATCCTCAGGAATATGCACAACATGATCTAAATAGGTTTTGGATTGTAAAATTACAAAAGCAACTTGAAGAAAAAAAAAAAAAAAAAAAAAAAAAAAATAAAAGCGTTCAGTAACTGTTAATCAGACAAGATAACAGAATACAGCTGTACATGTCACACCCCAATAGAGAAACTGTCAAGAGTGTCATTCTGAATAGTATTGAATCTAGTGTTGAATTTAAAATGAGCAAACAATCAGAGAGCATTAATAGTGGTGAAATATGATCATCTGCTTCCTGTACTATTACTGTGACTGGTAAAACTGACATGGTCACTAGAGCAGGCAACATGCGATTGAAGACAGGAAAAAGTAGTTATTCAGAAATATATTTGTAAATTATAGTCCAGTTTTGTAATTTGAATGGAGGTAATATTCACAATTCAGTACATAAAGTGTACTGTCCTAAGTTCAGGCCTAAAGCCAAATATAAATATGGTCCCACACCTTACAGCCATGAACAGCATGTCCCGTCCTTTAGCCAAATCTGTCTAAGAAAACCATTTAATCTGATGTATTTAAACTCTACTCATTATTTCTCTATTTACTGTCTGCTGCACTGACCTTTTTAGGGTGCTCTCACTGTAGGTCTATTATGATAGAGTCAGAACATCTGTGCCAAGGTAAACATGTTCATTTAGACATGTTGCAACAAATATATCCTCATGCAAATATAACTTCACCATGCGGGCACTCACATGTACAGGACAACCACAGCAGTGACACACAGTCCAGTCTATCGTCTACATCACTGAATAAAACATGTTGCCCCATCATGAAACTGTTTTAGATGTTTGTTGAGTCTGCAGCGTGCAATATGTGCTTCTGTCAAATTTATTGCATATAACATCCTTTTATCTAATATGTATGTGTTTATTAAGTACTTGTGCACACTGTCCACAACCTAGTATGTATCTGTACATTTGGAATAACTCTCTTACAGTCAGAGGATAAAACATATTTAAAGGTGCACTATGTAAATTTTCTGGTTGAGGGTCTGCAACCTGCTTGTGCTTCGCTTAGAATGTTCCACAGTATGGCATTCAATGTACTGGTCTTACACTTATTTCATTATGAGTTTTTGTTGCAAGAGGTATCCCATGGTAGCCTCTCCACAGATCTGAGCTGTAACTTGACACAGTGCCGTAACCTGCCATAGGACAAGTTTCAATGCCTTGCTGTGAAACATACCAGATAAAGTTGGAACATGGGAATAAGAAGGTTGCAGATCCTCCACCAAAAAAACTGATGGTAGTGGGAAAATGGTGTTACTTAATGAGATACAATGTAATGTAAGTGGTAGATTGGAAGGAGGGTTAGTCACTATGCACAGAACTGGAGTTAGGGATGATTGTAGCACCTCGAGGCTAGAATTGAACCCAGAACCTTCATGTTGTGAGGAGAGCGTCTCAAATGTGTTTTTAATTCATATTCATTCTTTCTACCTCAAGTTGTTATAGAAGCAGCATTTAGGTCTGCAATGTATTTGTGTGTAATTGCACTTATGTAGCTTAACATCTGAAATGTAATTCTTGTAGTTAGTAAATTTTGCGTGCATGTTGCTGGAAAGGTGGTGACTCCAAAGCCCTCACGTCTTCATGTGGTTTACAAAAGGCAGGATGGTGGGTGGCCAACTGGTCAGAGCCGCAGGGCCTTGACAGAGCATGCTTAAATCTGGTGGATACTTGGTCACTTACATAACTCCCACGTAGTTACATCTCATTACCTCCAACAAGCGGGCAATTCATATAGCGCGCGGTTCCTGTCCCCAAGAGTGCAGCCTGAATACCAGCACTGTTATGTACTATGTATTCCAGCTGAATCATGATTCTCACACCGAGCCTTTATCCACCCAAAGCCTACATCAATCTGCCTGTCTTCGCCTCCTAACACTAACGCACGCTCCGGGCTGGGCACCAGACAAAGAAACAATCTCCACTAAATACATATGTGTACTTACTGTTTGTTGTTAATTCTGAGGTAAAAATCAAAAAGTGAAGTACACAAATGCATATATCTGTACTCACACTGGTTGTGAAGACTGATTTTGTGTCAGATTCCCTTCCAGAAATACTAACATTGGATCAGAATTTTTGAGGTGAACTGTGCATATCCAGAACAAAGAGCCAAACAATTGATTGAAAATGTACAGACCAAAATGACATGTTACTGTTATTAACTGAATAATATGCCACAGTTATGTATTAATTAAGCTGCTTTATTTGTGGGTTTTATTCAAATTTGACCTCACATTTGTAGATAATTATTGGTTAATTATTGATTAGAAATATAAATTGATGTAAACTGCCACACTTTCTGGAAGTCCTGTGCAAATATTTTCCGCAGTGGTGGAGAGTGGAACCACTTGTGGGGAAGGAGGGGTCCTTAAGTACGAGCAAACTTATATCTCTCCTCCTTTTAGTGCTACTTCTTTCCCTCACATCTTTCTCCTGATACCATCTACAGAGCCTTGGGAGATTTTTCATTCAGATGGACTCTATAGCCCAAAGATAGTTATAAAGTAAGGACAATATCAATATTCAGGTAAGTCTTTATGATTTAGTAATGTCCTTTATTGATTTATTTATTTATTTTCATTTTTGCACAATTTTTGGTCATTTGTAAAGATTTTAAGCATGCTAGCCTTAGTTGTAAGTGGGATGTTATATGTAAACTGCTTAATTATTTCATTATTATTTCTACTTATTTTTAATTGCAAATTTTAGTTAATACTAGGCATAGGCTGCAGAATTATGTAACCTCGTGTACAGAGTGCCACAGTCCTAAACACTAACGCTCTGTTGCTGTTCTTCGTTTTCACACCATTTCCTTCCTGTGCACCTTCAGCTATTTTTACAGTTTTGGCAAGCTACTAAATGATGGTAGTTAAAGCTATTGATTTTGCTCATATGATTTTGTAACTTATTATCGTTAATATGTTTTGTTTGTTTTGTAATCTTCAGGAGGGAAACCAGGGAGGACATTAAAATATATATACATAAACTGCACATATAGAAAGGCAAAGGTGCTGGCTGAAAATGTTGTTTATTCTTGGACTTTTCCTACTCGTCGTCCCACTTCCCTCCTTTGAAAGCCCAACCATTGACAGAAGGGACTCTTTGGGAAGTGAAGGCACCAGAGTAAATGCAGTTCTTACCTTACTAAAACCAAAAACCACTGTAGCGGCTGCCAAAGCGGCTTCTCGCTCTGCCTCTAAGCCAAGTACGGTCAATCAGACAGTCTTAACTACTCCTACCACCACCCCAAACCCCCCAACGGCCAGCACCACAGGACCCGCCAAAACTAAGCCCAGCCCACCAGTGATTCAAACCACTCCGGCAGCACCCTCAAAGACCGCTCCTGCCTTCGGTGGATCTAACAAAGACAAGCTCTCAGCCTCAGTCAACCAGACAGCCCCAGCCAAACCTCAGGCTGCTGCTGAGGCAAAGGATAGCAAAGAGAAAACTGCCCCCACTCCAGGTCCACATGTCCCGCTGACAGCAGCTAAGGCAGTGGCAGGAAGTAGTATAAGGAACACCAAGGATAAAGTGTCAGTAATCCAGAGTGTTTCAGCCAAATCTGTGTCCAAATCTGCAACAGAGAAACTCAACAAAAACAAAATGCAGGCCTCTGTAAATCAAACTACAACTGAAGCAAAGGCAACTAAAGAGAAGTCTGCCCCAAGAACATCTACAACTGCTCAGGCCACTTCAGCAAAGACAACCAAAGAGAAGGTTCAACTTGCAGTTACAGTCACAACAAAACCTGCTTCAAGTAATACGACTATTGCAAAGAAGGCCCCCACTACAACAGTCCAAGAAGTTCAGTCAACTTCAACCAAATCAGTTTCAGGTGGAGCTGCTAGAACCAACAAAGAAAAAACTGTCTCCACAGAGAAGACCACCTCCACAAATCAAACTGTGAAACAAGCACCAACAAAAGCTCCTACCACAAAAGCTAAGGATCAGCCCTCAGCCAATCAGACACTGGTCCTCAAAGCTCCTAAGCCCAGTGTTGCCCCCACCCCGCCAATCAAGGTGGTCATCAGTGATGGCTGTGAGTCCGGCAGCAAAAAGGACGAAGAGATGGAGCTGAAGCCTGGCGCTCCTCTGGTGATGACGCACAAGATCAGTTTGGTGCCCACCAGCTGCAAGGGTGAGTGTGAGGCCAAGATGGCTGCCCTTGAGGGACGAGTGGCTCTGCTGGAAAAAGAAATGTCATCCCTAAAAGAGAAGTGTAAGGATGCTTTGTAAATCATATATATTATTTGTTTATATGTGTTTTTATTTAAATTTTGGTTGTCTTTGGTGCTTTGTAGGTGCCTGTTCTGCAAGCTGTCCCAATGACTGCAGTGGCCATGGCAAATGCGAGAAAGGGAAATGTATTTGCCAACAAGATTTCACTGGATCAGACTGCAGCAGTGAGTAGAAAGCATCAAACTGAATCGGGCCCAAATATTCTGAATGTCATTTGAAATTATTATTTTGGTGTTTCAGAAGTTGTCAAACAAAAGCCTAAGACTACAGGAGACACAGGCTCTACATCAATGAAAAAAGATGGTAGTGCAAAAGACTCATCCCAAATAAAGGCCAAGAAGGGAGAATCTGAGTCCACAACCAATGAAGGAACAAATAAAATGCAAACCAAATTAGACACTCCTGTTAAGAAGACAAATGCTACAAAGACTCAGATACTGCAGACCAAAATGAAGAAGGAAGAACTACGCAGAGATAAACCTGAAGTCATGACTCCGAAAAAGAGCAGCCAAGACACCAAGGCTGAAGAATCTGCAGGTAAAATAACTTCTAAATCCCCCAAACTCAAAGATGAGCCTCGCACCAACGTCACACAAATCACAACAAAGAAAGTCAATAACACAACAAAATCTGTAATTGAAACAAGCAAAACCAAGGCGGAGCAGTCAACCATGAAAGAGAAGCCTACCACCCAGCAGGGCCAAAAGGAAAAGGCAAGTGATGACAAACAAGCTGGTGATGGCAAGGCCCACCAAAGGAGTATATATCTTGTGAATGTGACAACTGTGCAGTCAACAAAGGAGACTGGACTTCAGCAAAACAAAAGTGACATAGTAAAAGATCCTAAATCAGGAGGGCTAGGATTGGTAAGGGTAACCAATGTTTCCTCCTATAGCTTTATCCTCACTTGGTCTGCCCCACATGGCATGTTCAAGAATTTTACAGTTATCCGCCGTGAACCTGAGGCTGGAGAGTTAGAAGAAGAGGAAGTCCTTGAAAAAGACAAAACAGCTAAGAATATCACTGACATACAAGTGCAAAGTGAAAACACCATCAATGAAACAACTTTTGGTAAAGTGACGGCAACAAGAACCAAAGCAGAAGGCAGGAGGATCTCTATGGTCATCCCTGGCAACACACGTTCAGTGGAATTTAGTAACCTTCGAGCAAACACGCGGTATGTGCTGAGCATCTACGGTTCAAGAGCAGAGAGACGATCCAAGACACACAATGTAACAGTCACAACAGGTAATTTCTAATTTTGGGTAAGTTTATAAAGTTTTTGAAGGTTTCTTGACATGAATCCATTTCCTTTCCACAGGCCCAGAGCCACTCAAGGAGGTGCTGTTCAGTGACCTGACTGAGAATTCTTTCACTCTGTCTTGGAATAAACCAAAGGGTGCATTCACTGGCTACATAATTACATACATCAACATCATTACAGGTTTGTCTGCACCAAGAGCAAACAGTCTATGTTTTTTCTTGTAATCATGTGCATTTTTTCTTACATTGTTTGAGGTATGTTGAGTTGTTACTTAGTGCAATTAGCAATTTTTAACTGCCATTAAGGGGTAACTAAAGCCATCTGCAACTGGTTAGAAATTGATGGGGAAATGTGTGTGTTTGAGAACAGAACTGCATTAAACGAAAAGGTACTGAATCGCAATATGATAATCTCAACAAAATAGTGAATTGTCACAAGATCAGATGACAATTCATTTTTTTCATTGCCTTATTTTAGTATTACTTATTGTTATAGTAAAATTTTTATTACCACTTGAAGTTAGCTCTAGAATATAGTATGGACAGGAGTACTTATTTCATCTGTGGTAAATAGAAAAGTATCCTTAAACATGCATCTTTTATCCCAGGGGAAAGCCAATCAGTGATTCTCAGTACAGAACATACCAGTTTCACATTGTCCAAGTTGTCTGCTGGCACTTCCTACATCGTCACTGTGTATACGCGATATGGCAGTGTCCAGAGTGACCCCCACACCACCCTTATCAGTACAGGTAAATCATTTTCAAGCATTTTACTTGGTTTGTTATGAGAAACTGTATAAAGCTTTGTCTTGTCCCCTTCACAGTTCCCGCTCCTCCAACACATTTCCAAGCCACAGAGGTTTCTGACACAAAGGCTCTCCTGAAGTGGACACCCAGTTTGGGAAAGGTCGATCGCTTTGTGATCAGCTACGAATCGTCCAAAAGTGAGTATTGAAACTTGACCAACCTAATAAAAATAAAGTAACAAAATGTATTTAATATTTGTCTTGTTTCAGCTCCAAATGTAACAGTGACAGTGATGCTATCTGGCAACACTATTGAACACCAGCTAAAAGGCTTGCTACGAGGAACCGTGTATTCAGTTAAGATCTTCAGCCAGAAAGACAGCTACCACAGTCCCAGTGTGTCGACCACTTTTACTACTGCTAACGGTGAGTATACAACTGCAATTACAACTACTGTTTTCCATTTTTTACTATTTATTTATTTAAATGTACAATTCTGTACTTTGCAGCGGTCAGGCCCAGTGAAGTAGGTGCTCGTTATGCTGTCATAACATGGAAGCGCTCAACTTTTTATCACAGCTACAGAGTTATATACCAGGTGGTTGGTGAGGAGGCAAAGGTACAAAATGTTGTATTCTTGATATACAAAGACCAGCGATTTTAATAATAATAATAATGATATAACTCTCTGTATTTCATTCAGGAGATTATTTTGGATCCAACCGTCACTGAATACAAGCTGACAGGCCTCATTCCCATGTCTCAGTATACAGTGTTGGTGCAAGGTGAAAGAGATGGGCACTACACTTCTCTTGTCACCGCAGAGTTCACCACAGGTAAAGATCTGCAGCATTAAACTGATAACAAGAAGTATCATCACTTCAAATTCCTCCATCGATTTAAAAGTTAGGTCCCGTTTCTAGTGGAGTGTAAGCCACCTGCTGGTCTCCATAGAGATGTTATTCCTTTGCCTGGAATCTTCCACAGTATGGCATTAAACATATCTATCTCCATGAAGTCGCAAGTCAGATCTGTGTTTGCTCCCTCATTTTATTTTCAAATAAAATAATGACACCTATACTAATACTCAGGTGCACCCTAAGTCAGTTTGGTCTGGACCTGAGCCTGCAAGTATGGCTTCACACTTATAGACTATAAGTGTAATACTATACTGTAGAACATTCCAGGCCGGACCATCCTTCCAGATAAGTTACATAAAGTGCACCCTTTTAAAAATCCAACATATAGTAGTTCTTGTCTAACTGGTAGGTATGGAATTTTTGGATATTGAAATATTTTAGTCAGGCATATGCCAAATATTCTTACTTGTATTTATGGAAATTTTGAATCCTTTCAGGGAAAGTGCGCTTCCCTTTCCCCACTGAATGCTCCCAGGAGCTGCTGAATGGGGCTCTTCACTCAGGAGAGGTGGACATTTACCCACAGGGCAGAGAGGGCCCAGCAGTCAGAGTCTACTGTGACATGGAGACCAATGGAGGTGGATGGACAGTAAGAGAAACTGCTTAAATCAATCTGTGCAAAAAAGTCACATTCATAAACATATGAAATATTTTAGGTTTTCCAACGGCGAATGAATGGAAAGACTGACTTCTACAGAACATGGAACGAGTATAGCACTGGCTTTGGGAACATCAGTGAAGAGTTCTGGCTTGGTATAGAGTTTTATGAGCAAACTCATTACTCTCATTTAAAAACATAACCAATTCTGTAACAAGATGAATATAATATGTGCCAACAGGAAATAGACTACTTCATAACTTGACCAGTGTTGGCCCAGTCAGCCTGAGAGTGGATATGAGATCTGGAAATGACACTGCATTTGCTCATTACGCAAACTTCTCTGTCGGCTCAGAGGAGAAGCACTACACCCTGACTTTATCTGGTTACTCAGGGAACGCAGGTGACCCACCAACTTAAGCTTACACATGTTGCCATCTGTCAAAATGTAAAAAACTCTTCTGTCAAACGAGAAGTAGGATTGTAATCTCTTAAACATGGACGCAATCGGATATTTATGATTATGTTTTACAATATTTCACATCTGTCTGAAAGACTGCAAAAATATAATTTGACTATATCATATCAAAAAGTATAAAAGGATTTTTGTCAATTCCCTTATATCTGCCTTTTAAATGTCCATCAGGTGACTCTATGAGGTATCACAATGGCCGCCCATTCTCAGCCCGGGACAAGAACCCAGATCCGTTGGGCATTCACTGTTCTAGGTCCTATATGGGGGGTTGGTGGTACAAGAACTGTTATAAAACCAACCTCAACGGCCTGTATGGCATCAACAGCAACAATCAGGTACATCTTTTTTTACTTCAAAATAAGTCATATTCATTTATTCATTTAATAATAATCCACTGTATTATTGTTTTGCTTGTTTTAATTAACAGGGAATAGTGTGGATTGACTGGAAAGGTAAAGACTCCTCCATTCCATTCACCGAGATGAAATTCCGACCCTCCACATTTTCTCCGGCCACACACGGCTAAACAACACTCTCTTTGTGCCCAAGAAAGTTGAATGTTAAAGTTTTCCATCCTGTTTGTCTCATTGTTTTGATTGTTCATATTTTTGTTGAGAAAAGACCCATTTAGATTCATCTGTATTTCAGTGTCCTAGTCTTAACACCTTCATGTGTACTGCAAAGGTACTTCACTACTGTAACTAAGTATGCACTGTCTCGCTCCAATTGAATAAATGTGGCCATCGTGGGTCTAATTTTTGGTTTATTTTATTCATGAGGCCAGAAGCTAAAATTGTATAGCCTATTTTGACTTTTATGGTAAAGTAACGTCTGAGAAGCCAATCTAGGGTGACCAGATTACATCTGTGGGCACTTTGGGCAGCTGTGTGTGGTTGTTTTTAAATGTGCTTTATAAATAAATTTTACTTGACTTGACAGACATTCCTATTCACCCCTGACAGTCACAGTTTTGAGCTCTGTGCTCCATGTCCCAGCAGATTTATCCAAATTAATTGATTTGTCCCAATTTTATTTAAGAAATGTTCTAGGTCTCCCTATTTTTGACCAATCTGATCCTCAGCAACAGTAAAGGGGACAATATATTGGCATTTGTTTAGTCGAAATACAGAAAGCCGGGCGTGAAAATGACTATAAGGCAAAAAAAAATACAGCCAGTTGCACTGACAAAGTCCAGCAGTGTTATGCGCTCTTTCACAATTTTATTAATACCAACTGTTGTGGAAAACACTATCTCTCTCTTGATAAACAATAATACATTTGCAAAGCCTGGTGAGTTATGAAATTCCAAAAGGTTTATTCTTTGTTACAACCAATATGGACAAGACAGAGCCCAGGCCTGCCCATGTTTACTAAAGACTCAGATGTTAAACATATTTTCTGATAACACACAGTTTACAGCATTACAACATCAGGTCCCAAGGACACACAAGTGTACAGTTGGCTTCACTCTGTATTAAGCACAACTGTCTGGTGTGAATCCCTATTTTTTAGTTATTTATTTATTTTATTTTATAATTTTTTTTGTTTGTTTTACATGTTGCAACAGTTTTACAGTTTTTTATACTTAACCTTGTGAGTGAATTAGAGAAGTAAATTAATTCAAAGTCAAATGCCATCATAATGTTGACATGACTTAAATTTACTTTTTTTTTTCATCCATTTTACACTTACATAATATCTCCATTCTTAGACCTGACAGAGGTGCACTGCTCTTTTGAATTTACTCTACGTCATGAGAAAAGTTTTAGCCTCTCACCCTTTTGCCTTTTACAAGTCACTAACACTAGACAGGGTTTTTGTCTAGTGACTCTGAAGAGCAGGGACTTTCACCCGATTGACTGTTTACAACTAGTTACAACTAAATGAATTTCACCCACTGACAGCCCTTGAATGACTGTTAAGTACATTATAAGAACATAAAAATTTGGGTTCAGTCCAGTTAGGTTTAATACTTTTCACCAGTACCCAATCACCAGGGTTAATTAGGTCTTTCAAAGTTGTGTCAGGTCAGGTCCCCAGGTTCAGGACTTGTTGGAAAAGAACTAGCCTTAAGTTAGTCTGTGTTTTTGTGCTGTTTAATGCCAAAATATTAACACACTTTTGTCATATGTTTGGTATATTTTAGAAATGTGCACCCTTGTCAGATCAAATTGTATGGGGTAAACCATACCTAGGAACAAACTCTTGTCAGCCACTTGATGACTGAATGTCTCTCTCTTCACTGGAGAAACTTCAACCCATCTTGAGAAAGAGTGTACACATACCAGCAGGTATCTCAAACCATCACATGTATTTGAAGGACCCACAATGTGTTTGCATGGGCCGGCAGGAAATAGGAAATTCTCCCTTGACAGCTTGGCACATTCATATACAGTAAGAGATATAATATCTGCCATATATGGATGCCACCACGTTTGCTTAAGCAAAGAAATAGTTTGGTCTTTGAAATATGTCCTGGCTTGTGAGCTTCTGTAGCTAAGATGTTTAACAGACTGCTGGGTGCCACTAAGCATGATAGCGCCAACTGATTGAGCCAGCTGATTAACTGATCTAGTATTTGACTGATTTTCTCTTTGTGTCGCCCTGAGAGTATAAATGCTACAGATTGTAAGTAGGCTGCCACTCCATGCTGTGTATGTATGATTAGAGCAGTGGTTCTCAAATAGTGGGGCGCGCCCCCCTGGGGGGGCGCGTTGAGATGCCGTGGGGGGGCGCGTATGACTCCGCGTATGACACTGTAGTACTGTACGCAGCGCGCGCACAGCAAAGAGCAGGAGAGAGCGAACAGATCGTGACACAGGGCAGTGAACAAGAAACACTTTTGCTAAAGAGACACTATGGAAAACATTTTAACAGGGATGAAAAGAAAGGCGGATATAGACGGAGGTAAAGTCATCCGAAAAATAAGACGAGGAGGAGTCTGATGAAGCGTATTTAGCACTTGGCTTCACCGTGACTCCGGTGGGACACGAGGACAGACCGGTGTCTGCTGTGTCTGAAAATGTTGGCAGCGGACAGTATGAAGCCAAATAAGTTAAGACCCCACCTCATTACACCTCAGTCACGCTGATAAGACGCTGGAGTTTTTTCAGCGTAAACGTGCCAAATATTGCGAAAATTTTTCTTCTTTATAGGGGGGGCATGATAGAAAATAATTGAGAAGCACTGGATTAGAGTGACTCAAGCAATGCAAAGCAAAGCAATTCAAGCAAAGAATTTTGGAAACCTGTCAAGTCTAAAAATGACAACATGTCTTTCACTTATTTAGGTTTTGGGTGGTGGGGAATGGTAGAATGACGTTAGTTTAAAACTGAGGAAGAAGAGCCTGAGATTGATCTGCCAAGAAATACAACCCTCTGTCTTCCACATTGCACTTTTGATTTGATAGCTTTGTAACCTCTCAACCAATCTTGTGAAAGTGGAGTGCATCGCAGTAAGAATGTCATGTTCATTAGGAGAGGCGATGAGAATGTTATCTACACACTGTACATACCTTATGAGAACTGTATCAGAATTGTACTAGTTGGAAATGAAAAGTCAGCAAGGTCTCTTTTTAAAGCCTGATTAAAAAACCCAAGAGAGTGCACAAAACCTTGTGGGACATACTGTATGTATAAGTATACTGTCTTCCCCTGTAGGTGAAAGCAAACATATTAATGCTCTCTGGATGTAGTGGTACACAGAAAAATGTATTAGCCAGATCTATTACTGTAAAAAAAAATGCGGTCAGCTTAGACACTGGCAATGGTAGTGTTTTGACTACTACATTAATATGCCTGAGATCCTGCACCATGCGATAGTCATCATGGTCAGCTATGGAGACCTGGTCTCCAACAGCACACCTGAATTTTTTAGTCCGGTGATAGTATATGGAATACCATCAACTTTTTTCCTGTGACAGCGGCTAGTTGGGTCTCCAGATTGTGAGAGTACCAGGTAATAGGGGAATTTATCTTGGGTCTGTTTGGACCAGACCACCCAGTTGAGCCAGTTGACCATAGGGTTGCTGGGAGAGACCCCATAATTTCAATGGTTTTGGGTCATCTGTGTTTTCCCTCCCATAAAATCTGTCTGCATGTTTGATTGTGGTGTGGTTTGACATGTAGACCTGAGGGAGATTCTTTAAAATTTTGTAGATGGTGAATAGTGTGGTAATTTGTACTGTGTAATCCAATCAGTCACGGATAATGCTTTTTTACCATAGGACCAAGTGATTTAGATTCATGACATGCGCCTATAGCTAAGGTAATATGTGGTGTACACTCAGAAGAGAGTGCATGGACATGTGTTTGTGTAGAAGAGAGTTCAGCAGCAGCAGCTTTGCCCAACAAAAATGTCCCTACACACTAAGACTTGGTGTGGCATATGTTGTGTTCAAATCATCATAAAGTACATCATCATCACAGAGGTCATTGATACAATGTATCAAGTCAGTTGGTGAACAACAGAGTATCCAACTCTGTTAGCAAAGCTGGAGGAACAGAGTGATCATTCAAGAGTAACCAATACACTGTAGCCCAGAATCAGGTTCACGTTGGATCATTAACATTTGTCTGGCAGAAAGTGGGCCATTAGAACAGTTCATTGTGAAGCCACCAGGAAAAGAAACATTCCCTTCATCTGAACACATGGTTTCCCTTCATCTGCACATTTAATCAAAATGTCTCTTTAAAGTAAAGTGGGCTTTGTGGAGAATAAATAAATTGATAATAAGACATTTCCCACATAAATTGGTAGAAGTTATCTTAGATGCCCACTACTGAGGTGGTGTTTGTTGAGAGAGGAACTGGTGTAGCTGTTGATAAGTACCTTGCACCAGGAGCCTGATGGTTATCGTGCCACCCTTTGAGGTTGTTGCATTTGCTGTTGAGGTGGAACAGCCCAATACTGTGTATTCAGGTAGTTGGAATTACTATTGCTAGTTTCGGCATTGTAATTTCTCATATGACAAATAATATTTGATTCCCTCAGAGTCCAACTCTGGCCGACAATTGTCAATCGATCAGGCCTAGGGCCACCTGGTCCAACCAGGACCAGTTTCACACAGGTGAAATAAACAATGAAGCAACAGACTCTATAGGAAGGATAGAATGAGAGCCCTGAGATGTGTATGTTTACAGTTTTTATAGTGTGTGTGAAGAAGGATCTTCTGGTCAGCACAGCATTATTTTTAAGAGTTCTCAAGCAACGGCAGGACCACAGTAACTCACAGTTCTGTCCTTGAGTCTGACGAACAATGTATTCTATTGTATTCTAAATGTAGTTACTTTGTAAAGGTTAGTAACAGAATAGATTAAATATAATCCTACCAAAGACAGGGTATCGACATTGGTCACATAACAAATCTATGGCAACAAATCAGCAACATATTTTGCTGGTTAAAAACACCAAGTTATTTCATCCATAAAACTGTAGACTAAAGAATACCTTTTACCCCACATGGATTAATAGGCCACTACAGTTAGTCATATTTACAGTCATTTTTTTTTCTTTTTCAACAGTTTTTTTGTTTATTTGTTTGTTTGTTTTCAGTATAAACTCAATGCCAAGAGAATAGGTCTGCTAAATTACATGCAAACGCTAGATGCCGCTGTTACACACTGGAAATGACCGTTTTCCTTTGATGAGATAATATTTTGATAGGCTAAGTGACTATTATCTTGCCCTTCATTCCTTGCTCCCGGTCAGTGTTTACAGAACACAAATAACGTGAAGTTCTGATTTTATCTTCAAATAAAACATTCCGAGGCCATGGAAACAAAACAGCATATAAAATGGGCTTGGAGCGCTCTGTCATGTATTCACAAGAATGGCACTACAGCTGAGTGTGTTCAGTGTGGGAGCTCTGTTTTTACTGGTATTTTTTCTGATTGCACTAATTTCTATTTTTAATGAGAGACAAAAACCTAACAATGCCGAACACAAACAGGGTAAGTATTAGTAATGACATTTTACAAGTGTATAGGAGATTCTCTGTATTTCCATCATCTGTTTCCTTGCAGCTAAATCAAGCTTACTTCAATATGTTACCCAGCTAGTGTGTGGTACACCATCCCTTTCTCTCCCTGGACCTCCAAGCTACTTTATTATTGGGAATATGATGGAGTTAGGTAGTGATCACCTGCCTATTCACCTGACCAACCTGGCACAGCGCTATGGAAGCATCTACCGTCTCATATGTGGAAACACCAGTAATAAAAGCTTACAATTTGCCATTTTGAGTATTCATTACTAGATGGAGATAAAGGGCTGTTTCTGTCTCTTGTAGCCATTGTAGTTCTGAGCAGCAGTGAAGTAATCAGAGAGGCACTGGTAAAGAAATGGTCAGATTTTGCAGGAAGACCAGACTCTTTTACAGGTGGGTCATTCTTTATTGCCAGAACCTCAAATAAACATTTTAGATTTACTTGATCTAACATCTGCTTTTTTGAAAATGATTATCAAGTAGATGTAAGATGTAATAATAGCAGTTGCAGTGGTTAGTGTTACTTTAGTTTTATTTACTTACTCAAATAATACACCTTTCGACTTTTGTCAGGGGTTTAAAATTTTGAAAGTCAAGTTTATGTGATGTGCATTGTGAATGATGTTATTGTATATTTGTCACAGGAAGCATAGTGTCTGCAGGGTGCTCCATCTCCCTGGGTGACTACACTGAGGTGTGGAGGGCACATCGGCGCATGGTTCACAGCGCACTGCAGAGATGCTGTCAAAAATCCCTGCACGAAGTGATAGAGAGACATGCACTGCGGATGAGAAGGGTACAATCAAAAAAATATTTCAATTAACAATCAGCAGTACAACAAAACATGCAGTTTATTCATTACTGAAGGTATTAATGGACTATAAAGGCACAGCGGTGGATCTGTCAGAGGATTTCACTGTGGCTGCAAGTAATGTCATCACTACTCTGGCTTTTGGAAAAGAAGTAAGCCACCGAGTATTTTTCTCTGGATGATTTGCATAATAAATTACATATAACACAGTAATCTTCTCAACATGTACTTAGTTTTTAAAGATTATCTGACATCGCCCTTCTGCTTGTGTCCAGTATGATAAAAGTTCCCTCGAGCTGCAGCAGTTGCACAGTTGTCTGAATGAGATTGTGGCTCTATGGGGCTCGTCCTGGATCTCTGCCTTAGATTCCTTCCCACTGCTCAGAGTAAACAGTAATTCTTTCAAATATTCACAGTTGTATATGCTCACAATTCGAGGGAAATTTGTTCTTTGTTGTTTTTGTTGTTTTTTGTTTTTTTTACAGAAACTACCAAATCCTGTGTTTGCACGCCTTTTGAAAGAGGTAGTGCGGAGAGATGACATCATACAAAAACATCTCAGTGATTATAAAGTAGGTATGAAAACAATGATTTTAAAAGTGGTTATGTCAGTGCTTGATCAGTGTAATTTTTGGTCATTTTGTGTAGTCCCTAGAAAATAAAACAGAAGATGCTATAACTGGCTCATTACTGCATGGTCTTGAAGAGAACACGGTAAGCACCATGTTGGAGAGCATTAACAATATTTTGTAAATGAATTATTTTAGTTATTGTTGTAGACATGGGCTTTTGATGCTGTAATGCATGTTTTCGAGGGTTAGCCCAATGCTCTTGCCCATTTCCTCCTATGTTATAGCTTGTTTTTTTGTTCGGAAAAGCAACTTTGCATTTATGCATTGCAAAATTGTCGTATTGTGAGCCATGTATTGTCTAGCCTTTTTTTTTTTTTTTAATGAAATTAGAATCTTTTAAATGTTATAATAACATAGATACACTTTCCATGTTACTGAATAATTATTATGCTTATGATTCAAGTGTTACTTTCTGTGTCCTCAGATGCTCACACACACTCACGTCCACATGGCCACTGTAGACCTTCTTATTGGAGGGACTGAGACCACTGCCGCCTGGCTAAACTGGACCATAGCCTTTCTTTTGCACAGACCAGAGGCACATCCAAACCACAAATGAAATACACTCAGATAGAGACACATCTCAATAAAAGTGTGTTCTTCAGGTGCAGAGCAGAGTGTATGAAGAGCTGTGCACGGTGCTGGATGGACAATATCCCAAATACAGCGACAGACACCGACTGCCCGTCCTCAACGCTCTGATCCACGAGGTGCTCAGGCTGCGGCCAGTCGCTCCTTTAGCAGTGCCTCACAGGGCCATCAGGGACAGCAGGTACTCCACCGCTCACTCATACACGCATCTGGTACAACACATATGTAGAAAGCTAACTGAGGCCAAATGGTGAATATAGTTCAAAGATGAAGTAGACTTGTTGTTTTGGAAATAAGCAAAATTACAATAGAAAGTATGTTGTCACAATGTGAACAATAAAAAAGTATAGACAGTGTAATGTTCCAGGGGCTTGAGGTATTGATTTAGCACTTTAGTGGTTCACGCACAGTCCATTCATGTTTTGTGCACTACTTTAATCTGAACCTCGATATTTAAAGGCATGTAATAACACATTTCTGATAGACTATCAAAAATATTGTCTGAATAGTTTTAAAAAGCTTTACATTTTTGCCAATATTGTCCACCTTCAGTTGAAAGTCTAATGAGCTGATGCATTTTCTAATCCATACACCCATGTTCTCAATGTCTGAAACGCAACCATTAAACCAGTTAAATGAGTGCACCAATAATTGGAAAATACAAGTTTTATAACATGCAATCCCACCTCCCTCTATTGTTTAAAATCTTGACTTGCTACACTAACATATATTCTCTGTTTTAGCATTGCCGGTTATTTCATCCCAAAAAACACAGTGATCATTCCAAACCTTTTTGGTGCTCACCATGACCCTGCAGTTTGGCCTGACCCATACAGCTTCAGACCAGGTAAATCATTCTTTCATAGTCTTAACTGTTCCTAACCTAAACCAAACACTAACCTTAGTCATCTTCCTATCTTTAACCATAATAACCCACCCAAAATTATGACCATGTTCCTACACTTCATCACAGCAGAATGTCTCTCCAAAGCACAGTAGTATCTAGTATCTACCAACAACCAAATATTTTCTGTTTCAGAGCGCTTCCTGGAGGGAGGGGGCTCCACTCGGGCCCTGTTCCCATTTGGAGGGGGGGCTCGTCTCTGCTTGGGGGAATCTGTGGCCAAAATGGAACTGTTCCTCTTTACTGCGTACCTGCTGAGAGACTTTGAGTTTGTTCTTCCTGACAAGGTCCCTGCACCAGACCTGAAGGGTGTGGCTAGTGTTGTGTTAAAAGTCAAACCGTTTAAAGTCATAGCACTGCCAAGACTGGGACATTGCAGCTAAAACTGAATTATTTAGGTCTCCCAAGTGATATGCATGGTGATTAACTATGGAAACTTTTATACATGTTAAAGAGAAGAGGAATGTCTGGAAAAATATAAAATATAAGCTAGCTATATATATTTTTTTAAATACATTTTCTATCAATTGTATGTCCATCTTACTGTGGCCTGCCCTTTGAGATGGCAGTTTGTATCTCCGTCTAGTGTGAATAATGTTGGTCTACCAAGTGATGAGCATGTTGAATAACTACAAAAACCTCTTATACATGTTAAAGAGAAGAGGAATGTCTGGAAAAACATAAAATATAAGCTAGCTATATATCTTTTATACATTTTCTATCAAAAGTATGTCAATCTTACTGTGGCCTGCTCTTTGAGATGGCAGTTTATATCTCCATCTAGTGTGCACATTTTGCATTGCAGAAGTAGGAAGCTTGGTAAAGATGCACTATGTAACATGTCTAGTCAAAGAAATTAACTACTACCCTACTAAAATAAATATCATTTTGCACTTTATTTTTGTTGTCAATTAATCAGAGGTAATAGTTTCAGTTTGCTGTGGTGAGAGAACATACAGTGAGTCCTGGGCTGATTTGTGTCGTTTCCTGAAATAGCCTAAATTTAAACAGTTTATGGTCACTCACTCTTGTCTTTAGCAGGACTGAAACAACTGGTAAGTGTGTTAAGTGCATGTAATAGATTATAAATAAGCAGGGAGCATAGATGATGAGTGTAGATTGTGATATTAACATCCAGAAGCTGGGTCAGAGGTGGGGGGTATATAAAGCTGTATAAGTAGTATTACAGTTACCTCTAATAATAGGCTAATAAACAAAATGGTAAAACATCTGCATTTTATGTGTGTGGTTAAGTGGTCGGTTGGGTAATAATTTTCAACTTGCTTTTTAACTAACTGTAACAAAATATAATTGCTTTACACCACGCCACCAGGGCCTTCACTTGAGACATGCAAATCTGTTGTTGAGTCGACAGAGGCAAGGTTTCAGTTTTTCCATGACAGAATTTATTTAAATAACTTACCTTGAAGTAATTTTTAACAGTTCCATTGTTGTACTTTATTTCTTCTGTTCAGCACCACAGTTAATACAAGTCTGAACTGTATGAACTCAACCCTACACATCCCATCAACCCAGTGTTACGCATCTGTCAACTGGAGGATCTGCATTGTTTGGAGGCAAGACAAACTGTGTAAAATGTGTGTGTAAAATAGACAAATCTTGCTGTCACTGCTTCTTGGTGCGGATGAGCACATAAATCCACATATCTACTTCAGGCAGGACAAAAAGGAAGTCACATAAGAACATATACATTTTATTTTGACGGCGCCCATCTTGAGGCTCTGGGGTCGATGGCTGCACAGATGCCTGGTTGTCTGTCTGCAGAGGCCTAGAGCAAAAGAAATATTCTATTCTGTCAACTGGACAAAAGTTTTAGAGTGAAGACATTTCGCTGCTCATCGGCTTCTTCAGTTCTGGTCAGATTGCTGATGGACATTGATTTTTTCTTTGTTTCTGGAGGATTTTAATGTGTTCCAGTTGGCAACAGTGGGCTTACAATGTAAAGGGTCCTTGCACCGGTGTAAATACATAGCTGCCCTCACCTCTGCCCGACTCAAAAACAAATGTGGGCAGCAGTAGCTACTATAGGTATAAAACAATTGCAACTGGTTTAGGGTAATTGTTTAGGCTGCTGCAATCCAACAAGCCCCGTGTCCAATAAAACCTGATTTTTTTTCAATATAAATGTATGGGGTCTTGGGGGCCCCCTGCTGGCTTTGGGGCCCTAAGCAGTTGCAATCAAAAATGTATACCCTTTGATGTGGCTGAAATAAAATGCAGTTAAACAAAATGAGGTAGAATTATTTGAATTATTACACAAAGCTAAAAGTTGAATTATCATCAAAAATAGGCCTAAAAATTATAAATTAGCAGTTTAAAATTACCCCAAAAAACAAAAATTAAGCTAGCTGAGGCCTCCTGTGGTGAGCAGACTATTGAGGGTGTGCCCAGGGGTGCTGCCACATACTCACCTCAGTGGACACAACAGGCGGCACAAAAACTAAACTTGTGATCCCTAAATCACATGCAAAGGTGGGGGAACCTCACCAACGTGCCTAGCCCAACCACGAGGAGGCACCCACTGTCACTGAAACAAAAAGGTTAATTGCACGACTTGGTTTAAAACCTGCTTACAAATGGACAAAAAAATAAAACAGTAAAAGTTTTGTTTTACTAAACAGCAGGTTTAGCCACCCTTTAGTGACAACCAGGAACTACACAACCTGCCCTCTGTGGCAGGTCTACCCAGGGTTTGACTCTCACAGACCAACAGCGGCACAGAACAGAACCACTTGCAATTAAGCTAAAAAAGTAAAGGCACAGCAGCAAAGAAGCTGCCATACTAGGAGCAGGTGGCTTAAATAGTCTCTAACTAGGAGGGCAGGATCAAGGGTGAAGCCCACAGGGGTGCTTTCAAGGGCAGCAGGGGAAAACTGTCAACCCCACTATAATAACTTATTCAATTAGTTTGGTGACGTTTATCAGCTTAATAAAGCAAATGGACCAATTCATTTAGTTAATTGTTTTAATTTAATACATGTATTTAATGTCACTTATAAAAGTACATATCTGTGAAATCCCTCAGTCGTCCCAGTCTGACCCATAGCAAAAGAAGAAATTTAAATCTGCCAATTTGACAAATCGTTGTAAGAGTGAAGACGTTTCGCTGCTCATCCAAGCCGCTTCTTCAGTTCTGGTCAGGTTGCTGGTGGCCACTCCCCCTAGGCGCTCACCACACTGAAACTGTAAACATCTATTGTCTTCAGCTGAAACTACCCTATTCAATCCTTGACAACCCTGCTATTGTTCTCATTGTTCTGGGTCTGAGGATGGAGTTGTAGATGGGGGAGAGATTATATCTCAGGCCCCCGTACCTGTTTAAGGAAAGATTCTCTTTCCTAACAAAAATAGCTTCCTTAACTCCTCTCTCAAACTATTTCTTTTCTCTGGCTAAGATCTGAACCTCACTATCTTCAAAGGAGTGGTTAGTGGCTTTGAGATGGAGATGCACAGTGACTGGGATCCAGAGGAGCTTTTGCACCATTGTTGGTACATTGTCTTGTGGAGTGGCTGTTTAGTTTCTCCAATGTAACGGTCACTGCACTCTTCACTACACTGAATGGAGTAGACTCCATTACTTGGCTCAGGGTTTTGTCCTTAGGGTGGACCAGTTTTTGTTTTGTGGGTTTACTCTTATCTCTTCACTCTTACAACAAATTGTCCAGTTGACATATAACAGTACAGTTTATGTTACTACATGTGCAAAGTAATGGTGTGTAAAATGATTTTAAGTTTTAAAATAGCATTTAATAAGCTAAAGTACAAGTGTAACAAAAAATAATGTGTCATCATACTCATTCAGTATTAAGTATTACTTAACATCCCATTTTAATATCAAACGTCTAAGTGAATGGTGACATGGTGAATCCTCTTCTGGGAGCCACTGATCATGGCTTTTTTTCCTCAGCTAAACTCAAAGTGAACATGACAGATCAAACAATTTTTCCATTATATGTGATGCTACACCAGATGTCTACAGTTTAGACCAAAATTGTACTGTTACTAAGGTATGGATATGGGTGGAGCCCATGCTGCCAGAAATAAATATTTTCTATATTAATAGAAATATTTAATATAATATTTTCTAAACTTTTTAGCAGCACAGATTGTCAGATACACACTGGAGGCACGATTAGAGGCAGTGCGCCCTGTGGCATTTATCAGATGTCCTCAAAGCTTCAGACATGCTTATGACCTAAAATAACGTCACTAGTGAAGCTAAGGCTCAGGCCCAGTGTTTGAATACCTTCTGTCTTTTAATGCAGTAGTGCTCTTCATATTTTGGGTGAAGGTTTCAGAGTGCATTGAAGAAAGAAATATTACCAGCCAGCCCTCTTCCTTGTCCTTGGACATTCAGAATGCCAGTGTAAAAGAAGTTGAGAAAGAGATGGCATGTATCCGTGTTTCCTGGGACAGGTTGTTGTTAGAGACCACCAGAATTGCCTCTGTAATGGGCTTTAACCCAACACTGATAATAAAACAGAGGAGAAATAAATGTTTCAGTCAGCCAGAAGAAGGAATAGAGGGGGAAAAAACTCACTTCAAAGACTAACTGTTTTAAGTCGCCATAGCCAGTGTATGGCTCAGTTAGGTTAGGATTTAAATCAGTGAAGCAGATTTGTGATTAAAGCATTAGGGATTCATGCAGAAAACTGTCAGAGAAATACAAAGATGATTTCTCTGATTCACTCCAAGTTGAAAAAAATATACACTGCAACATTTAAAAATTAACTTAGTCCATTTGACTCACTGAACACAATAATATGGACTGCAAAGCATTTATGTTCACATGTGTATCCTGCTTCGGATTTTCTTGGCATTGCCTGTTACTGCAGCTGGAGAGGAGTGAGCATATTTTTTCAGTTTGTGAAATGGTAAAATTGTCTTTTTTGCATTGATTCATTCTTTGTAATCTAAGGAAGAATATATGAAAAAGGATTGCTTTATTTCACTGAATGAGTTGGGTGCATGGTGGGTGGTTGGGGTGAGGCTCCATGTGAGATCTTCTTGTCCTGGGTCCCAGCAAGTTTGTCAACTGGCCTGTAAAATGCCACATTCACGCAAAAGCTATCAAAAGATACCTCTGACTCCTTATCTTCCTTCCATGCACTGTAGGCTAACTGTTGTAAATGAACTCCATGTTCATCTTTCTGGAAAAAGACCTTTCAGGCTCTGTGACTGGATGAGCTAAAGTGACTCTCAGTGAGTGTCACTCCAGTTGAAAGAAAGACAACTTTTGCACTGTCTACTACGCTCACCACATTCGGTGTGTAGGGGCCTTCAAAAGTGCTGACCCTGTGGCTGTATAGCTGTATGGGATTCAACATCCTGTTTATAGGCAACATTTAAGAACTTTTGACCATTCACAGACAGCTGCTAGCTGCAGTATCTTACAGATGTGGACACACATGTTGCTTTACAAGGCAGATAGTGTTGTGCTAAATCTCACAATGTTAGAGAGATGTAGTAGATCTTTAAACAAAATACACCTTTTAAATGGGGAAGAAACTCAAAATCTTACATAACTACAGAGTCCCGCAAGGGGCATAAGTGATGAACAAAGTGGTAAGCTGTAGATAGTGAGCAAAGTGAAGCAGATGTGCGTGCACTACGCACTAGGGCTGGTGCTGTGTTAAGAATAGAAAGTTTGTTACAAACTAATAGTGATGTGATGTATAGAATATTAATAGTAACTTATTATTGTCCATTTTGCTGAGGGTCTCACACAGCCCTGTGCAGCTCTCACATGTGATCTCTCACTCTTTATTTAAAAGGCCCATATTACATTATTTTCTGATCTATCTTATAATGTGTTGAATTGTGTTTTGTTTTCACTCACACATGTTTAACACACAGAGTTATTCTCTCAAACTCTCAAACTCTGCCAAATGTCAAATGTCAGTCTTTAGTTGACCTGCTGTGGGAGATGGCAGTTAACCTAATAAATACATAACATTTTGCATTGCATTTTTGTTGAGGATATTGAGGAGCAATAGTTTCAGTTTGCTGTTGTCAGAGGACAGTGAGTGATATGTGTCATTTCCTGATTTGAAAACATATATTTTTTGCCTCTAGTAAAGTGAAGCAGCTAACCACAAGGTTGCCACGATGATTTCATTGTTGTTGATTGGACTTTTATTTGCTACTTTGAAAGGAACACTTCTTCATTCAGGTAAGTACTTTAGCTAGAGTAACTATAGGCAGACAGCACAGATATAGTCTAGGTTATAGTAACTTGTGATATTGATATCCATATATTAAGGAGCTGGGTCAGAAATGGGGGAAATATAAAGCTGCTTGAAAAATTAAAGTAACTTCTTTACATAAAAAGTAAACATATCAGTTTGCATGTCAGATGAATTGTTGTCAACAAACCACAGTTTAACCTGTAAATGTATCTAAAGCTACGTGGCTCATGAATGAATGTGGGATAAGATGAATCTCGTGTGTAGATGCTCCCTCCCCTTTAGTAGTAGCCTATAAAATCAGCTTTCATTTTAGTTACATTGATACATTAAAAGGCTCTTGGATGGAAGTCAAAACTAAAACCTTATTCAGATGAAAGCTTTTAAAACCTGTTTCTTTTGTCCATGCAATTTATCAAATTCACAAAGGTCTGTGTTTGCTTAGGACAGTATTGTGTAGTGAGACAGATTTGTGCCAGGGAGGCATATCCACAGTTTATTTAAAATATGTTAATTTTATATACTTATAGATAACAACTTCAGATCAACTCATAAGTGAATTCTGTTTAAATTATTTATGTGTTTTGACGCAGCAGATTTGGTTGTGTTTGCCACATTGGGAGACAGCATAACTTTACCATGCGGCGTGAGCTCTGGCTCACCATGCTTCACTGTTTCATGGACCAAAGGCTGGTCCTCTAAGGTTGTAAAAGAGGGACAATATGTGGCTCCAAACATGACTTTGCTCGAAGACTGTTCTCTGCACATAAGTTACATGGAGACCTCTAGCGCCTCCATTTACACATGTGATAATGGCAATGACAATTCAAGTGTTGACCTTCAGTACATCCAAAGTAAGTATACAACAGACCAGAATCATTGTACACAAATATATAGTCTTTTCTAATGTCAGTTATTTTGTATCTTGTCAGTTGCTGAAAATAAGCACACAGGAGAGATTGAGCTCCACTGTTACATAAATAATCATATAGGACTTATAAATCCTTGCAACAAGACTGGGCTGGAAGTGTTTTGGCTCGCACAGGGCAACACACCGCTCAGAGGAGAGCGCTTTCAGATTCAGAACAAAGGTAGCTGCTTTTCAATACTTAAAATTCAACCTAAGAAGACTGACCATAACAGACAGTGGAAATGTCAAGTTTCTCTAAACGGCTTAGCTAAAGCCGTAGCATCTTACCAAACAACAGTGATTGGTAAAGTATATTTATGTACATATGTATATGTGCTAATATATGCATATATAGTACTTTATTGCATAACATGTGCTCTATTTTCAACAGACGGCATAGAGGAAGTGTTCTCAGCAGTGAGTGAATCAGTATCTCTCACTTGTACAAACTCTTCCTCTCTCATTTTGACGGACAAAGGTCAAACATCAACCTCTATTTCCAAGACTGTTTCAACTACAATAATAACAAATGTTAGTGCTTCAAATTCAGGGGAGTACCAGTGTGAAGATAAAGGACAAAACAAAACAATTTGGCTCCATACAGTTGACAGTGAGTGCAAAAATATCAGCCACGCTGTAAATAACCTAAATATAAACAGTAGTTTGACACATTTCTGTACAGTCATTTCAGAGATGGACCTGAAAGGTGAAAACGTCACACTGTCATGTGTGCTAACCTGTGCCAGTACCACATGTGATAAAGACTTCAATCTAACCTGGTCTGTAGATGATGCACCATACATGACAAGTGGTTTATTAAAAGGAAACAGAACTCTTATCAACAAACTGTCAGTCCCAGTGGGTCACCTGGGCTCTGGTGTGTGCTCAGTATTTAGAGACGGTGTTCAAGTGGCAACAAAGAAATGGCATTATAGCAACTGTAAGTAAGATGTGATGGTTTGTTTGTTTTTTAAGATTTTAAAGGCAGTGTGTAGCTTTTTGCAGGAGGGTCTGATACCTGCTGGTCTCCATGGAGATGGTGTTGCTTTGACTGGAATAGATAGATTAGACTTAAACGTATCTACTGCAACAAAGACAAGAAAGTGACGCCATCAGTATGTGTTTTCCAATTTATTTTTGAGCATTAAAAACACCTACATACAGACCAGATAGATGGGTTTAATCACACACTTTGGAATATTACAGGCAAACCAACAACTTCATGAGACAAGCAGGTGGTAAACCCTCTACCAAAAATGTTACATAGTGCACCTTTAATGTGCTAATACAAGTTCCAATGCAGCAATCAAATAAGACTCAGCATTATGACCACCAGCCAACTTTGAATTATGATACTACAGGCCTACATGTTCGGGTCTGTCCAACAAAAATTTGTTATTTGGTGTCAAAATATAAATATTAATAATCAGCAATTTAAAAATGCACTTCCAAGCAGTTAAACTAAAATATGCTTTAAAAATTCATTGTAATTTAATCTAATTGATTGCAGTTCTAATTGATTGCAGTCTCAGTGTTTTGTCTCCATTCATGTGTGAAATAATATGATTGCATAAAATGATTTTTTTAAAACGTTCCTACAGCTCTACATGGCCTTGCATGGATAGCTCTTCCTATAGCCTTCTTGTGCGTTGTGGCTATAGTGGTGTTCTACAGAAAGAGGAAGCACAACAAGAATCAAGGTACAGTTGCTTAGTTATATTTACAACTACAAAAAAAAAAAAAAAAAAAAAAGTATTAACTTGGACTTAACTTTTGTTATTTACAGAAAATCAAAAAGTAAATATTGGTTCGGTAAGAATAAAACATGGACAAAAATTCAGAAATCAAGCATTTGACAAAAAATATTTTTTTTACAGACAGAAAAATATTATGAAAATGTACAAGACTATGAACTCGAGTGCAGAAGAGAAGCCGTCACTTCAAATGATAGTTTCTATGATCTGCTACAGGCTGTGGACTAGCTGCAGCCGTGAAAAATCCAAGCTGTTAAACTGCAGCCAAAAAAGAGATGGAAAAATTATAATTGATTTTTTTTTTTTTTCCTTTTTCTTTTCTTTTTTTTTTTTTTTTTTGCCAGATACTCACAAGTGAAGATCTTGTCCTGGCCTTGTTATTGGAAACTGTGGTGGTTGGTAGACTCTAACATGTCAAAATCATGTACAGTTGGATGTAAATAAACATTACGAATGGAATCATCATTTCAGTGTACTTTATACATTTTGATATTTGTACTGTGTAGATAATTTTATAATTCTCTGTCGCTCACACATTACAAAATAATAACAAAGAGAAAAATGCATAATAATAATAATAATAATAATAATAATAATAATAATAATAATAATAATAATAATAATAATAATAATAAATTAAAGGTAAAAAATAGCAGAAGATATGTGTCAAATGTTTAAAAAAAAAATGTAATAAATAATATGCTCACCATCTAAATGAGGAACATCATACGGCACAACAGCATACTCCACAAACTCTGAAGAGACAAAGACATTGTCAGTAACAGCCATTTTGGTTTAAAATGTGCAATTAACAAGTAAAACTGACCGTCATATTCTGGGGGCTCCTCTGGCACTTTTTTGTTATGTTTCCAGTAAAATATTGCTCCAACGACTAATGCAGCACTAATGATAACAACTCCAACTGAGACTCCAACTGTTTGTCCTGCTGAAAAGCTCTTTCCACTGTCACTATGGGCAACCTCAGCTGTCGGGGTGTCGGGTGGAGCTGTGCAGGATAGAGAAAAGTGTATTATATACCAAAAGATTTAATATTAACACTAAGTTATTGTCAAACTGACCTTGAGTCATTTTAGTTGTGACTTTCTCTGGGGGTTCTGAGGGTTAAATATAAAGAGTAGCTACTAAAGAGACAGTCAATTTTTGCAGTTTGTAGGAAGTGCAAAAGTCTCACCTTGCACCTGAATATTGATGTCCACGCAGCGCTGTTGAGTGTCTTCAAGTCTGTACTCACAGCGATACCATCCACTGTCAGAGGCCAATGCCGATCTGACTGTTAATGTTGACCCATTCACAAACTTGCTGGGGAGGAGGACTGGGTTGCCAAACTTCAGCATAAACCAGGAGTAATTATAGATCTTGGCTTTGTTCTCCACTGAACAGTCTAAAGCAACACTTGATCCAAGTAGTACCTTCATAACGGAGCTTTTGCAATCTGGTAAATGTACATGTTAAATGTTTGATGTAGAGAGAAACTGAGATAAAATAATACAAAAGATGCTCTTTGATAAGATTTAACCTACCTTTTATTTTCAAAGTGAAGTTTTTGGTAAATACACACTCCCAACCACTCCAGATTTCACAGCTGAATACACCTTCATCTGATTTTTGTACTTTAGTCAGTAGGAGAACATTTTGTCTGTCTTTGGGGTCCCATTTTATACGTTTAGCATTAGGAAACCCAGGAGTCTCAGGCCAGGCAAGAATCACCTTTGAACTGAGGCCATTTGAAGAATATTTAATCCATTTTATCCTGGAACAGTTCTGTGTATCCAAAAGTTTTGAATGAAAGCAATCAAAAGATACATCCTCATCTACAGATTTGGAAATGATTGTGTTATCTGGCAAAGAAATCAATACATAGAGTTTGTTAGACACTGCTCTTACAATGGATATTTACCATTTATAAATAACTCAAATGTACTTACCTTTACAGTAACACTGGACTACAAAGATAAAGAACATAAATAGATTGTCAAAATAAGTCATTTCTGCAGCGTGTATGTGTAGTAGTAGTAGTAGTAGTAGTAGTAGTAGTAGTAGTAGTAGTAGTAGTAGTAGTAGTCTATAATCAGCTCCTACACAAACGTACTCTGAATTTTTATTAAGCTATTGTTGTCTGCCTCCCTTTTCTCAGTTCTCTCAACTTTACTCTTGAATGGTATTTTACTACTTGTGCATTTGCGCCCCCGTGTGGCAGCATGATGTATGTGTTGATTGCCCTGGTTGATAATTGTTTTTGTTTTTTTTAATTATAATAAAATAAATAAACTAAATTCTGCACTTTTATTGACAAAAATACATGTCATATTGCAAACATGTCAAAGCCCGTGTAAAGCAAAATGAAAAGACTTATGCAAAATAAAGAATAAAGACTAAAACGACAAAAGAATGATGCAGATATATTTATATTTGAAGTGTTTATGCATTTAGTCTGCAATAATAACAACTCTGATTTACAGATGAAAACCAAAATTGTGTATTCTATTTAAAAAGACATGGAATTAAAAAAAAAAAATAAGTTGGGAAATGTTCATTTACTGAGTCCTGTATTTATCACACATTGAGAAACCGTTTTATTTCAGTCTATTCTAATAAACTGTAAGAGCTTGTAGACCTGAATTTATGTAACAATAGACTGCTGTATTTGACCATTTATGTATACATTTTAGTGTGGGTATGTGTTACTGAATGAGAACTGTGAACTGTTGCTGATGTATGTCACAGGGACCACTTTCTTTAACTCACTTCCTCTTCTGCTTAATTTTAACACTCTCTGGGCGGTTCACACTGCACGGCTTTCGCAGCACCACAGCTCAGCATAAAATGGACACACTTCAAGGTCAGTTTCTCCTTTATTTTTATTTTTAATTTTATTTTTTAATTAGATTCTTTTATCTGTCCAGGTGGCAAAGCATATGGACTGCTCAAATCTCAACAAGAAGAAAAACTTAACTCTATCAATGAAGTGAGTGGCATTTGTAATTATGGACAAATATCATGACTTATAAATATTGCACAAATGTAAACAAATCTACGCAGCATTATGTTTATCTCTATGTATTCAAGGCTTTTCTATCTGATGAAAAGTATGCAGAAGAGGAAGAACTCGCTTCAAAACTGGAATTGTTTAAAAGTTTGTCAAATACATCTTTTTGTTAAAAATCGTGATAATATAGAATTTTAATGTATCACTTTTTATATTACAGAGAAATATATGGAGTTTGACCTAAATGACAAAGGCGAAATAGGTAAAACATAGTAAGTAAGTAAAAGAATATTACTTCTCATTGGTGACTAAGTTTCCTTTATTGCCCAATTTTTGCAGACCTAATGGGTTTAAAGCAGATGCTTGAGAAACTTGGATTGGCCAAGACACACTTAGAACTGAAGAAGATGATGTCAGAGGTGGTTGGAGGGTCATCAAAGGACACCATTTGCTACCATGACTTCCTCAACATGATGCTGGGGAAGAGGAATGCTATTTTAAAGTTGTGAGTTAATATCCAAAACATATGTACAACCTACAAGCAATGTATTACTCAAATGAATTTGCTAGTGGTAAATATTAGGCAATGGAATATAATTAAAACCATATTATTTATTTAATTATCATCTTTTGCCTTAGTAGTCAATTAATCTGTTCTGGCCATAGACTGTACTGGCCATAGACTGTATGCTTCTATCTTGATGAGTTGTGTTGTGCAGCCTCTCATAGGCCTATTCACTTAGTTAACCACCTTGAAATCCTTGATACCACAATAATTTCAGCTGTTGTTTGCAGGATCTTGATGTTTGAAGGCATGGGAAAGGAGCAGGAGGCAAAACAATCAGGTCCACCGTGTCGGAAAACCTTCTCAGATTTGCCTTGAAAAAGTCAGCAGTATCATTTAAAATATGGCTCTGTTGCGAAGCTACTACTCAAACATTTACCAACAAACATAACTGAACAAACCAGAGAAATGTTGCAAGTGCTTAGTGTACTCCTTTTCATTATAAAAGTAAGTTAGTAAGTCACTCTGTACTCTTACCCTAAACAACTGTTTGTTTTATTCCAGTGAGCCTTTATGTCTATAGCATTCTGAAATAAATAATAAACTGTATTTATATTGACTGAGTGATGACATTATTGAGTGATGAGTTGGAACAAAATACCCAATAAAATAAAATAAAAAATAAATACATAAATACAGATAAATTATTGTACTTACTGATACAGACTTATTTTCTTTAGGCTACTGATATTTTATATTTTATTTAAACTTTGTTAACTTTAATTTCAGAGGTCTATTCTTCTGCTGGTCGGCTGCATGTCTGTAACGAAAATAATTTCTCCTTGGGCATAAATAAAAATACAATACGGATGAAACATGTGCAAATCTTATTTTGAAACAACCGGAAATGGCCGGAAACGCTGCTGTTCATCGTTTGGTTCAGGAAGCGAAGCTAGTTGAAGTTGATATATGACCTGATTAGAACATTTAAGGTAATAAATTGTCATTGTCGCGCGCTGACATATAGCACAATGTGTTGCGTTTAAGAGGGGGCTTCAGTCAGATAATAAAATTAACTTTTGGCTTATACAATGCGTTAAGATCAAGATCCACTGCTAGCAGCACAGTTAGCATATTAGCCAGCATTTTAGCCTAAAAGGCTTGCCCAACCTGCTAATCCAGTAGTGTGCAGTGAATGTTAACGAACATATATAGCCTTAAAAGGTATCATCTGCATGTAGCTCAAAAACTCTGAATTTACGGCGTTTGCTGTTTTATCAGGATGAGCAGCTCAGAGGAGGTGTCCTGGATCTCCTGGTTCTGTGGACTGAGGGGCAATGAGTTCTTCTGCGAGGTTCGGTCCTTTCTTTTCTATTCAAACACACCATTCCATACACTTTAATAATATGACTGTAATATACATGTAATACAAGTTATTGCCTGTGTTTAACTACATCAGAAATGTGCATGAGCTAGCTAACATCGGAGTCCCAACTAAAGTCATTCACTTATATTGTTTTACCTTTAGGTCGATGAGGACTACATCCAGGACAAGTTTAACCTGACAGGTCTGAATGAGCAGGTGCCACACTATCGACAGGCTCTGGACATGATACTTGACTTAGAACCAGGTGGGAAGTCAGATAGTAACTTGACATATGCTGTTATAATAGTGTTGTTAATTAAACAATGTGTTTATTGTGCAGATGAGGAACTTGAAGACAACCCCAACCAGAGTGATTTGATAGAGCAAGCAGCAGAAATGCTATATGGTCTTATACATGCACGGTACATCCTCACAAATAGAGGCATCGCACAAATGGTAGGTCATAACAGGATTAAACCCTTTATTTATTTATTTATTTATTTGAATTTACCTAACCACTTTTTCCACAGTTAGAAAAGTATCAACAAGGTGATTTTGGACATTGCCCAAGAGTCTATTGTGAAAATCAAACTATGTTACCCATTGGTATGTTTATCTCTCCACAAGCATGAACACTTTCAGGAAATTAGGCCAACAGATTTTTATTTTTTTTTTATCCAGGATTGTCAGACATTCCTGGCGAAGCAATGGTAAAGCTTTACTGTCCAAAATGCATGGATGTGTACACACCCAAGTCCTCCAAACACCACCACACAGACGGAGCCTACTTTGGCACCGGGTTCCCCCACATGCTGTATATGGTGCACCCAGAGTATCGCCCTAAGCGACCAGCCAACCAGTTTGTGCCAAGGTGTGTTTAATTTTGTTCATAGCATAATTATACAGTGTTAGGTGTTCTAAAATGAGCCATTTTAACTGTTCTGTATTTTGCTTTCTTCCAGGCTATATGGTTTCAAAATTCACCCAATGGCCTATCAGCTTCAACTCCAGGCTGCCTCAAGTTTTAAAAGCCCAGTCAAAAGCAACCGCTAGGTGTCAGTGTTGTCAATGGACACTTATGTTGTTTACTTCTTGTTGAAACAAATTATACTGTATTATAATAAAGCCTGTACAGTTTGGTGCTGTGTGTCTACGCCTAAATTTGCTATTGCTCTAACAAAACCAGCAGCTTATACTTGGTTCCATATGTCATTTCCATATATTTTCTGATAAAGAAAATTAATGTTTTTAATCAGTTATATTCATTCAGGTAAATGCAAAACGCACATTTTATTTTATTTTTCTTCATAAAAAGACAGGGATAAATCACAACCCAACAATATTTTTTTCATAGTCTAAAAACATTTTCAAGTGGAAACTACTGATCAAATTTCCAAGTAGCTACAATACCAATGGCTTATTTGAGGAATAAAAATGAGCTAACATTCTATTACAAAGGATTGATATTTTATAAGCGTAAGTTACCTTCTACAGCAGAAGCACAGAAAACAGTGAGTGACATGTGATCTACGTAGACTGTGGTAAAAGGCTTTACAAAGTTGATTGAGAATTAAATACATTTAACATGGTGTCCAGTGACAAGAGCCTTCAAACGTGCTTCTGTTGAAAAATGCATTACATTAAACCACACAGTTCCTGCTAAAATCACATAGTAATGTGTTTCTAGGAAAAAGCCACACACACTGTAAAAATCTTCCTCCACTTTGAATGTGCATGTTGTCAAAGATACACATGTAGAGCATGGATGGCCACACAAACACATTCTTCATACAATCGTGAAGGTCTGTTACAAAACCTGAGATAGAAATTCCAATGACAATAAATTAAACCAGATGTACTTTTGTCAGCAGGAGCCCTCTGCGCCAGGGGCGGTGGTCAGTTGTGGCTGCTCGGGCCAGTCCCGTGGGGTCCTGGTTGAGGGTTGGTGTTTGGGCCTTATGTCTCCCCTGGGCCCTGTATCAGTGCCCTGTTGGCTGCGGGCAGTTCTCTGCTCCTGGCGCAGACAGCTCCTCTGATAATTCTTCCTCAGTTGGTTGTCTATACCCAGCCTCATCTATCTGTACCTAGCCTTATACATTTTAGCCTGTGTGTTTGTGCGCATGTGGGTGAGACTGTATGTGACTGTGAGCTGTATGAGTGTGTGGGGTCGGGCAGTTGTGGGGTAGGGTGGTTGGGTGGTTGGGTGGAAGGGCATGTGGGACTATTTTTTAATGACTGTAAAGCACTTTGTGTTACATAGTTGTATGAAAAGCGCTTTATAAATAAAGTTTAATTTGATACCAATGTAAGATATGTTTACTAAAAGACAGGATATGTATGAGGGTTTACAGAGCAAAGACTAATTCAAATCAAGACAATATTAAAAAATGAATGATGGCAAATAATACTTACACAACACAACAGAAACCCACAGTTTATGAGAAAATGGATACGTATAACTTAAAAACCTTAATTTGTACAAACACTATAAAAGCATTAATTCTATAAAATAGAGAAATATTTCAAAATAGAACAATTTTTAATTTAAACTTTACAATAATGAGTAAGCTACCGGTTCTTGGCTGGTCAGGGAAGAAATCAATTAGATCTGCTTTTGTACCTGAGCTGGAACAAAGCCCACCTTTGGGCACAGAATATATTTGTTCACATTTTGTTTCGAGGTATGTCACTTAAAATGTATTTTTGAAAACCTAAGCTATTACACATGTAAACAACACAAATTCCCTTGAAAGTTTAACAAGGAAATAGATTCTTGTAAAGTGGTCTAAAACTACAAACGAAATGGTTTGTTTTTAAAAAAAAGTATGTAAAAACAACTACATAAAATCCCGTAAAAGCAAAAAAATGACCACTGGAAATGCTCCTGAATTAAGAAAACATTAAATGTTTTCTAGTATAAATGTACCAAAACAAAAACATCTACAACTTGTCTACAACAATAATTATGGGAGATAGTTGATGTGTGGGCACAGCTGGCCACAGTGTTGTGGCATGCACTGAAGAAAACGATGGAAGTAAATATAAGAAATGTGACCCAGTTACAATGCAGAGGCTCCAGATCCTTTTCCCTGAAGAACAATGCATATATTTTAAAATCAGTGCACATTGTGTTTCATTTATACTTTTAAACAATGTGTAAATACCTTTTCTTGATCAATGTCAGAGTCTGCAGTTATGATGATTCTTTTCTCAACACGAGTCTCAGATGAGCCGCTTTTCACCACCTGGGGGGCAGTAAAGTTCATGTTAATACAAAACTTAATTATGACTCAAACCAATGCTGGCATTTTGGGCACATGCCTTTGAGATATGAGTGGTGGTGACTGTGGTGCCGCTGGTTGTTTCTGACGTCACGGTTTTGGAGCTGGACTCAGATGAAACCTCTTTGTCTTCATCTGTCCCATCCACCTGCGAGAAAGGTAACAGTACATTACAATCATTACAATGAGCTTTCCTCTTCCTAACAGTGAACCACGACCTGGATACAATTAACATGAGCAGGTGCCTGCGCTGGTACAGAGCTGGGCTGAGCGGGTGCTGTAGCCCCTACCTTTGAAGACTCATAGGTGATGGAATGGGTTGGGACGATAGGGACCTCTGTGGTGGAGATGTCACTGGAAAAGGAGGACTCTGCTGTGATGGTGACTGTCTGCGTCTGCACCAATGGGGGCTGTGGATGGGAGCAAAGCCCATTGAGTGGCTGTTTAACAGACCTCTCAGCAAATTGGATCACACCATGCAAGCCACTCCCTCTGATCAATATTGTAATGTATCCTTTCACCAGAGCATTTTTCCAAATACAGGCAATTCAAGAGTATTAACAAAGAGGACAGGAAATTATATAGTCTTCAGCATTCAGTGATTTAGAATAGGACAGGAAGGTCAAAGTTAGTGCATCAAAATAGAGGTGCCCATCACCAAATATTTTGCACACACTTGTGCAGCATCTTTTGGGAATACTATCAAAACCATGTGTACTATGTTGTTTGCACTGAAAGAGCTGCTGCAAAGGTGTGTTTAGGAGTGGAATCCATTATTAATGAAGGACAAAGCAGAGACAGAGTCACTCAGAGACTAAAGGCTACCTGGAAGCAGCGCATGACCTTGGGACCAACACTCCTGAAATAGGAGACAGCAGACGATCCAACTATTGTCCCAGAGCTGTCCCCCTCTGCAGGATGTGACTCTTGGAGCTCCTTCGTCTGTGCTGCATCTAACTCTTTACAAGGGGACTCGTGAAGGGGGCTTGACAGCTGGGCCATTTCCACCTCCACAACAGGTACCAGAGATGTCTCAAAAACTACAACCACGTCTTGATCGCAAAACTCGACTGCTGAGTCCTGCGGTCCATCAAGCTCACTAGTGTGGCTTACTGTGGGACTGGATGTGCCCGAAAAGCTCAACGCACTTCTGGTTTCCTCCTGTGTAGTGTTCGTTTTAGACTCATTGCACTCAGGGCTATCACAAACACTCTAAAACAAGACATAATACAGAAACAATGAAAACTGCCTATAATGGCAACACATTCATACACAAAAGGTTTGAAAACATAACAACTCTTCTGATGTGTAGGCCTGATGTATTCAGATTGACGTTAATGTAGGGATGTAATGCAAATGTGAAAGAGAATGATATTTTTGAGCCATGACAATGACCAAAAGAAAGTTGCTGTAAGCATCAGTCTAGTGTATATGGAATGTCTTTTATTATTTGGTCATTGATTGATTGTCATGCAACAGAGTACAAATATTATAAGAAGCTGCCCTAAGATATTAAGACACTTATTACTACACTATCACAATATTTTAAATACAAACCATTCAGTACCACATATGCTACACTTTAGGAATCAGAATTTTAAGAGTTGACAAATTGTGTAAAAAATGACACCAAAATGTAAAAAAAGTCCAGATGAGTTTGATTTTAGTCCCGTACACACTAGAATTTCAGTCCAACAGGTGTTTGTGGTATGAGGAAAAAGTGAAATAGCAGAAGAGAGAGAAACTTAGTGAAAGTCTATCCAGGTAAAGGCAGCTTCTGCAGGTGAGCAGAGGATGAGTGGAGGTGAGGATGCAACAGTGATGCTGAAGCGCGAAGGAGGGACAGAGGAGGAAGAAGCGAGTGGTTGATGGGTAGAAGACAAGGAGAGGAGGTCCACAGCTCACACCTGAGTGGGGTCTCCGCGACTGTCGGCCCCTCAGCTGCGCTTGGAGTAGAAGTCCAGCAGGGGGCCGCGAGGGAGGCGGGTGACAAACTGAGGCGGGGAGAGAGATGACAGGGAGGACTTTTGAAATGGCTGACAGTGAACTACAACTCTTCAACAATAACTGCTTTATAATTAACAGGCTTGAGCATGGACACGATCATATCAATGAGTTACTTGCTGTACAAAGCATGGAAAGGGTTTTAGACATGCATTTTACCATGCAGTCCTTCAGATGACCGTAGCTGTTGTGAGAAGACAGAAGTTCATCCACAGGTGTTAACGATTTGTCCGTTAGACATACTATACATACCGAAAGGAGAGATCAATGCATGAGCTAAACAAAACTTAGGCAATATGATGGGCTTCGAGGTCACCATTTTTAAAATAGTTTTCTTCTTGGGTTAATAACATATTATACCATAGGGCGATTAAGTTATTCTTAGTAGTTAAATTTAAAGCATGTGGACTAACTGCTGCCAAGTAAAATAGCAGTAGGAAATATTTGCTGTGAATGAGGTCTTGTCTCTTTATTGTTATTCCAAAGAGGAAATGCAGAACAGGAAGTATGGAAGGATAAGAGAGAGGAGGAGAAGCAGAGGAGAAGCAGAGAAGTAAGAGGAAGGATGCTCAGTCTGACCATGCAGAGGTCCAAATATCCCTGCGTGTCATGCAGCAGGTGTTCTGGTCTGGTCCAGTCTGGTGCAGTTCAATCAGTCATGCAGTGTGTACAGGGCTCAGAGACATCTGACACATGATGTCCCACACAGACAGCAGTGTGGTCAGTACTGTTTAGGTCCAGATGCATCTTTATTCATGCATGCTTTGCATACCACGACTTTATGCTTTGTACATGCACACACATTATTAATTTGCAACAGCCTAATTATTATAAATACATTTTGGAAACAATACATGTCATTCAAATATGACATGTGTACTGCCAACATAAAAACTAGAATAATTGACAAAAAAATCTAGACAATGATTAAAGAAGCTGTAAAATATCCCAATATTAAGTAGAAACCGCAGACTAAAATATAGTGAAAGCCACTAGTGACACTTACCCCATCAGTTCCAGGCAGAGGCTGTCCGTTAACCCCTAGCGTGCGGAAAGGGGAGTGTGTGGACAGGCGCTTGTCCCATTCACTGGGTCGTGACTCGGGCAGCGCCTCCATGAAGTTCCTCTTGAGCTCACTGATGCTGGCATGGTGTCTGAGCAGGTCCTCCTGGGGTTTGTCAAACTCCTGTGATCCATGTGTGAAGGGGTTAAGAGAGATCAGGATGTGACGAGGGGGAGGCAAAGTAAAAGGGAAAAATAGAGAAGATGAAAATATATTAGTTATGAAAGTGTTCTGGTAATGTTGTCAGATGTTTTAAGCTGAAGCAGGTTATTAGCAACTTTTTAGGAAGTGATGGCAGTGCAGTTCTGATCGTCAGAATCTTTTTCCAGAATGACATTTACAAAGTGACTATTATTGCAGTCTGTAATCATGTATTACATAAAATTATTCCAAAATGATTTGTGCACAGGCTGTAAATTCAAGAGCAGGTAATGATTGCAGAGACAGACAAAGCATATGGCAAAAAATAAACACAATTATATAAAAAACAAAAACAGCAATGTGATATATAAAGAAGAATAGATTTATAAATTACTGAATTAAAATCCTCCATCAATCATCGGTTCATATCAAATCAACCACAGAGCGAAACATTTGCATTTGGGTGAGAGAGCAAAAGCAGAGACAGGAGAATACTGGTGATCTATTAATAACATTCAGTGAACAAGAGAGTGATCAATATTCACCTGATACATCTGTAAAACTTTACTCACTCCAATATGTAAACTCAAACACCTAATTTACCCATGATCCAACAGGAGTCTCCTGACACACAACTGACATGTTATTTACAAAGCAATGGAGTCATACAAGTACAACTGTAGATCATGCAACATGCAAAAGCGTGATATTATAGAGCGGCCAGTGAGCAAGAAGCAAAATTAACTCCAAACAGCTACAGACATTTCCAGAAGAGATACAAACCTCCAACATTAAAATGCTATGTCTGATATAAATTGAGTCACCCTCAATTCTCTTTGCCCTTTTCTGTGAAAATGAAAAGAAAAAAAATGTGTGGGTTTGGTTCACTTAGCATCAAAGTGCCCTAACTTAAACATGCAATCTAAAAACAAGGCTACAATGAACAGTTATGAAGAACATGCAATGAGTAGACAGTTCTAACCAATGTTCTAAGCAAATGATTCAGAGGTGTACTGAACTAGCTAAAATATTTTAAGTCATAATAAGAAAGGAAATGGTGACATGACAGAAACTAGAAACATGCCCAGAGTGAGTCTTGTGTGGTGGATCATGCTTGTACATTCCAGGTTTTACAACAACAGCAAGCAATGAGGAGACACCTTTTGCTTTGTAATAAAAATAAATAAATAAATACTTCTATTACAGCAACTATTCCTGTCATAACTATTCTTGTCAAAACATCATATTTTCTAACAAATATACCGTAGATAGTGTAATTCAAGTTTTAGTCGTATGGAAGCACATTAAAAAAAATAAATAAATAAATAAAAGAGTTACTTAGTTGATCTAAGAGTTTAAAGTGCACTAATGTCTCATTTTTCTGTTGGAGGACAGTTATGTGCTTGTCTCTATGGAGACGTTATTGCTTTTGAATGCTCCACAGCACAGCATTAAGCATGTCAATCTCTATGGTGACAAGAAGATGACTCCTCTAGCATGTTAGATAAGTTTAATACCATACTGTGGAACATTCCCAGCAAAGCAATCCCCCCACCCCACCCACCTGAAAAGTTACAAAGTGGCCTTTTAAAAACTCAAAATGTAAGTGGGATCATGGACCACAAAAGGTGCCACACATCTCAGCCTCTGACCTGTCTCAATCGCACCATCTCCGAGCTCGCCACTTCCCTCTCGTGCTACCGCGGGAGGAGAGAGGGACACGTGTTAGAATCCCCTGCATTTGGCTTTGATATTGTAGTGACACAGCAAAGCCAAAGTCTACACAACCATGCACCAGGCCACACTCAAACTGACCTTCAGGTCCCCATTGATGCTGGTTATCAAGGTTGACTTTACTTCTCTACGGTCCTTCCATATTGGCTACAGAGTACACACACAGTTCACATTCTCGGGTAGAAATGAGATATTTTAAAGCTATATCACAATACTGATTATGCTATATGGATCCATGAGGAAAATTACGTGGGCTTAGTAGGTAAAAAATACAATATTAAGACTATACTAATAGCATAGTCACAATAAACTTGTTTTCAAACAAAAACAGCTCCAAACTGATTTTTTTTCAGTATTGTTCAAATAAAAATGTTCTAATTAACTTTAGTATCAGTAAGTACTTGAGTATGGACTTTCTGACAACCTTAAAACTTAACCATAAACAGCAAACCAAAGCGTAAAAACACAAAAAATGAAAAAGAGTTTTATGCATTGTTTAAATTAACCTGTAAAAATGACGTATAAATATAATTGAGAAAGTTCATACCTTCACCTCAGACAGCGTCTCCATTTTAGTGATCTCCTCTGTCTCCACGGTAACCTCCAGTCGCCTCTCGTCCTGCCGGCTGCCCTTGATAGGGGTGGAGGTTTGGGGCTGGTCCAGAGGGGCCATGGGGATCCCCGCCTCAGCCAGAGCAGCCTGGGAGAACACCGGAGCACTGACGGGACGTGTGCCTCTCTGCGTGCTCACCACTGCAAACAAGACAAATACATTTATACACTGGACTAGGGCAGCAGGACATTACATTCACAGAAACATTTAACACAACCAAGAGCCACACAGTTTTTAAAGAGGACTTCCATACTTACTGCGGGATGGCTGGAATGAATACTGTACCTGATATCGGTCCTTCAGCAGGTTTAATGAACAATCAAGCAGAAATAAGAGCGAGCAATGTGCCACAAATGAGTACCCTAACAACAGGTTTGAGGTAAAAGCAAAACAGTCGGCTGCAAAAAGCAAAAAGATCTCTTAAAAAGCTTTCACAAAAGTACAAATATGATTTTAAGTGTTAAACGTACAAAGCACTAGCCATGATGACTGAAGTTACTGCCATAGCCACAAAGTTGTCACTCCATGTCATGATGTTAGATGTTTTCCACTCTGGCTCAAAGCGTCAAAGTGTTAGAGGCGCAGTTACAAACCCGTTAGTGATCAGATACCTGACTTCTTGAGGCCACGTTCAAACAGAACAAACCAATCGTCACTTCTACGAGAGGAGGGACGTCTTTCCTTAAGAACCCGTTTCTCAAACCGCGGGCGAGACTCAGAAATGGTGACCCTTGTTTTAGTGGCAATTTTACTTTCCTTGGTGGTAAACCGAACACGAGCAGGTGCAGATACTACAGCATACATATTTGAATGAATTAGAAAGAACAGAAATGGACAATATTGTCACTACAGTGTGATAACCGGAAAATACCTGGTGCTTTAGCGATCCTGTCCAGGAGTATGTACCAATTATCATCCACCTTTCGCACTGTAGCAGGAAGTCTTTTCTGTTCCACACCTGCTCTCTGCCACCTCTTCTCAGTTACTGTTACGGTCTGCTGTGCTCTTTGTACTTTGGTCACTACTGTTTTGGTAGTTTTTATTTCAGAAGACGCTCGGACTGGTTTAGCCACAGCTGTAGGCCACATATACAGAAACCTCATCATTTTTTTCTTAGCTAGCTAATCATAACAACTCAATCACAATTATAAACTACCTTTTATTTTAGGTGTAGCATCCAGTTGGACATACCAATCATCATCAATCTTTCGTGGTAGTATTTTTTTTATCCTTGTTACTGTCACAAATGGCTTTGTGTCATCATAAATTCGTTTGGACATTGACAAAACAGTTTCTTCGTCTGTGATGGCAACTAACACAAAGAATACATTTTAACACCAATGATCAAGTATAAATTAACTTTGAGAAAATTAGTAATACCTTTTGTTCCTTGTACTTTGGTCACATCATCATATATTAGCTTGGGTTTTGACACAACAGCAGCACTTTCTCTCAAAACAGCTAACACAAAGAAGCTATTTTAATGACACATGGTAGCTAATAGTCAAGTTAAAACTGACTTTCACAAAATGAGCAATACCTTTTGGCTTGGCGACAGGCTTGTAACGGATGATGTCAAAAAATACAAACCAATCATCTGCTATTTCTCTTTCAGACTTGGCTCTGATTGGACGAGGTCTTCTCTCAAACAAACTTGTTTCATCTCGTCTTTTGTCCACACCAATTATCAACTTCTGTGCTTGGGTCCCTGTGGTTTCTATTTTTGAATCCAAAGTTTTTCTTATACCAAGCAGAGGTTTAACAGGAAGCACTAGCACCCATAGATTGGATATTATCAGTGACACTTGTGCAAGCAGTGAAACCTATACTTGTATTAGAGATGCAACAATACCCCAGACATTGTGAAATGTTAAGTAACGCATTCAATTGAAAGATACCAAAGAACTGTGTTTGCAGCAGCACTCAAAAAAATATTAAGGGGGCTACATAGCATTTAAAAAGATGCACTATGCAATTTTCGTGAGTGTCCTCCACTCTATAGAGATAAGGTTAATATCCATACTGTGAAACATTCCCAACAAAGCAGCATCTCCTTAGAGACAAGCAGGTGAAGCCACCAGGTCAAGTTATCCGTACATGTGGAAGTTGGGATCCTGCTCACAGCAAGAGTGCAACCTTTCCAGTGTATTTCTGTAAGTTTAATGCCATATTGTGTAAGATTCCAGGAAAATCAATGACATACTCATAAAGATAAGCAGAGGGCAGGTCACCTACCAGAAAAGTTATAGTGTACCTTAAAGGCTGAGCAAGGGATTTTAGAATCCAAGTAGGAAAAATACAATTAACCTCTCCACAGCATCAAAATAAATAGTTTTGAGGCGAGTACCATGATCACATTGGACCATGAGGCTTGGGTATCGTTACATCCCTAATGGTAATTGTAATGACCATACACATGTACCTGTTGGGAGGATTAACCTTGATCTGGGCTCAAGCAGAACAAACCAGTCGTCCTCTCTCTGTGGCAGTGGCTGAGAAGGCCTTGGTTTTATCTGCACTGCATCAGCCTTCCTCTCTGTCACTTTAACTTCAACTTTAGGCTCAGATTTTGGAATTATTTGAGCAGCAGGCACCACTAGTGGAACCAAAAATGATTGGTTACACATATGATGAAAATATGGGTAAGTTATCATAAGCATACAGCACTGTGGAAAGTTTTTAAGGCTATAAATGAAACAGAAGGGTGCCAAATTGAACCAAAATAGTTAGACCGCAATGACATGTTAATATTTTTTATAGTGCATACAGCTGCAATCAAATGTACTTAATCCTCTTGGTAAATGTCCTTTCCCATTAGCCACAAATCATTTATATTATTTATCTAATATTATGTAATCTACCAGCAAGGGCTAAATATAGTACAAAATCCCCCCAAAAACGGCATTGGTAATATCCCTTTCTATCCCTTTATAACCTTCACACAGTACTGCATTTGTGCCTGAAAATGGAAGGTGAATAATTATACCTGTAGGCTTAAAGGAAGTTTCTTTGGGTGCAGCAAAGAACAGGACAAACCAATCATCATCAATCTTTCTCAAAGTTGGTGAAATCTTCTCTTTTCTAACTGGGCGAACAATGACCTCTTTCTCCTCAGTCATTTCTTTAACAGAAATCCTTGTCATCTGTTTAACTGTAGTTGTTTCTTCAACATAGGCCTGACCATAAGAAGCCACTGCTACCACTGAGAAACAAAGCAGCATTAGAACCATACTTGCTATGTATAAAGCAAAGAAAATAGTGCCATTCAAAAAGGGCTACCTGGTGGTCTGTGTGGAGTTGTTTTGACAGCCACATCAAACAAGAGAAGTGAGTCATCCCCTCTTTGTTGGGCTGGTTGGGTGATTTTCTGCTCATTTGTTTTAATCTTGGACAACTCCTTTTTTATAATTATACTCGTGTCCATTACAACCTTCTCTGAGGTTGTCTCAGAAGAAATTATCTCTTCTTTGTGGTAGTCATCAACAGCAGGCTTGTCTATTTCAATTACTGGTTAATAATAAATTAATATAATTAGGATAACAAATTAAGATCAAAGGAAAGATTTGTAGAGGAAACTCTGCAATACCTGGTTGCATGTATAGCATGACCTTTGGAGAAGGATCAAACAAAACAAACCAATCATCTTCAACTTTATTCACAGCTGCTGGCAAAACTATGGCTTCGTTTTGAGCTTTCATTTTGCCACTTTCAACCACTACTACTTCTTCAATCATTTTAACTGTTGGCACTTCAGGAAAAACATCTTTCTTTTCAGTCTCCACCTCCACAACAGGCATTAGAGTAGTAGCTAGTGCAAGAAAACATCCAGGCCATTAAAAATAATGCTTTGCCAAAAATGTATGCAAATGCTAATGATTGAAAGCTAAGCAGATGTTTATGAGCAAAGCAAATGTTATAACCCAAGTCTGTACCTGGTTGTTTATGGGGCACAATTCTTGGAACAACATCAAACAAGACAAACCAGTCATCAGCTCTCAGCACAGAGGGCAAAGGAGCCTGAGGGGTCCGCTCAACCCACCCCTCATCTTCAATTTTCAGCTCTTCGGCTAAAACTTCACCTTTTTCCAAAACAAGTGGCTTTGATGAAACAATATCTGCATTGGTTTGCACAGTTTCCACAGAGGCAATCACTACAAAAACAATTTACATGTCGGAAAGATTACCAGAGAATGTGTGGTGTGTGTTATAGCGGATCAACAATGGTATACTGTACCTGGCTTGTATACAGCCTTATATGGAAGACGATCAAAAAGCTTAAACCAGACATCTTTATCTTCAGACTGGCTTGGAATTATAAATCTGCTTGCCCTCTCTTCAAGCAATTCTGTTCTGCTTAATATGGACTTTGTCTCAACTCCCCCTTTTGGTATCCCTTTAATTTCAGTCATTTCATCCACAATTGTTAGTATTTTCTCCATCCTCCTCTCAACCTGGTATGTTACAACACCAGTGGTGCCAACATCTGACAGCCTAAGCTCCTTCTCCACATCCTCTCTCCACTCGTTTTCTATCTGACCAAGTTTTTCTCTCAAACTTTCCATCACAAAACTCTTGTCTGTAGATTCCATTAGATTCTGCTGCAGCCTGGCCTCCTCTTCTTCAGATAGCAAACCTTTGAGAAACACCCTTTTAATTTCATCTTCCAGCTCATCCACTTCCCCCACTGTGGTTTTTGATGCTCGTATACTGGTTTTTACTTGTGTTTCCCTGTCTTCCTCATCCTTGAGCCTAGCCACCTCCTCCTTTCCTAGCTCTTCCTCAATAACTTCCTGAAGTCTCTCCTGAAGCTCATCCACTTGTTGGAGTCGTTCTTCTAAATCCCTCACTTCTTTCAGGCGTCTTTCTAAAACATCCACTTCTTTCAGTGTATCCACCAAAGTGATGAATTCCTGTCTCCGCTCAACCACTTCCTCAGTGGTCATTTCTACAGAGAGCTTTTCCCTCTGCTGGAGCTGGTCTAGAAGAAGCAAAGTTGTAGGTAGAACATTATAATGTGCTGTTTGTAATGAACTAAAATGCAATCCCATACACTTACATGAAATACTGTCCCCTTTTAACACACTACTGCGGTCAAAGTACAAAAACCAGTCATCTGTTTGCTTTGGCACAGGTTGAAACAGCCTTTCTAGAGAGTTCATCTTTGTCAAGTTAAGTTCCCCTGACAAATCAAGGTAAGGGAATGAATAATAAAAAAAATATATCAATGCAATATGGTTGAGATTCCAGAATAGTGACAGAACCAGCTGCCAATGAAAGATACCTGGCTGTTTAACCATAGTAAATGATGGTGTAAGAGGGAAAGGAGGGTGTCGGTGGAGCAGAGTAGTCCACTCGTCTTTTGCTGGTTCTGGCTGCAGCAGCTCAGGCCATGGCCGACTGACTCCGAGGTCAGTCTGGACACTCTGCTCTGTGACTGTGGACAAATCATGTCATTAAGACATTATGTAATCCAGCTGCTGGAGCAGGAAAGCCCAGATGGTGTTTAAAGCGCGTTTACCAGATTTCAATCTAGTAAAAGTCTGTTAAAGCAGTACTTGCAAAATGCATACAATTTTTCAACACACAACACAAGCAGAGCAGTTATAAAAGCATCAAGATAATATTTGAGAGACTCCTGGGCTCACATGAGATAGCTGCATGACAAAAGCATGCAGGTTATGCAAAACACAACTTCATAACCAGCAAAGAGGTTTAAAGTGGCAGTGCAAACACAAAGTTGAAATAATGTCAGGTTTGCACTCAGTCCACAGGACTAGAAGATCAAGTCATGATAATGTTGCCCACAAATAAGGAGCACAAGCATTAAAGACAATGAAGCAGCTCAGTGACAAATGTTATAAGACCAAACAAAGCAGAGGATGGTGGGGTAAGTTTGTTATGCAGCTCCACACAGCCTGAGTACCTGAGAGCCCAGGGAGATATTGGACTCTGGTGGACTGCAGATAATCGGCCCAGTCATCCACCTCACACCTGCCTGATGCACAGAGCAAGCAAATGTGACAGGGTGTACATCACACATGGACCTCTCCGCATTCTAAACATCACAGAAGAGGCACTTGTATCCACACAGGGTACATACCTCCATCCAGGTTGCGGGACAGCCTCTTGCTGGCAGAGCGTGTAAAGCGAGGAGCGGGCCGGTCGATCATGGAGCTGGCCTGACGGGTCTGAGTCTGAGTGCGTCCACTGTAACGAAACTTTGAACCCAAGACGAGGAAGCGCCGAGAGGAAGGAGGCTCCACTGATGGAACTCTGAGAAAATAAAATATAAATATAATGTATTTACTTTAACACACAACTAATGCTACAGTGAACATCAGCAAACCAGTACTCACTACAGTATAGAGTATAGTTAAGCTTTAGGAGCCAATTATTTTAACCTCAGGTCAGATTAGCTGTGGTGTAAGGGTTAGGGTAATGAGCTACAGAAGTGACAGAGAGAGGAGGGCTTTACCTGAAGAAGGTGTGGTGCTCCACACAAACTTTCCACAGTTTCTTTGAGGCTTTGTAGTTTGGCAATTTGAAACCAATGGTGCTCTCGTACTGTTCTTGCTGCAAGAAAACAAACCAAGTGAGGGGGAAAGGGTTAATTGTGCAAAGAAACAAAAGAATATTGGTTCAGGTTGATAACTGATAACTCAATATAAAAAAATATAAGATTAAATATTAAACCAGCAGAAAGTTCATTTACCTCTGATGCCCTGATCTTGATGAAGAAGCTGCTTCGTTTGTAGGAGATCTTGAGCACTTTGGGCCAAGGGAAACGATTGATCCTGAGTTTGTCCTTGTAAACCATGAGTCCGCTGGCACAAACACCTAATGTGATGTCAACACCTTCAAGATCCTGAAACGAGACGAGGAGAATTTACTCTGTTACACAGAATCTATCTACCATCAATACAATAACAGAATATAGCCACCAGGGGGCAGACATTATTCTTTGTATTTGTGTGTGTGTATATATATATATATATATATATATATATATATATATATATATATATTATTATTATTATTATATATTTATTATGTAAATAAATAATCAATCTGCATAATGCACCTAGTCTGCAAAAAACACAACACATTACCCTTAATCAAAGACTAGGTTACCTTAGCTTGGTGAAGGTCCACTCCATACATGGCAAGTTTCTTGGCATTTTCTAGAAACAGCATGTCTGCTTGGGCTGGACTCATTGACCTGCAATAGTTATATTAATTACAACTGTGTCATATATGATAATAATTACACCTTGTATTCAGAGGTCTCACCTGTATGTGCGGTGTAGCTCGATGACCTTCTCTTCCAGCTCTTTGGTCTGTCCAGGAGCCAGGTTCAAATCCTTCACATAGTCTGTACCATGTACTTCGGGGTCATACTCTCCGAGTTCGGACTGAGCTGTGTAGGACCCCAGTAAAGACAGGGTCACAAAGGAGCATGGAAGGACCCCACGCAGGATGTCTTTCCTCAGCTGGAGACACAGACAGTACCTGCACAAAGAACAAAACCCATCAGCATGTATTTAGATAGAAGACTGCAGTGTAGAAACATTTACCTGGTGAGATCCTCAGTGAGCTGGGCTGGGTCTGGGGGGTAAAACTTAACATTGAATGTAAACTCATAAATGCCTCCTGGAGCCTGTTTTCGAAGCTCTTTTGTAAGGTCAACCCACGTCTAAATAAAAACAAGAGAAAGTAGACATAATATACTTGTAATAAAAGATAATTCAACAAATATATTAAAACAAGCACTTTACCTTACTAGATGAGGATTCCCAGTGTGCAAGGCCAAAGTAATCTTTCTCCAATAGATTGAGGTGGTCACACACCTTAGTGAATAGTTCCTGACCTTTAGCATGTTTCTGTACAAACAAGAATAAATGTTAAGTGGACAGACAATAGAATAAACACATATACAGTAATGTCGCAGTTCAATCCTTACATCAAGCTCACACTCAAAGAGAGCGTCATCCAGTAACGTGACTTTGCACTGCATGGTCTTCTGCCTTTGGCCTTTGGAGCCTTTTACCTCCTCGGTTTTCTTCTCTTTACCAGTTTTTTTTGCCTGTGATTTAGACTTTTTCTCTCCCTTCAATGTTTTCTCTTCAGCTTTTGGTGACTCTTTGTTTTCACCGTCCTCCTTAACTTCTTCTATCTCTGCCGCTTCCTTTACTTCAGGATCCTCTTTGTCTTCCCCTGGAGCTTGCTAAAGAAATAGTTAGATCATAGTTTATAAGGTAAAAAAAAAAACATGTCTATTTCACACAAAATCTACAACATTGTTTGTGTTAGTAAAAGTTTAAGATGTTTAATATGTGTTTTAATAACTCTTACCCGAGCCGAGTGTATATAGTACAATGTATACAATGTGTCTCACCTCTGCACTGCCGACGGAGCGCTGGTCCGGAGCCGGTTCGATGTCTGGTTCAGTTTTGAGCTCCGGTTCTGGATCTGCAATGGGCGCTTTGACCTGTTCTACAGACCCCTTTTTACCCTTTTTGCCCTTGTCCTTTTTCTTCCCTTTTTCTTCTTCTTTCTTTGGCTTGTCCGTTTTCTGTTCTTCTTTCTTCACCTCCTCTTTTGACTTCTCCTCTTTTTTTGCTGTCTCTTCTTTTGGTTTTTCCTCTGGCTTCTTTTTCACCTCCTCCTCTTCTTTTTTAGTTTCCTCTTTTGTTTCCTCCTCTTTCTTCTTCTCCTCCTTTATCTTTTCCTCTTTTTTCTCCTCCTTTACTTTTTCCTCTTTCTTCTTTTCCTCTTTTGCTTTTTCCTCTTTCTTTTTGGCCTCCTTTGCCTTCTCCTCCTCCTTTTTTTTGTTTTTCTCCTGTTCTTTCTTTTTAGCCTTCTCTGCCTCCCGTGCCTTCTCTTCCTCTTTTTTCTTCGCCTTCTCCTCTTCCCTCTTCTTTTCTCTTTCCTCCTTTTTTTTCTTTGCTTCTTTTTTGTCAATTTTTACCTCCTTTTTTATCTCACTCTTCTTTGTTTCATCTTTAGCAGGTGCTTCTTCTTTAGCTTCAGCTTTTGGCTCTACCTTTTCTTCTACTTTTTCAGCAACTGTCTCCTCCTTCACTTCTTCCTTCTTCTCCTCCTGTCTCACTTTTACCTCCACTGGTTTTACCTTTTCATCCTCTATTTTCACTTTTTCATCCTCCTTTTTTATTTTTTCATCTCGTTTTACTTTAGCATCTTCTGTTTTTACCTTATCCTCTGCTTTTTTTGTCTTGTCTTCACCTTTTTTCTTGACCTCTTTTTTCTTTTTTTTGCTGCCTTTCTTTTCAGTCTTTTCTTCCTCTTTCTTCTTCTCTTCTGTGGGTTCTACCTTTTCCTCCTTTTTCTCCTCTTTCACCTCAACCACTGCCTCTTGTGTTTTGCTCTCCTTCTCTTCGTTTTTCTCTTCTGTCTCCTCTACTTTTTCGGCTTTTGCCTCTTTGTCAGCCTTGTCATCCTTGGCTTTCTCCACCTCAAAGCCGTCTCCCTCTGAACACTGTGAGCGCCGCTTGAGAAAATTGGAGAATAGTTTGGATAGGCCTTTGCCGGCGGAGGTCCTGGTGCGAGGTTTCAGCTGCTCCTCTTCGGGGGTGACTGCTGCCTCTGCATGCCCAGGATCAGAGGTCTGCTCCTGGGCAGCGGAGGACTGCCCTTCCTCTGGCTCTGGGTTCTGCTTGTTCTCTGGTTCAGGTTCGGTGGGACTGGCCGTCTGCTTACCCTCAGTGTCTGCTTCACTCAGAGCACTCGCCTCTGTCGTCATGGCAGCCACTGGAGGAGACAGAGACAGAGAAAGGTCAAACAAGCTACCACATAAAAACAGGCAACGGTGGTAAGAAATCATAATACAGTGAATTAATTTATTGACCTTTATTTAACAAGGAAATATGTCTATATGTGGTATAACCAGGGCTCACAAAAAAATCAATATACTAGTAATGGAGGTCTACATTCTAAGGTTTCATTTAATTGATAAATTGAGGAGTTAGTCTTTTAAATGACAAATGCTTAGCTTAACGGTTAACCACAGGCTTGACTTCATTGTGCCCAAGCAGTTTTTTTTTTCATTAATAATCATTAATCATCAAAAAGTGGCTTTAACTTCAGACAAATTATAAGCATCTGGGTAAATTTTATTTGCCCTTGTTTCTACATGTTTTCAGATGGTACTTTACATTACAGCATAATAATACATTATATGTAATGTTAGTAGTATTTTTGTGTTATTTATCCAATTATTCATGTTATATTAATGATGAAATAACAGTACATATTGACTTTTGAATTCTGTTAAATTCTCCTAAATATTCTATCAAATAAAAGAGGCATCAAACTTAAAACGGCTCATACACAAACATTGCCAGAGTAATAACAATAGTGACTCTGTCTGCACTGACATATGACAGCAAACCCACCACACTGTCAATGAGAGACTCATTAAAGTCCATGCACACAAAGGGGGTATTCTCCTCCTGAGGTACCCATTAGCACTGCTCAGACCCACATCTCCCAGCATGCCTCGCTGCTCAGCTCACACCCCAACCTTCACAGGTCATCTGAGGCACCCAAAACCTCGAGAGGCAGTACAGGAGAGTGGTGTCAAGTTATTACACTGCTACAACATAAATGCAACTATGGGTTAGGAGGCAATAGTCGAGTAAAGAGATCCTTTGTTGACTAAAGACATGCTTTGTGCATCGATTAACTGACTAAAAGGGGAGTGGTCTTTCCCTGGCAAGAGCTCTCAAATTTGCTAGGATCTCACAAAAAATGACTATGTCTGTAAGTGAAAATGCAGCTTATACTGTTCAGCCACTTCCATACATTCTCCTTTCTTCTGTTGCCCATATAAATCCTTAAAATCATAATATAAATGACTAGTTGACGAGTTCATCAACTAAAGGCCTTTTAAATAACCATTTATCAAAGACACTACTTTAGCTGAATTGATGCAATGCATCAGTTGGACCACTTAAGTAAAGCTTTCTTCTTATATAGTAGCATGCTAATGAATGAGACCTGATTTAATTGGTGATTAATATGGCTGCATTTGCCTTTCCATAAGTAGTTCAAGTCTCCTGGCTGACATAGGGTGGGGGAGGGGCCAGAACCACAGACAGTCCAATCTTCCAGATGTACAGGGCCGTCCCAAAGGGTGAAGCTTGGCCTCCTCACTCCACACTTCCCACTGGTGGTACGGGACAGCAGGAGGAGGGGTGGGGGGTACCCTCACAAACCAAATCCTCTTTAGCCCTCCCATTGTTTGTGTCCAGTGACCAATAACTGTGCGACTCTCTCGACCTAATCCAGCACACCCTTCCCCCCATAGACCCCCCATAGGTCTGTTGCCTGGGTCAGCACACACACAGGCGTATGCCTCAGTGCCCATGGGCTCCTCTGGGCTGTTTAATGCTCCGTCATCTCAATTGTGATTGTCAGAAAACAGACATGCCCCTAATGGACCATCTGAGGTTGGGTCTGCTGCCTCCTCCATTTTGTGTTTCCATGGAACATCTTTGCTATCTGCCAGCTGAGCAGGGTCGGCCCAGATCATTAGTAAATATGGCAGAGAAATTATAACCAAGCAAAATTAACAAATGCATTACAGGCTTATTTTAAAATAAACATTTTATTTAAATAGTTTACTCTCTCTGAGGTTGTGATGCTGCCTTGTTTGAAAGCACTGAGTAATTCCGTTGATGGCAAATAAGACTCTGAGTGATGCTGTTGTGTGGCATCTAAAATGTAGTGATGGAGGAGTGAATGAGCCAGCACAGAACACAGTGAGGAGGTGTGGTATAAAAATAGATCTTGTGCCCAGGATACATGGTCTCATTAGTTAGCATTTACAGCTCACATCTATTTTTGCTCAGAGCACTGCTCATACACGCACATGTGCACAGCCCCATCCCTTCATGTTAAATCCACTCTGCCACAGCTGATGGGGTACATTTGTTTTGGGCCAATTCACAACTTGTTCTTTCAGTCCCAGCGGAGTAACACAACACCTGAAATAGTGTAACCTTGTCGAACACTAAGAGGACATACAGAAACCACAGTTCCTGGATACAGAGAGTAGGATTAAGGAATTAGAAGGAGTTTAGAGTTAATCAGGCCCCAAGTGAGATTATCTTCATGTACCTGCCTGCAGTATCTACCCAGGCTCTCCCTTCACTGCTCTGTTTGAAGCCTGTGCTGATTCATGGGTTTATGGGGTGCTCCGCCCACCTGGCCCCAAATCAACAGAAATGAACTCAGGGCCAATATCAGTCCTTTCCACTATTAACCTCCCTAAATAAACACTAACACACATGCCTCAGCACAGCCCAACATGTGCATGGCTACAGCCCTGCCTAGCAAACTCATCGTGAGCATCTGCAGTTTAAATGATGTGATAAATTTCATATGATTGTTCATTTTTCAGCAAAACGAAAGCAAATTTAACCGTTGGGCCAAACAATGCGTTTATAACTTAAGTGACCAAAGGGTGCAGCTTAGTCTTCTGACAGGTTTGTAAAACTATTCCAAACCAAGATCTGGAGTGATCAATACACGCAGATGGTCTGAGAGCCCAGTGCTGAAACATGAACCGATTGGGGAAAAGAATGAAGTAGCTTCATTGATTTACTGCGGTCGGCCTGAAAGCAATTCAAAACCCATTTCCAATATCCTCACAGCCAAAGCCAATTGATGTAATACAATCGCACTGCTTCAACACACTGCAAAGAAAAGTGAGATATTACTGAATGTTCTCTTAAATTTGATATGTAAAGACGTAAAATAATACGTGAAACTATATGACACTAATATTGAGTATGTAGGATATGATGCTTTGTTTGTCTCGTGCCTCCCTGGAAATGGAAGTGTTGATAGTGAAAAGAGCACAGAGATGTCAAGTAAAAAAAAAACTGTTGTGATGTGTAGCTGCATGAATGCATCATAACTCCCAAAAGAGGATTAGCATCAGCCAGCTCCTCTGGGACCTGGGTGACCTCACTCTCACAGCAACAAACATCCAAAACATCCTTCTTCAGTATATCCAGCTCCACACCTCGAACTGTCAACACAACAATTTAGCCCAACAAGTCTAACCTCAGTGTAATGTTTACTCAACATCCCCCATCTCATTCTTTCTACATCATATCTATGCCCTCCATAAAAGATTATCTTACTATATACAGCAGTATCAATGGAGATGAGGCTTATTGGATGAGATTCTCAGAGATGCACAGTTCCTCTCAGCAAAGTACACAGAAGAGCACACACTCATTCTGCAAAGACATTCTGGAGATTTGAAATCATACATTGCTGCAGACAGTTTGTGTCAAATCTGAATTAGTCTAACACAAATGTAATCAACAGTGTGCACTAATAATTAGACGCTCCCACGGGCCTCATGTCACCTCAGTCATCTCATAGGTTGGGAGAACAGTATGCACACACTGGACACTTTGTTTTAAAGGTATAGGCATCATTCTATAGCCAGTGTTTCTTTTTTATATTATGCTATTTCAAAACTTGTGTAAAGCATGGCCAAGGCCAGAGTAACTTGCAACAATTCGTAAAAAGCAGTAGGCCACCTTCATCCATTCTTTGCACAACCAATCAGAGAACACATATAACGACAACTTGTGATTGATGAGGATGCTAAGCGAGACGGCTTTTGTTAAGCCTGCTCCAATTACGTTATAGATTCAGATAGACTATATTAGGTAGGGCTTACATACTTCTCAAAGGTATGGTCACATATATTTTAACCAAACAGAAAAAAATATATAACTTTTTCAAATAAACCGCAAAACCACAAGAGGCTGGATTGGGCGAGCGAGCGTGCCAGGGTATTTAAACAATCTGTGAATGAAAATGGCGCCGAAAGAGCAGCAAAACAAATAAACATCAACTCCTGCATTGGAGGAATATATGCTACAAATTCATCTTACCTATTCTAAGATTTGCATCAAAGCAGAAAGAAAAAAGCACAAAATCCGACAAAAGCGCGTATTCCGTACGTCGAGGGGAGTCACAGCGTAGCGGAGCTACACATGCTTTGTTGTGCTCAAGAGTCTGACGCTATAAAGGGGCGGAGCCTGTCGCGAGGCTCAGCCCAAGCCACAAACACGCCCCACAACCGCGTGCGCCGCGCTGAGAGGGGCACATCCAAGAGCTGACAGGACCTTTACATAGGCCCAGCACCTATGGGCCCACAAGGCCACAACATCAGCTCTTTATTATGTGGCTGAACATTAAATAAGCAGGTCTTCCATTAAATTGGACAAGCCTACCGCAAGGGTACGGGAAGCAAAGCAGGCATAGGTCTGCAGGCACAGGCCTACAGGCAACACAAGTGCAACATACAATAATTGCATCTGTAATCTGGTGTGAGCAAGACTGCATAGCACCTCCAACATTGTTGTGAATGGACAAATCATGAGGAAAATCTGCCAATTTTGCTTTAAAGGAAAATGCCATATTTTGTAATAAATGTTAATAATATAATAATGTTTTATAAAATGCCATAAAATAGTTACAAGCTTAGGGGATGTTCTGATGAACCCTGATTTGGGGTCCACCCATCTGCCTGACCTCATTACAGCCACATGGATCACAGGAGGGAGAGAAAGGTTCATTAGTCCCTCCACAGCCAAGCGTAAACATGTGCGCGCTGATCATGTTGAGTAGTCAGTCAAAAATGATAAAGGTATTCTTACCCGTTTACAAGATATCTCCAAAAAAAAAAAAAAATACTTGGGCTACTCCAAACTGCCAGGTGCAGTATCCATGGGACTCATGCCCAGTGTACCACTGTAACAGTCGATTCACATTTTTGCTTTTAGACTTTAGACTTTCTGATCACAGAGCACACATTAGGCAAGATACAGGCTACCATGTTACTGTTAAACATTTACCACTGCTCTAGTCAGCACTCAGAAATGAGCTGCATTTGTATCCTTTTTGTCATGATAAAGTACAGGTCCATACTGAGGAAGAGTGAGGAGATAAACAAAGAGGTTAGTGCCAGTTGCCTAGGATCCCCTGCCCCGTGCCTACTGCTGGAGCAGGTGTGAGGCTAGACCCCAGAGGAGAGCTCCAATCCCTGGGGAAAGGGGCAGTCTGAACTCAGACACACCCAACAACTGACGCACATCTCTCCCTCCTCTTCATCACCCATCCTCATTACTCTTCATCATTTGTTCAAAAGCAGATGCAAACACGCACCACAGTGCAGAGCATTACTCCAGCTCAGTGCACAGGGTTATGTTTGTTTGGAACATCTTTATCCCTCTCTGGCTCCATCCGTCGGTGATTATATAACAGCCTTACTGCTGCCACACGATTCATTTCACTTTAGATTTGCAACACAAATTTATACACTGCACCTCTCATTTAAATTCTCTCATGGAAGTTCAGATTTTTTATGTGAATTTAAAGAAAATGCTAGCACTGGCTAGCTGCTGCCTCAAGCACACAGAACAGGACATGCTGCAGAATAGATGGTAACTGCATAAATATTCATAGCCCCCCATTATGTTATGAAGAATTTATGAACCACTCCATGTTCTGTTTTTTCCTCCAACCACAGCCATTGGCAATCATTTTTGTTTTGTTTTTTTCTGTTTTGTATTAGACAAATATATCTGTATGTCCTTATCTATATTTCTTATATCTATACACAATAATAAAATATGAACAATTTAACATAGATCCAGAAACATCACTTATTAATTAATGATTGGTTGATGATGGTTTTATCTGCATGGGCCACACAGAGGATCACTGGAGATGCTTTAAGATCCAGTGCTCTCTCTTGATGCCATTTGTGAAAGAAACACTAAAGCAGACAGTGCCAAGCCTAGAGGCTTTTACAACACTGAACAAATTAACTTGGACATTCTGGGCCACAGAAGCGCATGCTATATTGTGTTTGATCATCCAGTCTAAATAACAAACCTCATTTGGTCTACACTGCCACCTACTGGAGAATAAACACTTGTGTTGTCGGAGAGAGTCAACAGTCAAAAGTGTAAATAGAAAGTCCGTCTCACCACGTGATGCAATAAACAACACATTTGGAGACATATTATAACACATGGAATAAGTGTACTGAAGGTGGAGCAGACAAGAGCAATGCATGCTGGGAGCATGTGTTTAGAGGAGATAACCTTAAGAAGTAGCAGTTCATCAACTCCTCCCAAAAATAGCCACGACTTAAGGGTTACAAAAGTAGCCTTGTAAAATGTATTATTACATTGCAGTTACTGAGTTAAATGATCTCTCTTTTTACCACACAACCTGATAACAAATGTAGTAGCCTAATTTAAAAGTTAGTGTAACAACGCATATGCTCAATGGTGAAGTGCAAAACCTCACCATCCCACATATCCCAAAGTCAGATACTCACAATAATGTTCATGACAGCCACAGCAGCAGCAGCAGGGGCCCCAGATGTGACCAGGGCAAAGGAATACAAAACAAACAGTGGGTCAGTGACAAGACAATTACATTTACATTTATATTTATATTATGTAAACTGAGCACGCAATACGGATTAGTCATTACAACAGTAGAATAAACACATGTTTCCTTAAAACTCCTTTAGAAGCAAAACCGCTTTGCTCTGAGTAGATGAAGGACACAAATGCACACAAGTTAGCCTACTTTTAAGTTACATTACAAATACTTTATGATGGTAATAAACTGGGACAGTAGACAAAAAATGAAACTGGTTATAAACTGTTTGAGCATTGCATGTTGTGAGGTTGTAGCATAAATATCCCTGACACAGCCTACTGCATTTGGAAATAATCCTGCCAAGTGCGCTGTCGTGAACTCAAGAGCAACTAGGCTACATACACCGGGATTTGCCCTTGACATGCACATTTTTTATATAGTTAATAGTTAAGTTGTCTTACCTGTGCCTACTACAACACCTCAGTGATTTTTCTCCTTTAGCTTGATTGTGTTTTCTGGTGTGGCGTTCTCATCCTGAAGTTGCAGGTAATCGGCAGGTTTCCGACTGGCGCAGTGACGCACCACAGTGACGCAGCTCCTCAGTGTTGGGTGGAGACCCGGTTAGTCCCCCGCCCTCCTACACTAAAAAAAAGCCCAAAAAAGAATATCTGGCAGCATCTTGTATCAAATACTGTTACTGTAGGAGTTAATTAAACTTTGCTAAAGCAAAGGCTATATGGACAAATAGTATCTATGACAATATGGTCCCACATACAGTGGACCAATGCTGTTAATGGTTTTGACCTTAATCACCTTTCTTTAAATGCTTAAGCTTGAACAGGTGTTCTCCACCTGTGGCTGCACTTACTACAGTCAAGCAGCACTATGGGATATAGGGCACATCGCGTAATTTAAACCATACCCCATAATTCACCATAAATGAATACGTATTATATGTAGGCCTACCACAGCCCACTGTCTCCACTAGGGTGTGCTATTGAACTTCAGCCACAGTTAAAAGTCCTCGGGATGCTACAGCATATTCTTTTGAGCTTTGAGTCACAGAACATCAATAGACTTTATCACCCTTTAATTAGTCAGATGCACAATTAACTACGACAACCTTTGATTTGATTTGCATAACACAATGCCTTGGAAATCCCAGGGGATTCATTGTGTCAGCTGGGCCCCCTCTGTAATACATAAAATGTCTCATTAGACCCTCCAAATGTCACACATGATGACATGATGACACAGGGCCTGCAAGAGGGAACCCTCTTTATCAAGAAGTGCACCGAGGAAACACCCTTCTGTCTGCACACTTCTGGAGTCTCCTCACACTGAGATAAGGACAACGGTCTGCACCAACACAAAGGAGCACATGTCCTCACTATACTCTCAGAATAATACATAGTTAGCAAGCCAGTTTACACCACTGTGTAGCCTAAGATGTGGACTCAATTATAAACGAATCTGCCCATTAAGTATTAACATTATTATTTCCAATTATGCATTCAGTGGATCTTATGAATGTTATTTACCAGGCTTCTGGCCACGTGATTTTTATTTTACACAAGCAAGCAAGCTTCGTGCTTTTGAGAAAGCATAAACCTGTTTTGACCCCCCCCCCCCCCCCCCCCCCCCCCAAAAAAAAAAAGAAGAAAAAAAAAAGGGGGGCCGCCAAAAAGTTGACTTCTTTGAGTTACCTGAATCTGTAGCCTGAACGCAAACAGAGGGGAATGCTCATGTTTATTTTATGTATACATTCCTGTATGATATGTTCCTAAAAACTTAAACTTCAACAGTTGTTATTCGAAGTTACCACGTAGAAAGTCTACTTCAGCGCTGATCCCAACCCTACCGTGAGTTGGAGACACCCAACCACAACCTTCCACTGTACCAGGAAGCACAGGACGCGTGAGATGACGCCAGCCTGTGTGGGAACATGAGCTCCTCGAACCTAAAGTTATGACTAAAGTTAGACTATGGCCGATAAAGGTCCGTTTTTGACAGCATGTATTATTTTTTATCTATCCATTGGTGCTGCAATTTTTCAAATTCTTGAAGAGCCAAACTGGGAATCAGCCCAAAAGAAGTATAAACTTGACAAGAAACATATCCTCAGAAAATACGAATGTTTGACCAAAGAAGCTCTAGAAGAGATTTTGGAGGTAGGTCTTATCGTTTTCTTATAACGATAAGAAAAGGCGCAGTTGAGTTAATTGTGAGTCAGGCATCTCCTATCAGATTTGAGAGTTTACACTGTAACATTGTAGTGTATAGGTCTACACGAGACCGTCATTAACACACAAATGCAGTATGTAGTGTTTTATGGCTGTAGTGGCTACGATAGCTAATACTTTAATTGTTCGCTACAATTTAGACTTTTAACTTTTGAAAACTTCAAAACCAGTTTACCTGGTATAGAAGTGAAAACAAAGAGCCAGGTCCAGGACCAGCGGATGCACGTGTAATTACTGTGATGTTACATGTTACATACAAAGTGCCCTGAGGTATGAACAAGAGTGCGCATGCCCCTTCACCACTTTGAATGTCTGCATGAGGCGTGTCATGTTGTTGCTCTTGTTTTCAGGACAGAAATTCCTCTACCAAGAAAATGAATATACTGTACTTTGTTGTTTCTTTTGTCTCTTTTTCAGATAGTTGCAGAAGCTGCAGGGCAAGGTGTTGCCATCACTGGGGAGAAGCAGCTGAACTCATGGGACTGGGGAAACTCTGTCATATTTGCTGCTACTATTGTCACCACAATAGGTTAGTGGAATGAACTGCTCCATCTCAGACTACTATTATTTCAATTTATAGACTATTGTCAATACAAATATTTACACTGACAACACGGTTCCTTCTCCATCCTCTTCTGTTGATGCAGGTTATGGAAATGTTGCCCCGAAAACTGAGGGCGGCCGTGTGTTCTGCATACTATACGGTTTGTGTGGGATCCCCCTGTGTTTGGTCTGGATCAGTCAGCTGGGCTCCTTCTTCGGAGATCGGGCCAGACGTTTGTCCCAGGTCCTCATTCGCAGAGGGGTCTCAGTGGTAAATCTTTGTTATATTATGACTGTGGTTATATTCTTATGTATTAATGACTGAAAAAACTCTGAGTGAAAAATATTACAAAATTACTCCAGATTTTCTGTAATTTCCTTTATGACGTTATGCCTTTTTGTAACTTTTCATAATTTTAAAATGTTAAGTACATGCTTGGGATTGTAAAAATGATAGAAAAGAAATTATCAAGTAATAACCATCAGAGACCACTTTTACTTCTTCGGGACTGTAGTATACAACATTGTCCTGTGGATGTGACTGAATAATCTCCACGGTGTTTTTCATAAACAAAATAGTGAAAAGTGGTAGGCCTGTTATAGGATTTTTCATTGATCTATTGTAAATGCATTTTTACACAGCGCATTGTCTCAACATTCATGTTATGATTCTGTGTTGCAGAAAAAGGTTCAGTTAACGTGCACAGTGTGCTTTCTGCTCTGGGGGCTTATTTTGCATTTGTTGATGCCTCCACTTGTGTTCATGTCAATGGAAGGATGGACTTATCTGGAAGGCTTGTACTTCTCTTTCATCACACTCACTACTGTCGGTTTTGGAGACTACGTTGCAGGCGTCAATCCCAACATCCACTACCCACGGTTGTATCGAGTGCTCGCAGAGCTGTGGATCTACATGGGGCTGGCCTGGCTATCCCTCTTCTTCAGCTGGAATGTGCACATGGTTGTAAAGGCCCACAAAGTGTTGAGGAAACGTAGACATCGACATCACGAAGAAGAAAAACAATCAGAAGAAGAAAAACAAGTCCCAGAAATTAGGCCGACTGTCATAGATATCTTCAACTTTCTGTCTGAAACCAATGAGGACGATTACAACACCGTTATGAAACAGATAGCACATCAAGCAAAGAAACCCAAACCTCCGGAGAACATTAACCGCTCCAAAAGTTGCAGTGACATTCTTGACATCCAGACTCTTGAGGAGTCTCCACGACAGAAACGAAGGAAGAGCATTAGTGAGCTGTTTCTTAATGTGCCACAGTCTGCAAAAGTAATAAAAGAGGGTTATAAGAACCTCAATGCAGATGGTGAAAATAAAGAATTGAATGAGAAAGGTAACAACAATGAATCAGATATGGAAAAAGAGGGCATATTTATTACAGTGCCAACCAATGTAGAGCTTGCAAATACACAGAACATACAATTTCCCAGTAGCGCTGAGTCAAGGTTTACAATCAGTAAAGTTGCTGAAACTGAGTTGTTACTTAATAAAGAAGGAAAAGGGTGACAACATGGTATAAAGTAGGTGAATGTGGCAGGCATTAATGATAAATCAAAGCAGTGTAGTATGTTTGGTACCACTTGTATTACGTGCCAACATTTCTTTACCACACATTTCAAATCTTTTGTTTACAGTTTCACCACTATTTTTTCATTTTGCTGAAAATATATCAATTAGAGCTGTATTTTTTTTATTTTGTGCAAATTCTTCAACAGTGCACTAAAATATGTATATCATGTTATCTATTTGTGTATTAAATAAAGGCCAGGCTCCAGACTAACAGTTTGAGTTGGGTGCAACAGTGTGTCCAAGATTTTCATTTGGGTGCACCAGAACATGATTTGGGTGCACCAAAACTCTACGCTTATTGAAGAAACCTTTTTACCTTTTTCTTCCGCTTTATCTGGGGCCTTTTCCACACATACCTCTACCAGCTCTCCTGGGGACATCCTGAGGCGACCATAGGTAAGGGTAGGAATGTTAATTGACTGGTAATGAAGTAACAATAAGTGTTAAGTAAATGATGTGATTAGTTCTTTTGCAATTCATTTTCTTTAATAAGTGTGTGGTATAAACATTCAAAGTTTATACTACACACTTCATTCAAAGTTGTTTTCTTTGATCAAATAAGATTAAGTTATTATGTAAGTTAATGCAGAAGAGTTAGTAGCCTATAAATGAAATTATTATTGCTATTAAATAAATATTAACTTCAGCTTGTCAGAGTGAAAGGTCTGTGCTGTTAAGGATCTTTACAGTTCACTATAGTAAGTGCAGAGTCCTCCTCTTTCAATTTCAACAGTTGATCTTTAATGTCTTTTGCCATCTAGTTTTATTTTCTTCCACAATGCTTCTCAAACTCATTCACAAAATATTGGTCATTGGTGGTGTAGAAGCTTTCCACTCCAACAACAATTGATTGACACTAGTAAGAAATAATCAGATCATATTTCCATTATATAGGCTTGTAGCATGTCACAATAATACATTTCAGTAATATTACAATTACTATGAGACGAAACATAATTTTAATATTCACAAACAAATGAAAAATGCCCAATAGCAAGTGAATTAACTTTTTTAGTTGTCAATTAAACAATAAATTTTAATTTTAATCCAGATTTCTAATGAGGAGAAAAAAATGGGATGTGATGAGGAGGAGCATGGTGCGCATGGTGGCAAAATTTTAGGTGTGCCCAAACTGGTTGCACTTTGGAGCCCATCTTAAAGATGTCATTTATTTTTTGTCAAGTTTCAAGTATGTAAAGTAATTATACACAAAAAAAAACTTAATGGTATCTTTGGCCAATCAGGTCACAATAAATCCACAATTCAGGAATATAGGTAACAGTTTTATGCACTTACAATATGCGGTAAAAGTTTCCCATTCAATTCAATTATTTGTGTGCTAACGCAATCACTAAGCAAGTACTTGTATGATCATTTGTGAATAATGAAAACATGTGTATATTAAGAACAGCCTTTTATTACACCATACATCACACCCATCATCACATCATACAGCATATTTTTAAGAATGAGAATCTAAAATGTGTCAGTTACAAAAGTATCCATCCCAAACATTCTGTAGAGGTGGTAGTAGATCAGACATATCACCAAACCCCACTTAATAACCAGTATTTTTTTTAATACACAAAACACCATAGATCATTATGTGCAATAAACATAAATCCTGTTACATAAACCAAACCCCAAGAAACAAGATTCAATACTCCTCAAATTAATTAGAATTTTGAAAAGCACACCTACTCAACTTCTCTTACAACCTGCATCTGTTTGCTGTTCATGTTATGAAGTGGATGAATTTCAAAATAGAATTCTTCTACCTGAGTAACTTTGATTTAGCTTGAATAACAGGTTCACAGTCAGTTGTACTACTTCAGATCACAGATCAACGCTTTATGAAACACAGTACCAATGAGTAGCTTGTTCCCATAAGGGGTTGCAACAGATGATCCCTGTAGGACTTTACCATCATCAGCATACACCTGTTTCACTACTGGCTCGTCAGAGAGAATGTTTTGGATTTGGATAACCTAAGAGCAAATGAGCAATTCAGTGTTCCTCATGTTATAAAATGTAGGTCAAAGAAAACAAAGTACTATGACTCACCTCTGACCCTGGTGGGTCATTGACATCATAAAGAAACAACTTCCATGCGTTGGGGTGACAACCTGCCCACACATCTCCAGTTTTGGGGTCCACCTCAAGGTTGTCACAAAGAGATCCCACATTTACACTCTGAAGTTACATGGACAGAAATTAGGTTGTACACATCCTTAAATAAAAACAGTGTTACTGGTACTTAAATCTTCAAATGTAGGGAGTAAAACTTTTTTATACTTTATAAATTATAAAAATAAAGAAACTGAGCCTTCAAAATTGCAAACAAGTTGTAGTGAGAGCAGTTGTCACAGTGACTAGTATTGAAGTAAACCTTTATTTATTCTGTTAACAACTTTGTTACACATTACTGCATCCAATACTACACTGCTTGGGTCAATGGGCAACTTCTACAGCTGAAGTTGCCCATTGACTGTGGACTCTTTCCGCTTCCTGGGCACCTGCATCACCCAGGATCTCAAGTGGGAGCCGACCATCAGCTCCCTCATCAAGAAAGCCCAGCAGAGGATGTTCCACCTGCGGCAGCTGAGGAAACGCAAGCTGCCAGTCCAGATGATGGTGCAGTTTTACACGGCCATCATTGAGTCCATCCTCACCTCCTCCATCACTGTGTGGTTCGCTGGGGCCACTGCCAGGGACAGACAGAGACTGCAGCGCATTGTGCGCTCTGCTGAGAAGGTGATTGGCTGCAGCCTTCCATCTATACAGGACCTGTACGTCTCCAGGACTCGGGGGCGAGCAGGCCGTATAGCAGCTGACACCTCTCACCCTGGACATGGACTATTTGAGCCACTTCCCTCTGGCAGGAGGCTACGGTCCATTGGGACCAGAACCTCTCGCCATAAGAACAGTTTCTTCCCCTCTGCTGTTTGTCTCATGAACACTCTATAATATCTGCACTAAACTGGACACTTTATAACACCGGTCACTTTAATAAGCCACTTTGCACTGTTGTTCTGATGCTGCTATTGTACATATTTTTTCCCTTTAAGTATTTCATTTGATTTTTTTAAGCATATCTTTTTAACTTTGTGCATGCTCTTATTTGTATTTGTATTTATTCAGTGTGTTTATGTTGCACTTTTTCACCGTATCAAGTTCCTAGTTTGTGAACTGTGTTCACAGACTATGGCAATAAAAGTCTTCTGATTCTGATTCTGATTCTGAACATGCAATTATCATCCAATTGGATCTTGCTCCCATTAACCTGGATATCCAGGCAGTTTGTTTTCTACAGACATCAACTATACTTTGATTTCGGAGTGGAATAGTACTTACTTTTACAAACACTAATCCATTATCTTCCTTCCTCTCCAAAACATGCACATTATGATCAAGTATATCAGCTACATACACATGTCTGTAATGTGAATAAAACAGATTAGTAATTAATTCTAGCCAATGGGTGTGTTGCTTGTTTTAGCTCAACTTAAAAGGTTCAGTACATACTTTTGGTCTGGAGAAATGTTGATGCCATTTGCAAAGTGAAATCCGTCAGAGACCATTTTCACTTCTTCGGGACTGTAGTATACAACATTGGTCCAGGGCTGTGCCAGAAGAATCTCCACGGTGCTTTTCATAAACTCATTCACAAAATAGTGGTCATTGGTGGCATAGAAGCTTTCCACTCCAACAGCAACAATATCATTGACACTAGTAAAAAACAGATCATATTTACATCATATAGTTGTAGGACATCATTACTATGAGATAAATTATCATAATTTTAATATTCCCTTTCATTTTCATCGTCCAATACATCGCTGTTCTCCATTTTTTATTTTTACTTTGTGACCATGAATAGGCTAATCATCATTAACCAAATAATCTTGACATCCTGACATATGGTGTTCTCATTTACCTGTACAGAAGTTCATGTTTGATTGTTTTCAAGTGTACAAGAGAGTAATCCTCTTCCACAAATTTAAACAGCTCTATTTGGGTTTTGTGCTCCGGGTGATTGACGACAAATAGATAGACTGTGCCATCTGCAAGGACAAATAGTTTACAGCAAGAAAACAAAAATCCACATTGTATTATTTCTGGATGAAAAGTATTTTAACATATTACCATTTGGATCAGTGTATACACTTATGCCGTGAGGGTTAAATGACTGTAAATCAAAGTTCCTTGGCATTCGCAGCTCTGTTGGTTTCAGTCTCGGTTCATTAAGATCCAAGGCATACATTTTTCCCATCACAGTGTCAGCGACAGGCATGCCAGGGTACCTGAGACCCTGGAGAAGAACACAAATGCACGACAGTGTTGATCAAAAAAGTGAGGATCGTCTCAAACATGAATTATCAAGTTAAAACAGCCTAGATATTTAAAGTTGCATTTGTAAATGTTAATAGCTGAATCTTTAGAATTTATACATTTAATAGGCTACAAAATTTGCCCACTTTAGTAATGAGCTCTTTATGTTATATAACTTCACATGTGACTGGTCAGTAGGCTTTCTCAGTAGGCTTTCTCAGCAGGTTCCTCGTGCTATCTGGATAAGTAGACTTCACGGTGGAGCTCAAATTCTTACCAAATAAAAAAGGCAAATAAGCTACCTTCTTGAGATGGAACACACCTACTTAAAAAGTAGCCTACTATTGAATCTTGTCAAGGCCTTAGACTAGAGCTGTGGCTCCTAAACTGGTCAGTGTAGTCAGTGCCAGAATGTTGCAACCAGGCCGTGTCATTTGGTTTGATTACGCCGCTTCAGTAGCTGTTTAAAAACTCTTACCGAGCTGATAAAAGCAAGGCCGTTTCCAAGTATCGTGATGTCCTCGGAGCCATGATCTGATAAGAGTTGAATTCACACGTTTAGTATTCACATTTTAATGAGTGAAGATGTAAAAGTTATAAGCCTACTGACTCAGGTTTGGGAGCAGAGCACAGTTGGGGAGGTGGTTCTGCTCGAGTTCCCGGGTGGCCAGCGACCATTTCCTGCAGTAATAAGGGTGAAGTAAGGACAGGTGACCCAACAGAACTTACTGAAGTTTACTGCTCGTGTCGAAAGAAAGTGTGCACGAGTTTGTGCATTACCTTAGATTGACAATTCTTTCCCCGACAAACACCGCTATGGCAGCAATTAAAAGCGAGATAAAGGCAACTTTGCCCATTTTAAAACTGAAAAACCCACTTGGTGCAGCAGTTGAACTCTTGCTTGCTCACCACCCGCTGCTGCAGCCCTCACCGAGGCGTGCCCACTGTGCCCCGGCAGCAGAACAGCAGGCGCGGCCTCTGGTGCCTTCACTACTGTCGGACTAAACACAATTAGTTTGGTTTTTAGTTTTCTTAAATTAAAAAAAGGTACAATATTAGTGTCAATGGGGTACAGGAACACACAATTTCAGTTAATAAGTTAAGGGGGGGGGGGGGGACCGCAGGTTAATTTAAGAAGTCATGTCTGCAAGTTGTCCAGAAATTCACTTCCACTGAGCCAATGCTCCCAGCAGACAAACGTCTATTTGAATCAGGGCGGTTGCTTCCACATGATGGACTTTGTTTTCACTCTACACGCCTCCATGTGCCAATATGTACCAACTCTGTAAAAAAAAGGATTTTTGTATAATTATGTACAAGTTTCTCTCTCGATCAGGTACAGCTGTAAAAACCAACATTGCAACATTGTCGCAAGTTTACATTCACTCAGAGCCTGGTTAAAAGGTTTGGGCGCCGGAACACAACTTGTTTTTTTTCCACAAACACCAAAGGAGTTTGTCCTATAAACATTAAGTGTTTAATTTCGCCGCGCGCAGACAGAGGGTATGCAATAACATGTCCTTCCTACAAAACCCTGTTTAAATTGTTTATTTTTGAAGTTGCTTTTGAAGTTGATGAGTCTTTCCAACATAAAACAAAAGTTACAAAATTGTCTATGTAATCAAAATCATGTGTAAGAGACTTCATAAAAAACAAACATGAACACATACATACACATACAGAAGTGAAAGAAACATAAAATTGGCAAACTATTGACCCTGTGATACTCAGCATTGGGTGCATGCAACCTGACAGTAACTGTAGAATATCTACAAAATCCAATTAATGAATGATAGCATCTAACAACTTCAAAACACCAACAACTGCTGCATTGTTACATCATGTGCAACCATTGAGCACTGTAGGCAGGGCACACCACACTCCGGACTCAGTTTGTGAAGTTGTGTTTAGGTTCACAGTGTAATACAGCAGGATCCCCATCAAACAGTTTCAAGCAAGACTGTATATTTGGAACATACAAAATAAATTTTATTATCCATTCTCTTCATGTCTACATCTTATTAGAATTTCTCGACAACAGCATTGTCAAATACACACCCAAATTAATTCTAATAATCCTGACAGGCGCAACAATACATTTCTGTCAAGTCCAGGTGTCAAAATAACTGAATGTGAAAAGCAATTGAAATCTTCTTTGTTATTTTCAACATAAAAAGGGGAGCCATGGCCCTAGGCCACAGTGGGGCTAGGCAGGCATGGCCATGAGCACACAGACACAGGGAAAGGCTTCAGGGCTGAGCCCCAGTGGCTGCAGGGACCTGTGTGGCCAGAGTGTTGGGGGCAGAGATGACCGGGGATCCAGCAATGTTAGCCATTGGCTGTGCAGAGGACATTGAGGTGATGCCTGAAAGAGACACAGATGCAGTGTGGATTAGGAAACGTTTAAGTCAACTCTTACAAGTCTAGGTATTTTTTAAGATCTTACCAGCCATCATACTTGAGGAGCTGACTGGCGTGGAACTGGCAGCCATGCCTCCAGGAGTGGCCCCTCTTCCCTGATCTTTGACAATGGGATCTACAAAACAGAACATGCCAGACCTCAAGAAGCTTGCTAATAACCTACTAATAACATATGAAGAATAAGTTGTGTACTGACAAAAGTAGGGATGATCCATGGCCTCTCTGGCTGTGAGGCGGGCTTGATGGTCATAGCGCAGCAGTTTGTCCAGGAAGTCTAGAGCTTCTGTGCTAACCAAATGTTGATTTTCACTGTGCACAAACCTCTCCCACCTTTTACGTGAATGTCTATAAAAAAAATACAAAAAAAAACATGTACGGATGTGATTTTGGAAAACTGATGGGTTGATAATATTACCTTCCCAAAATGTCATTGAACCGTGGATCCAATTCAATGTTGTACTTGTCAATATAGTCGTACAGGTCCTCTGTGCCAAGTACTTTTGCAATTCGCACAAGCTATTAGGAAAAAAAAAAAACATGTTACAACCCAAAACACAGTCTACAGTTGTGATGGTTAAAGGTTTTGATTCTGTACCTGATCATAGTTGTCATGGCCATGAAAGAACGGTTCCTTTCTGAAGATCATGCTGGCCAACATGCATCCCAAACTCCACATGTCCAGGCTGTAGTCGTACATCTGCAAAACAATTATGGGGACTATAACATCTAGTATTTCACACAGCAAGATAAACTGTAGCAACTCATACCTGGTAGTCTACCAACAGCTCAGGTCCTTTGAAGTACCTGGACGCCACTCTCACATTGTACTCTTGATTTGGATGGTAGAATTCTGCCAATCCCCAGTCAATTAGACGGAGCTGGGAGCAATAAGTCTATTTAATTGAATGCCATCACATAGGACAGTTGTGTTTAAATGAAATGGGGGACAGGTACAATCAACATTGTTCAAGTGTGGATATTTGAAGCAGTTGAAGTAGTTAAATTAATCATCAATAAGACATGCATAAATGATAAAATTGATAATCAAGACAATGCAGGACCCCCCCACCCCATCTGAGAGGATGATAACATCACAGTTTACAAACAAGTATTTGTTTAGTTAAAGACAGTACCTTTCTGTGTTCATGATCAATCATTACATTGTGTGGCTTGACATCTCTATGCATAATCCCCATACTGTGACAGTAATCCAAAGCCTTTACCAAAAAAGGGCAAACAGGATTTAGTTCCATAATTATAGAAAACGACACATTTAGAACATTAGTTTCCAACCTTAAGTATTTCATACATGTAGAACCGTATATCGAAGTCAGAAAGGGTTTGATACAATTGCTACAAGAGATAAAGAGATAGGGATTAAATTAGATACACTACAGAAGAAAAAAAAATGTTTGAAAAGGGAATATGCTTACCTTAAAGTCTGTGTTGTTCACATGTTCAAAGACCAGGGCAGGGGTTCGGGACTAAAATAGAAAACATGTTTATTTAAACATTTGAAATAAGTGGGACATAGAAATAGGTCTTAACAAAAGGTTAACATACCACAGGATCCTTGACTATATCTAACAGTGAGATGATATTTGGACCACCCCTTAAATTTTCAAGGATTTTTATTTCTCTCTTGATTTTCTTTTTCTTGACAGGCTACAAAGTAAAATAAAAATAGGTCAGATACACATTGTTACAGGTGAACCCCTATATTTTAATTCACTTACCTTCAGTATTTTAACAACCACTTTTTCATTGTTTGTGATATTTATGGCTTCAAACACTTCACTATATTTGCCTCTACCCAGTTTTCTGACAAGCTGATAGTCATCCTGGTTTCTGCAAAGTGATAATGCAAGTCAGTCAGTTACTCTGACAAGGAAAGAAATAAAAACAAATGTTAAAAATGTTCTTACCCCCACTCAACGACATGGGACTCATAGTCCCAGTATTCCCGAGGCCTCTGTGTGTTTACATCAGGGTAAACTCGAGAGCGGCTTGGAACAGGGCCAGACATATTCTACTCACAAAGGTCTCTAATTCTCCTAAAAGGAAATTGAATTAACAGAGTTACCCTTATTCACAAATAACTTCTACATAAACTATATGAGATTAAATTGAATTACCTGGCAGTTGGCCTCCAGGATGAGATGCTGATGTTTTCGTAAAAGTTGTTGTCAAGAGGCTACATAGGCAAAAATGCTGAAATTACACATTTGACATAATCTATTGGCCCTACTGTATGTAAATAATTTGGTAATTACTATGTTTTGACTCCCAATACAAATACTAATAAGAATGTTCATTTGTTTATTTGTTGACAAGCATGTAGTTCTGAAATATGTGTGAAGCAGTAGTGTCTATACATATGTTTGAGTGTGAAATGGAGAAACCTGAATGATAATGGGGGCATCCAACCAGTTTAATCAGGAGGTACAGGGCTCAATGCAGTCATTACTGGGGGCTACACAACGGCAGTGTTTCCTGTTAAATAAAAGGACAGAATGTAGGTTGATTAAAATCAATAAAGCAGCAATGTGCTAAACTAACTATCCCAGATAGTGTGCCAGCCACTGTAATTACCAAATACATTTCGATCATTTTAGTTTAGTGAAGCAACAGAGATAAAGGCAATTAGCAACATTAAAAAGGGACAATCTAAAAGAAAACACTACGAATAGTACCGACTGGTCCAAGGCCCGTAGCGTTGCATGAGTATGTGAGCTAACAATTGCCACCAGGTAGTTCAACCGGTCACTGGTTAGACTGCTATCTAGTTAGCATTAGCCATTAGCGCTTTCAGTAGAATGAAATGGGCTGTAGAATACTAGCATTAGCATTGGCTAGCATAGAGAAAAGCCGGGTGGAAAGTCAGTTAGTTGTAGGCTACAATATAGTACTTGAAGATCAAATAAGACACCCATGCCCAACACGACAAATAGTTAATCAATTTTATATGCATAGTTTTATCTACCAGCCGATAGTAAAAGACATTGATCTGAAATAATTTTCTGAAATGTGTGCTAGGCTAGTAGCTGCGAGTGTGAATAGCTTGCTACTGGCGAGGCTGACAACGCCTTGAAAAAACATCAAACAAACACTCTGAACAGGCAGCGAGATGCCAATCCAGCTGGGTTACACGTTACTTATTTGCCTACACACGTAAATAGCAAACAAAGGATCAAGAAAAGCGTCGATTTTAGAGTTAATAACACGATTACCTCTCAGCGTTGTTAGGACGTCAAATATGGCGAAGCTTGGGATCAAGAGCTTAGTGCGAAGAAACTCTCCGAAAGATGGCGCTGTGCTTTTCCTATTCATGGGGAGACCTCAAATCTGCAGCAACCAACAGGTCAGTGGAAAAAAGTTCAAAATGGATGTCCAAAGTGCACTCCTTAACAATTTGTATCTGAAATATGTTTGGTTTATATCATAGGCTACACAGAGAGGAAATGGGTTTCACTCCAGAAAATATTTTTATGAGGCCTAGGCTTTTAGTTCTCTCTTTAGAGTGAACTGGTGTGAGCTGCCTGCATGGACAATGCACAAATAGGCTACTTTTCTGGTGGGGGGCAGCACCTCAAACAAAGGTGTTTTAATTGGTAAAAAAAAAAACAAAAAAAAAACATGGGAGTGGGGTTCTCACTCCACAGATCTGACCTGTAACTTGGCGCAGTAGCATCGTCTGCTTGTCTTTATGGAGATTGAAGTTTTATGCCATACTGAGGAACTTTCTGGGCACACAGTTACTGCCATGAAAACAAGAAGATAGCAGACCCTCCACCATACATTAAATAGTTATTAAATCTGTGTTTATAGGCATATTGTAATATTGTTTTTCATTACCTTATTTTGTGTTCTGTGTTCTGCAGTTTTTCAGCACTTTCCCCAAGACAAATTTCCCTTTGGGGCAATAAAGTATATTTTGTTTGATTGATTTGAAGTTGCATAGTGAACCTTTAGCTTCTGCAGGTCTGTAGTCTAAATGACAAACAAATAGTCCATGGATTATATTTTCTAAATCCTCACAAAGAAGAATTGAGTAAGGTAGTCTAATTAAGTTACAACTTGGCTTTTCTCTTGTGTTATTTTTGGATACATCTGAGGAACAGTGTCCAGATTTTAAGGCTCCTGTTTCTCAAAAACCATAGACACCTGTAATTACCAAACAAAGAGACAAAAGTCTATTCAGTATGGTCCAAAAGTGAACAGAAAGCTCAAAAGTGAACAGAAATAGTGACTGGGTCTGTGAGTGTAAACCGAGCAGTCGCTGAAGTCGACCTGTCGCACACATGGTTACACACAACAGTCTTTGACAACAACCAAATCTGATACAACATCACAAACTATAATTAGACCTAATAGAGGTACAAAAGCAGTGCATTCCTGGAGTCTACCTGAAATCACTGCAGTGCTGTCAGACCAAGAGGCCAGCTGCAACAATGAACGTGTAAGTAATTATATTATACCCATACAAGTTTTTATGTGACAATATGTCAATTTATACAACTTTATTTGTTAATTACAGCTTCATCTGTGGTCTGTTATTTGTGGTATTGGAGTGGCACATTTTTGTTGCAACAGTTCCAGTGAAAGGTAACATGCCTATTTCTGTATGTAATATGTAGGCTACGAGCTTCTGTGAAACTAAAATCAATACAATGTTTATTAGACTTACAGCTGTATTTGATGTCCAAGAATATATTGATCATAATGTACAATAAATAAGCAAGTATGCAATTCACTTTTTTTCTAAGTTTTTCTAGATCCTGCAAGCTATGAGATCACAGTGTTTCATGCTGGTTTGGTGAATCAAGCAATAGCAAGTGGTAACAACACAACCTCAGGCACTGGCTCACCCACAATTGTCCATGTCTACAGTGCAGAGCAAACTGTCGGTGGCATCCCAGAAGATCCTCAACATGCCACAAGTCAGGAGGTGGCAGTACGCAGGGCAATGTGGAATACAGCAGCTAGTGAGGAGCAAGTTGGAACCAAGACCTTGCTTAATACAAAACAAACAAGTGAGGAACAAACAAGAGACCGGGTTTCTCCAAAGATTCAGCCAGCAAGCATTGAACAAGCAGACACCGTGGACAACAAAGCAACAAGCAGAGAACTCTCACGACATGATGCCAATGCAAATAATAAACAGGAAAGTGAAGAGCAAATGCTACAGAAAATCTCACCAAATACTCAACCAGAAAGTGGGGAGGAGGTAACAGCAGAGAACAACACACCAAAGAAACAACCAACAAGCATAGAGCAAGCAGATCCCGGAGTTGACCGAGCATCAAGTGGAGAGCAAAATATCCATTATGTCTTATCAAATACCCCACAGGCAAGCGAGGAGACAACATCAACAACAGACAAAATCTCACCAGATGCTCAACAAACAAGCACAGAGCAAGTAAACGCAGAAATGAACCGGGCAGCGAGTGGAGAGCAGAAAGAAACTGGAATTTCAGATAAACAAATTGCAAGTGAAGAACAACAAAAACCTCAAACTAAACCGGCTACTCAACAGACAAGTGAGGAGCAGACAGCAGGGAAAACATCACCAAATACTGAACAGGTAAGCAAAGAGCAACCAGATACAAAGGACGCTACAGATACAATGACTGCAAGTGAAGAGCAGACGGCACAGAGGACTTCACAGCATAAACAACGCCATAACAATTTTAGTGAAGAAGGAACTGATACCAGAAAACGAAAAATAGCTATAGCAAGTAGTGTGGAGTTTGATACGCAGGAGCCAAGCCAAAGCATGTCAGTGGAGGATGACAGTGCAGAGGAAACCTTACCAGAGGCAGCCAGCACCAGCTCAGATCAAAACGATGACACAGATGATGACCTTGAAGATGAAGGTAAAAAAGAACAAAATAATGCCCTATTTTGTAACTCCAATTTAATAAACTGTATTTCCTTAGATACATCAGAAGATATCAGTGATGAAATACCACCAGAGGGTAAGAGTACTGTTCAACATTTTATTAAAGAAATTTCTCCTATTAATTATTTTTAATGTTATATTTTCCAGAAGGCGTACCCTCTGCAGCAGTGACCACCAAGCCAGTATTGTCTAACACACAATCATCGGCAAAACCATAAAATACAGTAATCTCTATTGTAAGTATTAAACCCATGTTTGAACAGGGTAATAAATATGTTGTTATCATTTACTGCAGTTTAAATGTGTGTGTAAAAAGGGCCTGTAAATGTGTATAATTATGTTAAGAAACTGATAGTAACAATTTTTATTTTTTTCCCCTAAGATCTTCCCCGCAATAGCTGACTCACAGGAAGCTGATTCCACATCCACGTGCTTGGGATTTTTTTTTTTTTTTTCTTTTGGGCTTTTTCAGACTTAACAGATCCTTTGTGGCTATTCTAAACATCTTGTCATGTAATTTATATAAAGAGAAATTGCATTAAAAACAAGCCCAAACAAACTGTAAAAAAAATTAAAAAAAATGAAAGTGAGGACACTGAAAATGTTCTATTACAATATTTAATAATATCTGTTTAATTGGTGATATTGATTTTGAAAGTGGTTGTAATTTAATGTTTACAAGTGTAAATTAACAATAAATAAACACATGATTAATGCATTCCTGTGAATATCTTCTTCACCACACACCCAAGTATGTATATGCTGTTAAATACATTGATTAAGCACAACAGTATGAGTAACAAACTAAAGTACATAGCTTAGTATACATAGGTACATATTCCACTGATGATTGAAACTGAGGCCATCTCCATTGTCAAGAGACAATTATGAACAAAAAAGATCAAATGTCCACTTGCATATCTCTTCCACATAATATAGGCCTACTAGTTATTTTATATTTGTGCAATATAGTATTTATCTCGACTCTACTACCTAAAGTGATTAAGTTCACTGTACACATCAGACTGTGTGCCTTGTAACTCCTGTAAAACAAAGGCAAGAATGTATGAATCTATTAGCCCATGCCTATACTAAAGAAGAGAAACAGTTTTACCTGATAAGGCGATTCGGTGACTTCTTTTGATTCAGGAGATGGTACTGTTCTTTCTGTTGATTTAAAACAAAAACAGTTACAACTTATTTCCATCCAACAATTATTGATAATAGTTGCCACACATAAATGAAGAAATACTAACCATCGCGTAACTCTCGTTGTCTATTACTGTATGACTTCACAAAACAAATGACTGATATAATTATGATGATGGTCAATAAAATGTCACATACAACAATGCCTATGACCACAGCCATACTGATGTGGTAACAGGTGCCACAATCTGCAACAAACATGCACTGGATTTGATTATCAGCAGCACATATATTGGCATTATTCAAATGTAGGAGCACGATTAACGAGTGAGTACAAAAGGTTTTGAAGGTAGATGGACAATGTCTTGATTTCAAAAACAGTGTCTAGATAACTTTCTTTAAAACCTTTTCTACAGAAGACATAACTTTTCTGATGGAGGGACCGCCACTGACTTGTCTCCATGGAGATATTATTGCTTTGCCTGGAATGGTCCACAATATAGCATTAAGTTTATTTATGGAGACAAGCAGGTGACTCCACCAAGCCAAGTTGCAGGACAGAGCTGTTGAGTGACAATTACCGTACATTATTATGGTAATAATGTATGTTTTTAAGGATTTTTTAGCAGTAAAAACATTCAGTTCAATTCAAATTATTTTTGTAAAGCTCAAAATCACAACAGTAGTTGCCTCTTAGGCCTGAACATAATAACTGATTTAACCAACACAAAAAGTTAGAAAATCAACAATGAAACAGAAACAGACAAGCAAATAAATTAATTAACAGAAACAAAGCAAATGGATAACTGTCCCAGAACATCCCCTGTCTGTAGACCTTCCTTTTCAGCAAGGAAAAACTCAAAAAGCCATCTAAATGGACTGAGATAGATAAGAATCGAAAGCCATATGAGGAACAAGTCAGGCAAAGCAATAACATCTTGGAAACAAGCATGGGGAAAACAAAAAAGTTACAAAGAACATCTTTAAAGAAAGAATATCTACCTTGCGTTTCCTCTGTGCTTCCTAAAGAGGTAAAATAAGTGGAGATTTTCAAGTTTTCCAAATTGTCAATATACCAGTAAGTAAACAACTTACCAAACATGGAATCAACGCATAAGGTGTCAGGCAGCATCCTAATGCCGTGTATGCAGAGGGAGAAAATGATTAAATGCTTGGTCAAAGTTTTGTTGTCTTCTCTTTTGATGATGTTGATGATTATGATGTAAGCAAGTGAGAACTAACTGCCCACCACAAGCAATGGCAAGAGGTATGAAATCATGTGACCGTTTTAGCAGAAAGGGGAGTTCAGTAAAAAGGAAGTGTCCGTGTTTCATGTGTCATATTCATGTGAGAGATCCAAGTTAGTTTCTCACATCATTGTAACAGAAATGGGAAAATGCATTTAGGAATACATGTGCAGTTTTTTATGTTCAAACTTTTAGCACATTAAAAGGTTTTGTTCGTTCATCACACCTGCATATTCTGTAGCAGTGGCTCACATCTCAGAATAGAGCATTTCCTCATGTTATGCGGTTTACTGCTGACAGATGACCCAGGTCCGCTTTTGATCAGTAAAAGGAAAGTCAACTAGCAAAATCAGAACTATAGCACAAACCTACTCACCGGTTTAAGTTGTTGTTTCATTAATTATTTTTGAGGAACAAAAATGACCACTGCACACAAACACAGACAAATTATTTAGATGTCCAAAAACATCTAAATAAAATGTCCCTGTCCCTAATTATCTTCTACCAAAATGTTATAGGCCTATATTAGTTTAAAAAAATGGAAACATTACAAAAAAATAAGTCTGGGTTTGCAGTGTTTTGTAATGAGTGGTTTTGAGTCGGGCTGGAAATTTTAAATCACTACTTTTTCCACCCCCGGTCTGTGTTTTTTCAGAGCAAAACAACAGGAGTTATTCTATGTTTAAGTTTTTTTTAATATTTTCAAGCATTACTTTAAAACACAACTTAACAAGAAGATTTGTAAAAAAAACATTTAAAGTTTTTAATCACAGAATTAATTAATCAATACAATTCATAATAGAGTCTAACATAAACATTTTAAAGCATGAGGACCTATAGAGACATTGTAACATTAAACTAAAGTAAAGTAGTAAAGTAGTTACATTTGTGGTCGTTTTAGGTCTTGCATTTTGCCCGAACATTCATGTACACTTTCTCAACTGTGGAAAAAAATAAAGGGGTGATTTCTTAATATAACTGTTTTGCTCATTTTAGATATAGAAAAGATTTTACCCTTTGTAGCCCTTTGCTGCTGATTTCGGGCACAATGGTAAGTCACAGCGACTATTAAGAGGGTGAGTATGATGTCCACACTGATGATGCCGGCTACTGTCCCAGGTTCAATCTTATAGCACGACACAGGGCTCTCTGCCATACACATACAGGGAATAAGAGGGTATGTAGTAGTTCTTCATTTAGACAATGTATTCACTTCTTTCACACATACCTGAGAGAGCCAAAACCACGTCTGCTAGAAAACAAAACAGAAAATATCACTGTTCGTGCAGCAGAACACTTGTTTACATCCTGTTTACATTTGACATGACTTAGTTTCCTGTGCGCGACCACCTTCAAAATTGTGAAAAGAAGAAAAGATGAAGACTTACTGCATAGGGACAAAAGAAGAAAGTAGAAATTGTTGGTTGCCATTATAAAAACAATCCAGTGTGTTCACTGAAAGACAGATAAAAGTATTAGGCTACAAAATGTGTCAGTAATAACAAACATTCATTTTCAAGTAAATCCCATATGTTGTCAGATTTGTAGTTTGCTGAAATCACTGGTATAAGTTTTACAATGGAAATGAGTGTTCCATTGAATAAATAAGCCTACAATATCACCCAAACAAATGTATTTACCTTGAGCTACCAAAAGAGTTACTGGTCAAATTAATTAAGGAAGAGAAGTTTGTCATAAAGTGTTCATACCGTGTGGACCCCGCGTGGTCTTCGGAAACAATGAGACAATTTCAGCAAAGGTTTCACTTTAAGCAAAAGCTCATGTGCCGCCTTCAGCTGTAGGTGGTCCCATTTCTTGGAAGAAGTCAATTATTGTTAATAAACATAAACAGGTTATTTAAATATTAATTTAAATATATATTTGCATATTAAAAATGAAAATATTCATGTGTGTGTATTCAAAACTGTGCTTTGGACCTTAACATGATGAGATATGATTGAATCAGAGACTGGTCTGCTCTATTCTGTCATCTGTTGGTGCAGAGCAGTATTATAATATATTATCTGCCGGTGTACCAGCAGAGGGAGCTATAACTCTTCTTGATTTGGCACGATGAGACTCTGCAGACTTGTTAAGCGTTGGGCTGAACTACGTACATCACCCTGTGTTTTTAAATATAAAATATCTCCCTTTATTGTTTTACAGATGATGTGCAGGTTGCCCTTTAAATCCAGCACAGACATCCAAACCCTCTTAAGTTGCCTTAAGGATGTAAAGGACTGGATGGCTCTAAATCTTTTTTTTTTTTTTTTTTTTTTTTTTTTAAAGCTAATCGAATCAAAAACAGAAATTTGTGGTATTTGGGGATTTATCAGATGCCAAAACCTTTCTAGGGTCTTTGAGTTGCTACTGCCATCACTCTGCCAGAAATCTTGGTGTTGTTTTTGATGGTTCTTTTAAGGTGAAGCCATACCTGCCCTGCACTGACCTGGAGCGTGTCATTCATGCCTTCATCACCTGTAGATTAGACTACTGTAAGTCCCTGTACTGTGGGCTGGACCAGGGCTCCATCCACCTCACTGTTAGTCCAAAACGCTGCAGAAAGTACACTCACGGGCACCAGGAAATATAAGCACATTTCGCCTGTGTAGGTCTCTGCACTGGGTCCCTGTCAGCTTCAGGACTGACTTTAAGATACTGATGATGGTTGTTAAATGCCTCCATGGGTTGGCCTCTCACTGTCTCTCTGAGCTTTTGTCTGTCCATGTTCCCAGGAGATTGTTGAGATCAGACCAGATGATTGTGGATGTTCCATGGGACCAGGCTTTCGCTGTAGTTGCTCCCAGACTCGTGTCTTCCTCTGGGTTTTAGAATAGCACATTCTTAATTTTAAATCTTTGTTGAAAACTCATTTGTTTGCTCTGGCTTTTAACACGAGCTGAGCAGGACTCTTGTACTGTATTGTATTTGTTGTGTTCTTTTGTTTTTGTGCATGTTTTGTTTGATTGCACTTTATATTGTACTGCTTTTTGGGCAGTGGTGGCTGTTTTTAAATGTTCTTTAATAAATACTTATAACTTGACTTGATAAAAAAATATATAATTTCATTAAAATGGAAAATATATTTTCTGTCGCCTCACTCACTGATGTAAAGACTCACTGATGTAAAGACTCACCGATGTAAAGTCTCGTTGATGTAAAGATTCGTTGATGTAAAGACTCGATGTAAAAACTCATTGATGTAAAGCTCTTTGAGCGGCTGTTGGAAACAGAAAAGCGCTATTTAAATCTGACCATTTACCACAGTGTTGAGAAGAAATAGTTGAAAAGGGGGATTACATTTAGGCTTTAGTTTATGATAGTCTACTAAACTTATAGGACTATGGCCTAGACCTCATTTTTTAACCAAGAGAACTGTCATAGTTTTAAAGTATTTTGGCAGAAGTACCTCTAAACAGGCTACAGGCCAAGTCTTTATTGCTATACTTAGATTTTTATTTTTTTTAAATTCTGCTTACTAGGCCTAGAATGTAGACAATATGCCTACATAAAATGACCTGGATGTGCAGTAGAGTATTGTTGATGCCATCGCCGGTGTAACGTTAGAAAAGGGGGAAGTCATGCACTTTTAAATGAAAAAAAAATAAAAATAAAAAATTACTGCTCAAAATAAAACAAATGAGGTAATCTCTGTAGGCTATAATAATAACCCTGATGAGTAGACTTGAATTCCTCTAAATATTGAGGTTTTAGCACTATTGTGTCAGAGAGGCTTTCCCTCAAGACGAGGGAGGGCGCAGAGCAGCGGGGCGGGGCCAGAACAACGTGCTCTGTGTGTACAACCCTCTTTATAAACAGTCAACCTGAGCCCGCGTGAGAGCGGCACGAGCCCGGAGCAGTGACACGGACAGCGCGAGGACATCCGGGACATCCACACTGTGGCGAGACAGGTCCAGTGACGATACCAGCGACGATACAAAGCACAACAACTATAGAGCACGACGGGACAACTGATTCTGACATGCACTTTGAGAAACGTGAGTGTCTTACGCAAATACAGCTCCATGTCTAGAGTGTCTGAAGTCTAATCAACTAATTAGACTAGACTAATGAATTAGATCCTGCTCTTTATGCTGTAGATCACAGCACTGATCTGAGGCTATTCTACTTTGAATTGTGCTTTAACTGTATGTCAGTGTTAACTTGTAAGTTAACATTTTAATTATTTGAAATAATTATGAATTTGACAATGAAGTTGATTCATGAACTCATTAATTTGACTCAAATGTTGTTGTTGTTTTATTTAGTTTTATTTTGTTTTGTAGCCTGCCATTTGAAGTTGTACAACACTATGTGATGAATTCATGTAAGGTTATTACTATGGAATGAGGGATCAATAGGACTATTATTCTTTATTTCATTTTCATTTTTGATATAGGGTATAGGCCTAAATCCTTTGTACACAGTATTAACACACTGTAGGTCTAATCATTTGCATGGACTCCTTCTATTGGTGAATCCAAGAGATTATCACTTGGGGAAACCCTCTGTAGCCTCCGCCCATCTTCTGTTGTTTTCACTTCCTTTTACTTAATGCTTAAACATGATGCATTTTGACATCATGATATGCTTTAGTGGTCACACATTGCTTACTTCGCTGTCTCTGTTGAACTCAAAAGAGGAAGCTGGCTGATAGCTAGTGGCACACTAGTTTCTCTCAGGAGAGAGCCAAAAGAGAAAGGTTGTCGGAATCCCCACCCTCCCACGCACATGAGTCAAATCCAGGGCTTTCCACCGGCCAATTTGAATGTAACACAGCAGTGACCCAGCAGACAGTAGAGGAATAACCAATATAGTTTTTCTTAAGAATAAAAGGTTACTCTAAGTCAAATAACTATTAAACTACTTTCAAATACTATGGAAGTATTTATGATATTGATATTTTTTCCCAGCCAATGCTAACAACGTTTACTTTTGTGAAAAAATATATATAACAAAATTTATTCTTTTAGATATTTTAGAATTTGTTTGTACTTTTTTCACCCCCAATATCATGTATACCACCATTATTAGCACCGATATATGATTCATCTATGGCCTTATTACTTATGCATGTGTTGAATTTGAGGTATCATGATGATTCATGGTAAAGACACATGATTTAACTCAAAAGGAACCAGAGAGAGTAGATTACTAAGAGGGGGCACAAAAACACAAAACAGTAAATGAAAATTGTGTAATGAGAAAAAACTTATCAAAATAGTTTAGTTCAAAATATAACATCACAGAAATTGGTCTTTATCTCATCTCTGTATTGACACAAAGTTGTTTATTTGTTTGCCCTACACTATTAAATAATTAAATACAAAAATTATTGAATTTCAAAATAGTTAAATAGGGGCCCAAGAAAAGTATGAGTAAGTTCATAAATATACAGTGACACAAAACAGTGTTGTAATATCCATCAGACATTAGCTCACTTCCACCTTGTTCAGCTGATGAAGAAAAGTGAAACCTACATTACATCATCTGAGTCAAAGGTGACATTTGCTTTCAAAGATCAAAACTGTTAACCTTTTATTTGTAACTTAAGCTTTCTGATTGTGACCTTTGTACATTGGTTGGAGTCGTCACAAGAGGGTATTTTTTGTGTGGTTACTTACTGCAATTTTTTTTTCAAGAAATTATGGTTGTTAGAAAAAATATGGATTGATACTAAAATTTAAATCTAAAACTAATTTGAGCAAATTAGTTAAAAAATGGTAAAAAATATTTTGTGTTGAAAATGGAATATAGCCTATATTATAGTTTACTATAGGCCACATCAATACCACATTTCTGCGTGGTATTGCAAATTGTACTGAGTTTGAGTATCAAGCTTTTTTCCATTGAATCAAAATTTGAAAGTTTGAAATTTTAGTCTGACACAAACCTAAACCTTGCCTCATTTATTTTATTTGCATATGTTTTTGAAAAGTGCATCTGATCTGCCTGTCACTGTGGGTGTGTGCGATAATAGTGAAAGCAGAAATCACCTATAGTAGTAAGTTTACTTCTTTTCGTGTCCCCTTTTATAACAGAAAGCAAAAGACAGCGTCACGTTTCTTTCTGATTCACCAAAGACAGGAAGATGTGGTGTGGTTTGTGTATGAGCGTAATGGAGCTTTGCAGGAAGGTGTCACAGAAAATAAGCAGTGGTACTCCCATGGCACAAGGTTTTTCTAATGTATTTGTAGACTGTGCAGCCACAGATTCTGTCTTCCTAATGGAGGGAGATCTTTGGTGCTGGTTCCATCCTCTCAGTGGAAATAGGTTTTATCTTTGATTTTGACGACGTTATCTGTGGTCATATCTCATTAGATGGAAATACTAGAATTCTGTCTAAGATTATTAAGTTCCTTTTCCTGTTAAATGGAACTGGTTTTGTTATATGTGCTTTATTTAACTTTAACACTTTCCATGCTGGAGTAAGTTTTAAAAGTTATTAAGTTAATCAATTAAAGATACACTATGTAACTAGATACATTGAATGCCATTCTGTGGAACATTCCAGACAAAGCAATAACATCTCCATGGAGACAAGCTGATAACGGACCCTCCACCGGAAACATGTGCAACTGTGCAACTGTGATTGCATGATAAATTATTAAGAACCACTGAAATTCAATTAAACTGTATAAATTTAAATTCTCAAAACTAAAGAAACCTTTTTTTTATTATCATTTTTTAAAGTAATAATTACAATTGTGTGATGTAAACCTGAACTAAAAAAAATTAAAATCTATAGCATGTTTCTCTTCAGCGTCAAAGGAGAAGCCGTGCACTCAGCCCACTGTGAAGAAACTCCTGGAGCAGAAGAGGAAGAGGGAAACATCGTCGGTGCCGCCATCTTGCTCTCACCCCACCCTTGCTCCTCCAACTTATACAGTAAGACATCACATACAGCTCAGATTTAAAATAATAGTAACAGTTGATGACCTTTATGTTTGTTTTTATAGCTGTCTGCAGGAGAATCTTCAGATTATCCAGGTAAATACTTACTACTAATAATATTGCAATGGTTCTTTTGGAAATATTTCATTTAATGAGTATTCATGTTTGTGCAATACCTGAACCTTAACCAAAAACATTGCAGGCACATTTGAGCACATTTGTGATGTGTTGCCAAAATATCGTTTGGATATTGTCATTGGGATGACTAAAAACATAATGAGATATAAATTTTGTCAAAATCTAACTCTAAAAATCTACTGCACAGTTGTCTTCCTAGTCTATACATGGATGTCGGGTTTTACGTATTACAGCCCCAAGTAATTAAGTTAAGTTGGTTAATATTAAAACCAGAATTCCACAATAAATCCTTCATGTGTGGTGATTATGGTTGATAATCTCTTGTACAAAGAAGAAATATTACATAATTCCTTTCTATACAATTGTAATAATTCTCCCTTTTTTGTTCTAGGTGGATCAAATATACATTCAGAAATGGCAGTGAGTTCGCAGATGTGGACCCCAGCACAAGAGATGCTGTTCAGTTATCCCTCGTCACAACCAGGGCCAAGCTACACTTCCTCCTACAATCTGCCATCTGTCACCCCACAATATGGCACACTGTCATATGCCCAAACCTTTGACAACACACAGCCTCAACCATACGTAAAAATATAATCAATATTAATTTTAGCAACACTTTTGTAAATTTTGGTTATTGATAGTGTAATTTTTTTCGCAGGAGCCCTTGATGACAGACCTTAGTTCATCATGGTCCATCCAAGCTGAGGTGGTGCCCAGCCAGAGTTCAATATTAAGTTTTGGGACTCCATTGGATCCAAACAAACTGCAAGAAGCCAGGATGTTCATCAGGGGGATGGACTACAGCAGGACCACTGAGCAGGATGAAGACGGGGACACGTGAGTATAGAACTTTTCTCAACCATTAGAATGAAATTAAACAGCATTAGTAATTATAATTGTAATTTTTGTAAGCTTTTAGGTAAATAGAAAAATAAACTATGTATCTTAATAAGATGACTTAGGTAGTTTGTGTGTAGTTTGTGAGACATTGGCCAAAAAATGACTTGACTGAGGCTGTTGATATGTCGCTGTTATGTTGTACAGAATGACACTATAGAGCGAGGCCCAATTACCCAATGCACTGTCTCTCACTTTAGAGCAAGTTGAGGATAGACATGTCTGTCACAACAACACATTTTGAATAATGATGTACAATATGTCTACAGAAAATATCGCGCTAATATTGAAACTACCATATGCCACTAACACAGTAACTTTAAAGGGAAAATCCCAGAAAGCCCTGTTCTAAATGCACCACAGTCAGCTGAAATAAACAATAATAAAGAAGTGAGTTAGTATCTATTATGAGTCATAGAAGTTACGTATTGAATCTTCTACTGCTCAAATGTTCATGTTCGTCTTACTTAAAAATTAAAGTTCCTCATTGGTGCAAAGAAAAGTTACAGAGGGTAAATGTTGATCCCCAAAAATATTGTTCCAGCTATTATTTTTTGAACAAGTCGGTAAAGTAAAGATTATGACAGGCCTAGATGGGGATGTTTTAAACTTTACAGTAATGTCATCTTATGGCTGTCTTTGTGGTAATCAAATGTCAGGATTGTCCGTTCTTTCTGAGAATATATTAATTATAAATATATGTACAGTATAAATGTGTAACAATTATTTAAACAATGGCATTCATATTCAACAAGATCATTTAGCTAACAGTGTGTTGCTTTTCTTTTAGTATGCTGCATATCTACGCTGCCAAAGGCCTCCGGGAGTGTGCCTATGCTGCTGCAGAAGAACTCAAACCACTGGGAAGACTGGATGCACAAGAACATAAGGGCAAGGTCAGTGTCCAGATAATATTCTACAAACTGTTTATTTAAATTAAGCAATTGTTAATAAACATTTATTTTGCATGCATCTCTAGACAGCTTTACTGGTGGCAGTGGCAGCCAATCATCCAGAGATTGTACATGATCTTCTGTCACTGGGGGCAGATATTAATGCATGTGATATAAATGGACAGACTGCTCTTCATCTGGCCGCTCACTATGGATACAGTGTAGTTCTGCAGGTAAGATGGCATCAGACTGGTGTAACTCATGTAAATAAAATATATTACAATACATATAATATAATAACTATATACTTTTGTTCATTGCAGGCCCTACTTTGTTACAGGCCCTACTGTGAGGCACGCAACTTTGAGGGTAAATTCGGCTTAATTACATGCATAAATTATATGTAAAGACTGGGTAGTTTGGAAACTTATAAAATGTGCCATAAAAAGAATGTGAGTTTGGATTTGAATATTTATACATAATACTATTTGTTTCAGGAATGACACCCTTGCACTGTGCAGCCTTGTCCCACTGCACGGTGATGAAAGAGATATATACTGGACGGTCAGATGCAACAAAAGCTACAGACAAACTGGCTTGTGTTGAAATGCTACTCAATGCTGGGGCGTCTTTGCTCAGCCAGGTTGGTCCTTTCTCATTTTTACAGTACTTAGAGGAAATTACTTCATTATAACGCAATGGCAACCTCCAACAGTACAATAATAACCTGGCCTGGGGTTTTACAGTATTCAAAAATCTCCACACCTACTTGAATGCAAATACCTTTTTGTATACAGTTATATGTTTGTGTTATCTCTTTTCAGGAAATTAAGAGTAATAAGACTGTGTTGCACTTAGCTGTAAAGGAGGGGAACATTCAGTTGGTTCGCTTTTTGCTCAGGAATCCACAGGCCAATATGAAAGTGTTTGTTGATGTGAAAGAGTTTGTCAATATGAAAGTAAGTCCCACGTGAGTCATGATTAAGCATGATGTAATGTCTGTTAAGGCGAGTTGAAACTCATGCTCCCTCTGTGTTGTAGGCCCACGGACACACAGCGTTACACATGGCGGCTGGTCTCCATGGTAACTCTCATCAGAAGGAGATAATGCAGTTGCTTCTGAGCCACGGAGCTGACCCCAGCATCCGTAACCTGGAGAACGTCCAAGCAGCACATCTGTTGCAGAGAGGACCTGAGGGAGAACAGGTGAACTGACCACATCTACATACAATATGAGATTTATATGTAGTCCTATTTATTCAAACGCGGGAGGTTTATCTGTGGAGTCCTGTTTATTTAAACATGTGAGGTTTATCTGTAGGGTCCTGTTTATTCAATGACTTTTGCTCTTCCACAGCTCAAAGTCATGTTGAAGAGACGCAACACTTCTTCACGGCGCCGTGTACAGGACCCACAATGAGGTCCACATTTGAATCTAACACACACTTCCTGTGTTGGGAAGAGATTTTTGGGAGTACTTGGTCTGTTTTGTAAAACTTTAATTCACATTGGATTCAACAAGTAGTGCCTTATAGCATGTAACTCAAAGGTTAGCAATATTTACATATTTATGATTTTTTATTATTATTATTTAAACAGTATATATACAATATATTTGTATGTGTGATTAACCTGATTCACTTTTTTATTTTTTCATCTTATATGAAGAATATGCGCATTAGACTTATAAAGCTTTTATGGAAGAGCTGCTTTTTTGCTGAAAGACCACACTCCCACTAATTGTTGATTTCTGTGAAATCATTAATTTTGGAACTATGTTCCCCAAACTCATTTGTTTTTATCAAAATTCCATCTTTAGTCATATTTTTGACTTGAGTCCAGGTCAGTATGACCAATATGTTTCTGTATGTATCATACTTATAATATCCATTCATTGTCACTGAAAAACATAATTTACAGTGTAAATGAGTCTGTTTTGAGTAAGGCCTGTGACACATGCTATAAAATGTACTTTTCTCTAATGAGTCATCTGAATAAACTCACCTTGAGTTTCACAATGTTTTGATGTTTGGATTATTCTTTTAAACATGATGTCTAACACTGATTGTCCCATTTAAAAGAACTATTTATTTTTCACACATTTTCCCCACCCACACTCTGGACAAACAGTCATAGCATGACTTATATGAACACTGATGTGTCACCTTCTGAATTTATGTTTGATACACTATATTTCCTGCACAATGCATTCTTCACTAGATACACACAAAACATAATTCAACACATATACACAATGATACAATCATAGCTCAATTTAGTAATCCAAATTAAAAAGATAACTTAATTCTAGATTATTGTAATGTATTTACAGTCTACAGTATAGATTAAATTTTGATTAATTTTAATTTAAAAAGAACAAACATGGGTAAATCTGATACTACATGCTTTTTTGTACAATTTATTTTGAAAATGTTTCAAAATAAAAGTCATGCGTTTCATCCATGACTTTAGCATTACATTCAGCACACTAGTCCCTGATACAGAAGTGACTGAGTGAGAGCTGGTGCAGAAAAGCCAGGGAAAATGTGTGTAGACTCCAGTGTGGACCCTGTAGAGACATCTGTGCAATTTTTTGACTTTATACAGTCTGAGATGGAACTGGAAAGAAAAAACAACAACAGTAAAAACAAGTTACAAAAGACATATATACAAGTATGCAGATGCCCACCTTCTGTCTTTGCACTTGGGATGCCAGATGAGCTGAAAATATAAAACAAAACAACAATTATTAAAAGCACATATTAAAATTCTTCTGCATTCTGGGGGAACCATGATGCATTTTTGTGTCTTCAAACAGCAGGTCAGTGTTTTGCCAGACAAGCGGCATGCAGTCAGCTTATTGATACACTACCAACACAAAAAGAACAGATTTATTAATGACGATAGAGTCACTAAGTCCTTTATGTGTTGGAAGTGTGTTTTGGGGGGATTTTTTGTAATACAGTGTAATTTGGGATTTTTATGAAAGTTTATTATAATTATTTGAGTATTTGGGAGGAAATTAAATGCATTTCATTTTCCAAACTTAAATTCTGCATGCAGCCAGTTTATCCACTTTGCTTTGCACATGTCTTACTTGGATGAGGGCCTTACACATTTTGTGATTTTTTTACCTGTTTGGAGAACAATGTAATATATTAACTCTTACAACATTTGCATCATTGTATAAAAGAGAATTTTCAACTTACTTAGAGCTATTAAAATGCCACTAACAAACATCACTATAGCGAGGATGAGACCTGTGGTTCGTAATGTTTCATAATCTGCAAAAAACAATCCTTTAGTATCAATAAACTTGCATCCATATCTTGGAATTGAGCACTGAAGACACTGTATGCAAAATAATGGGTGGAATAAATACAGTTCTATGAATATGTAATAACCTAACAGTTAGTTGTGTGCAATTGATATAGAATTGTTGTGTATCAATAATTACATCCTAACATTTAAATAAATAAAATCTTTCTTTCATGTAACCTTTCTTGTTGAATTAAAGTGTGATTTTTTCCCCCCTTCCAAGCAACATTTTCATTTAATGAGTCAGTTCTCAATAAATGACCAATACAAATATGGCCAAACAAACTTACCATAATCAAAGTCACTGCGGTCTGGGAACATAGATTCTGCAAAGATGAGTGAGGAATGACAGCATTAGACCACATGACTAAGACTAGACTGCAAAAAGCTTTCAATTAGCAGAGTGGCCACTAGGCGTTGCAGCCCCTGTGCTCTGCAGTCTTGGCTCATAACTCCTCTCCTCTCTTTTCCCCAATGAGCAACTCAATGCAGCATCTTGGCTCAGCAGAAAAAGGTGCACTGAGGTAAAGAGGGTTAAAGCTATAGCCACAAGACCAGTATCTGAGCTATATGAAGTAATATAAAATTAAAAGTAAAATTAAAAAGTGGCATTTTGATTGTAAATTATTATCTATATTAGATATACTTTACCTGCAGCCAATTATCAATACTGCAGTGCACATGTTGCTGACTTCGAGTATTGCACTTGCCTGAGGTAGCAATCTGTCTCTAGATTTTGCAAATACACACATATACATATACATATACACAAAACAAACAAACAAAAAATAAAAACTACAGGCTTTGGATGGGCTTTTTTTTTTATAGCTCACACTGTGCAACAAATTTTTACTGCAAAATGTGTTACCTCCAACGCCACTGCCTCCCCTGACCATAGCCCAAACATTTTTGCTTATGTTAAATATTTACTCTAGCAGTTAAGTGAGACGCACCTGTAGTGGCCATAGCTGCACGATGGAGAGGATCAGGACCCTGGTCTTGAGGAAACTTAGCAGGTCGTTGGCCGCACTTGACTTACTGCAGTAAGAATGGAGAAAGACCCAAGCACTTCTGCTGCTGCTGCTGCCAACCCGGAAGGCTCCCTCTGCTGGCTGCTCTGGGATACTACAAACTGTATGAAACATTTAGTGGATTTCTGCATTTTATTGACAGACTGAGTGAGGCTATTTGCTGCTATTGTTTTAGACCCTGACACTGATGTAATATATTAGAGTGTTCCCATATCAATTATTTAAAGATAGTCTACAGGGAAAGGTTGTATATTTAAAGGCATGGTGGCATAGAGCTTACACCTTTCAACGACAATGTCCCAGATTTGACTCCCAGATTGTGTGGGGCCTTTCAGTGTGGAGTTTGCATGTTCTTTCTGTGTCTAGAAGGGTTTCCTTTGCATACTCTTCACATTAACCTAAAATGTGCAGTTGGGTAATCCTCCATCTTGGTACTCGTGATCACAATCCTGCCTAGACATATGGAAATGGACCCCTGGGTGCAGCACTGTAGTTGTCTAACACTTGTCAATCTCAAAGGCACTGGAGCATAGGCCAAACACACAACACATTTTACAATGGGGGCAAATTAGTGTTTACTTTAACTTGTAGTAAATCCATTTAGTGTCATATCTTGGTTGCAGTTTATTTGGATTGGCAAATGCCTACGCAATGTACTGAAATGTTAAAAAAAATATTGTGTCATCTTTTTTAATTTAATTATGTTATGTTTATCCAATGCCTTTATAAGGATCTATTTAAAATAAACATCTTTATATAGAGATGGTGGCAGTATAAATGTTAATGTTACTTTATTAATTTTCTCTTCAAAAGTGCAAACGCAAGTAGCGGGTGCATCATAAAAAGGTAGTCGTTGGGATGCTGGCTGATGCTGGCTTCTTAGCTTCCAGTGAATGAAAATATACAAGCAGCAGACTGTGAGTAAGTGGGCAGTGTGCTGTGTCAGCAGGAGCAGTTGTGCACTATGACAGAAGGCCCAGTGCACTGCAATGAACCAGCTCCACAAACAACAAGAGACAACAAAGAACTGAGGCTTTGGGACATTTTATTTCAATATCACATCATTTTTATCAATCAAACTGCTACATAATACATCTATGTGGCTCTCTATTTAGGTCATACTGATCATATAAAAACATTAACATTACAAACATAAGCAGTGTAATTATGTAATAAAATGTAATAAAATCACATTCATGGAAAGTTCAATTGGCAGCTTCATTGTTCATCTGTTTTGGCTATTCAAAAACTAAAAGGCAAACAAAGATTATTATAAATATAAAGTTCATATATATATATATAATAATGTGATATGATATTTATGATATGATATTAGATTAAAAGCTCACCTCTAGAAAGCACTTCAATGTACTGCATTTAAGCAAGAAAACAAAGTTAGGAAAGTTGATTGAGCTTTATTTAAATTGTTAGTCTTTTTTTAAAGTGAAAACAAAGTTACCTCTTGGGACACCTGATTATGGCTCAGCTGCTCTAGTTCTACACATGAACAAAACAAAATGTGTTATAGCAGAATTCAGTAGTAGTACAACATGTTTTTACTCATTAATATAAGTTACCTGGGCTTGTCACTTTTTGTGCAGGTGCACTTCCGGCCTGTTGAAAACAGAAAAAAATCAGATACTAATCGAGGATAAAAGACATTCACAAGACAGAAATGAATCTTTAGAATGAGAATTGAGCTGTATCAGAACCACAAGTATAAGACCACATACACTAATATACACCAACTATGGAACCTACCTGAGGAATTACACAGCTATAAGGCCACACGGTAATACACAAGAAAGTATAATGATTTAACGTTGAAAATGACATTCTACCGTCTGAAAAAAGAGTGTTTTTATTGCCATTGTGGTATCGGAATTGGTATTGAGAATCAAGTCTATTCTTTAGTATCAAAATCAAGTTTGATATTTTAATATTGTCACAACACTAATTACAATGACCACTCAAGTTACTAAATCCAATTCAGCTTCCTAATCTGGGCTGAATGAGAAGTAGCTAATGGAGTGCCATGCAGAGCTGGTGCCAATAAACCAACCTGAACGACCAGTCAGTCATGAGAAACTCATAATCCTCACTTTCCTGGATTGTGTTCAAACTAACTCAAGAAAGCCAATAGTGACATCAACTCCAAATAATAGCACTCTAAAGCACAAGGGCTATTATTATGAAACATTACTAGGAGAAAAATCAATACCAGAGTAATACTACGGAACATAAACACTACTTCCATGCTGACTGGATATACATCACTAGAGGGCGCCAAATAACATCTATTGCAATATTGTTTACACAAAGATTTAAGGTCAAGAGAGCCATAACACCATACTGAAAAGTGACAACTAATAACTTTTGTACATTTACACTTGACATTTATTAAGGATTATTTCCTGTATAATTACTTATTAATTACTAAAGTTATGTTACTGTAAAATGCATAGGCTCAAGTATGTATATCTATTATACAAGTTTATCACGCAAAATTTTTAGGTATTTATTAACTTCATTTAATAAAATTATGGAATCTGTCACAGACTACAAAATATAATTGCTATGTGTTGTCAGGTGCAAGGACAAGAAGGCATAAGAGTAGAAGTTATAAAGGGCGAATTGCAGCGATGCACAGAGCATGACAGCGTTGAGAACTAAGCCAGAGCAAGAAGCATCAATTTTCCGCCCCTCAAGACATCAGAGGAACACAGGGCCGCGGTTGTTGTGCAGTACTATATGAACCCAGGGCTCTATGAATTTGCTCAGTCACAAGGTTGTATGTAGAGTAACACATAAACACATGCACATGGAGAATCTACTTACTGACAATAAGAGCAATGCCCAAGACAAAGAGCACCACAGCAAAAACCAGGCCTCCAATCCTCAATGATTCATAGTCTGGAAGAAAAACATAAGCAGGAATGTAAAGCTGCTTAATATGAGAAAAAATATGAGATTGACATCATTTTTTAATAAAATATTTCACAAACCATATATACTTAGAAAGGCATTTAGCCAAACTTGGACTAAAAATAATGGTGTCATGGAAATTAATTACCACAGACCTGCCTTTAAGATCTTAATGTTTACTTTGTTTTTGTTAGTCTGGGAAAATTTATGAGAAATTAACAGAACCTGGTGGGTTTCAAGGTGGGCAGGACTCTTAAGCTTCAGGATTAACTGAGTGAATTAAACCCTAGTATAGACGTCAGTAACTTTTTACATCACGATTTGATGATGGTCACATATTACAAAATATTTTACCAAAATTACAATTATTATAAATGAGTGGTAAATTAAAAAGGCCAATAGACCCATCAATAGTAATTAGTATAATCTATAGTGATGTGATGTCTCAATTTTAACTTTAATTGGAAAGTTTTACCACAATGTAGCACATGTTTCTCTATTTGTTATAAAGGGGCCATGTCTGTGCAGCACTTACCATAATTAAATGCACTGTCTGTCAAAAGAGAGAAGAGAGAGAACAAATGAGCAACAGATTCAGCCATTGACACACTTCACAGCCGAATGAGACCAGAGTCATTCATCTAGTCATTAAGCGGTTTGGTGCCAGTGCCAATTTATATGCTAGTTAAAATGCGAACGTAGCTTATCTTAATTGCACTTTTCTACATTTCCATTCTAATAATACGTACCATTGTCCTCGTCAGCTGCCGAAACTGTGGGACAAAAAGAAAACCATTAGTCTGTGCAAAAGTCACCAGGTAATATAGCAGCAAGTCAGCAAATTAGGAATACTCAATTAAAGGTATTTTTTACTGAAGCTACATACAAAGCTGGTTTTAAAAGAACGACTTTCTTAAAAGATGCACCATGTAACTTCTCTGGTGGAGGGTCCATCACCTTCTTGTCTCTGTTTAGATCTTATTGCTTTGCCTGGAATATTCCACAGTTTAGCATTAAACATATCTATCTTGCAATTATACAGTCACAGGTGTAATTTTGTGCACTCTGATGGCATCACTTGCTTGACTCTGTGGCTTTTTTTAAATAACGCTTTAGAAATAATAATGTTAGACAAAGGGAATAAAATAAAATGAATAGCTCGGTTATGGTGTCAATAAACTAAAATTTGACACTGTGAAATGCCTAATCCATAATCTGAATTACTGCGTTATGATAATCTACACACATAGTAGTGGCGTAGCTAAAATAGCCCACTGATGGATGGCCAGATATGTTTAGACTTGGGCGACTGAGACGTGATTGCCTTATGACCTGAACTCATGACTCCTCTTTGACCTCAGACATGTCCCGATGAGCTATGGCCTATGGGTTAGTGTCAGGGTCATTTCTATCCTGATATTACAAACTGCCAACTGAAAGAATATGTGCAAATTTGGCACCTTTTTTAGTGTCCAATTTCTATACGGTTCTTTATGGGTGCACTATGTAAGTTTTCAGATGACAGATCCATCACCGGCTTGTTTCCACTGAGATAAAACTGCTTAGACTGGAATATGAGGGACTATATCTATGTGAAGGGTGGAGGAGTTAGATATAAGGCAGTGTCCACCAGCAACCGGACCAGAACTGAAGAAGCCACTTGGGTGAGCAGCGAAACATCAAGGTGCGAGGTACTTGGAATAAATGTTTTTCATGGTATTTCAAGTAGTGGTTGATTAAATGCAAGATAGATGTAGTAAATGCCATACAGTGGAACATTACTTTAAGATAGCAGTTTTAACTCCATGTAAGAATATGTTAATGAAACTGCATCAAAGTTTAGTGTGACTGGAGTGATAAGAATATTTATAAGTGTTGGACAAAGTTATACATAAGAAAACATCTGCTCTGTAAAGGGCCTGTGAGAGTTCATTTCTGACAGCAGGATACAGTCATGGACTTTACAGAAGCCCCCTTTGACCTGACTGCTTAGTAGATATACAAATGTTATTCTGCTCTCTGTAAGGCCTAACGTGACATGTTTGGCAAAGTAATAGCAAGCGCTGACAAGATTCAGAAAATAATTCTTCATTCTTAGCTAAAAATATCTACTTTGAGAATCTGCTTAACATCACGGATGACCTGCAGAACGCATAAAGTTTAACACTTGAACTAAACAATTTAAACTTGGCAAGTATATGAATAAAGTTTTGAGTGAATCTGAAAATTTTTTGACACTTCACAGCCCAGCCTTCAGATGTTAAAATGCAAATATTAATGCATGATAACTTATGCTTGACATGAGGACCAGGCATGTTCAGTTGCATGCTGGGAAAGAGAGAGCTGGCAGGGAGCCATTTCACGGCGCACAGGAAATTAAGGATTTAAGACAGGAGGTTAAAAACTTCACCACATGGCCATGCTAATGCAGAAGACTTACCAAACATCTCCCTGCCAAACGCCGACCCTGTTATACAAATACCCCATTTAACTAAGAAAGTCTAGAACAACCCAGAGAGACGCTTCATCTACATTATATTATGATATTACTTTTCACCGCTTAATGAAAAGAAATTGATACCTACCAAAAGCAGGAGCAGCCCAAGCGCTTATCATCAACAACACAAGGTCCATTGTACCTGGGAACAGAGGATTCTTTGTTAAAGGCAGACCACAAAGTTAGTGAAGTTTACTTGATTGTATGAGTCAAGGTAAAAAAAAAAGGAATAAGACTGATACAGACAGTATGAACTGAATCTTGCAGAATGTATACATACATAAATGATGCATATTTATTTATTTATTTATTTCTAAAATATCTGGCAAGAACACACTCTTCCATTGAGTTTGTTATATCATTGGTAGCCTAATATGCAGTATGTTCTGCCCAGACTTGGTCTATTTCAAGCACTGCAAAAAGGGGGTTGGCAGTAGTGGGGTTCGCATTCACCCTGGTGTTAAGTTGCAATAACTGGTTAGTGGGTCTCAGTGTTGTTTGCTGCCTCATCTGGTCTACATATGGAACACAGGCGGTGGGACTAGACGTTACCAAATGGAGTTGATGTCTTGGTGGTGGCTCAAGGCATAACCAAAAGTAGCTTGTCCAAATGTCTCTTCCCTTACACTCCTGTTTACAGCTAATGCCTTCACAGTGGCTGTATGACTCAGACAACATAGTCAACAATGTGCAGTCCCAAAAGATCTAAGCTCCTTAAATCTTTTGCATGGGATACATCAAAGGAGGTTTTTGGAGAGCTAAAGATTTCCTGTTTTGCCCAGGGCTGAAACCAAGATTTGTGCATGGGAAGAAGTGAATCAAATTTACATAGAAAGTCCAGGATCAGGATTAACAACAAAGGCCTGTCAATCAGTTTCAGATTAATACATAATGAACGATACAGGAAAAAGAAGCTATCTAATAATAGTGTTTGTTAGACGTTTGACAGATGCTGGCAATAATGATTCAAGACAGGACTAAAGCCAATAAGGGCAGACCAACGTTAGAAAGTGAAGTGAACCCAGAGGCAAAGGTGGAGTGCACTCAAATAAATTATCTCTATGCTACTAGAAAACAGCAGTTTGACAGCTATGCATAAAGAGAAGCACATGACTTGGCTTTAAAATGGGAAACACATCGAACGATTCAGAATTTGAGGAAAAAAAGTATCCGGTAGAAAATGCAAAGTATTGGGATTCTGGGAAGAGAAAGCTCAAGTTTGGAAGTGGAATTTTTCTGGTCGTGGAGAAAATGTGTAGAATAAAGAGCAGCCTTGAGCATAAACACCGTGTAGGTTGTGAACTCGCTAATGCAAAAGCACAAGAAAACAGCAGAAGGTTTGGAAAAGTTCCACTCAGTTGTAGCCATGCGTAAGAGCGCAACTCAACTCTGCTTTCTACACACCAAAAATGGGTTTAATAAAGTCTTTACTATAGGCTAGGTACTTTGCAACTTTTTTTAATTAAATGATCGTCACGGTATAAGATGTTTAAGGAAGGTCTGTACATATGTAAGACTTGCAGGATACTTACAGTGTCAACTTGTTCAATTTACGGAAAGTTCTCACTCCGCCCAGACGCACGAAGCCTCTGCAAAACTTTCTTTCACTTTGGCAAGATAGTGAAAGTTGCCTCCACAATTACTGTACAAAACTCTTATTGTGTTGCGCTGAGTTGGGATTCCTCTGGACTGTGCCACTGACTGCAGTGTGGCTCTTTTTCTTGCAGCTTCTTGAGGACTCTGCGAGGAATGAAGATGGGGGGTGGGGTGTGAGCCTCTGAGGTTACTCCACAAAAATACCAGGGTTAGATGTAAACAACCCAGTATGAACTTATTATTGACGCCAGTGTGCATGAGTACTTGACTTGTTATCACATTACGTGATTTTCTAAATCAGGTTTTTCTTCATCCAAAATTTGACTCAACCGTGCACTATTTTGTACTAATATGTACTAATGTGCAGAAAGGCGAGCTTCATGTTTTTGTGACAAAAGTGTCCTGCGCTGTGAGTGTAACACTTTTCTCCAAAAGAATGCGTCTTTTTTGTTAGTGACAGTTGATAAATGTGTTGGCATAAATGTAAGCATGTGTTCTTCATTTCATAAAACAACACCTACTTTAAATCTAAAAAGACATAAGCTGTTTAATGATATGATCCAAAGGGAGACCTGCAGTGTGACATGAAAAAACACACATTAAAGACTGTAAAGACACAAAAACCAGAAGGAATTCATCTCACATATATGCACCAGGAAGAGCTCTGGGGTTAAGGGTTTGAGATACACGTCAAAAGAAACAATTATCATATTCTCATTTTGTAAAATCCAACTTGACGCCAGCTTGATGTTCTGCAGTGTGACCCTTGTATTTCCTAAGAAAAATACAATTCTAATTGTTAAAAACAAGATGGGGCAGATGGGGCAGATGGGGCAGATGGGGCAGATGGGGCATTTATTAGATTTTTAACATGGCAAATTTGTAGTGATTGTCCAGCGAACTGATATCTAAAACTGATTTGTTTTTGAAAATATGTTCTGTATTTTGCTACAAGACAGAAAAAAAGCTTTACACCCACACCAAGTACGCCTATACAGAGTTATAATGATGCTTAGCCTGTTTACACATCATATCTAAGGAACAATACAGTGAGATTCTTGAGAGCAATGGAAACATAAACACAGTTCTTTAATGGCCAACCTCGTCTCTCTGAGCCACGTTAAAACTACTTCTCAAGGTCTCACCACACTGAAGTGGCAAATTCCTCATTGGCAACCGAGCATGTGGAAAATCCAAGGATACTACTGAAGTTTGGATGATGATGATAATAATAATAATAATAATAATAATAACAATAATAATAATAATAATAATAATAATAATAATAAATTATAAATATTATAAATATTATAAATATTATAAATATTATAAATATTATAAATAATAATAAGTAGACAGGAATGTAGAATGCCTTTTATTTGCCAGTTAATGAAAAATGTAAAACATGCATACAGATAGATATGAGGTCGTATTTGTCCACTCTAAATGTGGATAATACTTCCTCTCACCACAAGATGGAGCTGTTGGTCCAAAATAAGCCAGGAGAAACAGTGATTTTCCCATAACAAAAGTGAGAAGAGAAGACAGTAGGCTGCGTGGATTTAAAGTTTTTTCATAGTTTCCTTATCCTGCTTAAAACAAATAGGATATGTCACAGGACTGGGTAATAATCACTGATGAATATGTGTAAGAATGGTTTTACCTCTTTACCATCATTTGCAAGCACTAGAGGCCACTGTAAAAAAAAATAAATAAATAAAATAAAGAAATAAATTAAATCACGTGACACTCAGCCACAACACAACTACAAAAATAAACCGTTTACTGTGGATAAATATATTTTGTTTAAAGTAGTTTGGGACCAACGTAGAAGAAATGATTTAATTGTTTTCAACAGTGGAAGAAGTCTGAATAAATTTAAGTCAACACTGCATTGATTTTTTCAATGTAAAAGCTATTCTTGGGATTCAGCTTCTCCTTAGGCATTATTTTTGAGTACTTTTGACTATTCAATATTTATATTTATTTAGTTTGATGAAAATGTCAGACTGTTGTCATAGCAATTCACTCTGAAACCCATGGATTACACACAACATATTGTAGACAAACAACATGCTCCCTCCTTTTACTACAATGACCATGTCTTAAAATGGCCAGCTCGGCCCTCAGGGCGGTGGTCGTGTGGCTGAAACACAGAACTAAAGACAGGGGCTCAAATTAATATAGCACCCAGAAGAGTCTTAAGTGTCCTTGGATGACAAGCAGTGATTGGATTGCAAGCTTGGTAGCGTTTGATGGCCATGCTTGTCAGCCTCACCTGCTTTTTAATCAGTAATTACCACGGGGGATTCTTTGGCATTTCTTAATTAAATTGGACCAAATGCAATTAAAAGCCACACTCTCATTCCTGTTTGGTTCCTGCTTTTATAAGAAAACTTGGTTGAATGGTCCAATCACAGGGCTATCTGTTCTTGATTATTTCAGGGGTCACACTAAATCTTGTTGGGGTCAAAAAGTTTATGTCAAAAATTTAACATCAAAAGTTGACAGGATGTACTTTTTATAAAACTTACCAGCTTGAAAAGTCGCCCGCCTGCCAGGAGCCCACGACCGCAGCCACAGACGAAGTGATTTTTCCATCAGCTGTTGTCATGTCATCTTTGGAGTCGTGATTGTAGTTACCACAGGCGCCACACATTTTATAAGCGAGGCCGGTGTCCACAATTACAGTGACCTCCTGCGAGATGGAGTATGTGACCCGAACAGCCGACGCCCTCTCGATAACAACGCTCCGGTCGGAGATGTGCACGGAGATATCACAGCCCACTCTTCCAGGAAGAGACACTTTTCTGCCATTTACCTGAACATCAAAGAGAAAGGGAGAGGAACAATATTAAAGTGAAAAATAACAGACATGTTTTGATATAAGGTAACAATATCCTAATCTCACCATAGGGTATTATTACAATATTACCCAATTACTATTTGCAATTAAACCAGATTATTCATGTTTTGCAACTTGAAATTAATACGGACGTCATTTTCCTTTTGCAAAAAGAGGTCCTAAGTTGGTTATGTGGTTATTTTGGGGAATCTCGCTCAAAAAGTCTTCAGACGTCATGTACTACAAGTCCTTGGAAGTTGTTATAACAATGTTTTCTCACCCAGGCCTCATGTTGACTGTTCACTGCAATAGTGGCATTTGTGAAGAAGACATAAACAGTGTCCACAGAATGAATGCCTTTCCTGCAGCTCCGAATGTCCACCACCACCCTGAACCAGAGCTCCGCCATGACATCACACAGAGAGGCCACCTCGAAGGCCCCCAGAGCATCCATAGGTCCAGTAATGCCGTCAAACGAGGAGAGGTGACCAGTCTGGTCAATGATGCACTGGCCTTGTTTCACATGGCAGTCTCGGACACCATCTCGAACTTCACAAACTTTGTTGCTGCCACAGGTCAGTCTTTCACATCTCACTGTCCCAGAAGTCTGGCACACACATTTGGACTTACATTCTGGATCCACGAGTGTCTCACCAATCTAAAAACAGATATGTGTAAGTTAGAGGCAGACAAGAGGACAGCTACAGTTAGTAAATCAAAAGTATTGTTTTGTAGGTATGAAAAAAGTAAAATGTTTGGAATAAGATCAACATTTAAAAAGCAACAGTAAAAGTAAAGAGTTGATAATAAAAACAGGCTTTGTAATCTTACAAACAAAGGTATAAGATGATTTTTGTTGAAACTTTGGTGTTTAATTATACAGTCAGTTCTCTTCTTGTGTCCTACTTGAACTTTAACCATAACATCTGCAGTTTTAGCACATTTCTGATAGACGGCAAAAACATCATCTGACTATAGTTATTAAAATGAAAAAATACCAAGACCATATGTTTGTCAAATATGCCCATCCGTAGAGTGAATTAATTATTGCTTCATTCCACAGGTAATGTATAATCATGTTACCGTTAGATATCTGCCGTTGTGTTCACATCCACAGTTGTCCATGGAAACGCACTGAATCCCATCGAAAACAAAGCCCTGGTCACACTGGCATCCTTCAAAGCAGGTATTTGAACAGGAGACTGGGTGCATTAGATTAGCACAGGTAACTGAGCAGGTGTCAGCACACAGCTCGTAGTGACTATTCTTTGGGCACAAAGCAGCTGCAAAACATTTAAGCTGTTAAAACATTGTATAAAAAATATCTTCTTATGTATTTTAAGCGTGTACGACAGGTTTTTATGTTTTACAAATGATTAGTTTGGCAGAATAGGACCTGTGGTATATATTTATCATAGCTTTATAAGTGGTACATTGTAGAAAAAATTTAGAAGAAAATTACAAAAATACAGGAAGCAGCAGTGAGTACTTCAGTGGAATCTATGATCAAATTCTTTACAATACCTAGGAAGAATTTATGCTGAACGAAGATATTTTTCTGGCAAACCTTCATCTAGCAAAATAATGATGTTCTAACCATAACAACTGTGAAATTTAGACAGGTTTTGGCCCTTGTTAACATTATGATTACTAGATAACAATTATCTCGTTAATTACCTCTAGGTATGTCACATTGCTGCCCCATCCAACCAGAAAGTAAAATGCTAAACTTCACACAAAACAGGACAAACTAGTAAAGGTTTATAGTTAAAATTTAAAAAGTTAAATGTAATGATATTAACTATGTTTTAATGAAATGAGTGATCCAGTGATCTGACCTGTCGTACGCACTTTATATGTGTGTTAATGTTTCTTACGGCAGAAGGACTCGGTTCTCCATGACTGTATCTGGGCCCCAGCACTCTGACAGGCCAGGGCGTATGCCAGGACACTGTTGCACAGAGTACCCTTGTTGCCATCCATCGCACAGACATCAAAGACACAGTGAGAGACGTAAGCCGCCGGATCAATTTTGCTGTGGCAGGCTTTAAAAGGCCCATTAGGTGCACTTATGATACCACAGGACTCTGGCTTTCCAAATAAAGCTTCTCTGGCCTGGTCACAGACTGGACACTGACTACCACACCCGCCACATACGAATCCAGGAAGATCCACAACCCAAGACTTTCCAAACTCATCGACATTATTGCTCTGCAGGCCACTTGGGAGCCTGAAGTCATCTCTGGAGTTCTTGTTGTAGTTGCCACAAAGCCCACACATCTTTCCCATGTATGTAGATGGTACAATGACTTCAACATAATAGATGGTGTCATAGAGCACTGTCAACCCAAAGTCAGTTCTAACAATAATGTTACAGCCTTCTTGAGTGATTTGGATACGGCCATCATTTAGGGACACAGGCAGGTTGACAAGTTCATCATCCACCTAAATAAGAAGATTATAAACATTATGGATTGTTAAAGGTGCATTATGTAACTTTTCTTGTGGGGGGGGATCCACAGCCTGCCTGTCCCCATGGAACTGTTATTGCAGCATGATAAAGTATATCTGTATTGTATTTATTTCATTATGCATGTTCTTACTACTCAAAAATGCCTTGAAAAACATGCACTCTTATTATGATTGGGGTTGCCTCTCCACAGATCAGACCTGGCGACATCACATTGCTTGCCTTCTTAGAGACAGATAAGGTTAATGTCATACTATGGAACATTCTAGGTAAAGCAATAACATCTCCATGGAGAGTGTTAGGTAGCAAACCCTACAACAGGAAAGTTACATAGTGCACCTTTGAAAACTTCAGTTCTAAACAGAAAAGAAGAACTTACAATAACTTTCCATGAGACTCCCTGTTGAATGTAGATGACAAAACCATAGACTGACACTCCAACAGACTTTGTCACAGCCACTTTTCCATTCCCATATTTCTCATTTCCTTGGGTTACAGTGAATGGCGTCAGCTGGCCTTTGTCGTCATCACAAACCTTGGTTAGAACATAAATGCAGGTGCCCTGAAAATCAAACCTGCCCCCATCAAACGAAATGTAATGTGGGTCACCAGAAGCCACACACTTTGCCTGGCCCTCGGGGTGGCAGCCTTTGACACCATTCACCACTCTACACGTCTCGCCAGGACGGCACTTGGCTTTTTCACATGAAATAGCTCCGTTTTCTCCGCAGGTGCATCTGTCCACACACTCGTTCTCTGGGTAGAAGACATCTCCTCTCCTGTAATAGTGTCCATCATACGTGCAGCCACAGTCTTTAACAGGCACACACAGATCCCCACTCAGCAGGAAGCCCTCATCACATTCACACGTTTCTGTACAGGGTGTGTTGCAGTTCACAGAGGTTAAGCTGGCACAGGTGGCTGGGCAGCCCGTGGCACAGAGGGTGTAATGGCTATTAGCAGGGCACTCCATCGCTATGGGACAAGAACAAAGAAGAAAGTTTGAGCAACAAGCAGAAAACTATATTTCTGAGTTGTAACGTTAAAGCTAAAAGTTGAACAATACTTACGACAGAAAGCCTCTGTTCTCCAGGAGAGGACAGCTACTCCAGCACTTTGACAGGCAGAGACATATGTACTGATAGCATCACAAACTGAGCCATGGTGCCCATTATACTGACAGGCATCAAACACACAGTCCTCCAGATATGGGGCAGGATCAACACGGCTGTGGCACACTTTGAAAGGGCCTGCTTTGTCTGCAATAACGCCGCAGTATTTCTGTGCTCTATACACTTCTCTCTGGGAGTCTGTACAAGCGTGGCACCATGGCCCCTGGCAGACTGATGAACAGCCTAGAACAAGGGCCACCTGCCAGCTCTCACCCAGCTTGACTCCATCAGCAGCAGCCTGGCCATCGCGCATGGTCAGATCATCCTCTCCTCTTCCATTGTAGTTGCCGCACAAACCGCAAACGGCGCCTTGGTAGTTGCTGGGCAGAGTAACAGAGACAGTGCTGTGCCAGTCAAAGGTCAGAGTGATGCCAGCAGCAGTCTTCACCACGGCTGTGCGACCGCTGCGAAACACCACCAGATCATCACTGTACTCCAGGGGCAGAGATTCGAGCTGTCCATTAAGCTGAGGAGAACACAAAGTATGAATATGTTTAGGAGATTATAGATTCAATAATTATGCAGCCTTCGCTAATCCATTCTAATATGCAACAACGTCTCGGTTTAATTAAGTCTGGATGAAAAATTAATATGGAATCTAACATGTGTGCAAATGACAAATTTATACTATTAAATTCTGCTTTTATTCAGGAATTTCAAAGAGTATGTGTCCTGTTTTATCTTTATCCCTTTAACTAATACAGTGTCCTAATTTCTCCTCTTTAAAATGGTTACGTCTGGTTCCAATCTAGAGTCATATTACACATATCTGCACTCACCAGGATTTTGTTAGGGTACTCTCTGCTGATAGTGAGAGTGTTGCCATAGATAGTGAGGGCGACAGTTTTGGTGAAAGACACTGCCTTGTTGTTGCCTCTGTGTTCATTTTGCACAGTCACTTTAAATGGCACAAGACCAGGCTGATCAGAGCACAGAGCTACCAGCTGATACACACATGTGCCCTGGAAGTTAAATCTGTGACCATCAAAAGAGCGGTAGTGGGGGTCTCCTGAGGCTGTGCACGTGGCATAGCTGGTGGGCCGGCAGGCACGGACCCCATCCACTACCGTGCACTTCTCTTTGGCAGAGCAGGACGCCTCCTTGCATATCACCATCCCCAGAGTTGTATCGCACTCACATAGGCGCCCACAAGCCTGGCCCTCCCAAAACCGCTGGCCGGGTTTGTAGTAGCGACCCTGATATGAGCAGCCACAGCTTTTAGCGGGCACACAGACTCCAGCGCTCAGAACAAAGCCCTTATCACACACGCATGTCTCCATACAAGTGCCAGTGCATTTGTCCTGTTGTTCTGGGAAGGGGCATGATGGCTGGCAAGGGCTGGCGCAATCTTCAAAGTGGCTGTGGCGATGACAGTTCATCGCTGCAAGAAAATGATACAAAATACAAATATTTACTAAAATGTGAAACTCAATTTCAATAACAAGGAAAAGGCTCAACACCAAGTAAATGTCATTTTCAACACAAAGTAATAGCTGTTAAATGTTACCAGGCAGTCTTATACTGGCTCTGATCGAGATAAAGACCATAAACTATCCAGGAAGGGAAAATTTTGTCCTACTTATGTGATTATTTTCAGTATCGATACCTGTTAAAATTAGTATCTAGTATTATATTTGTTTTAATATCAATTAGTTTGTGAGTCTATTTTTAAACCATACTGATTCATAAACATAGCATGTTTTAAAACTAAAGTACAAAACCAAAAGATTCATAATTTGATGTCTCAGGTGTGTTTTTGTGTTTGTTGAAATATTTCTCTTTTTATATTATTGACTTCAACTTTCAAGTTTTTTCAGTTAAATGCTTATTAGTTTGGTATGTGCTGTGTAGTGTTATTCCTTTGGTAAAAAAAACCCAATAAAAACTTCAATGACACAACACAAATGTCAGATTCACAGCATGTTAGTTGAAAATACTCACGACAGCCAAACTTCTGCCTCCAGCCTTTGATAATGACTCCCTCCTCACGACAATGCTGACTGTAGGAGGCCAAAGCCTGACAGAGCATCTTCTTGTCTCCTTTGTTCATGCACATGTCATACACACAGCTGTTCATGAAGGCACCTGGGTCCACTTTATCATGGCACTTCTTAAACATATTATCAGCTTTGGAGGTGAGAGCACCACAGAAGGCTTCAGTCTCATACAGCTTACGTTGGTCACCATCACAAGTTGGACAATTTTGGTCGCAAGTGTCCCAGCATGGACTGTCCTTATCCTGATGAGGGGTTTGCCAGCTTTTGCCCCATTCAATGATAGAGGACACAGATTTTCCAGCTGGATTTTGAAGCTCATCGCGACCATTGCCATTGAAGTTGCCGCACAGACCACACACAAGGTTGTAGTATGAACTTGGAAGCCTGATCACAAGCTCCCAGTTCCAGTCATAAGTGACAATGAGGCCAAAGTCTGCCTCGATTCTGGCCAAATGGCCCAGTTGAACAACAGACAGCACTCGGCCTTCTGCATCCAAATGCAAAGGCAGATTTAGGAGCTCTCCATCAACCTATAAAAAGACAATTGAATATATGACAACAGTTCAATAATTTTAATCTTGCTCAGCGTTTAATAGACTTAAATCTTACAGTGATTTTGCCAATTTGGTTCTTGCGGACAATGATACTGTATCCATACACAGACACCTCCACCTCGCGGACATAGGAAACTGCTCGGTTTCCTCTGTTGTCATTTCTCTCTGTGATAGAAAAGGGCACTAGACCGTCCAGGTCCCCACATGTTTTAGAGATGACATATCTGCATGTGCCTTGGAAGTCAAAGTTATAGTTATCAAAGGTGTGGTAGTGTGGGTCGCCCCAGGCCCAGCAGATGCCAGTGTACTCGGGCACACACACAGCTTCACCATTTTCCACTCGACACTTTTCTTTAACACGGCAGTTTGCATCTTTGCAGGGATCTACAACAAAGAGAGGTACTTGTGAGTCCACTTATCCGCTGTTTCTCCGTGTGTAAGTGTAGGCCTTGCCTGTGTTGTAGCATCCCTGAATGCCTTCCTTCACTGTGCATTTGGTGCCTTGAGGACATGAGTGGTTTTCACAAACCAGGCCTGTAGTTGGATTACACATACACTTTGTAGTACAGTCTTCATTGTAGACCAGTTCACCAGGCTAAGAGTGAAGAGAAATGTTGAGCAATAATATTACTGACAGTTTTCTACAAATGTATTTATTTTAAAAAAAAATGTATACTTTGTATGTTTTTCCCCGGTCATAGCAGCCACACTCGCTCTCTTTGACACATGTTTGTCCATTAAACAGAAAACCTGTGTCACATTGACAGCCCTCTGCACAGGTGGTGGGACACTGCACTATTTCTGTGAGGCCAGAGCAGGCCGCAGAGCAGGAGTCTGCGCACACCTCATAGTGGCTGTTAGCCGGGCATTTCATTGCTAAAGGATAAACAATTATAAGCAATTGAAATAGACAACAACAATCCTTTAAGTTAACAACTTTAAGTTAACAAATCTAACTAAACTTACGACAGAAGGAGGGGGACCTCCAGCTTTTCACATCCACTCCTGCCATGTGACAGTTAAAGGCATAGGCCGCTACACTGTCACAGAGCACCTTCCCTTCACCATTAGACACACACACATCAAAGACACAGTCATCAAAGTAAGGCTGCGGGTCCAGTTTACTGTGGCACTCAGCAAAAGGACCTTTCGGGGCGGTGATTATGCCACAGTAGGTGGGCTTGGAGAACACAGCCTTACGAACGCTGTCACAGTTGGGACAGGTGTTTCCTTCACAGCCATTTGAACACACAACATTTGGAATGGTGACTTTCCATGATAGCCCAAAGTTGTTGACATTGTCAGTGACTTGTTTGTTAGGCAGCTGAAAGTCATCTTTGGGATTGCCGTTGAAGTTGCCGCACAGGCCACAGACCTTATTGTGATAATTGCCAGGCACAGTCACAATAACATGGTATATGAGGTCATAGGTGACTCGCAGCCCGAAATCTGTCTCAATCACATAATGAGTCCCCTCCTGGTAAATCAACACTGCACCCTCCTTCATATTTAATGGGAGATAGTGGAAGATTCCATTCACCTAAAAAGAGGAACAAACAATAAAAATACAGTTACATTGCAGAATATGACAAATTATTATTATTTTTTTTGTATAGGTCAGAACATATCACTGGTTACAAGTGACACAATAACAATTCCAGATAAACATTTCCTATGTAAACAACTCATTCATAGGAATCCATTTTAAGCTTTTTGCTAAATGTATGAACTTACCAGAACTCCAAACATGTTTTTTCTCATCATGAATGTGGTGTCATAGACTTTCACAGCCACAAGCTTCGTGACGGACACTCTCTTGTTATTGACCCACTCAACGTTCTCCACTTGAACGGAGAAGGGCGTGAGGTGAGTGCCCTCCACGCCGCAGCTCTGGGACAGGGTGTAGGTGCAGGTTCCTTGGAAGTCAAATTTCCTTCCATCAAAAGAGGAGTAGTGGGGATCACCGGAGGCATGGCACACTCCCTTCCCAACTGGGTGACACTTCTGGACTCCATTCTCAATTGCACACTTTTCATTAGGACCACATGAAAACTTCTTACATTCAACCTGAGGAGAAGGTTAAAATGCATAAAAATGAAAAAAGGGTGGAAGGTTATTTAATTCATCTATTTCCATGCAAGATTGTTTATACTTTATACTTTTACTTTACACAAACTGCTCAAATAAAGGGAAATGAGAAGATTCCAGCTGTACACTCATATATATATCTTGTAATTATGATATTGTTATGACAAGTCTCACTGTAAACTCTTCAAACAGGACAGTACTAACCTTGCGATACAAATTCTAGCTTCTTGGACCAGTACTTTCAGACTGATAATGGCTTCAGTTCCAAATGCTACCCGAAACATCTCAATTTCACAAACATAGTCAAGATGTCAAACTTACCTCTCCATCTTGTCCACATTTGCATTCTTCCTCACACTGTCCATTGGGGTAAAACACTTGGCCAATGTGGTAGTAGCGGTCTTGATAGACACAGCCGCACTGCGAGAAGGGCACACAGGAGTCTCCGCTGAGGATATGCCCCTCATCACAGCTGCAACCCTCCTCACACAGCTCCTGGCAACCCCTGGGAGGGGTCAGGCTTTGGCAGGTAGCAGGACAAGAAACTGCACAGATCTCATAGTGACTGTTGACTGGACATTTTATAGCTGTAAAAAAATCAATATAAAACAAGACAAATTATTACATTTATTCAATAATTAAATTTTCAGGCTCGTAGGCTTTAGTTTATAATAAATTAAAAGTGCACTGCATAATGACTTTGTTGAAGGATACGCCACTTGATTGTCTCCATGGAGATTGTATTGCTTTGTTTCACAGTATCACACATATCTAGCTTTATATCTGTTTATTTAATTGCTCAAAAGCATTGCAAAACATGCATTCTTACTAGGCCTGTCACACAAAATAAATCAACTTATTATTCATTATATTAAAGTTAGAACATTTTTTTTTTTTTGGGGGGGGGGGGGGTAAATATTTATTGTGGATTACATTGGAAATTTTGGGTTATTTTTGGCTATATGATAACATTTAAACTATAAAAGTTTCAATTAACAACTTCAGTGACTCTTTACAGATGCAAACTAAATACTAAAGTGTTTTATTTTAACAATATTGCAGATTTAGAATATTTTTTGTGGGTTAAATCTGCTCTTGGGTTATTGTGTCAGTAGCAAAAATTTGTTTCAATACAATCATTTATCGGACTTCAAAATTTGCTATTGTGACAGGCTTAATTCTAACTGACTTCTCCACAGACCTGACCTATAACATGACTTAATGGTGGCATCACCTGATTGTCTCCATAGGGATAGATTCAATTTATGGTAGAAAATTCCATGCAAACTTAATACATCTCCATGGGGACAATACAGTGGTGGACCCTCGATCTGAAAAGTCCCATAGTGCACTTTTAATAATGAGAAACAAAACAAAAAACAAAAAACAAACATACCACAGAATTGACTGGAGCGCCAGCTGTACACCTTGGCTCCTGCGACTTGACAGGCAGAAGTGTAAGCTGTGATAGACTGACACAGCACATCTTTTCTTCCTTTGTAGAGGCAGACATCATAAGTACAGTCTTCAAAATAGCCAGCAGGGTCTATTTTAGCATGGCAGTCGCGGAAAGGACCCTTGGGATCTCTGATGATGCCGCAAAAATCTTCTTTCTCATATTGGATCATTTCAGTTATGTCACAATCCGGGCAGCTCCCTTTACACCCCTCAACACATCCTGGTATTTCTGCCACTCTCCAGCTCGCACCGAAGTCTGCTGGTTTGACGGGGCTGTTGCCGTTTTTAGGAATAAGGTCGTCTTGTGCTTTACCATTGTAGTTGCCACATAGGCCACACACTGCACCCATGTAGTTACTGGGCAGAGTCACAAAAACAGCACTTTCCCAGTTGAATGTAACTTTTAGTCCAAAGTTTGTGTGAACAACGGCGTACCACCCACTTTTGTACACATTCACTTCTCCATCTTGAAGACTGACAGGGAGGTTTACTAACTCATTATTTACCTGAAAATGCAATGTATTTAATAATTTCAGTAACAATGATGATTATAAAATTGACAAAGCTGTAAACTCACCATGATACGGCCTTTATGTGTTCTTGTAATGACTATGCTGAGGGAGTAGACCTTGACTTCAACTAATTTGGTGTAAGAAACAACTTTACTGCCTCTGTTATCATTCTGCACTATAACTTCAAATGGCACTAACTCTGGATCGTTGGAGCACAGGGCAGCTAACTGGTACACGCAGGTGCCTTGGAAATTGAATCTCTTTCCATCAAAGGTCTTATAATGGGGGTCACCTGTGGCTTGACACGTTTTGACAGAGACGGCGGCACACTTCCTGATGCCATCTACAATGCTACACTGCTCCCCGTTCCTACAGCCTTTGTCTTTGCATTCCACCTTTTGGCTTTTGGGATCACATCTGCACCACTTTCGACAGTCCTGGTCCAACCAAAATGATTCCCCTGTAGGAATGTGTCGCCCATTATAGGTGCAGCCACAACTGTTGGCAGGGACACACTTGTTTGCGCTTAACACGTAGCCCTTGTTGCATGAGCAGGTTTCTATACACGGGCGTTTGCATTTGGAGGGCGCGTCGGGGTCAGAGCAGGTGGGAGGGCAAGCGCTGCCACAGAGCTCATAGTGACTGTTGGCTGGACAGTTAGCAGCTACAAAAGGAAAGAAAAAATTACAAAATAAATACAATAATTAAGAAGTCTAAAACTGTGTTGGAATTTTTACTCAATCGCAAAAGAACAGTTAATTCTGTCAACTTGACAAATGTTTTTAAGAGTGAATATATTACATCACTCATCCAAGTAGCTTCTTCAGTTCTGACAGGGTTCTGAGAAATCACTGCCTTATATCTGTCTGAAGGGACGATATAAGGCATCCATTCAATAGAACTCTGTCAGAAACCTATACCTGGATGATTAAGGGAATTTGATATATAAACGTATTGGCTCATTTTTAAAAAGTACTTACGGCATCTGGCTATTTTCCTCCAATCGTGGACCACAATTCCTGCATTTTGACAAGCATCAGTGTAGGCCTCCAGAGTTTTGCAGAGAAAATGCCTCAGACCTTCTCCCATGCAGATGTCATGTTTGCAGTTTTCAAAGTAGGGTTGTGGGTCAATGACACTATGGCATTCACGGAATGGACCTTTTGAGACCATAGTGATTATCCCACAGAATACTTCTCCCTCCCATCTCTTCAATAGGCTGTGCTCACACCTCTCACACCTGTCCACACACTCATCCGTGCAGAGAGCGCCTTGGTCTAACCCGGGCACCTTCCAACTACTGCCAAACGCAACAACACTCGCTGCCTTGCTGCCTGAGGGAGTGGTAAGGTCATCATTGGGGTTTCCATTAAAGTTTCCACAAAGGCCACGAGTTTTACCACTGTAAGATTCAGACGCTGTGACCACCAGAGTGTTATCCCAGTCATAAGAGACAGTTATACCTAAGTCAGTGTGTATGAGCACAGATCGACCACTCTGAGATATGACCAGCTTGTTGTTGCTCAGGGTGACAGGCAGTGCCCAACGACTGTTATCAATCTAGAAAATAGAAAATACAAAAACTTGTTAGTTTGTATACAATTCCATAATACATTTGTATTTATTCATTCATTTATTTATGTTGCAACATGCAAAAGGCTTACCCTGATATATCCGATCTCTGAGTGGGCCACAGTTATAGTCTTGTCATACACCTTTACTATGACCAGGCCAATGTGTGAAACTATTCCTAGGTTTACATTTTGAGCAAGAACCTCAAATGCTGGAAGACTGTCACTGGGTTCACTGTTTTTACTGAAGACGTATGTGCAAAGGCCCATAAAGTTAAAGAGTAGTCCATCAAATGTGCGGTAATGCGGATCCCCCATTGCCCAGCAGGTGCCAGGATTTTTGGGCTTGGTCACACACGAGGGATAGCCATCATTCATCTTACACGCTTCATGGGAACTACAGGTGACTGTGTTGCAAGAAGGAGAACCCCCACTAGACTCCTCTTCAGAAGTACCTAAATGGAAAAAATACCAATTATGTGAACACAGCATTAAAACATGACATAATCTTTTGCCTACCGGTACTTATAATTTACTGCGGCTAATGTTTTTCAGCTAAAAATTCCACCTGTATTTTTTCCGAGGGATCATCTCTAGTCATTATGTTTTCTTCCTCTGAATGTGCAATAAAAATACCATCTAAATAGGGTGTTTTTGGTTTAATTTCTAAAAGTATTGATTACTTACCATATTATTTATTTATCTGAGTCAAAATAGTCACTTTGAAAACTATTCTCTCCTTCAATATAACCATGTCAGGATAAATACTGTATCGACTATGGCACAATAATTTTTGGAGGAATATTTACTGTGGGCACTTTTTCTTTGAACTAGTGGGATCATTTTTGGTGATTTTCCTGTTCCTGTTTCCATTTATTGCAGGTCATATCTTTTAACAATATTGTACATTTATTATACTTTTTGGGGATATTTCTGCTTTATGTTTTTTGATTTCAGTATTATCATTTATCATCTACAGTATATTTACTTCAGCAATATACCGCACTTCAAAATATGTTATCATGACAAGACTCCTTCAGTAAACAAATACAAAAACTACCTGATTTGATGCATTGTGCTGGTGCACCGTATCCATTCATCTGGCTCAGCCCGATGCTGTACAGACCAAAGGAGAGGCTGCTGCTTAAAACTGTGGGGCTGGCACCATCTCGAGTTGGGTTGTAGGATATCTTAGCCCATGAATAATCTGTCCCTTCAATTTTTCTCCATTGAACATCTTTGGGCACCGATCCATCAACCTTAATGTCTAACATTTGATTTGTTTTAGCCACAATTAATGCCTGGTTATCAAATCCACTCAGACCCTGCAGTGCGTACGAGGAACAGAAGCGATTCGTCGGCACTATGTTTGTCAAAAAGGGGTCGTAGAATTGGTTTCTGCCTAAAGTAACACCATTGAAGAGCAGGAGGACTTGGACAGCATGGTCAGCCTCTATGGCAAGTGTTGTAGGGTCGTGATAGGTGATTTCTTTTGTCTCTCCCTTACTCAAACTAAAAACCTCCTTCCCTTTGTCAGTTTGGACAGTGATGCGAGTACTCTGTGATGCTTGGATAAAGACGCTGTCAAATTTCTTCTGGAAGCTCAGCGGGGGTATGATAAAGTTGGCACCCCATTTGCTAACTGGCAGGAGCTGCTCATACACGTGGTTACATTTGGAGAAGCGCCAGGTGCAAGAGTGACCTGAGAACACTGCGACTGGTTTTTTTGAGACAATTTGGGTACCGGAGAGGACGGCCCTGCTCTGCAGTTGCACACTCTCAAATGGCTGAAGATCTAGCTGTAATCGGCTGCCGCTCATGTACGTGCGCCCCTGGTAGCGAAGAGGACCAGTCGGACTGATTTCTACACTGTTGGGCTCATTTCCATTTGTCACTGCAAACTCTTTAAAGGTGTTATAAGGAGATCCATCTGGAGTAAAGATGAAATATTCAGTGCCCCATTCATTAATAGGCAAAATCACAGAGGTGTCAGTGGTGTAGAGTTTGTTGTTGGAGGAGGTTACAGTGATAAGTGCAGAAGCTTCAATGCGGACAGTATTGGATGACCTCCCAGTGCCGTAGAGCTCTACTTTATTGGGCAGAGGGATGGTGACCCCCTTTCCCGCTGTTAGGTCCCTCTCTTCTCTGAAGTTTAAAGAGGGCACATGCACAGTGACTTTAGTGTCAGTCTGAACAGCAGTGATGTGCAGTTGGAAGCTTGGGGTGTCATAGTTTGGCTGGTAATTCTGCATAAAAGATAGGGCAAACTCCTTCCCTGCCCACATGGCCTTACATGGGCCTGAAAGAAACAAAAAGCAAAATATGTAAAAATTATAACTATATTCCCAACATTATTTAAGGAGCACTATGTAACATCACTATTGAGACAAACGGGTGGCAGACCCTTCACCAGATAAGCTAATTAATGCACTTTGCAGAGTTATTCAAGTAAATAAAAATATCAACAACTAATAAAACAAAAATATGCCACATATCCTGGGAAAAAACACATACTAACTTTGGGTTTAAAGTACAACTAAACAGGGACATGAATGACTGATGCCCTTCCACAGTGAATAGACGCAGAAATGCCAGAGTATTATGGATGGATTGCTTTTTGTGATAACCACTTAGAGAGATTTGGACTGCTCACTCCACTGCTCCACAACACCACTCCATTAGTCATTTGCACAGACAATATAATTGTATAATGGAAATATTATCAATATGTGCCTTTGCTGTGAAAAGAACATTCGGAGTCCTGCCAGAGCCTGAGGGATTTAGATTACACTTCTGTTTGACCCACTCGGTATAATAGCTTGCACTCAATGCCAGCAGAAGGTAAATGCTATTCCCAACAAAAGCTATTTTCAATTTAGATGGCTATCCTTTGTGTCGCTCTCTTGAATTCTTCACCTGTTTAACATTAGGTTCCTTTCACAGAGGCACCTGCTTCAGCCCAACAATGGACTCAGCTGATGGAGGCGACAACTCGGATAAATTACTTCACATTGAACTCTGACTTGGCCACACACAGGGCCTGAAATAAAGAGCTGTGATTTGAGAGACAATACTCTTTTTATACAAAAAAGCTAACTTTTACCATTTAATTTAAAAGGGCTTCTATTATACTTAAAAGGGTCTGTGACATGATTTAAAATGACTGAAGTTTATCTAAATAAAGAATATTACAAATCAGAAAAAAAATTCCCAACACAAACAGCTTAACTTACAGCTGAGGAAAAGCAGCGTGGCACAAAGCAGCAACAGAGAAGCCATGACTGTAAGACAATTTCAGAGTGAGGCATTAGTTAATATAATAAATCATGAATTATCAAACGGTATTTAATGTGAATTAAGCACTTCTTACCTGCTGAGATGCACACTATTAACACATCTAATTTGCAACAATTTATATACTACTACAAAAAGGTCCAACCAATCACAGCACGAGTTAGTTCAGATGGGTTGGACAGACCCATTCCTCTGCCACAATGAGAGCTGACGTTGAGAATGAAGTCCTGCTCTATGTTTTCAATGGAATAAGAAATCAGAGCTCTATAAATTCAGCATGTACTGATGTTTATGATATATGCAGTTGTATTTAACATCTGCATATGCCCATTTAGCCTTGGTTTGAGATTTCTAGAAAAATACATTAAAAATGACATTTAAACATTTTTTGATATCTCCATGGTAATGATCAGGTAACACAAAATATCTCTGGGCAGGTAGTGTTATTTTTTACATTGAGAGGTGTACTTTGGTGTAACCAAATATTGTAATCTAGTTTATATTGGGTGAGGCAAAACTGTGATAAAAGAAAAACACTCTTAGACGTTGCACAATATAGCACAATTCTCATCCTAAGCTTAATTCAAATAAAATTCTTTTGGTTCACCTGTTCAATGGGAGGGATACAGAAGAAGACTGACAAACTAATGCTTATGTACTCATGTTATTTGTAGTGTAGTGCGATATGTCACATAGGAATAACAGGGATCAGCAGAAGATACAAACTATTAACAAATGCAAAGCAAATACGGCTCACCCTGATAAAGTTTGTATTAGCTTTGTCCTTAAACATTCAATGTGTGTCTATTTGGGCGGTGCATTGGCAAGTCCTTTCAATACTAAATTGTGTGGTAGGTTATAGGTGTGTTGATCAGTGACCACTGATTATCTCATAAAATGAACACCAATCATCCAACAGACTTGAGAATAGAGTATGGAAAAGTAATGGGCTAGGGATTGGGTAACAGTAAGCGGTAAATATGCATTGACTCACCAGACTGATAAAAGTAACAAAGGGTAGCCCTGATTGTAAGTTTGGGTTTCCACTAATACCACAGCATAGAGGGACCCTGAATGAGAAGATTAATACAGTATAGACTCATTTAGCACATTCTTCATCTCTTTTATCTTGTGTCAGGATCAAAACCTTTGAGCTCATTAACTTACTGAGAAAAAAACAAACAAAATCATCAACAAAATGGCTTTCTGTACGCACCGCTGGTGGCTGAATTGTTTGTATTGTTTTGTATTGTATGACAATAGTTAAATGTTACTGGTACATTGAAGATAATCACTTATTGATGTTGCAGTGTCCATGGTGCACACCGATTGATTTGATATGGTCTCAGCACTGTCAGGTAAGGTTAACTCTGGATTCACATTCGGAAACAGCCTGATGGTTGTAAAGTGAAGAGACCCATGTTTTTCTTGAGAGACCCATGTTTTTCTTGAATCATATGCCTAAAGTGTGGCACCAACATCTCTTTGTGCAGTTGTCATTCACAGGCCTAGGGCGTAAAACATTCACTTAAGTTTGATTAAGCATATATATACATGTATTAATACGGTCATCACATCAACCACTTGACCTCCATAATTTATAAAAAAAAAGAGCAAACCCACTTTGACTGTAGGCTCCTCATGCAAATACTATTCACTGTTCCAGATAGTGAATCAAACAGGCTGCAGCAAAGCAGCTTAAAACTTGTCAATGTTTTCAGATCATTTACTTTAGATTAAGTAAAAAACTTAAATTAAAATCTTAAAATCATAAACCATTTAGAAAAAAGTATTTTCCATTTTTGGATAATAGTCCTCACTATTTGCTAGTATCCCAAAGCCAAATGACTTTGTTTGAGATGCAAAATTTCTAATTGTCTCACATTTGCAAGCACTGGCACTGTTGAGTGAATGTGTATGTGGTAAAATGTATCCTTCCTCCAAGACCTATCTGCGATTCCTATCATTTGCAGCTAATGTCTCTACTGTCAGACATATTGCTGACATTAGCACTAGCCCAGAACTAATTGAATTAGTACAGTTACTCCAGTCCAGATATGAACCCAGAGTTTTGTTTGAGCAATGGGTAAATTTTGCACTTTGTCTTTACAGGTTGTCACGAGTATTCAGTGCCTATAGGGATTGGAAACGCCAATCTCATCCTTCTTCACAAGTCTTATTGCAGTGGTATCCAGGGGTGACCCAGCTGTCCAGGAATGAGGCAGTGTTATTAGCAAGATGACCATCTTGTAGTTCCATGTCATCAGATTTCTCACCATTCAAGTTTCTGCACAGGCCTGAGGTTGTTGCGGCGCATTGCCAAGGCACAGTTAACCCGAGGTACTGCGTGAAGGACAGCTCAATTTTCACTCCTGATGCTGTGCTAACTGTCAGGCTGATGCCGCTCTGAACACTTCAAATGTGCTGTCAGCAAAGGGCACTCCAGCGCAACAGATTATAAACATGTATTTCAGAGAATGATTTACATAAAGCTTCTAAAATTTATTCAGACACATTTAAGAGTGATATCCTAATGAGGCTTTAACATGTATATTGTATATGTATAATAATGTGTACTTAGGCTTTTAATACATTCAATTTACTTACAGGAAAATGGCAAGATTTTCAAAAACACAATTTTCACAAAAATAAGTAAAAAAAAAAACCCATGAGATTTCAATGTGTACTGATTTGTCAGATTGCCTGTAAAAATACACAAATGTCGCCACAAGCTCAGACAGAAATGTCTGTACCATCCAGTTGTTACATGAAAGATGAAATTAAAAAGTCATTCAAACTAAAAATGTAAACCTTCAACAGAGCAGAAGGCCACTTTGGGTTATAAAAGGGGGTATTATGCAAAATTGATTTCTACTATTTCAACTATTCAAACCCTCCTGATGGTTAGCAGTACGATCCTGCCTCAGACTCCGCCCACAAGCCTTTGTAACCCATGCTCTTGCGCAGCCATTTTTCCATAATTATACAAAAGCATGATATAAAGCAATACATTACACATTACAACTTCAAAAACCTCATACAATGTGCAGTAGTTTCATTTGCAGGCTGCACGCTGATTGGGTTGTGATAACTCTCTGAAGGAGGAGTGATGTAGCACAGGGAGAATGAACTCAATCTATCCATATTCTTCCACTATCCCAAACTTCTCTCACCTCGGGCTCAATATCAATAACAAAACTGAAATGTATTACACATTTAAATTTTAGGTTTTGGTGAATATAGCATTTTGATAATGGTAAAAGGTAACGTTATGTGTTAGAAAATATTACCCCACAGAAGTGTAATACCCCGTCTTTAAGGATAGGCCGCTCAACACCACATAAGCTTTGATCCCGCGTTCTTAGCACAGAAGTACCAGGAGACACTTTGACTGATAATCTCCAGTGGGGCAGTGCAGTTCACATACAGATGCTTCATGTTCACTCTGAGGTGCTCACTTTGGTGAAACAGGCACAGTTTTGTGGACTGGTGCAAAGCAGGCTGCTGTGAATCACCCCAGCCTCACAGAGGCAATGCTGCCTCAAACCTTGAGGAATCTCAATGGTGCCATTATCCACGCTGAGGCAGAGGTGAACTGGGGCTGAACTTAGAATATAAGCCATGGTTGAAGGACAGGGCTGGTCTGTGGAGATACAAATATATCTGTCAGTCAAGGCACAGAGCATTTAAACAGGGCATAAGTTAGGCTTGACCAATGATGCATTAGTACCATCTAGTGGTCCACATCTAGCGGTTGTCAAGTCACCTCCCACTGAGCACAGTCACCTCATACAGTACAATTTAAACAGAAAGGATGAGATGGTACTGTGAAAATAACAACATTGGATTACATTTGGATTTATAAATAAAGTCAGGATAAATATAGAAATGTGACTGGTGTTTTGAAATGTTAGGAGTTGTAATTACAAAATTATTTAAACTCAGTACGTCGTTATCTGAAGAATTCACAAACAGTGTGCATGTGTCACTCACAGCAGGCTGCAATGTCTCACGGGCTTGACCTGAGTGTGGTACACTGGTGCATTCTGGGAGCAGCACAGACTGAAGACCTCTGTGAAAACACAGGTCAGTGATGCAGTGCTGGTAAAAGCTGGACGTCTGCTTCACCATGACAATGTCTGAACGCTCCATTAACTTCCTCCCGTAGGCCTCTGGGTGAGAGCATCCAGATGAATCCTCAGTAAAACATCTCAGACAACTTTGTCCAAAGCAGCCCTCCACACATGGATGCTTTTGTCCACGAATCCAAATCTCTCCCAAATCTGTAGAAAGCTCTGTATAATGCACTGATATCCCCTGATGATGTCCTTAAGAGAAATGACCATAATCACTGGTGAGAATAATGCTGAAGTATTCCTACAGCACTCAAGTTAAATTCAACTCTATATTCTCTCTGATTCCAGAGCTACAGAGGTATAGCTGAAGGCCAAGTCAAAATTCCCATGTTCTGTATAATCTGCATCAATATTTTGTGCTATATTAAGTATGAGTAATTATTCAGTGAAAAAAAACATCAACTTAATAATACATATAAAGTGCAAACATTAAAAACAACATCAACCGTTATTATGAATCACCCTGCGAGACATGTGTTATGCTGTAATGTCATGTGTTTGCAGTCGTCGATAATTCCAAATGAATCATGAAGACAAGCTTGGTTTAACCAGTAAAAAAAACAGCTTAACATTACCTAACATCAGAGATATTATCAGGTCTGCCAAAGTGAAAACGTGTGATGCCCAGTAAACATGCGTGTAGGCTACATCTGCTACAAAAAGCATCTGACTCCATCCTGAACCTCGCAGAATACCTGTCCATTTCCTTGTAGCAGCTTGCCACTGTACTTTTTGTGTACGGGGGTCATAAAAACAGCTTTCAGTGCATCTTTCATTGGCCCGAAAGGTCTGGTTGCTGTGGTAACCGTGGCCTTTGTAGGGGCGGCCACACTGGGAGAGAGGTGCACAGATGTCAGTGTCCAGGACAAACCCTGTATCACGGTGACAGCGCTCCACACGGGAAGGGCGCAGGGTGTGAGCTGGACGGGCGGCACGCGAGGTGGGGCAGGGTGCACCACAAAGCTCATAATGGTTATTCAGGGGGCAGAGCAGAGCTAAAAAGAGAAACAAAGCAAAGTCCTTAATATGCATGGAAATAGATAAAAAGGGGTCAGGATAAAAGTACATGTTCGTTGTTCCTTTTGTTTTTAGTACCCATAATGACCCTCATGTTCATATAACATCTAAATGGCAATCAAACATTCTCAAATGTACATACCAATAAGAAGTTGAAGTGGGGCATAAATAGATCATGCTGACTGCATTTAATGTTTTCCAGACAGGCAAGTAGACTAATATAACCACAGGTACAGAGGATTGTTCCATGCATGGTCTTAGAGGCTTTTAGTTTATTTTGTCAAGTATGAAAGTACTGGAAGTCACTTTTCTCCATCAAATGTGTAAAAATATGGAATACTGTCAGTGTTTTGAACATATGCAAAATCTGAATATCAAGGATACCTTTAATTAATATTAAAATGCTGCAAAGAGAACTGATTAAAAAAATAAATGGAATAAAAACATCTGTTGTATTTTTGAAATTTTCCAAAGGGTACAGTGATTTATCTGCACTTTGCGGTTAATTTTAAAATCCTTTCACAATTCTGTTGTACTTAAACCACAACTAATGCATTTACAGACACATAATATTGGTTAAATTTCATTATTGGGATACTCCAAAAATACACTGAGACATCACACCCACCTTTACTCCAGAGCTGGGCTATACCACCAGTCTCTGCTACAGACTGTTATGAGAATTGCAACCACCGTGTCAAGTAAATTGTGTTATCAAAAGCCGTATTGGTCTGTTATAAATCAGAGTGAAAGTGAAAATGTGGTGGTGCACATTGCTATGCTTGCAGGTTATAATTTCAGCTGAAATGCAGAAAAACAATAGTACTTTACTGAAAGAAAACACTTTCAGCTGTGTCCAGATGCATACAAAACCACTCAGATGAAGTCACATAACGAATGCACAGTCGAAATAAACAACAAGTGAGTAAGCGTCTCAACCCAGCCGAACCAGCTCTCCGTACCTCTCCTTAGGGTGCAGCGCTCACCCTCTGGGCACGGGGCAGGCTCTCACAACACGACTGTGGTGGTGGCAGTTACACAGCTCAGCGCATCCCTGATCCCATGACTTCTTACCAATGTACAAACAATAGTGAATCATTATAGTCAGGAATTAGCTCAATGCTCCCTAAAACAAGTCAACAATAAATCGGTGAGCCTATGATTACTCATGCCACCTGCACCGTTGAGATCTCTACAAGTTCAGCCAAGTCATTAATGACTCATTATTGGCAGTGGAATAAATAAGGCATGTCCTATTAAGTTTTCTTTGGCAGCGTCTCCAAAACATAATGGCGCGTATGCATATTTTTCAAAATCTTACTTAATTCCAAAATCTGCCATATTATGGATTATGATATTATCAAAACAACCAGAAATAATGTAATGTAAAATAATGTAGGATCACCTTTCAGTAGCTGCAAAAAGTCATTAGTAATTGTGGTACATTGATGAAGCAGGAATCGGGACAAGCAGAAGCCACTAGCACATGTGGTAATGGTATTTTTTTTTAGAAAAGTACAATGCAAAGAAAATATACAGCAATTTGTCAGGAAAAAAAAAAAAATGTTTAAATCTAAAGTTTTCAGGTTTTTTTTTTACCATGACAAGTTACAAATATGCAACACAGAAACATAATTAAGATAAAACATTTCACTATACTGTATTCTCTTTTTACTTTTATCACATGTTAAGTCCATTAAAAAAGACGAAACATCTGCACCTATTCATCAGACACACATAAGTCATCTAACCAACTTTAAAATGTCTTTGAGTTCACAGACAGCCACTAAAAGGCCCTGCAGGTTCAAGTACGAAACCACAAAAATCTTCTGTTACATTACTGTGCTCTTTGCTGGTTGGTGCTGGGCTTGTAGACTGGGTCAAAATGACTTACAATAGGAATTGTGAATAATCTGGTAACAAAATTTTCTACACACTCCTGCACCTGTTTTTAATGTTTTATATGGACTTTATATATATATAAAGATATATAAGGATATACTTATTTGTTTTGTTTGATTTTCTGTTTGTATTGTATTTTAACAGTGCACCCATAAAAAAGAGACCCCAAATGCTCTCAGTGGGTTCCCCTGTATAAATAAAGATAAAGGAAGTAAGAAAGAACAGACAGATGACAGATACGAGTATTAAATACACGCTTATTTTTTTGAAGCTTGCCTTTTCTTTTCAAAAAAATTATTTTCCACAATAATGATTTCTGTGAATGACATTAATCAAGCATGTATTTATTATTGGCTGGGCAATAAAGAGCTGTAAGACAGGACAATCATTTAAATGCCTACAATGCATGTGTTTCTATTTCTAATGCTTTCTAGCTGACACAAATGGTTTGTAACTAATTTACATTGTTGCGTTGGTCACTACCAATGACCACATGTGGATCTATAGAGTTGGCAGCTCTGGAATGCTCCATCTTTCAAGTATCTGCTCTAAAATCTTTCCCTCATAAAGACACTTATCTTGTGCATCCTCGGGTGCTCGTTTGTACATCAACATGTTGTGGGCTGATCAGGCAGTGTCTGTGCTCCTGCCTGAGGGATATCTGATCCAAACTGCACTGTGAGGTCATCAGGATTATCCTTAACATTCCCACAGAGTCAGACGTTCATGCTACTTTACTATATGTCACCTTGTGCCCAAAGTCTGTCTCAGTTCACCAAGACATTCTACTCATGTACATTTTTCTTTGTCTTCCTCAAAGCAGAGCGAACAGGCAGCAGGAGACTATTTACCTAAAACAACCACTGTCATATTGACATTATAAATTGGTTTGAATATATATGTATGGAATTTTAGAACTGGAGTTAAAAAATACCATAACTCTGTTTAATTACAGGACAATGAGTCCATGCATCATTTTCACAAGGAACACAAGGAACTTGAGCTGTTTACTTCATTTTTTTTTATTTGGCACTTCAACATTGAACCTATCCAGGCCACCTCAGAGGGACAATGTGAAGCATATATGTGCCCAGTGTAGTTACCACATTTGTCAAAGCTTTGTCCTGATATGTCCTACAGCAGGAGCAGTAGTACTACTTCTAAGTACTAAGTCATGGGAATTCTCTGTACTGCAGCCCCCGATCACTTGGTCATCTAGTCATCTAGTCAGTCAGTGCTGTCTTAGTAAACCAAGATTTGTACTAGTAGACAAATTATTATTATTATTATTATTATTATTATTATTATTATTATTATTATTATTATTATTATTATTATTATTATTATTATTATTATTATTATTATCATTATTATTATTATTGTTATTGTTATTATTATTATTTATAAAATAAGGATTTATACCACTGCAGAAAGAAGGAGGCATGAAGTGAGTTGGTGAGTTATTCTGCTTTTTTCATAACTGTTTCTATGCAGTTTCTTAATATTTTTCTGCATGCATAGTTATGCATAGTTATGCAGAGTTGCTGTTGTGTGAACACCCATGAGCCATGTGGTCTTATCAGGGCAGTTTGAGTCAGTGGTCAGAGATATTAGATACAGCAATGGTAGTTTTGCAATCACCACTCATCAGCTATTTACTGGCATGGCATGGTGAGCTCTGTTTTCAGTCTGTACAGATAAGCAAACATTACAAATGGCAACACTATAACATGATCATTTTAACAAAAATGATATGCATACCCGTTTGGTTAATGTGTGGATATTGTTTTTGTCAAAGTTGCCAACTTTAGTGAGTCAAACTGCACAGAGAAAATGAAGAAGCGTGTAACTGAGTTTAGCTTAGTCCATGTTGCTGCCGCACTTTGATATCTCTTGCATCAAACATAAACATTATCTGGCAGATATCGTCTAAAGCAGCAGTGTGAGCGCTGAAAATAGCTGTGCACTGTCATGTCAAAAGAAAAGCTGCAGAAGAACTGATGCAGGAACTCTGAATTTTAGTCACAAATGGGAAGACCTTCATGACACCTCCAGGTATTGTCCAATTTCTATAATACTGGTAAAAATGTTTAAGTTTAGTCAGCATCGCCAAAGGAAAGCTATACAGTGAATTGCAGTAATGTTAGCAAATCTTAACATTAATGTGATAGTATATAATAATGATGATAGTAAGTGATAAATTTGCAAAATTGAGACATTTCAATTGGTATACTAACTTCACATGTCTGTAAGTTAGGTAAAGGGATAATAATGGAGTTATGACACCCTCTTACAGAATTATAGTTATTTGTTATTTATACACAAGGGAAGTTTTAATCGCTCTGGCTTAGTATCAAAATACACTTAAAGTAATAAAAATATAATAAAAAAGGGGTGATGGGGTAATTTCCATTGCACCGCAGCATCACCATATGCTTCAATATTCACTGGAAGTGTGGCCAGACTTAAATGAACAGTACTACCATAATATGTTGAGTGTTCTGTCTCGTACTGATGGTAAGCAAACTTTCCCTGCATTAGACATCTGCAATCTCCTGCCTCTTCTTTACTACTCTCGCTATTTCCACAACAGTGGGTACCATCCAATACATAATGACAGAGGGAAATCAAGAGTAACCAGGCACTTAATGGTACTGTATGTAAAGAACTGATGTGGTCACAACCTGCAATAACCCAATAAATATAACAGAGCCAGAGCCACAAGTTGGGCGGATCGAGATGAGTGTGCCATCTCCACTGACAAGCTAGGGGAGATACAAGTGTTTTTGACTGATTGGAGGAGAGAAAGGCGGTGTTTAAAACTTCTACTCTGACAGATGCCCAAACAGCAGCAGAAAGGATTGCCATTCACAGAGATGCCCTTATGTGCACAGAAAGCTCAAGGCTGGGATGTAAAAGTACTCAACAATATGATTGATTACTTGAGAGAAAGTTTTTAAAAGTATAAAGTTCACTTGCGTACAAGAAACTATTGGATTGGAACACTGTTCACCATCCACAGTTTACTACTTCTAAAGTGTATTAAAAGACTATGCACTAGCTCAGTTACTTTCCAGCTCTGTTAAAGGTAATAGTAGCCAACAAATGGGACACACGAGCAGATGAGTGTGCTTGGTTTACTCTGTTGCAAATGCTTAGTAGCCAATTTACCTGTCTATTATGAGCAGTTATGGAGTTTCTTGAGCGCACTGTATGGGAGCTTGTAAAACTCAGATAAGGCAGTATCAAGTTACAAACTGCAGCCAATGAGCAGCCACTACCATCTCACTTCCTGGTTCCTCCTGAGTACACCTGTGTTAACCTGCACACACTGACAGATTCATGACAACAAGGATCTGGCGTGGAGCGACATACCAGCACTGACAGCAACTCCAAACCACTTTACGCACAGCTACAGTAAGTGCTCGTTTTTTACTTTCTTTTTTTTTAACTTTATTAATCACGTGTTAATTTATTTTGTAGGTTTATGCATCAAGGCACTTATTGCAAGGATAACTGTAGACCTAAAAGCAGTAAAAGCCTAAATAGTATTCAGTGCATAAATGTCATTGGCTACATGTTATGGGCTATGATTTGTTTTGGAAACGACTGTTATTAACTGCAATCATCTACAACCGTATAGATTATGGTCTTTTGTCTAACTAAAGCTTTATAGCCCCTCCCTGACGATTACTCAAAACTAGACAAACACAACTTCGAACATTGCGCAGTGTGGAGACTTAAGAGGGCCAAGCACAGCGGCATAATAAATGTGCTGCCAGCCAGAGCAAATAAAGCCCTGAGCCTGAATGGACAACATTTGGACTAATGCACTGCATACTCAAACCTCTTGCCAGTGACCTATCTGTGCCCCCATTGCGTTTTAATGCATAGTAAATAACCTGCTTATAAATCATGACACTCACCAAACCCGGAGAGGCACAGCTGGGGCGCGCGAACAAGTGCACTGTATCTGCAGCAAAAGCCCGCACAGCTTTGTTTTGAATGAGGGAAAGTTCACACGCGTCATCGCACTGTCCTGGAAATGAGCGCACCTGCAGCAGTCAGGGTCTCGCGGTCCATGATGTCATCACCTGCCTGTCTATAAGCGCGTCTGGGGCGGCTCTGGGACTTTCAGGGCTGGTAAAAAAAACAAACAACAAAAAACAAACAAACAACATTTCATTACCTGCTATGATTGAAAAGCATAACTTGTAATTTATCAGCGTTTACGTGAAAGAAGAATTGAACTGATGACACGTGTTGGGACATGGACTAGTCTGATGTAGTCCTAGTATTACCTGCGCTCTACGGGGGTCACGGTGTGCGCGCATTCAAGAAACTGCAGCGACAGCCAAATCAACCTTTGTCTGGTGAAGAGAAGTTACTGACTATAGCACAGAATGAGGTGACCGTGAATCCCCTTAAAAAGTGTGGTTTCACTTGTAGGCGGGGCTTTGACAGACACTGAGCCATGGTGAGTTTCTCTTAAAACCTTATAGTCCATCGATATGCATTTCGGTTATTAGGAGATTTTTTTTTTACATAAGCAAGAACAAAGGCTGCAAAATCGATTTATTTGCAACTAGACCTACTACCGACACTGCTTGGTTGGCAGCAGGAAACCTTAAGTGAAGCCACAGTGCACATGAAGAGAATGACAGTAGTTTGTAATGCAGTTAATTATTCAGCTTAATTTTTTGGCTAATAGTTACTAAAGGCATAACTTTTAACCTAATTTGTTTTGAGACTAATACAAAACTGTAATATGAGCTGATTAAAGTGGCATATCTTGTGAATATTTGGTTCTCAAAACACCAGCTTAGCCTTGGTCTGTATCTGATAAAGCTGTGAAGTTTGGATGTGCCTTCCTCTTTTCTATCCTGCCTCTTGGGATTTGTACAGTTTCATAGGTGAGGGTTGCTTATTTTGAATGATTTGTCATTTGGGGTTTGGCATATAAAAGTTGTCTCTAAGGACCTATTGTGATTGTCAGGCAGTCTCATATCCTCTTAGTTGTCGTGCTGCTTGGCCTCAGGCTTGCCTGGTCTCACACACATAACTTTTTGTTTCGGGAGTAGCTGCTTCATTGTTTATCAGCTGGAGATTGCACTGTTATGCTCCCTGACAACTGAGGTACTGTGTGTTTATTATCTTTTTATTGTCATTAACGTGGTTCACTGCCAAAGAAAAGTATGTTATTGGAGATATGACTGTTAGTTAAGAAAAATAGAAAAAGTTACTTGGATAAACAACTCTGTGGAGATGGCAGAACTGACCTAACATCTCAATGGGATTTCCCTCTCTTTGCTGAACTTAAGTAAAGAGCTGATTTTAAAAATGGATTTGCAATGAATAGCAAATGACCTAAGAACATTTTCTTTAAAACGTATTCTTTCTTTACTTCTTTGTCAGCTTTGAGCCATTTTCCATTCACAGTCACTGCAGTATATACACTGGTACTTCTGCTATCTGCTAGTGTTATAGCCTTTTTATCACTTGTGTTAATGTAGTGTACAGTGGTGGCTTTATGTGGGTCAGTAAGCAAATAGGACAGGATAAAATTGAAATTGTCTTTGCTGTCTTCCTGCTGGACACGTCAGCTGCTTGCAAATAGCTAATATAGTGTTTTTTTATAGACTGTATGACCACGGCAAAATAGGACTGTGCAGTTAATGGTATTTTAAATTAATCGATTCAGTCATTTCAAATCATCAATGATCAGCTTGGTGCTTATATCTACAGCCAATATTGTCTCAGTAAAAGCCTGTTGTTTGAAGCAGAGTTTACACTTGAGAGAAATATGCTGGAATGTTCTGCGGGTTCAATGACACTGATAAAAGTCTGTTTTGTTTATATTATTGAAAGAATGAAGGCCGTGTATGTTTGTTTTTAAATAAAATAAAATGAGGGAAAATATTCAAATTGTCACTCAGGCCTAATGCAAAGGCAAGATATAGTGCCCATACATGAGATTACTTTGAATAGGTTGAGTACTTTTTTCTAGAATATGCAAAAACTTGTGTAAACTTCAAAACTTCACATTTTTTGCATGTAGGATTATAGTTCGGGACGGGTCGACCTATCCTCATGCTGACAGGTGAGAAGTTTAGAGAAATGTAATCTTCAGAATGAAACAGCCCTGCAGCGCCACTTCTTTGTCAAACCGCTTTGTTGAAGAATTGCTCTCAAGTTTTTCAGATTACTTCCTTTATCCCTTATTATACCATTTACCTCCAACCTCTCGCCTGGGGACAGCAGCTGGCACATCTACATCATGAACGTGCAAGAACCGATTATTATACATTGCAAATTGAGTCTGGTATTAAAGAACAAATTCAATCGGCATTCAAATGTACAAGAATATATTACCCAATTTGAAAAATAATACAGGCGTCAGGAGGCGTTTTGATACAGGCGCAGTGGACTGGGTTGATAAATATTTCTCAAATTGGATCAGCTTATTATTTCACCCAAAGCGAGTCTGAAAAGCAAATTGGATACAGAAGGGGATTTTTATTTGCGGTGTCTTAGGCTGTTTGCACCGGGAGATTTACTACAGCTATTCTAAAGGCCCGAACAGTCTGCACTCGCTGCTTCCAATCGGCTTCGGTTTTATGATTAACATCTCTCTCCAATATTGTCAGCTAAAACAGTTTTTATTCTGTTATTCTAGTTTAGCACCAAGATAATCCTGTTTCTACTTCACGCTACAGGGTCAGCATTTGTCTCAAAATTGAGAAACTGAGGCAGGAAAATTAGGATTATGCAGTTCTGTGCTTTAACGACTGGAAACAAGGAAAGGTGTTTCTTAGTGAAAGTGAAAAAGTAAAAGCAATCAGAACTTATACATCACTGTCAAACCACAGCCCTCATTTGTAATGGTAAATAAAAAGTGCCTGAACCTGGCATTAAAAGCTTCAATATTTTATCACAACTCCATTTTCTTTCCATTAGTGGCCAAAAGTAAAATGAACTTTTTTCATGTTTGTTTGTTTTTGCCCATAGCTACAACCTTTACTGGCCAGGATGGAAATAAGGAACCCACAAGTATCACAGTATCTCACGATAAATAGGCCTGTGGTCAAAGTGCGCATACTTGCATTATAAAACTGCATTCACAAAAGAAGGAAGAATGTCTGTGTCTGTGTGTGACCGACCGGTGAAGTGAAACATAAATAGACCCCTTATTTCCCACAGTGCTATTCAAATATTGATTTCAGTTTGATTGTCATAAATTTTGTGGTTGTTTGATACCGTAAAGATAATGTGGTCTTAGTTCTGATAAAGATCAAGCTCATTCTAGACTACGCCTATTCAGAAAAGCTCATATGTTGTCCTATTTACGACATTTTACTCATACCAATACTTGCTCAAATGAGTTTCTAGTTTCAACATTAGTTTTAGCATTGATTAGTATCTGGATATTGATACTTTTGACTTTTGACAACCCTATAAGTGATATAGATATAGGGATATAGTGAAATAAATCCCTCAAAATACTCTTATAAAATGGTATAAATCAAAAGGTGCTTGCACTGTTTGGCCTATTGCATATATCTTTGTATCTGCTTGTATCTGCTCAGTGTGTGGGCATGCAGCACTTCCATAACTGTATAATGATGAGTGATATTAGGAGTAGGAAATAGTACACTGGTAACTGGTGCGTAGGAGTTTAGAGGAGCAGGACCCGTTGTTCTTCCTTAGATCGTTTGATAGCACGTACCTTAACAATTCACCAAGGCACGTCACCTCCTCCTTTCCATTATGTCATTAATAGCTACTATGGAGGAAACCTGAAAACAATAGACACAGGCAAGAGACAAAACATTTGGCTCAAAACTCAATGTAAAATTTGTAGCATCGTGGGGGGTGAGTGTTGGTAGTTGATATTGTGCCAGACTTACTAAATCTGCTAAATCCTGAGCAGAGGTTGTTCTCATGCACTGCACTTTAAAAATATCACAGTAGCATTGTGTTGGCTACAGCTGGGGCTTTGTTTAACAGCCTGGAAAAACATCTGTGATTCAGGTTTTTGCGCGCTGAAGATTGGAGCCTGGTGCCTTAAGGAAATTAGAGGATTTCACCATAAGAACAATAGCAAGAAACGCACTGGCACAAGAGAAAGGAAGCTGTATTTTTACCATAATAGCTTTGCATTTAGGATTTGCTTGTATGGCTAATCCTCTGGTGGAAAATGTTGCAAGGATAATGGAAAAATGTGGAATAATTTGCTGACAGAACCAGTATCCATTTTTTGCTGAGGACTGTGGGAAATACGGTGTCTATTCAGTGACCCCTCTGTCACCAGCTATCTCAGATTACAATCTACATTTGCATTTTTGCTTTTTGAAACAGGCTGAAACTGTTGACTTACGTATTTTTCCTCTAGGGGCACCAATTGGGGATGTCATAGTGAATAAATGTTAAAATGAATGTAGATGTTTTGGTAGTATGTTGCAAGCTGTGTGAAATGGAGCTGAAGAGTGAGGAGACATTCGTTGAGACCCCGGCATGTGTCTTGCCACTATAGTGTAAAGCATCATTAACACTAACTTTTCTGGTCAACAGTATTTCACCTGCTTGTCTCCATAGAGATGTTATTGCTTTGCCTGAAATGTTCCACTGTGCAGCATTTAACTCATCTGTCTTGCATCCATTTTATTACAGATGTTTTTTTTCTATCTCCATGAATAGACAGGTTGAATGCCATACTGTGGAACATTCCAGGCAAAGCAATAACACCTTACATAGGGCATCTGAAAATGTTTAAGTTTGATTTAACAATACTAGTACTGTGATTTCTTAGTCAGTAAATAAAAGCAAATAAACATTACTTGCAATAATCAGAAAAAATGTCCTTATATGTGGCATTGTGACACTACTGTTGACTTGTGTTTTTCAACTCCAAACTCCAATAATAGACACCAACCATTGCTACTTTTTTCAGCACATTCTTTAAACCAAAACACCCAAGATTTCACCCACATCAATGAGTGAATATTAAAAAACAGATATTTTTAACGCTGTGCCTTTTCTCCCTGCAGCATTTGAAGATGATGCGATTGCTGCTCCTGTGTCTGCTGCTGCCAACTGCTACCGGTATGTTCTCATCTCCCCGTGACGCTTTCAGCTGATAAACATCTAATCACACCCTCCGCATCCTTTCGTTGGCATGTTTTCCTCACCTCCCAACACTAGTGCTATCGGTACACTCACTGTCCTCTGTACAACACAATTTATATATGCAGCTCAAAATCACACTTTCAATAACATGAATTAAATTAAGCAAATCAGATTAGGTATATATTCTGAAAATACACTAAAGTTATATATCGCCTTTCAAGACACCTAAAGTCATGCATCAGTCATTCTCTCCACTGGCCCCTCCAACCCGTCATGTGCACATCAGATTCATACTAGGGCAAGTGGTGGAAATGCCTTGCCTAAGGACACAACGGCAGTATGCACTAAACCTTCAGCTGCCCTATTACGGCACCTGGTATTCTCTCTAGTCTCCCAACCAAGTACTAACTACTCTGATATCAGATGAGATTAGGCATTTTCCAAGTGGTACGACATGTGTATAGTTTACCAGATCTTCATTTATCTGTTTTATGCTGACACGAAGGGCACCATGGTTTCTCTAGATTTTTATTCTGAGTCACTGATTTAAAACGGCTGACTGCATGTCCTGCTTTTTGCTTTTTCTACAGCTTATTCGGATGCAGATACAGATGGATCTGGTGATGGTGAGTTTATATAGTGGTCTAGCTCTTGTATTTGGTATTTAAAATACAGCTGAAATTGTCAATTTAATGCAGCTCAAAGAATAAAATACAATAACAAGAACAGTAGCTCATTAAGGTGAACTGGTGAGTGCCACTAAATCAAAAACAAACTGGACAAACTTACTTAGTAAATACCAGGCCACTGTATGTGGTCCATCAGTGTTTGAATCTTACTTCAGTACTTGCCTATTTTCCGAGCTCCCACAATAATTAATTTTTTAGGTTTAGTTTTACTTATATATGGTACTGACTATCTTGATCATGATTTAAAATCCATTTGACTATATTAAAAAGTAATTAAACAAAGCAAGAATATTGTCTCCATAATATTTACGAGTGGCGACTAGTATTAACTAAACTTTACTTTTTCTCTTTCAGATGACGAGGACTTGTGTAAGTTTATTATTATTTTGACTCTGCACATCACCGACAGGGGACTAGGAGCACTCCCATTATGCCCAGAGCTGAGGGGTTATGGCCTGAGCAATTAATGTGTGTAGATTAGCTCTGTATAGCTCTTGTAGTCCGAGCAGATGTGTGGACAGTGTACTCTCTGTTGCCTCGCCCTCCTCTCCACCATTACAGTCTGAATGGAATCAATTAGCTCCCTGGAGAGGCCCATGGCTTCCGCTGAAATCCCAATGAACATGTTGACATTGCTGCTGTCCCGCTGATCAGCTAATCGACATTGGCATTCTCATTCTCTGCCCACACCTCTGTCTGTCACTCCTCATCACTGCACTGATGGACGTCTGTGAGAATTACAAAGCTGTTTACTGCAGGCCTGTGGTCAGATGCCTCCCATGTCTCTTCTCCACAGAACCACCACAATTCATTAAGCTTTAGTTTTAATTACTTGTTATTTTAAATTAGCTATGTTTTTAGACATTACAGTTATTTAATAGCCCTAAATATTGCCACATTGCAAAAGATCATGAGGACCCAATTTTATTTCCTCATATACAGCCCAGATAAACCATTGATAGAGTAAAATACTATAAAGTAATATAAGATGTTGTTTTGTAGATCCAGAGTCTACCAGTACTAGAACTAAACATGACAGCCAAGAAACAAAAGGCGAAGACAGTGGATCAGGTAAAGTCCTTACAAACACAGTAAAATAAACAAGATAACGTTCCTCATTCTTTTCTTTCTCTTATTTCTCTTTTATAGACAAGACAGCAATGACTATCATCATTGTTGCAGTGGTAGCTGTGGCTCTTTCAGTTGCAATTGTAATTGGTAAGTATTACAAAAATGGAAAAAAAGTGGCCGGTTCAGATGTTTGGTTTTTTTTATAATTTGAAAAAAAAAAAAATCTTTTTTCAGCCATTATCTTAGTGAGAAGACACAGGATCAAACAACAGCAAGGGTGAGCATATTTTGTTTTTTGTTTTTTTTCTTTTCATTATTTAATCAGTTTATACAAGAAACCCTTCAAAACAAAACGGGTAAAAAAGGTATGCACGTTGTACTTGTGCTAAGTCAGTCAGCCTGCAGGTAACATAACCAGTCTGGTGGGTAACAGCTTTTAAGCTGTCTTGCCAATTTGCCTTACTTCACTTGTCAGCAAGAAAAGTACAGAAAAAAGTCAGGTGATAAAAAGCATGCAACCAGCATCCACCCATCTGGGCCCGTCTGGACATGATCAACAATTAGTATCTAAGCTTGAGGTCCCCCACACAGTCTGTAAATACTCAACAACCACTAACCCCTTTTCAATCTTAGACACCTAACAATAGCCTCCAGACATTGCCTTTGGGTTTACAGACCCAGTAGGACAGGACCTAACCTGTTCTAACCATTTGGCTCCTGAACTGTGCTCTGAAATAACAGAAAAGACAGAAAACTCCTAAAGACAACTGAAGGGACAGTGAATGCATTCTCCTGGCATCATGTCAACATTCTGTCAACAGTAATCAGATAGTGGAACAGCCTAAACCAGTTATAAACACCCACTTTCTGTATGCACTTAATGCGCTTGTTTTTTTTTTTAATAGCGGCTAGCTCGGACATGGCTTTTTGCAGAGTAATCAGTTTCTTTTCTTTACTTGCAAGTAAACTCTCAAAGGCCATTTTATTATCTACGCAAGTTCAGCAATAAAATGTCAAACTGTCATGATGAAGTAAGTGACAGACATGGCAGGACAAATCTGTGCATGTTTAGAGGAGCATCGCAGTAGTAAAGTAAGGTCATATATACTATTCACAAACTGCATTATTGGCATTAAACTATCTTGCCTTAATAGATTCAAATCAACGTAATAAAGTCACAGTAACTGTTCATTACAACTACAGAAGGTCTCCTGCTGCATTTGGCAACCTGTAATGCACAGCAACATAATAATAAAATGGCCAATGACTTTATATTGTCCCAGTCAGTGAGTTCAAATGATTCTTTGCAGATTGACAAATGGCACAAGCATTGTAAGTGTAAGTAAGTCAATAAGCAAGGGTTAAATTCTTGTGCAGGCGGATTACCAGGTGCCTCGCGGGGCTGCAGTCAGCTCTGAGTGTGCTGGTGCTGACTGATCGCTCCACTGAAAAGAGGCTTAATCACACGGCAACCCCTGGCTTGTTAGATCAACAGAGTAGTGCCAGTTTATAAGTCCCACCTGGGGATGAGGTGTGCTCTACAGTCACGGTGCACCTGTCACAGCCTCAAAGTTGCACAACCGCTCTGCGCTTTGGCTTTGTACATGGAAAAAAAAAATCATTCCAAACTTATCTTAATGATATACTGTACTTAATACCCACTTTCGTTTCAGGATTTACTCTGTTCCCATCGACCAGGACAAGAAAGATGCAGTTTAGTTCCTGGATGAGGAAGTACACACTTAGAATAAGGAGCAACGTGCTTTGTCATCGCCTACTTTCAACTCAGGATGGACTTTTTTGCACACAAACCTGCTGCTCCCTGCTCAGTTTTCTGTCTCAAACACATGCTATTGTTTCACCTTTGCTGATGTCATTTGATGTACATGTTATTTTCCTAGGACATTTGGAACATGTTAAAACCCTTTAATTGGTTTCTATTTGAGGAATCCAAATCAAAGCCGGTGAATATGGCTTAGAGCTTATTTTGTGAAAAGGGATAATTTGGCACAGTCAGGGCCCCCTTTACACTACCTGAATGATGTATTACTTCCATTGCTGTAAAACCATATCTGCTGCCTGTGGAGCCACCCTGTTTATGGTGAGACAGACCAGGCTGATCCATGCTAAACCAAATCTCTGCTCCATTTCCCATTCCCTTGTTTGACATTATGTGCCCTGCTCATTAACACTGACTGACAATCTGCAGCGACACATAGACAAAAACCTGCTCCCACATCATGAACACAGAATAGTGTGTGAACTTTGCAAAGCATAAAATGTTGCCTTTTATTTTGAATGGCTTTCACTTTAACATTCTGTTTCACAGATTGTAAATACCCCTTTCAATTCTGGAGACATTAAAAGGATGGAATGGCATTCTTGGGCAAATGGCAGTCACACTTGTATAGGGCACTATGGCACATAATTTCAGTTTTTTATTATTTAAATGGAAATTAACCATGCCCTTTAATCAAAGGCTTTTATTTCAAGGCACTGGTTGTCTTTCTCTCTTTCCTTTGTACATAAGGGAAATGCCGTAAGGGTAATGTAGCCGTCTCTCCGAGTCCTGTGTAGGCCAAATGTATATTTGTATTCACAGTAAAGTCACAAATGAAGTCAAACACTGATATTGACCATGTTTGGATCTGTCTAAGCATAGCCCCATGCTCTTGTCAGTCTCTGCTGGGGGCGGCTGTGTCTAGGCCAAACCACACCTCCTGAAGCTGCAGTCATGTTTGTATCAGGGTGTGCAGTGTCTTAAATACACTTAAATGCTATGTACCACACAATCTTAATCACCAACTCATGTATCTTTCATTTGTGTTAAGGAATGTTTATATGTTATTTTATACTTGTAGCATCGCCAAGTCATCAATAAATGTAAGGCAAATTGGTCAAATATTAGATGAAACATTTCAGTTTTTGCATGTATCCACACAATCACATTCATTCTTTACATGTTAGGACACATACTGCAGTTTTATTCATCACTTCACCGCAATATCACAATAAATTTATTTCTCCATGTGGATAGTTTAAATGCATACTGACTTTTCTTTTCCACTGCTCTGTGGGAGAGGTGGTTACGGCTCTATCAAATATTGTATTTATAACCTGTGTATAAAAACAAATAGGGGTTGGATTTTGTAACATTTGTTTATAGATTCTGACATGCATTATTAAAATAAGACTTGGTTTGCCAGTTCCTAGCCAGTTAGTATATTTGTGAAGTGAAATACTAATTCTACGCTTGATATCAACATTAAATTAACATAACACCATAACTGTACAAAACATTTGTGTTTAAATCATTCTTTATTTACCCAAACATGTATGATTACATTACACAATTAGTTTAATTATCCCAGGTGCTGAACTTAAAGGTGCGCCTGTAACTTTTCTGGTGGAATGCTTTGCCACATGCCATGGAGATAAGTTGCTTTGTCTGGATGTTCCACGCTATAGCATTAAGACAAATTTCTGTATTTGTATTTTTTGAACTGTAGGTGTTTTCGCTGCTCAAAAATACCTTGATAAATATGCATTCAGACTGTCACCTGCTCGTTTACATGGGGACTTTAATACCAATAACATCTTCATGGAGACAAGCATGTGATGGATCATCCACCAGAAAAGTTACTTACTGTACCTTTAAGTATTCAGTGCACACTGTAGTCTATCCTTCTAAAATATTTTAGTAATTCTATACTTCCTCCTCATGCTTGGGCCACTTGGTACGACCTAAAGAGTAAACACAAAACAGAAAGTATCCACATTAAAGCAATCCATCATATTTATCAGACGCAGATACGGGACTACAGATTGGTTTTCAGTTTGGCTGTCATGGTTTGCCCAACAAATAGCTTTATCATAATCATTGTGATCTATTAATCATCACAAAATCCCAGTCAGCACAGAGTTGAGTTATTACACAGCCAAAATAATTGTTGGTCATATATCATCCTCCAGCCAACTGCACTGTGGTAAAGACTGTGGCTAAAACAATGGACTTTGAATTGGACAGTGTGTTGCATTCGAACATTTCTCATAAACAAGATTGGCAATAAATTGGCACTTACTTGGATGCCCTTTTATGACACTTTGGCATTTTACAAAATTTTCCACCTATGAACAAAGAATAAGTAAATGTTAGACATGGCTGACAGTTTTGTTTTAAGAATTCTAAATAACTTCAAATGTGACACTTACAGCCAATGACCATTATGCCAATGATGAAAAGCATTGCTGCTATAGACAGGCCAGCATGACGCAGAGTGGTGTAATCTGCAATGAAAAGTCTATTAGGAAACATTCACTGGATATATTATATTATATATACATTCACCTATAAGCAATTTCAAGTCAAGGCAATTTGTTAAAGTCAAGTACACACAGACTGTTATTTCAACTTTCATTCTTCTAGTAGATCTAACTATGCATTAATTATTTCAGGCCAATGGCAAATTAGCACCATTGCCATGGGAATTAACAATTCAGAACAAATTATTCTTTTGATAGCTGAAAGTTGAAGTCCATGAACATATATATATTTATTTTATTTTATTTTGTGAAAGTTTATTGATGTGGTATGCATCTTACCATAGGTGAAATCTTTGTCCCATTTTGGATCTGAAAGAAAAAAACAAAGCACTAACTGTAAAAGTTTTGAATTAAGTATTTCAAAAAATGTGAACCACAGCATCAAAGTTCCATCAAAACTCCATCTATGTTGAGACACACAGCAGGGTGGCCTACATATCAATGCATTGTTGCATAAGGTACAATCAGGTGTCACAGACAGACGAGAATCTTGTTTTATCTTTATGCCATGGCTTTTGTTTGTAGGACAGGGAACACTGATACCGTCAGTCTGCCAGCAGATAACAATAACCCACTACGCCTATGGCATTTAAGGGAACTACGGAAAACACAGATATTCAAGTTACCCCAGGCAACAGCGGAGGGTTTCACGGGTGGGGGACGTGTGCCTGAGAGAAGCAGAGGGAGAGAAAGAGAGAGATAGGACGGGGGCAAAAGAAAGGCATGGGAGAGGTGAAGAGAGATATCTGTTATATTTAATCAGTTTTGTAAATATACTAAAACTAACATCTAGCTGTACAAGTATTGCTGTTCATGTGTTCATAATTATAATTAGTTCAAAAACATTAAGCAGTTACGTATTTATTACAATATTTTAGTTTTACCTTTTCCCATGCAGAAAAATGTACTTTTACAACACAAATTTGAAAGTCAGAATTCAACTTCACTAAAGATACTTTACTAATATTGGGGTCAAAACTACAAGATTAAATGTCAGACACAGTGGCTCCATCCACTGGCCGTTTGTATAAACAAATAATAGTAGTGAAATGGCACCTGTAGTGGTTGATGGCCTTGCTGAGGACTTACTCGGTACAGCTGTATGAAGACAAAAGGTCAAATGAGGTGACTATAGACACAATGTGTTAATAAGACAAAACGCAAACTCTAAAATGACCTGTTGATGTCTTATTTCCTGCTGCAGTAGTGTTCATTGTACTGTTCTTGTTTAAACTTGTGGTTTGGCCAACAGGGGAAGTGACATGGGAGGAGTCAGATGCTCCAGTGACACTAGTTTCCATTTTTCTTTCTGTTGCAAAAACACATGCAAATAAGAGTGAGGGAAAACACCTCCTCCTTCAAACGGAGTCAACCTAAAAGTACAAGGATTAGTCAAAAATGTATTACACACTCTACAAATTATCCACCAAATCATCAAATCTTTTGTACAGTAACGTAAATGTAAAGTACACACTTCTGGCTTTAAAGGTGCACTGTGTAACTTTTCTGGTGGAGGGTACCTGCTTGTCTCCCTGAGGATGTTATAGCTTTGCTCACAATATTCCAGAGTATGGCTTTACTATAGTAAATAGTATTTTACCATTTCCATGGAGACACCACCAGGTCAAGTTACAAGTCAGATCTGTGGAGAGGCAACCACGCTCACAGTACTGACTGCATACTGCATGTTTTTTCAAGGTATTTTTGAGCAATGAAAACACCCATTATTAAATAAATGCTAAGTATTTACATTAAAGCCTTAGTGTGGAGATTTACAAGCAAAGCAAAAACATATGCATGGAGAAAAGCAGATGGCAAATTCCCTATCAGAAAAGTGCATAATGCACCTTTAAAATGTATTCTGTCTGGACAGGAATTAAATCTAACTACAAATATGGCTAACATTACAGTAATTATAGTGAAATAAGTCATGGTCAAGGGGACTATGTATCAAAATCAACTGGTCAAAGTGGGGCTTACTGTGCCTCAATAATAATTCAGCATTTGGCTTGTACTACTGTCAAGCCCTGTTTTTCACATATTCGGTGTTCAGGCTTGTTTGATCCTGGCTTGAGCTCAGTTTTGCCCTGTTCTAGCCCTGGTTTAGTCCTGGTTTAGTCCTGGTTTAGTCCTGGTTTAGTCCTGGTGTAGTCCTGGTGTAGTCCTGGTGTAGTCCTGGTGTAGTCCTGGTGTAGTCCTGGTTTAGTCCTGGTTTAGTCCTGGTTTAGTCCTGGTGTAGTCCTGGTGTAGTCCTGGTGTAGTCGGTCTTTTTGTTCCAGGGTTAGTCTTGGTTCAGTGTCATTTTTGATGCAGTGTTTGTGTGAGTGCACCCGCAGTCACAGAGATGTACAGAGCTAATAAGTGGCATCTCAACATTGACCAGTCACAAGTGCCATACCAGGGGAAACAGAGGACTCTGCGGTCGGGTCACTTATGCGGCTGGTCCCATACTGTTCGTGATGTGAAGTCACAGGTGTCTGAGCTTGTGACACTGCAGAGAAAAAGACATTTAATCACCAAAAACATAAGTTCAAGAAAGTCTTATGCAGTGTCCTCTGTACAGAATAGACTTTACAGACAAAACAAAGCACAATGTTAAGCTTTTTAGTCAGACAATAAGAATGGAGTGTGTGTGTGTGTCCATGCAGGGGAGTCACAGAGACGTCTTATGAGTGACAGGCTGGGCCAATAACAGAAGCGGGATTGTGGTGGAAAACTGCAGCACAAAAAGACTGTTTGTTTTACCCTCTCAGCACCTTCCAATTAGAGCAGTCGCACCACAAAACCACCACTTTCAGAGCTAATACTGGAATTCCAAGCAGTTTATAAATGAACTATCAGATGACTGAAAGTGGAGGAGGAGAGATCAGAATTCTAGTGGAATACTCAAGTAGTAGTAAAAGTAGTAGGTAGAAAAGTTGCTATTGAGCATTGCTTTTATAATTACTATTACAACAGTCCATTAATACTGTCATTACTCATTATGTTATTATTACTCTGGCAACCCCTACCACCTGCTGCTTCTAGTACTGGAATCCTAATAGGCCTACTATAGTTAAAGTATTGAGTATGTATACAGAAAATCCTAAAGTAAACATTAAGCATAAATTATTCTGTTACAACAAGTAAAATGTTACTGTTATTGATTAAAAACATTTATTTGACAGGCAACAGATTCATAGATTTGGAACAATTATGAATTAAATGTATTTGTTCATGCTTTAGCCTTACTAAAGCATGAACAAGCACTTAATTCATAATAAACAAATAGTTTATTAAGCATGATTCAGGTTTAGTAACTACTCAGTTAAGGGGTTGGCTTTAGAACTTAATGTTAGGGTATTAATTAAATAGTTATTAAGCTTGAAACATTCTTAATAAAAGTTCTTCATTATGAATTAAGTGTTTTTTCATTCTTTATTACAGCTAATTCATTAGTGCAGTTATTAGTGAAGTGAAGGAAATGTTTTCTTAAATTCTCAATCAATTTGTTAACAAGTGGTACTTCTTTTCCATTACCATCAGCATCCACTATGCCAAAATATGTTTTTATTTTTATTTTGAGAAAAAATAATTGTACTCACGCAAACAGTATGGAGCTAGTTCCTGCAGTCCCTCATTACAATTTAAATCATTTCAAAGATGTCAGATAATTTGAGGACAAAACGGATTGTTGTCTGCATTGTCACCCTCATAAATATTTAAATGCACTCCCTTCCATATTTATCACACACCTTTATGCAAATACAAGTTTACTGGCTCTCAAGCTGCTCCCTATTCCCAAGCCACACTTTAGACTGCATTCAACGTGTGTTTTCTCAGACTGGTAATTAAATATTTATCTCTGTGAAAATCCTTCTGTGCACTCACCTTTGGAGGCAACAAGCAAGAAAAAAGTTAAAGAGGCCAAATAAATCTGAAAAACATAAGAAACAGGAAGAAATGAGATGCAGTCATCTGGACAGAAATAGCAGGTTTTGTGGTATTTTAAGATGCACAATGTGATTTTTCTAGTGCAGGGCACCTGCTTGTTTCCATGGAGATGTTCTATGGCTATTGGTTTGTCAGGAATGTTCCACAGTATGGCATTAAACTATCTATTTTTTTTTTCAATTGCAGGTGACAGAATTGTTCAAAAATGACTTGAAAAATATGCCTCCTATCCATAGATCTGACCTGTAACTTAACCTAATTGAGTCACTTGTTTGTCTCCATGGAAATGGAGTAATGCCATACTGTGGAACAATCTAGGCAAACAAAAATAATAACACAATACTGTAATTTCGCCATTTAGACTGATGCAATACATTTTGTCAGCACAACTACAACAGTCAGGAAGTTATGAGGGTTACCACACATGCTACTGCTTCCTTTGACTGAAATGCAGAACCACATGTCAATCATATCTACTTCTCAAAAACAAAAAATACTGAAAAAGTGTTTAAAATCCACCTACGCTCACTGTACTCGCTGTCACTATTGACATTATTATTTACACTTTATTTTTAATTACAGATGACATTGAAGGATGTGTCAGAACGACTACAAGCATTCAGCATTCCACCTCCTCATAACAAATACCTCTAAAGCAAATAGATTTATGTTAAACAGATACTTGCAGACATTTTGGTTTGATACAAAATGAATGTGCATCTTCTGACCTATACCAGTGACGGTGGACCCAGAACTGTGACAGGTGAATGTTTAACCACATGATAAGCACTGACAGGTAACATTAGCAGGTCTTGCCAATTTCCATTACACTCCAGAGCATATGTCAAGACCAGGCTGGTTGCCCTTGGGCGGTATAGGCGTCTCTGTCTGCATCCCCCAAACCTGACCTGATGCCTCTGTGTCACATCCTCTCCGTTCCCTGTCTGTCCTCTCATCCATCTGCGTGTCATCCCACATCAGTATCCACAGCTCTTGTAAACAACCTTTTAGCCCTCTGGTATTTAGTCATCTATCTATCCCGGCAGTGAGTGGGATTACCTTGGGATCCATGTTTGGGGGTCGTCCGAGGAACATCAGGATGTCGGCTCATGGGTGCATGCTGTGACTGGATGTCTGGTCCCTCCCATGTGCTTCAACAGTGCTACTTCCTCATCCACAGTTGCTATGCGAGTCTCACCCACTCGGCCTCATGACAGGGCCCTTGTAGTGGGCGCCCTCTGTGCTGTCATGGTGCGGCGTGCATCTTCACAGTTCTACATTCTGAGATAAAGAAAAATGTTTCAGAATTATTTTAAAATAATATAAATAAAAAGGCTTCATAACTATCTACAGGCCTACTGAATTACATTTATTTTTTTATAATGATATTAGGCACATATTTGTCTTGTTATTCACAGTTTCCTAAAATCCACCTGCCTGTCTCTATGTAGATGTTATTGCTTTGCCTGTAATATCACCCAGTATGGCATCAAATATCTTGCATTTGTTCAATTCAAGGTGTTGCATTTTTACAATGAGAAGGTTCGCCTCTTTACAGATCAGATCTGTAACTTGGCCAAGTGGCATTACCTGCTTGTCTAAATGGAGATAGGCAAGTTTAATGCCATATTGTGCAATTTTGAATGCAACACTTGATGGAATTGCACCTCCAACAGAAATGTTACATCGTGCACCTTCAATGTTTAATTCACATAAGCCTTGACAATTACAGCTTCACAGATTAATACTGAAACAATCTATAGTATTAACACACGCAGTACTGTTCTATGAATGTCAACTTTATAAATGTAAAAGTAAATGTATTTCTCTTAATCGTTTGTGATTGGCTAGAGGTGCACAAGTGACTCAGCAGCCGTAACCCGGATTGTTATGACAGACAAAGCCTGCATTTTACGCACAGCAGCAGAGCAATCTATTGTCCGTTCTGAAGGAATTCTTTTAGTTCAGCCTGCCCTCAGATTCTGTAACATTATTTAATTTTAACACCATTTGACCACTATGTGCAGCATGTATTGTACAGTATTGTAAAATATTCAGTCATTTTAAACAAGTTCAGTCATTTTAAACAAGTTTATTAAAAATCTGACTTACTACAGTATAGTACTTTTCTGACAGTCTGTCCTTCTTTTCACACGTCTTTGCCCAAGTGGAACTTTCAGTCTCTAGACCTAATGAGTCAGATACAAAAAGACATCATGAAATATTCTCCTTTGTGAATGCCAAGCAGAATATTTTAATCGAATTTACAGTTTTGTGAATCTCACCTTGGAAATGTTTCTTTTGGTGACACACAGAAGATTAGATTCCAAGCATGGGTCTGTGTTTTCATATTTTAAAATGACTGCACTTTATGAATTTTAATAGATTTTTGTCAAGCTCACTCAACACCATGACCACTGTTTACTGTGCACAGGTCACTAAGCCTACACTTACCCAATACAGGAAGATAACAGGCTCTTTGATTTCATTACACTGCCATATCCATCCTGATTAACTTTAACCAGTATTATTTCATGCTTGACTATTATTTTTGTTATGCTCCTTGCTGATCCAAAGTAGAGGCCAAATTAACTTCTCATTACTGACAACAGGACAGTAGTGCCCTATGGTGACTGCTAATATAATCAACTATAAAACCAGGGATTGTTTTCAATTTCTTTCATTTCCACACAATGCCAAACAAAAGCTATGTAGACCTGTGTGTATATTCCAACTAAGCGACCCTCCTGTAGCAGTGTTTTGTTTTACTGCATACTGAAATGTGCTAAACCTTTAGGTTGGTTTGAAAAATACGTTTAACCAAGTACAGTAACAGTTTCTGTATTTTTCAGAAAGGAATAGGTCACTCTGAATAAATATTTGAAATAGGAACAAAGGTGTACAGTTTTAGAGTTTTAGCCTACTAAAAATCTTTATGGTTGTGAGATACAAGTGAAGTAGCATTCAAGTTTAAACCCAGGTATTGGCACTATATTTCTTTACTGAGCTGAGGTGAAAACAATGTCTTAGCAAACATCTGTATTCACAAAAGAACTGTTTGTACCTTTTGTTGCAAATGTGTGTACTTGTATAGATCGACTACTTAAGATGTTTTTTTTTTTTCTCACAATAGAATGAAAACAGTTACCGGCTCTATATTAGTTTCATTTAAACCAGTACATAATTAGTGATGATAATTACATTTCTCATTTATCTTTTGACAGCATACAAATTAATCCATATATTTAAAATGATGTTTCAAATATATGAATCACAAGAAGACTGAGGAAGAGTGGGAGTGAGGAAAAACTGCTGCTAATGTACGGCATTGAGCTGTCAAAGCTTGAGTTTAGCAGATTAGGCCTGCTGCCGCCTGCACTGGAGCGATGCATCAAGAGAAGACATTTGCTATGAACACAGCAGTCAGCCTGACAGGGACTTAAACAATCGTTCAGTAATGAGACAAACACACCTTGACAGCCCGTGATGGAGAATAGCAGGCCTAATTGAGGAAACACTGCTCACTCAAACAGAAATTTATCTGTGAGAGTTCAGATACTGGGGAGGAAGAGGAATTTAGAGAATTACAATTGTGTAGAATTTCATCATTATCGCTGGCCTTGACAAAGAATTTCACAGCACAATCAAACTGCATGACATTGTTGAAAGAGGGCTAAACCATCATAAACCATAGCACATACAATAGAGGCCTTAATAAGAATGGAGATTGGTCCGCCAGCATCAAAAAAAAGTGTTCACATGTTGAATACTTTGAAAAGAAAATGACAGAACAACAGTGCACCAATGCAACAGACTGGATATTATTAGAGCCTCGTCACTGTGTGTTTACGGCACAACAACAGGAACCTGAAAGAGACGGGGAAACTTTGAGGAAGTTTGTGATCCCTCTCAGTAGAAGATGTTACAGCGGTGCTCAGAGCAAACAAACATATTTAGTTCTGCCTTCTCAAACAGTTATTTTTAATGTGACTTGTTTTGACACGGCAACACAACCTCAGCCTCAAGCAACAATGTGCCTGATCAATAAGCTCTAGAAATGATGCAAAATAAAGGAAATTTAACAATATTCTGTAGAGCTGTAATAATTAAATGTGTGGAGACATGTGGAGATTTGTTATCCAGTTACTTGTTTATATCCATCTACCCATCTATCTGTTAGTTATTGAAAACTAATTATGTTCATTTGGGTGGCAACAAATGAACTCAAGTCTTTATTCGATAAGATTTCAATATTGAGAGTCATACTTATTATAAAAGTTAATTCACCTGAAATGTAAGTAATTTGTGAGCTTGATTTTGTATTGTGATAGTCTAGGTATAAATATTTTATACAATTTTCCTTCTAAATCTAGATCTAAATGTGAACTATTTTGAAGATAAAAGTCGACTAACAAAACCTAAAATAAATCATGATTAGACTTAATAATCAAATAGTGTTGTGTGTCAGACTTTTATGGACCGAAAATGGCTTAAGTCTGACACAAGGCCGTATAATAAGAAACAGATTATAAAATGCTAAAATGATGTATTAAGAGAATATTTTGTCTGTTATCAAATGGGATGTCTTTGACTATGACTATGAATCATTTTGCTGGTTGACCTTAATAGTCAAATATCAAAACACTCAAAGGCACTATGAGTACAATACCGATCAAGGTTAACTGCTCGTCAAATGGAAGAATAATTGAGTACACTTAATTAGCATCTGCTGTTCAATGTTGTTATCAATGTCAAGTTTGAAGAGCCAAGCATTGTCCTTGTACTACACCAGCTCTCCTCGGAGTTCAAAGGGAAGTTCGGAATATTTTGGCGCCTGGCGAACATTGACTGGCTTTTGCTCTGAAACAAGCTAAAACACAGATTAAGACCATGTTATACCGCTGATGAAAGCCTACAATGTGTAAGTTATTCATATTATGACTAAATTCACAGCATTAACTGGTTTCAATTATACTTCAAATCACATGTAAGTGTTTTTTACACACCGGAGGGAAGCCAGGCAGTTTCCATTCATTTCTTTGATGAGGCAATCTCTGGTCAAGAAACAGTGGAAGGGGAGGAAGAGGAGATGTAGGTACATCCTGATACAGAGCCAAGTCCTTAACCTCTTCATATAAATGACCATGGTCTAGAGAATATGCATATACTTAACACAATGGACTCAAATAGCTTGTATACGGCAGGCTGTAGTGTGAGCCTTACCCAGCCTGTGGATTTCCTCCGGGTGTGGGCTGACAGGAGGTCTGTAATCAACAGTGGGGTAGTAATAATGAGGGCCTTCCTGAATGAGCAAAACACACAAGAATGCAGCACTTAAATTTGAACACAAAGGCAACAGATATAAATAGTTTACTTGGTTAGTGGACATGTGCTATTATTCCAAGTATTTAAGTAGAATTTATGTTTAAGAGCTCCAACAGTGTAGAATCTTGGTAATTAACTACTTCCTATACATGCCATACCATCCCATCATCTCATCAATCATTGTCCTTAGGCAAGATGCTTCTAGTATGAATTTGGTATGTGTGTGTGAGTGTTGGCTGTGGTCATAGGAGCCAATGATGAAGATTGGCAGCCTCCATTCAGTCAGTCTAGTGCAGGGCAGCTGTGGTTGCAATAGTTAATTACCAACTCCTAGTATGAAATAAATGAATAACACATGGAATTGTCAAGCAAATCTGAAGCATCTAGAAGAGCACTATATAAGCACTCCTCTAGACATGGTATATTTGTTGTCATTTCAGTACAATTAACAGTTAAAATACTAAGTAGTTTCTATACCAAAGTGTGTGCAAAAAGGAAAATGCAGTGAAAGAGAATCAGAAATCTGACCTTCTTGTGGGTTCTACTTGATATGTATAGCTTTATATCAGGCACAATAAACCCCATCTCAGAGGAGATTTAAGATTTCATTATCCAATGCCTCCTATGTGCCTCTATTTGCCCCACTCAACAGTTTTCTTCAAGGTTCAAATCCTTGTTGGCCTTTTTAAAGTACAAAATGATAATTTCTCCCGGATCAATGTATATTTTGAATGCTAATTGTGCGATATTGATCGTTTTTCCACTGCCATGAACAGCTAGGGCTTTCATTAGATTAACTATCCATTTAGCTTGATGTGGCAGAGTTCCCCTATCCCTTTATGCCAGATCTCTTTAACCCATCCGTAACCTCTTTCTTCTTTTTATCTCTTTCCCCTCCCTGCATATTTTCTGTGTTCTCTCCTCGTCCTCGTCCTCTCCCCCTCTCTCTCACCATTGCATAGCTTTCATACAGGTTGCTGTCTGTCTCGGATCCGGAGTCAATGATTAGAGTGCGCTGGGCAGCCTTGTTGATCTTCTCTCTGCTTTCATACTTATTGCTTACAGTTGACTGAATAGACCTGTGGGGGGAAATCAGTACGTCATTCGCGCTTATGTTTTGATAACAATCATAATGCAATAATTCTTCACCTCCCCTATCACATCATCTAGTATATTTGTTTATTGCTGCATTGTGGTGCAAGTTTAATGGCACTAATATAAATTGATATTGACAGCAGCTTGTTGTTTTGCCTGCTTGGCTCTTTTAGCAGCCAGGGAACAGCCAATGGATCATGTCTCAGGCTTCTCAGAGTGGATTGGATATATGTCTCTTTATTACTTTTACTACCGCAGTGCCTTAACTTACCCCTCCTCTTCTTTCTTTGCTCCATTGGGCACGGTGCCTTCCACACCCCCTGCAGAGTGAGCAGAAACACAGGGAAGCTGGCTCAGACTTAGGAAATTAGGGCCAGAAAAGAGAGGCTCCATCTCCAGAACACTGCAAATGATCAGTGTAATGAAAAGTCGAGGGAGTGGCAGCCAGGCCAGATAGAGCTGAATATATCACCGTCTGAAGATTTATAGCCACAGATGAAAACTACTACTAACTTGTGACATTTATCTAAATTTGTACTTTGTGCTCTACTAATAAACGTGTACTTTACTTTTATTATGTTATGAATGTTTGGAGTAGTAATTATAGGCCAAGGAGAAGACAATTTTTGTTTACCCAGATGATAAATTCAGGGTTTTAAGGAATTTGGTATTATAAAAAATAAGTTTAGTGGAAATTTTACTCATGATGAACATAACCACACTGCTCCTCCTGAATCTGAGGTTTGACCAGAGAAGGACCTGTGTTTGCAGTATAGTAAGTCAGACCTGTTCTCAGTGCTTGTTGGACTTAGCCAGGGTAGCCTTTTGTCACCGGTTCTGTTAATTGTTTTTCTGGATAGAATTTCTAGGCACACTCAGAAAGTGGGCCAGAAAGTGTCCAGTTTAGGGACCACAGGATCTCATCTCTGCTATTTGCAGATGATGTTGTCTTGATGGCTTCATCAAGCCAGGACATGCAACATGTGCTGGGGAAGTTTGGACCCAATTGTGAAGTGGCTGGGAAGAAAATCAGCTCCTCCAAATTTGAGGCCATGGTTTTCAATCAGAAAAAGTTGACTTGCAGACTCCAGATGCATGGAGAATCCATGGAGTGGAGGAGTTCAAGTATCTCTGGGTCTTTTTCAGGAGTGAGGGAAAGATGAACCGTGAGATTGACATCGGTGCAGCCTCTCCAGTGATGCAGATGCTGTATCGGACTGTTGTGGTGAAGAAGGAGCTGAGTCAAAAGGCAAAGCTCTCGATTTACCCGTCAGTCTATGTTCCTACCCTCACCTATGGTCATGAGCTTAGGGTAATGACCAAAAGAATAAGATCGCAGATAGGTGGTTAGGTGGTTGGGTGCTCCCTTAGAGATAGGGGGAGGAGCTCAGTCACATGGGAGGAGTTCAGAGTAGAGCTGCTGCTCCTCCACATTAAGTAGAGAGGTGGCTCGGGCATCAGCTCTGGATGCTTCCTGAACGCCTCCCTGGGAAGGTGTTCACAGGCCCTGGAGAAGACCCAGGACACACTAGACACACCATGTCTCTTAGGATCCGTATGGAGGAGGTAGAGGACTCATGTGTCCGGGTGAGGGAAGTCTGGAGATGGATGGATGATGAACATAATAGTTTTGTCAATGAAAATTGTATCATTTATTGTATTTCTCGAAAAGAACTATATTCTAAATATTGGGACCCTGCTCCTTATTACTTACTCAGCCTTTAGATTTGTTCTGCTATTCTATAGCTCTCTTTGTTATCAAGAATTGTTTTTAAATTGTATTATTTGAGCTCCTGTGTCCAAGTAAATTCATTTGTGGATCAATAATGTTTGTCTTTGTCTATGAGCAGCTTCGAATTTGTCCAGTTTTTAGCTATAGCCTTTGCAAGATCCTATTTTTGGACTTTTGAACCTAGCCGTATGTAAAAAAAAAAAAAAAAAAAAAGATGATAAAAACAGACCCTGGATAAAAGGAGGAATGGCAGTTAGAGTGAAGCACAAATGAATAGCGACAAAGGCAAAGATGGAGGAAGGACGTGAGCCTGGCAAATGAGATAAAAGATATGTATAAAACAGTGAAGTGACAGTTGTGAGGGATGAATGTGGCAGCTGGGAGGGAGTTCAGGGAGTGAGACGAAAAAGAGGAGACAGGGCAGACGGATGGAGCCACGCGGCCAGATTGGGAGAAAGTGAGAGACAATTGCATCATGGTTGGCTGGTAATCTCTTTAGAGTTTTGTTGAAGAATCAGGACATTATTGAAGCAGGCATTGATGGAGGGAACACTTACACTGCACATAGATTAAAAGCTCATTATCCTTACCTGTGTGACCTTGCCTCTTTCTCCACTTTAGTCCAAAAAAACAGCCCAGCAAATTGACTAGCAGCAAAACTCCGAAAACGACTGTGAAAACCACTGTCAATGTTGGCACTGCACCTGAAGCTGCCCACACAAAAAACGATTACATATTAGTCTAATGTAAAACAGCAAGGTAAAGTAATATTGAAATAAGGGATGGTAGACCCAAGCACTCTCTCTATTGTCTTTATTGATTAGGAACAAGGGATGAGGTAAGCATGGGCACCATGACAACCACTGCCTTCAATAAGCAAACATTTTGAAAAGTGATGCATATATTAACATGGATGTGCCAAACCAAGCTACACTGCAAACAGTAATTTCCCCTTAAGAGCTCTTTTTTGGCAAGTGTGATAGGATTCTTACTGTGCTCTTCTTCAGTGGGAGCAACCATTTTTGGCAAATCTAAAGAGAGACACAAATGAGAACAAATGGGAATGGAGCCATGTTTTGCATTATAAGATTATGCTAAGTACAGTATGGGTAAGTAAGGATCTAATGTTACACCAAGCTGACCCATGGTGGTGATGGTCAGTACTGCATTATTGTCTGCGTAAGCGCTCTCCCCAATAGCGTTGATGGCATTGATGGAGAAGTTGTAGGTGGTATTAGGCAGCAGACCAGTCACAGTGAAAGTAGCCTCTCCGGGAGGAAACACGTCCATGTACAGGAAACTGGCTGACTTGTCCCAGTGGTATCTGACAATGGCCAATTAACACAACTTATGTTACTGCAATTACACATTTTAAATCAAATCTTTTTTTTTATTCCAAATTCTAAAACATACATATCATTACAGGGAAAAATTAATTAATAATACCATATAAAGTTACCTCACACGAAACCTTTGAGACAATCCACCATCAAACCCAGGAATCCATTCCAGAGTGACTGAGTCATAGGAGACACTGACGAGGCGAAAAGATGAAGGAGGGTCTGGGTGATCTAAGAGCACAAAATACACAAAGTAGAAAGAGTAAAGGTACTTGTGGGTTTTTTGAATACAGCTGGAGAGCAGAAAGCCATGACTTGATAAGTGCCTATTTGAAAAGCCTTCAGGAGTTCCAAGGTTAAGATGTGTGCTGTGAGATAATGGAGCGGTTATTTGAACAGTCTGTGAAATAACACTGGGCCCTCTGGCCTGTGATTCCTTGTGAGCTCACAAGGAATCACAATGCAAAGATTAAAGAGAAGCATTCTAGTTTCAAAACCAACAACAGGATGTCAAAACATGCAGCAATATTCTACTCGGTTCCTCTAATTTATTTTTATGTGGGAAATATTCAAGGGGTTTGTTTTAGGCTTTTAAAACTGTGCTTTGTTGTTGAATGACTAAAGGAGTATTTACCTCTACAACGCTATGTGCACAGTGCCGACTTCTACATTCTATGACCAACGCTAACCCACTCTTTATTAAACTAAAAACATTAAAACTAAACAATCTGGTTGAATTTAATACAGCAGTTGTTATGTATAAGGGCCATAACCACATGCTTCCACACTGTATCCAGGAGCTGTTCAGACCTAGAGAGAGTCGCTATAATCTGAGGGGAACTGGCATCTTCCAAAAAACTATGGCAAGAACTACAAAAAAATCTATGTGCATCTCAGTTACAGGGGTTAATTTATGGAATTGTTTGGACAATGAATTAAAAAGCTGCACATCAATCAAAGTATTTAAGAAAACGTATAAATTAAAAATTCTAAAAATATAGAGCAATAGTATAACTGTTACTATGACAACTGAACTGAACATTAAAGAATATAGTATAAACTTTGTCTACTACATAATATGAATTTTGTAATAAGAAAACAAAATAGTAATAATAATAATAATATGTTGATGATTAAAAATAACACCTATGATCATGATAAAAAAAGGACTACTAATGATTATTATATATATAAATATAAATCCAGAGGTAACCGTAAGAATATAAAAACAAATGTATTTCTTCTGTATTGTATATTGTATATTATTCTTTATATGTGGAATTAGGCAGGCATAAATAAGCTTAGCTTCAGCCAATGCCTTTCAGTCACAATGAACAAATTCTATGTATGTAACTGTGACAATGTTTTATTTATTTTTCTGTGTGTGTCTGAATAAACTAACTACTACTACTGCAACACTCGGAAGTAGTTAATGAAGCCTCTCCATAATAGCAATATTTTGAACAAAAATCAAAATGACCTGTTCAGTTTTATGAATGAGAGGCACTACTTTTATGATAAAAGGGAGAATGGATTATTGTAAATTTGGACAGTAAACAGAAATATGTTTAGGGGTGGAGAGAAAATAGACACATAGCAACTAAGGAGAAGGATGCTGCATTGGTGTTTAGCTCTAGGCAGTTGCACTGTTTACACAGTAAATATCCCTCTATCAGCTCTACTCATAAGATTTCAGGGCAAAAGGGTCAGTCTTATTTGGATTGAGCTTCCTTCAAATAAAAAAGAGCCTTGCTACAAAAAAATATTTTCCTCTTGGCACTTGAATGATAAGGGAGCATACATAATTTAATAACTCTGTCAGATTAATTATGGATATTCACAGTGTTAAAATGGAAAAAATAGGCATAATACAGGATTGTATCTTATGGTGTTCATAGCAAACACTTAACATGTTCAAAGTAAGCTAGAGGCCTTTAGTGAGATGGACTGAGCTGATAACAGTAGAGGAGCAAGGATGCAGTGGTCGCTTGAAGGCACAAAATTTGGAGCACACCGGAGAGCTGAACATATCGCTGCAGCATTATCTGTGAGAGAGAAATGCTACAGGCTCCGCGATAAGGTGCAGATACTGCACAGGAAGAAGTTCCTTAAAGGGTTGACACTCAGGAGCAGCAGCTCCACTCACTTTACTGAATGTTCCATGTTCAATGGGCCTCCCACACTATTGTGATGTTGCTGGAAAAGGCTGATAAAGCTTGGACAAGACAGCACCAACACAATTATTCTGAGATGCTGCCAAATTAGAACCAAAGGAAATGTACTCCTCTGCCAAGTACGTGATATGAATAAGTCTTATATTTGCGACAGAACTCTCTCTCATCATTTGGCTGCTGCTTTAAGTGGCTGTGTGGGTTTGTTCCCCACTAGGTGGCACATAGTTCTACAAAAGATCCTCTGAATATTTTGGCCAATTACTGGGTTAATGGAATTGCCAAAAACTCACAATAAATCTGGCACTCATGAGTTAGTATATTTTGGGTTCATTTTCTTTCTTCATGTTACTGCTTACTTACTGCTTTTGTTAGAGTTAAAAGCGCGTGATTACAGTGCGGCCCAAAAAACGAATTAATAATGATTACAAGGCATAAAAGAAGATATGTGATTATTTGAGATACAGTACTAGCTTATGAATAGTTAGGACAATTTAGTAATCTACAATTAAAACAGACTCAAATTGAATATATTCAAATTTATACTTGTGCTGACGAGCTGGATGTCGAGCATGTCATCACCAAGGGAGTTGCGGGCGGTGCAGCTGAAGATGGCATAGTCCAGCAGAGCGCTCACATTCACCACTTGAATGGTGCTGGTGTGAAAGGAGCCCTCCCTTACTGTCCTCTCCTCATACCTGCAGCAGTCTCTCTCTCACACACACACACACACACACACACACACACAAGACCAGACACAAAGAAGGAGAGAGAGATAAAGCCAGTGCGGCAGACAGCAGGGATTGTGATGTCCTGCAGATTGTACTAAGTCACCTAATTTCACACATCAAAGAAGCATTAAACAGGTATTTGCATAGTGAAAAGCAAAGAATTAAACACCTTGGATAAGAATTTCGGAAAAAATGTTAAAAAGATATACACAGTCACATCTAACTGAGTCATTTTATTACAAAACTAAATGCAATATCTGGCTTATGAAATCTGCAAATGTAAAAAAGATGTGAGGCTATTGAGATCTTGTGGTCTCTAACCTGGAGTTTTCAAAGTCCATGAGCATATGATTTTTCTCCCAGATGAAATCAACAGTTGGGATACCCTCTGCTCGACACACCAGCTCAGCAGTGCTAGTACCATCTCCTCTACTGGCCACTTTCCTCCACTGCGGCCCCTTTTGAATGATTGGTTTAACTGCATTAAAAAAAGAAAACTGTAGTTACTGTTGTGTTGGTAATATCAGTCAGTAAGTTCACAAGCCAACTTACATTGAACTACCAGCTGCACATCTGTACTGCCAGGGAGCGCTATTCCATTATTGGCAACGCACCGGTATAAGCCAGCGTGCGCTCGAGTCACGCCATGAATGGTCAGCAGGCCTGATTCATCTTCCTGAGTTTCCTCTCCCATCTCTACCTCCTCTTCTCCCTGTGGAAGACAAAGCGACTGGGAATGAGCCTGGGACAGCAGCTATCCCTCACTGCCTTTGCACCTTTTCCTGAAGTCAAGGGGCACACCAGAAGCAAGACAAGCGCACATCAGGGCCAGAAGTGAGCGGCCAAACAGTCATGGCTAAAGGCGGCAATGAAAAGGGCAGGAAGGAACTAGGTTTGAGGATGGAGAATGATAATGCCATAGGTCCACAGGGAGAATCACAGACAGAGAAGAAAGAGGGGGGTTTGCAGGTTAAAAGCAAGACACACAATACTGCCAGGGGCTGGGTGAGACCAAAGAAGGCATCAGTAGATACAGGGACCAGAGCGCATTGACGAATGTGCCCTTTAGTCACGCAGCAGTAATGAAAGCTATTTTTCTGAATTTGGTCTGAGCGCTGAGCAGGGAGAGGTGGGGTAGAGGGATAGTTAGACCTGGTGAAATATGGAGCACCTATGCATTTAAGAGAGGCCAGTGATAAACGGGGTGAATGGCTAAAATAATAGAAAAGAAGCCAGGTAACAGAAAGATAATTTAGCAGAAGGATGCTTCAGTCTGCTTGTGTATACATGCACAGGTATATTTAGCCCTCACCAGCCATTTCCAGGAGAACATGTCAGATATAATGGGGTTAGCATCTGCCACACAAATCAGATCTGCTGTGTCCCCGAGGTTCACATACACAGGGTCTCTCTCTGCCTTAACGCTGGGAGCATCTGAGAGTAAGAAAATAGGACAGGGCTTAGGAACAAGCAAAGGTTAACATGCCAACGTGAGACAAATCATTTGCCAAGCCATTAAACTGACACGCTGCATTGGAATAATTACTCTTACACTCGTTTACCTTTGAACTGCTTCATAACGGGGCTCTAATTGGCCTCAGCATTTCAGAAACATTAACCTGCATGTATAATGGAAGAATATTCATGGCCCTCAAATGAAAGTGTAATGTGAATCTAAATATACTGAACTAGCAGGCTCACTCTACATCCTTATGACATTTCCACTTGACAATGTTCTGCACAGCTCCTCTGCTTTTCCAGCCTTTTCCAGTCTTCTTACATCCTTAGTCACCTCTACAAACTTTTAATACATCCCCAGAGAACCATCTCTTTGGAACAATAAGGCCATTAGTGCCCACTTGTCTAAACCTATGTTCGTGCTAGAAAAACAGCAGTGGAAAGCACAAGAGGGACATATCTTTGGGTTGGTGGGTTCCTACTATATTGGCCTCTTAACCAAGACCGACATTGTTAAGTGGGCTATGCTGCCACCCATAAAAGCTACTACAATTCTCCATACATAATAAATATCTACAACTGTCAGACCCAGTCAGATCACGACAGTAGAATCCATTAGGTATGTACCATGGGCTTTAGTGAAACAGACAGACCTACATTTTCAACACTTCCATTATTAAATCATCAGTAAAGGAGCAGTGGACCAGGTGCTCCAGGCTGGGCCTCGGGCAGCTATGGGGGTCTATGGCCTTGCATGGAGGCCTAATGAATGAACCATGTGGGCTGGATCGGCTCAGAGTCAGCGCTGTTGTGGAGCTGTGTTGACAGTAGATTCTCTCTAGCTGGGTTAGAGATAGAGAGCTGCCCATATTTAATAATATATTTATGATCACAAGCTAAAAACAACACTTAACAATTAACTATTAGGTCACATTAAAAGTGAAATAACTTAATGAAAAAATATAAATAAGTTCACAACTGGAGCGAGGAAATGTTATTATGTGTGGTGAACCTGTAGAATCTTACACAGCACGTCCAGCTGAACCGCGGTGTGGCTCACACCTTCCTCATTTGTACATTCAATTTTATAAGATCCAGCTTCTCTCCTCGTCACATTTTCGATCTCCAGGGTGAACTCATTTGGCCAGTGGAAGCGCACATCCCTTTCTGTGCAAAAACATCACACACACACACAGACCAATGGTAAATTAAGCATTCATTACACGCTCATCAACTGCATGTCCTCTGGCCACTGGTCTCTAAGTGACATCTAATCCTGCATTATTGATTGGCCTGGCTGGATTCCCACATCAAGGCAACAATAGGCTGAGTGAGAGACACCTTCTACGTAACACTGCTCCAACTTTAATACATTCAGGATATAGTACATTTAGACAAATTTATGTATGATGAGAGTAAACATATTTAAAAAAGCAGCTTGGGCTACAGTGACACCGGCCTGGAGGAGAAGCCAGCTTTTGAATGGCTGTGTTGTATTCAGAGAGACAGCAATCCTCATTTAGACTGCATACATTAGAGCCATAATGAGAATCACATTTGGCAGGGTCCCATGCTGGCTAACCTGCCATGTTTTATTCAGACCCTGAATGGCAGAGCTGAGTGCTTACTTGCTGGCTCAGCTCAACTAGGAGCTGGTTTATAGAGCCATCACACAGCCCTAGATCACCTTTGACCAGCTTCTGCCTGCTGTGCTGCCAAACACAGGAGACCTCCTCTGGGTTTGCTGAAACCAGCAGTGGGATGGTTGCCATGTCATCCTCCACCACCTGTACCTGCGTTGGCTGGTCCGGGCTAAACTCAGGCGGGTCTGACAGAGGGAAAACACACAGAAACGGTTCAGTTGGAGTTGATCCAGAAATGCATGAGACAGTCACAAACTTATGCCCACAGTAACACAGCAAGTGAGCAGCACAAAGAAAGGAACACAAAAAATGTTTGGCACAGAGCAAAGGGAGACACTAATGAGAGTCAACCCAATAGAAAGTTGACATTCACCAATAATTTCAGATGTGACCAACTTTAGACTGGTGGATGATGGGGGTGTGTTGCTGCCTAGATGGCACAGGAACATGCATTAAAACGACAAGTGACAGTAGTGTTGTCCAACGTCAGCTCGGCGCAAACACACACTGACATTCCTTCATGCTCACACACAGTCACAGGCTTTGAAGCAGTGGCTGGCTGCTGCCTGTGAAATGGCATCAAAGACAAACATGGCCAAGCAGCAAAGCAAATGCACAATTAGGACACACTGCCGCAGAGCTCCACGGACTCACAATTCACAACAAAGGTTCTCAGTAAACAAAAAACACACACACAATACAATACAGTGACGTGTGCACAGGATAAAACCAACAAAGCAGCAAACATCTGCACCATTATAGATCATCATTATGCATCGTTCATCTCTTGGTCTTTTGCCAGAAAAAGAGATGAAAACAAGGAAATGAAAAAAAGATAACCCATAATTCAAATCTACTTACAAAGCACATTGAGCTTGAAGAAGGTTTTGGCTCCCTCAGGTAGTTCAGCACTGTGGGACTGGCAAATTACCCTCTGATTGTGAAGCTGTGAACTCACATTCAGTGACAGCAAACTGCTCACTGAAAAGCCACCATACTCGGCTTTCCTATGAGGCTGATCCACCCCTTGGAACCTAGGACACAAACGCCATCCAGCAGCAATCTCATTAAGAGGCAAGGTAGGGTTCAATAAGCAATCTTGCACATTTGCATATTTAGCAGGATAACTATCAGACAGTTCCAATAAAGGATCACTCTGATTAGCCAAACCTTTGTGTGCCCAGGCTCCAGGAGATATTGGATTTGGGATTGCTGCTTCCAGAATTGCACTCTAAAGTTACAGTCTGGCCCCGGTAAAACTGGTCGGTGTTAGAAGTGATTTTCATTGATATGGCTGGAACTGAAGGGGGAAAAAAACGAAAACAAAAATAATTATAAAAGGTGCATTATGTAATTATTCTATTTAAGAGTACAACACCTGCTTTTCTCCATGGAATTGTTATTTCTTTGGCTGTAATGTTTCACAGTATATCTTTAACTCATATATCTTGCACTTGTTCAATTACAGGTGTTTTTATTGCTTGAAAAACATTCCTTCTTTTACAGTGAGCAGGGTTTTCTTCTCCACAGATCTGAATAGTAACTTGTTACCTGCTTTTCTTCATGGAGATAATTTTAATGTGGAACAATCCAGGCAAAGCAGCAACATCATCTTTAATCCATCTGTCAACTGTCATGATATAGTATGTGTATGGCAACTCACAAAGAACCTGAAGCCTGATTTTGGCAGAAATGGTCTTCTTTGCTTCATTTGTTGCATGACATTGATACAATGCCATGTTATCACTTGCAGACAATACAAGAGGGAGCTCTTGAGTCACACCTTTATCAAATAAAGTCGATCTAAATGAATTTTGTACAGGCTTTCCATTCTGCTACAAGAAAGAAGGCTGTTAGCAGAGTGTACAATCATCATATACAGTACACCGAGGCAAGCCCATATACTGTGTAATAGCCTAACCTTGTACCAGTAGAGGTTCCCAGGTGGATTTCCTCCTGTTGAGAAACAAACTAGTCGCACTTTGGTTCCAGCAAAAAGAGGAATGTCTTGAGAAGGACCATCGATCCATACTCTTTGAGGGGGGTCTGTTTTCGAACAACAATTTTTCTGTATTTTTATTTGAGAGTGTTAGGGGTGGCAGCATGTGGCAGCATGAATACTGACTTTTACTCTTGCTATTTTACTACTACTCACAGTAGACAGTAATTTCAGCATTTTCAGTTTTGGAAACTTTTGTAGCCCTGTTAAAAGCCACACAAGAGAGCTTCATGCCATTGTCTTGCCTGGAGACCCGATAGGTCAAATTGGACAGGGTAGTCATCCCACCATTTTCTCCCTGAAAAGACACAAAAGCAACAGTTGCAAATGGGTTGGTGGTATTTATAATCTAGGAGGAAAAACACAAAGAAGAAAAACAAGCCATGCGGAAGGGCCTTTGAAAATACAGATGGCAAATTAGCAGCTGTAATAACCAATCCTGCGAAAGGCCTATAATAAATAAACATATTCATCTGACTCCAGTCGTTTTGCACCTGCCTGGCTGTGGCCATGCCTGTGCAGCACATCTCCTTATTAAAACTATTATTGTGGTGATTACTGTAAAAGCCCCAGTCTGAAAGACTAACAATGATGCTGGACAGGAGCGTCAGTCTTCATTAACCTCACACTGTTTCAGATGCATTAAAAGCTCACACACACACACAGTGAGTGCCTAGTGTAAGATCAAATGGAAATGCTGCTGCCAGATGAATAAAGAGCTTGTTTAATAAACCTCATCTTCTGTGTCAGCTTTTATTCACTTTGATCATATTAGTACACACAAAAGAGGAGAAGAGCAGAATGGTCTTTGTGTTATCATTGCCCAGTCACTGTAGAGATGCAGCCACCCTATTCAGACTTTCATGGTCAGCCATTTCACCTTGTCAACGGATGTGGATATGAGGTCAAATCTCACATTGCTTTTATACTTTGGCAATAATTAAAATGCCTTCCAGTGAATTAGCAGACTAAATCTGTTTAAAAAGTCTGACATGATCACTATTTCAAGCTCAAAATAAACTCGGTGTCATCTATTATGTTAACTTAATATAACAAAGGTGGACGCACCTCTTCCATGATGACAGCTGTTGAGTTGAGCTCTCTGTTGCCCAGCCACCAGCGGATTTGGACCGGGGGATTACTTGATGTGGCAAAACAGTTCAGATTCAACTCCTTGTCCTCTATGGCCTCAAGAGACCCCAGCAGTTTTACCTCTGCAGGATCAACTGTTTGACATGCAAAGAACCAACAAACAAAAACAGCATCACTGACAGCATCACCCCATGATCACTTTCAACAACTAAGCATTGTGTTCAGTGAAGCTGCTTCTATTTTTGGATGTGAAATTCATAAACACAAAAATATCAAGGTTGGGGTGGAAAATCACTTTGAGTGGCAACAGTATCAGATTTTCAGCATGGCTTTAAGGACAGGAGAAGACAGGGTACAATAGCTACAGGCATATGCATGAACCCTTCAGAGGACAAAGACAAGAAACTGAGCTGGCAAACGTAGAGAAAAAGAGGGAATCATGTATGTAAATATTTTGCATGTAGTGGCCTGGCTAATCAAGTGAAAAAAAAAAGCTTATTCGTCCTACACTCATGCAATACAACAGGTATAGAAATAGTTTACTTCTATTGCACACCAGTGGGACTAATATTGTACCCTGCAGCTTTTTCCAATGACGCCTAAAGCACAGTGAGGCAGGAGCAGTTCTTTCTCTACATCTCTGCAGGGCACTGGGGCCTTTGGGAGGTCAGCATCCAGACTAAACTGGAGAGACTTCACTCACCTTTTTATAACAAAAGCCATATATTTGTTAGGAGAATTATACAGCTCAAATCAATAATTTGCATACACCACTTGCATTAATCAGCATTTAGCAAACTCATATTTTCAGTTGCCTGGCCTTGTAGTGGAAATTAGGTTATAATTAGAGACGATTCAATTTGTTGCTGAGAGAAACATTTTATATTAACTTTAAAAATATCTTAACAATCAGCATTACTATTGTAACGTGTAGACTGCACAGCCAGAGGAGAGCGCACTGGAGCAGACTCAGTGAAAGAGCACACAGTGATATTAATCTGGAACAGACTCCTCAGCCATAATAACCATTAGTTTTCATTAATGATATTAGCACTAGAATTTATGCTGAACGGCAAAAGAATTAGTTTTGGAGGTAAGACTCTTATTATATTCCTCTCCCTCATGCCCATATGCTTAATAATCCATCGCTTCGAGCCCTGGCATGGATTTATGCAAGTCGAGCCTCCGCAGCTGGTAACAGAAAGCTCATGTGTGGAAGTAGGTTAGGCTATCTGAGAACCCTGGCTCCATTTGACTTTTGCATTTCTGTTAATAATACAAATTGATAATAGTAATTTAATGCGTGTAAGTATATGTATGCACAGTCTTAAACCTTTATGCTTTTGTCGTTGCTCGGTGCTAGCTTACCTGCTCGTGATAAACACAAATTGTTGTTGTTGTTTTTTTGCCTCGATGTGACAAGTTGTTGGTTGTAACAAATAAATACCTCACTCCTAATGCTAAGATTTACCTTTAAAATAACTTAAAGATTGTTGATGCTGACATGCTTTCTGGTTAAGCCAAGAAGCAATCGCTCTTTGCTAAACACGTGCGTAAACAACACCGACGCCATGTTGAATCCAAGTGGGTAATGTAATGTACAAATGACAAACTACAAAGGAAAAGTTATGCGTAGTTTAGCAATCATCCTTCTTTATCAATAGTTATGTTATATTTAGTGCAGGCTTACTCAGCTTTGGAAATTTGCACCTCAACAAGAATATATCAATTTGTCCAAAATGCAGAGAGCTCTTTAAGCCTGAGATGACTTGATTGCAGTGAATTCACCAACATATTTGTATGCTAATAATCAATAATTAGCACTTGCCAGTCAGAGTTATAACACATTAGTCTGTAAAAAGCTAATTTGAGAATCACGAGATCAGCATGGATGAATTGGTATTGACAGCAGTGAACCATAGATTACCTTACAGTATACTATAGATGCTAATTGTGCAGAGCCTTTGAATGGCTTTATGGGTGCATAATTGTGTTAGCAATTTGTCACTATTGTGCTGTGCATGTACAAGTGCTGACAGTTGTTTTAATACATTTTTTCACTCACAGATCACAGTGAGGATGAGGCTGGTGGACAGAGGAGCTACGGAGACAAGATTGGCACTCTCACAGCCCAGTACCGCTTGGTTGTCTGCTGGATGGATTTTCAGATACAGCACACTTTTGGACATATGAGCCACGGCATCTTCCTCCCAAGTCTTCAGCACAACCTCCCCATCCTGCCAGGTAAGATACATAAGAAAGCCTCCTCTGTGATTGTTAATAACCTTGTGTTCTATATTATACCTTGCCTTCATAATCAAAAATGTGACACTGAAATATGCCACTATGCAGTTTACCTTAGTCCACTGAAGATTCGCTAGGGGGTTTCCAGACTGACACACACATTCCAACACTAGCGTTGTCCCAGCTCTGACTTCTTGTCTCTCCAGGCCCAAAATAACTGGAGGCTGAGGTGGAACTGTCAAGAACCATAGTAAAAGCGAACTTGACAAAGGAGAATTGCACATAGGGGTGTCAGAAACTGAAAAAATAATAACAACACAGACAGGAGAAAGAGGGGGTAATTCTATTGGTGGATTCACCCATAGTGTGACATGTAAAAATGATTGGGCATAAACATTTAATTTCAAATTTCACAATCATGTCCTACAAATATTGTTCTTACAGACAACAGGTTGATTTATTCTTGTTTGTAAAAGCATTGGATATTATGACCATTGTTGGTTATATTTGATGTTTTGGTTTTCAAGATGATTATATAATTAGAAAGCATAATGAGTCTCACATTTGGGTTGCCAGTTTAAATGCCAAAATTTAGGGGATCAGAAGTTCTGAGCTTTTACATGAGACATGACTTGTATTGCCTATATTGCACAAAACATCTGTTTCCCAGGTTCAATTGTGATTGTAGTTCCCTTTTTAAACCGGCAAGTGTACACAGACTATCTCCCTTTAAGTTGAAAGCTTTTATAGAAGAAGAATATTGCATACGTTGTAGACGACTGTATTGGATACGGGCATTGGGCATTAAGGAAGCAGTGAGCTGTATCCAGTCCATAAACCAAAATAACAGATGTTCAAACAGTAATAAGGCAACGTGAAATATGAATAGATTACAACCTCCTAGAATAAAATATATGCAGTAAAATAAATTAGAGGAGGACGGGTCTTTGTTATTGCCGCAATCCGTTTTGGAGAGCAGGCTTGCAGACCCCAGACCAGCGTGACAAATTGCTACCTTGCTAACAATCTGGCTGGCTGAAAATGGCCACAGTGCTGGCTTTGATGGGCTGGCATGCTGAGTAAGACTGCAGCGGTGGTCCCGAGTTCTGCAACATTAGCACTTAGTACACAGCCCTCCTTAATACAGAGGAGGGAGATAGAGAAGAAGGAACGACAGTGTGCACATATTGGCAATTGTTAAATGTGTAATGTGGAGGAGTATAGAGACAACATCGTGGTGTCTAGTCAGCCTGTAGATAATATAACTGTGAGCAGAGGAGGAACGGTTTTTGCCCAAGGTGCCAAGCGTCTCGCTTGACTTTAATCAACAACATGATTTAGACTTGGGTAGGAGCAGGTGGGTAGACTCTGAAGCCTTAGCAATCCATTATTTTAACTGAACAGCACAGAAGCAGAAAAATGTAAAATCTGTAATCAGAGCTTTGTATGTGTACAACGGTATCCTCTATTGTTTGCTTTACAACAAGAGAAATGAAGGATACAAATTGAATGTGGTTATAACTCTTATCAGCTCTATCTTATTGTGCTGCTGCAGGATTTTTAATATCAACTTACTGTGTTTGTGATAATAACAACAAAGTCTATTTTATGTTGAGTTTTAATTTTGAAATGATCAATATGTTTTTTGTACCACTTTTTATTCTACTCCTGCAAAATAGTGTACTTAATAATATGTTTTCCTAACAATAGGTAATATCACGACTGAACTACACCTGTAGACTTAAAGGTGACATGTCTTGCAAAATCAATTTTTACGAGCTTTGAACTATGTTATCATGGTTCTCCACCATTCCATCATCATTGGCTTTCTCAAAGTTGCATATAGATTTAATCATGCATGTTTGAGTAATCCCAATGTTTGAGGGATCACTTAACTTCTTAATTTACTCTGTGCTAAATGCTTCACTTTAATTAAACAGTTATTATATCTTTTTGCTGTTCTTGTCCTTTGGAGCCCAAACCACTAGAGACACCCTGGAGAACCAGAGGCAGTCACACTGATGCTTCGCCCTAAGTAGTGAAGTGCGACTTTGCCTTCAGGTCGAATATTTCTCTTTGGACCGCAAACGCAGACTGAGTGCACAAGTCTAGGTACCCTTGGGGCTCCCTCTGGCTCCTGCATAGTGTTTCACATTATTGTGTACTTGAAATAGGCTGGCTGTTGTTTGCAGTGAAAGAGACAGGTTGACACGCACAGTACACATTCATAGTCATTGTAGCCTGCACGGGACTGAAGTGGGCGGAGTTTTTGGCATGACATAACAGCTGGCGTCCGTTGTCCGAAATTAAAGCTGTGATCCTGGAATGAGAAGGTTAAAGTTAGGGCTGTGCAATTAATCACATTTTAATCAAGATTCAGTCATTTTTAATCGTCAGTAATATGCTTGGATCTTTGGTCCACAGCCAATTCTCTGTCAGTTAAAACTTGTGGCATGGCGCATAGTTCAGACTTTGGAGAAAGAAGTTTGACAACTCTTTCTGTTAAAATGCAATAATTAAAAATTTGTATTGTTTATATTTGGGAAAATAATATTGAAACCCAGTGAAAAAAGGTATACTTAGATTAGATAGGCTTACCATTTGAAATTTAGTTTCTTTGCATTTGACCCATCCTTCAGCTACCTAGCTGGAGGAATAGTCCACTAAGCATGTTTTAAGTTAGTTGAGGGGGTGACAGAGCTAAAAGCGTGAGTGAATTGCTCCAGTAAGTCTCTTTATAGTCACAAGCATTACAGTGCATCTGTAGCCCGCCTGGTTTATTTTCTGCATATATCTTTCACATCAAATTATAGTGCAATGTCAGCTGTAGCAATCACACATGGCCCACTGCTGCGTGAGCTCAGTGTGAACAGAAGAGTGAGCATCAATATTACTTAAGACCTCGGCCTTTCTATAATACAGCTTGAACAATGTCGCAGCTCCTCGCAAACCAATGTTATCTCAAAATATGACAAGAGGTTATTATTTCTGACGCTGAGGAGACGGCTAGGATAACAAGAAATGTATGGCCTTGGTTAATGTATAGCCACCTGGCGAAGCTGTGGGGATCAGATGTATCTTGCATGCCGACATTGTAATTTTGTGCATTTGACAGAAGTTAATTCAGTCGCGCGGTGCCAAGTAACAGTTTGCTGTGTACAGAAATCCATTGTACTGACTAAGACAAGAAAGCTCGGGGAAAACAAAGGCTGGGTTTGGATGAGATTGAGCGGGTCGGTGAGGAGAATGAGTCTGGCAGGCGGACGAGCACATACGTTACTTGGGCACGCGTGTTCAGGAGCTTATCCTTTGAGCCAGACACAGTGAAAGACTCTGCACCTGTCAGCTCCACTCCATCTGCAAGATACAATGAGCAATAGGGCCCACAAGAAGCAGCACAAGACGACTGGTAAATGCGCTAGCGTGAACAGAAAACACCATTGTTATTCCATGCTAAATACAAGGAAATTACAAACACGGCAATGTGATTTAGCTGGTTTAGCAGATGTCAGTACACTAGTGACAATGTAATGCTGAGAATCTACGTTTGAATATGCAAAAATTGTATAAAGCTGGATTTCTTTTTCTACTTACCGATTTTGCATAGAAAGTTTGAAGAAAAAAGTGCTGAGATTTTAGAAGGGTGTAGTCTAATATGAATAGATGTTATAAATTCCCCTATGACTGTGGCTTTTTCCTCCCACACTGCCCCTAACAACTCTGTCTTTCTAAGAAATGTATTTATTTATTTTGATCTGAACTTGTTTGGTTGTTTTCTTCTGTTTTATGTTCGAGAAATCAGGCCTTGACCTATAGAGAATGTGGATGTATAATATAATAGAGCCCTCCTTGCCTCAGAAATGTCCAGCTGGATGTCTCCCTCACATTAAGTGGATTTGAAACTCAGACTCACCTTTGTAAAGTGTGATTTCTGCCTCCGGCTTTGCATCGGGGGCAACACAGATGACAGAGTACTTCCTGCCCACCACCCAGTACTGCAGTGCGTCCATCTCAAAGTATGGCTCGGAGGGAGGAACTGCATCAAAAGGACAGAAGCTCATGTTTTATATTCGTCACGGCAACTAACGTATTATTCATCACATTAAATTTGGGTTCAAATATGCAGCTGCTATCACAGACGACGGGGTGTCACGCTGTCAGCTTTTGAGTGATTTACTACAGTTAGCTTTGCTCTTGTGTCAAGTTAGAATACAAATTGTGGACATGAAGAGCATAAAGCGTTGAAATAGTGATGAAGCTGAACCAATGCTAATCTATCATAACAAACAACAAGCTCTGCTCTCCTCAGATCAGCCCCAAGCTAAATATCTGCTTTCTCTGCTGATCAAAGCACTCTTTGCTTCTCTACTGTTCTTCTCCACTATCCTTTTATCTGACCATAAATAGGAATTCCAGCAAGAGGAAAAAGCTTTTAGCACAAGGGACTAAAAACTATTTGGCAGAAAATTAGAAAATCTGTCAATGGTTAGTCATCAAAGAGCTGTCTTTGGATGTGAAAGCCTCTCTTTATCAAGATGAGAAGGTCAATACAGCTTGTATCACAAAAAAAGGATTGTTTGTTATGCGCCAGCTTTTAGCAAATGGGGAGATCAGAAAGTATGCTCACTGTTAAGGTTTGTTTGCTTTTATCAGAATTAAAGTGTGAAGACTGTGGAAATGTGGGAGTTAGTCTGTGCAGGGGAGAGACAGTGAATGTTGGACAGGTTAGAGGGAGAGCAGCAGCTACAGTTTCTACTGAATTCTGTGACAATTTCCCTGCAAATGCCTGAGTCTAATCTGCTGGACCATGTGGACTCAACTCTGCCAGAAAACCTACTTCTGCCACATATATTTCCCCCCTCACCACTAGGAGGAGCTGTTGCTGTGTGGAGTGTCTTTTTGTGGCTCTAGTCTGCTATTGAGACAGATGAGATGTGGCTGCAGCTTCAAACTGATTTAAAAGAAGCAATTGAATCTGTGTGGACTGTGATGGCTTACCCAGAGCACTGCAGAAGCGCACGCTGCAATAATGAGATGCATTTGTTTGTTTTCCCTCCTCTTCCCTGGGAAGATGACTGGGCCATGCATCTATTGACAGCCCCTGCACTCTCAATCTACTCTGCCATATACGCTGCACACAAGCGCATCACTTGTTGTGCCGAAAGAGTGCAGCAGCCAACAAATGCTAAAATAAGAATAATGATATGTTTCTAAATGAGACAGGCAGGTATCTCATTTTTTCTTCCATTAGTTATGCCGGCCTATTTCTCTAATCTCTTGCTCACTTCATCATTGCTCAGTGAAGACAGTGCACACTCCTCTCCCAGCCATCCCTCTTGACCACTGCGGTTAAACTGCAGAAGTGGGGGGGTAGGACTGGAGCAGCAGCCCCACATCCATCACATCCACTCAGCCAAAGCACGTGACCCAATCAGCCTGAGCAGAGGAGCACACTAATGCGACAGGTACAGTAGCTCATGTGGGAAGTAGCAAATTGTATTCTCTCTACACCTGATCTGTGTGGAGCATAGAACAGGCAGCAGATCCACGCTGTTCTGATAATTAACTCTTTCTCTCCTGGCCGTGTCTTCTGCCTGTCACACCTGTTTTTACTGCCTTTGATTCAAACTCAGTCTTTTTCTGCTTTTGAGCAGCTAAGATTAAAATGCATCTATATAACCCCAAAATAGACGAGCACACTCCTTGTGCTCTACTCCACAGTTCAGAGGAGAAACTTTGAGCTCCAGTATTCTTTTCAAGTGAAATGTTGGAGACATCCACCACCAGAAAATGTGGTTTTCACTGTTAAACTGTTTATACAATTTATTAGAACCCTTTGTCTTATGTTGTAGTGTATTTTTTTCATACAGTTTGTAGATCCTGTAAGGATGCTTTTGTGTAGTATTTTAAAAAACTGATTGTTATAAATGGTTTTATATAAATGTATTTGTAGTAGCCATAGGATGACTTTTACTCGTGCAGTGGTTCCCAAACCTTTCTGTGGCGAGTACCCCATAAGCCCTTTCATTTGAAAACCATTCCAAGTTCCCCTCGGTAAGTGCTTGTGTACCTCCAGGGGTACCTGTACATCTGGTTGGGAACTCCAGTTTTAAACCAAGAAACTACGGTAATTATTCCTGGCTGAAAAATGTCTTACTTGATCATACGGCATATTGTGCTTAAAAATATAGTTAAGTTTTTAAATCTTATCAGAAAGCTGCAGTAAGGCAAATAATTTACATAATTCCATGCCATAACTTTGTAAGCACAAACATTGTGACTCATTTGTTTCACATTCAGGCCTAAAACAGACACTAGTGTGTGGAAAGACAAAAAATGTGATACCAAGCTGATTTTGTAGAAAAACTTTATACCTGGAGGGTATGAGAGTCTGTGAGAAAGTTGTTATGCTAAATTAAGAATATAATAGAAGCAAAAAAAGATTAGACCTCATGAGACCTAATACACTGAAGCCATTGATTTTCCATGTGGCAGAAAAGTGCAGAGAAATCTGCGCATATGCATTCATCACCTCCATGTAGGTCTCAGGTGTGTGATCTATAGCGATGAAAGCCCCTCTGTCTGGGTTAGAAGTGGAGCAGGTGTCGAGGACAGAAATTAGAACCGCCCCATTCCCGCCCCCTCTCTCTCTGCCTCTCATACCTTTTGTTTTTGTGTCCATTAAATTACAGTTAGGCTCCCATTTGACAGCAGCCCTCTCCAAATGGCAATTACAGTCACACAAAAGATGTCACAAGCAAAATGAAGCTACTAAATTTAGCTTAATAAGATTTAAGATATGCAGAGTTCAAATTTGGAACAAGGAGGAGTCCTATTAGTGTGTCTAGTTTCACTTTCACAGATTTTGCCTTGTTGGTCCTTTCACCATTAATCTGTAATGAGACTGGCGCTCACAAGTTTTTAACGCACCCTCCCCTGACTTTGTCTCATCTCTGTGCAATTGTCAAAATTCATCCAGTAACACAGAAAGAAAAGAAGTCACCATGTTCTATGTCGCATATGTGCCCCCCATTTATAACTTTCTCCATTATTCATAACAGGGAATTGCAAAAAGGGAGGCTCATTATATACTCTCCAAGTGCTAAACTCATTAGCTACTGCAAAAAATAAAATAAAAAAAATCACACCACTAGCTCCATGATTCCTTAAAATGTCCTTTAACCTCCAACCAACAGGACTGATAACAAGCTTACTACTTTTAAGCAAAAGGGTGACTAACAGCAGCTAAAACCAGAATGCATCAAATGAAGGTTTTTCTGAGCATTGGTAGAAGGCATGTGTGCGAGTTGTTCATTAATAGGATTAAATGGCTAAGGCTAATGGTATAAACCTCAACTGGATGTGGCAGGTATGCGACAGTGTGGGGTAAGTTTCACTAGAGGGGTGGTGGGGGGAGAGGTTGTTGTTGTCATGGATTACTCACTGCCACTTGATCTGCCTATTGCGGTAATCCCCTATCTAAGCTCTGCAGGAAGGCAAAAACACACAGGAGTTATGTTGCACCAATGAAAATGTCTTGGAAAAACATCTTTGTGCAGCCATAGATGAGGCTTATTGACAGTTTTGCCTCCATCCCTGCTATTTACTGCCTGTGGTGATCCATCTCAAATTAGCTAGTCATGATACCACTCCCTCTGACCCAAGAATCCAATTATAACAAGCAGCGATCTCTGTTTTGTTTTCACTAGCCTCCCCCTCCCTCTCCTCTATCTCCCTCCACTGTATCTCATCATAAAGAGTTTATAGTGTTTTGATTTGATGCAGGGCTTGATGGGATACGGCCATGCTTGACTGGCGAGGGGTGTGGGGGCCTCGGGAGCTGTAGATCGGTGATGGAGGAGTCCGCGGGGAACTCATCAGAGACCGTGCGCTTCAAAAAAGATGCAGAGTTTTTCCAGTCCCAATTCAGCACTAACAGGAGATTGAATTCATCAGCTCATTATCAAGCCCAGGATTAGTCACGTATTTTGAATCAGTTGAGCTGGTGGCGTGGAACAAATGACCCTTCAGAAGTCAAGCTTGCAGCATTTCTTCTCAGTCAATCCATAAACTCTTGTGATCCCTTTTATAAGGAAGGAACACAGCTGCAACTGTCCATCTCGTGGAGTAAACAGCTGGAGAGTGTTCCCAGTTTGCCCAGACAAAAACACCAGCTGAGGATGGACACATGCCTTCTGATGTGGCCATTATCTGAAAAACCAAGCAATTGCTGTCTTGACAAATACAACTACAAGCAATCCCTGATGCAACATGGAGACAATTCCCACACATTTTGACCTTTCTGACAATGGAGACAGGAGCAGTGTTGTTTAAGTCATTGTGAGTAAAAGCCAGACTACAAGGTAAGTAATGTGGGAATTAGGCCTGCTGTGGTTGCAGGTGTGCCCCACAGCATTCTACAGGAAGGCCGGCGCAACCTCAAAAGGACCCAGTGCCAAATCTCCCACGACCCCCTCCCCTCCTCTCATGTCAGGAAAAGCTGCTCTCTTCCCAACAGGAGAATACTAGGGTGGCTAGAATCACCATAGCAATCCCCCCACCTCACCCCTCCACTGCCCATTCTTCACAAAACCCCTCTCCACGCTTGCCATAGTGTGAGGCTGAAAAGGAGAAATGGTGCGATGGAGAGAATGAAGTGAGGGGGGTGTACGTAAATGAAGTGTTGGTCTGTGGAAGAAAAGGTATCGGGTTCCTTCCCCTCCACATATGGACTCACTCCCACAAGCCGGCGAATAGGCAGCCTGAGAGAGACAGCGGTTGTTATAAAATGACAACAGGTGGTCCAGTGTAGTCGCACAATTACCTCCTTTCCAGCTCATGTGTGCGACGAAGAACTTTTCAATCACTGCTGTTATCATTTCTTCTTGTGCAAGGCTGAGACATGCTAGAAGGCCCAAGGCTGGCTGAGAATTTGCCTGATTTTTTTTTTTATTGTACACCTGGTTAAAGCTTTGGGCCTTGGAAAAATCATGAGGATGAAAAAGTTACCAGGCTATTTTCCCATTGTTATGTTGATAGAGATATGTTCATAGAATATTACATGGCATTTTAAAGACTGCATATTGTTTCTGTTATGTATTTAGGTCAAATTTGTTTACACATCATTACCACAGAGACTAATGAGTTTAGCATGTGTGAATAAAGTAGCTAACTAACTAAATAAGGTTAGTTTAGATAGGATTTTGTTTGTAAAAAGAAAGTGGAATCTTATGCGTTTTTCTTACTTAGTACATTGAGCCAGGCCAGGTTGGATACGATGGGTTCACTTCTTTCAGAGCGACCAGCTTGACAGTTGTAGGTGGCGTCATCATCTAGCTGAACATTTTCAATTTGTAGATTATACTGTCCTGCACAGACAAACAAAATAATTAATCAAGTTTATGAAAAGGATTTGAGAGGAATATTTTGTCAACACTTAATTAAATGTAACAAATTAATCTGTGCTGATATCTCAATTATAGCCGTTTTAACTTCGTAATCAAACTTGACAATAAAGTCAAATTAATTATGACCATTAACTGTTTATAATTTGAGTCACATAAATCATTTTCCTTTCCCTCATCAGTGCAGGGTTTCATGTTATCGTCAGTGGTTGTTTGAACTCGTATCACTGACATTTGTATCACAGTACATTTCCTGTATGACTAATAACATTTCATCTAATTTCCAGTGATGGCTGAATAAACTATCTATTAAGTGATGCCAGGCAGAGTTGTCCCCTATATTTCTACATTTGCATGCCAGCAGGCTCTCATTCATTTGATGCCTTGCCATAACCTGTTAGGATTAGTCGCTGTTCAGTGTTTGGTGTTGTTGCTCTGATTTCCTGGCTCACAGATGATCATGTAAAAAATAGTTTCTCAGTTTGACAAGCGTGCTGGCCTAAATTGCACATGTCAAAATAAACTGGCAAGATTGTTAGCACCAACCACAGTGAAAGTTTTAATGCTGCATCCAGAGATGTAATAATTATATTCCTTTTTATCATCTCTAAATATAATCTATAATTGAATGCATTGTCAGTGTTTCAGATACATCTTGTTTATTTAAGATGTGAAAATTTTGTTTGTGTCTTCTCAAAGAATCACTTACTGATTTCCTATAGCTGAGCTTGTTCACTGCCAATTTAGTATGTTAGCTAAAAAGCTGCAGACAGGTCAGGTTAGAAGAGCGCAACTTGCAAAATAAAGTGTTGTGGTATCGTAGATGCTGTTCTTGATGATCTGGTAACACCCTATGGTTATGTGAGAAGTTACTTGCAAAATCCCTCTAATTATAACCCAATGTTATGTTCAGTGATGTGGAGCTGCTAAAGATGTGTTGTAGGCTGTGCATGGGAGCAGGTCACTAAGTTAACACTAGTAAGTCTAAGCTTCACAGCATCGACCTTGGGAATTTTTCATTTCAACTGTTAATTGAAAAATACACAACCATTAGACTACATGTAGCTACGGATACAGCAGAAACATATCACATGTCCATGTCTTTAGGGAACTGTCACTTGGCTTTAAAGTGAGATGCAAAACAACATTTAAGATTCATTCAGAATCATCTCACCAGTGTAATTGCTGCTCCCTTGAGCTCTGGCCACGAGGAAGAAGCTTTTAACGCTACATCTGAGTCAGAGTCATCAGAAAGAATGACTTTTTATATTCAAAGATAAAAGGAGGTTCTTGTAGATTTTATGTACTTTCTATCAGGAAGTCAGGGACAGTTGATAAGCAATGCATCTGGAGCTACTGTAAGTATATGTTGAAATCAACCCTGGTCTCTTGTACGTGTAAAAACAGCTTTTCATGCTTTTGTAAGCATCCGTAAACATCAGTGAGTGATGCAGACAATCAGTGGAAGCTGGTTTAGTATCAAGTGCAGTCAAGTGTCATGTTGAATGATGTTGCTTTTCCAGTGCTCTGTGGAGTGATTGCTTCCACCATTGTACACTTGGATTCTCTGTAGACATTAGTGGATGTATTTATTTCTGATTGCATGTATACTCAGATTGCCCTTTTAGAGTTTGTTTATTATTTGGATCCCCATTAGCACAGTCAAGATTGTTCATATTCATAAACATGTTATTTTTGATGCTGGTGTAAAACCACAGTGTAATGTAAATACACATTCACAGTGTGTTTGTTGCAGGTCTATGGACATTATTACAGGTTCTGTGTGCTATAGGCTGCTCATGATTGTTGACGAACCCTCGTACAGCGGCAGTGATGCTGAGTCGTGACATGATTGTGAACAGATGCTCTTTGCCTATCCTGCCTTAGCTTCTAATTGGCCATTACTTTTAATACTGAAGACACTCTGTGACACATTATAACCGGCCACATTTCACTGATTTGTTGACACTTGCCTGCTTTAATTTCTTCTCTTTATCAGTGAATGACAGAGAAGGGACGTGTGAGAGGCGGTTGGCAATCAATGCACCTTTTGGCCCAGATGCTCTTTTCTATTGCTTTTAGTCACCTGATTTAATGAATGCTCTTTTTGCTGTTATTTTATTTCAGATCAACGTTCAGATCTACTTCATGGAATGTTTTTTTCCTAGGGCACATTTTAGTATGGATCGCTGCTTAACCCTTTAAGGACTGAGCACACTATGGGCCAGTATAGGTCACCTAGACTTTTATATTTTTGTTAGCCATAAAAATCATATTAAAGGAAGTATCACAATTTACTGCATTTTTTCACACATCTACTTCTATTTTACACATCCATCAGTATTTTTGCGCATCGAATAAATGACTGGGAAAATCCCCGCAGCACCCGCGCTCTCATTCGTCACCTTCGCGGAGCAACAGAGGCAGATCACCGTAACTGACGGAAAATATTTAAATAGCCCCGTGCCTCCGCTTTCAGACGCCATTTGAATTTACTTGAGATCAAGACTGGTTGCGGAGTTACGCTGCTGGAAAGTCCGCATCTGCGCTCTATCGGCGACGATAGCCTTCGACGCTGTAGGGTTAATTTGGTTTTATCTGATCACTTGTCTTGTAGTCATAGCAGTTAACCCTTGATCATCAGTTCTTGGGTATGTGCCAATGATGAGAACGAGTAAAAACTCGTTCTGGTAATGAGTGACATAATAAATAATAGTGTAGTTGTTTTGTTAACATTTTATGTGTGTAACGTAGCCGAAATTGTGTTCTTTTTATTTGTCCTTGTACTGGTTGCCACAGTGATACTTTATCTAATGTCATTCTAACCAGCATCTTCTCTTACACTATAAACTACATTGATCCCCATAATATAAATTGTAAGCTTTTGGTAATTTGTGTGCTATTTGTTCTTTGCACATAGTGATATTTTTAACTCCACTGGGTCTGCTGTAGCCCAAATTGGTGTAGTCTTTATTCCCCAAGTAAGGCTTTTACCTCTCCTGAGGTTACCGATCATGGAGTAGCGTGGAAAGCCAGGCAGGCTTCTCTCCGGTCCCAGGAGGAGGCCGTCCTTCACCCATTGCACAGTCCCAGAGGCTCGCAGCACCTCACACCTGAGCACAGCTGTGGCCCCCAACCGCACCGTCAGGTTCCTGGGTTCCGACCGGAACACTTGCTGAGCCCCAGCGCCTGGACATGTTTAAAGATGACAGCACTGAATGAAGGTGGGATTAGAGAAGAGGATGAAGACATGTGATGTGTATGTGCAATATTACGAGTGATGCCTATTGTGTTTGACCACATTATTCATGCTGGGATATGTTTTATTGATGGCAAACTGCCATGATATGGCCTTGAAAATGAGTCAATAAAGTAATTACTGCAAATTAAAATCAGCCCTCAGCCGTGTGGATCCTATTGGGCAAGGAGGGAAACGGGGGCTCAGAGGCCTGGTTCACAGATATTTTTTTCTTTGCTGTTGATGCCCCACGGGCTAATTCCTCCTGGGAAAGCTAATGATTATCACGTTAATCCTTCTTGTTTGTCATAGAAAGGTCTAGCATGCTTCATCCTTCAGGCAGTCTCTGAGGTAACATTCGATGATGCAGAAAGGTAACCTTAAAGCAGACCATCACTGAATCTCTCGCCAGCACCAGAGCTGGTGGAATAATTATTATACATAAGGTTTTATGAATAAATTCATCTTGGAGAGACAAATGCTAGTGTGCGGGCCAGTTACTTGTTAATATCTGAATATGTGTTTTGTTCAAACAATGCCCACAGATGAAGTGACTGTTTGATTCTTGACCTTCATTGAAGCAATGACCAAGTTGTTTGTGAAGTGCATGCTCTGTTGCATCTGACAACATGAATGAGAGGCAGAGCTCCTGGATCAAGGCTGAACCAGTCACCTCACGTCAAATATGAAGGGCAAGATTGGCCATTACTGAGAATGCATACAAACAACCAAACAGTGAGTGCATTTGCATACAGTTTACATAAATGAATACTCAACATCCCACAGTGACAGACTGTTCTAATACTAATAAATGTAAAGTCTTTTTGTACTTCAACGATGATGAACTGACTCAGCATGGATGGGTACATTTTTATGTTTCATTTACAATCACAGTAATATACCAACAGCCTAGTACTTCAAGCAGAATGTAATAGTTGTAAGTGTAGCCATTGCTTGTCATTTATACGTAAAATGTATGCATTTTATCTTTGTTCAAAACATTTGCTGCTCGTACCATCAATTCTTGAAGTTGCACACACTCGGACTAATAACATAATCATTGTTTATAGAGCAGATGTAGTTCCAACAGATTTTATAGAAATACGTTTAAAGTTAAATCTTACCACACATCCAAAGAAACAGCTGTCCGATTAGAGACACAATCTTGAGTGATGATGTGTCCATTTTCATGCAGGCACAGTCCCAGAACATGCTATAACATCCAGTCAAGATTAAGTATTTGATTAGAAAATTGTCAGAACATTATCTTTATAGAGACATGAAGATAAACAACTGAAGAATCAGTCTAAAAGAACTCAAAGTGCAGACCCTTGTCAAGGCATAGTGTTGGTCTTCCCCACTAGCCTTCTGACCCCTAGTGGCAGGGGGAAGGTTTATTTCCTACTCACTATAGACTGGCAAAACTACTATTTAGGCTTCAGAGTCCCATCTAAATTCAAAACAAATGATTGGGTCATTGTGATCAGTGACGTTTTGCAGAAAAAATACTGTATGTGATTTATTTGATGGTGGTAATGCACATTTATATGATGTATCCCTCCATTGAAAACTAGGGCACTGTAGAACCTCATCAATGTAACTCTTCAGTTTGCATTAATAATGTATATAAGCCTGTTAAATAGAGATTTGATTCCTTAGTTAATTCTGCAATCATTTTGCAACACTTTTAGGTTTTAGCCAAATTAAGCTCCAAAGTACATGTTGTAAATATTGCAATTACTATTATATTGCCAAAAGTTAATAACTGCAGTAATAATCTGTAATATATACAGTGTAAAACAAAAAACATTGTCCAAAACATGGCAGTACAATTTGTCTGACTAGAATTCTCATAATGAATTATTTTTATAACCTTTCACAGTATAGACACGATTTTTCTTCTACGTTTAAGTGATCAAGGGTGAAGGGAAGTGCCAGTGCATGGCTGTATAAACCTGAAGAGCCCACTATGGATTATAATCACTTTAAATGATCTGTAACTGGAGTGAAACAAATAATAGTGATTTAGTTAATTGAAAACTAAATATTTTCTCATCTGAACAGACAAAATGAATTGGATGGAGCAGCTCTTTGACGCATCTCCCCTCAGTCGATTAGTTGCACTTCAACAGGCTTTGATAAGAATTAGTCCGCACTCAATTATTTTCTCTCGCTCCCAAAACATTTGTTTCAGAGCCACATAAGCTTACTCTTTGAGCGTATGAGGACAATTATTTCCCTCTTCAGTCAGTGGAAATTCCTTTTTTCCTGAGGTTAAAATGCCCATCATTATTTTGTCTTTGAATGCAGATAAACACAATGATTATTGTTGCTTTTCTTACGTCTTTGCGTTCCCTATTAGTTTCTTAATGTTTCAGTTGGATGCTAGGTATACAGTACATAGACCTTAAAGCAGTAACCTAAATAGTTTTTGTAATTTTTGTGTGGAAAATATAATAAAAATATAGTGTAAAAGGAATCAATAAATTATCTTTTACTCATTCATTTTTGTAAAATAACTCATCAACCTGTGATTTTATTTTTATTTGAGAAGAAAATTATCATTACAACATGGCTCATTGCCAGACATTTTTTTCTAACCTCGTTCTTACAAAAGCAAATAGGAAAAGTTTTAATGAGATTTGATTTGCTCCTATACACAAGGCCTCCTGCTTTCACAGCAAGGACATTACCCATCCTCTGACCAATTCAGTGCTACTCTGCTTTGTAATCTTTTCGTTCATAGCATCATCCAGCATCTCAGTTTGTTCATCGCTAAGTTTCATTTCTTAAAAATTCTTCTTTCTTAAAATCAAAATGAAATAATTTAGACTTACATTTTTCATTTCTCTGAAGTAACCCAAATGTTTGTTTGCATATATATATATATATATATATTTTTTTTTTTTCCCCAAAATGCCCACTTTTAGCCCCTCCCTCCATGACCTCTATTGTCACCCTATACAAAACATAGTCACATTTGGACAGTTCATGCCTGGAGAAAAAAAAAACAATGTTTTTTTTCTCCATGCATTATAGTGAGATGCTCAACAGTATACCAGAACAAAAAATGTGGCAAGAAATCTTCCCACTTATTGTTTATATGGTCGAGCCAGTAACAAGGAAATCAGGAAAAGTCACATTTTTACAGTTACAGTATATACCAATAAATGGCAATACAGCAATGATGGAGCTATGGATTCAAGGGCTCATAGAAAAAGTAGCAATTTAGTGAAAATCTAATCATAAATTCTTAAATGTTACATAAATGTATGTAGTTTGCAACAGGAAAACATCAAATAAAAGGTAAAAACATTTTTAGGCTTTTAATAAAAGAGGATTGTCAAAATAGGATTTTTTTGTTTTTATTTTTTTATGGGAGTCTATGGTCAATCTTCACATTAATTATCCACAGTAATAAGCCAGTATCACTGATAATAGCCAAAGTGAAAAATATATATAGTATTATTGCATTATGACATGCAATTCAGATTTGCTGTATGTGGTACTGGGCATAGACTGGCATCTAAAGGGTTAATTATTTATGGTATCTTTAGAATCAATGTCAATGGAGACAGAAAATAAATTTAAAAAATTATATTTTAAAAATATTAATCTTTGACAATTTTATGAAGGTCTAAAAACAAAAATACACAACATGTACTAAACACCCCCAAAAATATTAAATTTAAAATATTTTTCAAATTGACTTTACAAAAACAAAAATGCTGAAAGGTCTATTCCAACTGAATCTTCACACTGATAGGCCAGGCACAATGATCATACGCAGAATAAAATAAATCAATACAATTATGAAATTATAGAGTTGCATTCAAAATGACTGTAGGCCATATATGACAAACACTGGCATCTAAGGGGTTAATCATTTTTGGTAACTTATAAAATCAATATGTGAAGGAAAAGAGAACCTCCTTATGAAAAAATATAAACATTTGATGAGTTTACCGAAGTTCAAAAACTGAAATACACAATTTGCATGAAACACTCCCAGTGTAACTTTTTCATCAGTTTGAAAAAAAAAAAAAAAATACCCCAAAGTCCATATTCCCTCTGAATATCCGCATTGATAAACCAGTGACACTGATTATAGTCAGAGTAAAAAAGTTGTGTAATGGAGGCAATAGGTGTTATGTGGGGATCTATGTGGCTAATAAATGATGGTTATTTATAATCACAATGTCATTTTTAGAGAACCTCTTCAGAAAAAATAAATATATCTTTGCCGTAAATCATCAAATATTAATAGTTTAGAAACCAAAATACACTCCCAGTGTATGCATTTTCTCAACAAGGGTTGTTGCATTGTGAACCATTACTGCTTTAGAGCCATGACCAGAAGGAGACACTTTGAACGTACATATACAGCTTAACTGATTTTGTATTTCCAGTGTCTTGACTCATGACTCATCTGCCCCCAAAGAGTGCCATGTTAATATAACCTTACCAGCTTTACCACCAATCCTCTTGTGATGTAACCCTTTGTACATTGTGTTTGCAGTTTTTTTACCCTTCGTGGCTGAATCATATAGTTTAGTATAGCAAGTATATGACCCAAAGAAACTATGCTTTGCCTTTTGGCTGGCTCAATTTTGCCAGATATTTCTCCTCACGTACTCTCTTTTCTAAAAAAGTTAACCTTCTTTTACCATCCACATTTGCCTGCCAGGGTGCACTGAGAGACTGAAGAAATTGTGTGAGGGTGTACCACTACCTCGTTCTTGAAAAGGCTTAAGAATCTTTGAATAGGTGTGTGCATTTGCATGAGAGAGGCTTACCTGTTGCGCGGAAAGCTTGGGAGCGTCTTTTTTAGTCTGGCTGATCTACAGATGAGTCTCTGAACAGGAGCGAGCAACGAGGATGTTAAAGAATGCCAATGGGACCCCCCCTTACACCTCGCAATCCTTACACAGGCAAAAACCATAAAGAATCTGTGGGAGACAACCAAGGGAGCGCTGTGTGCATAAGAAGAGTTACAACAGGGTCACCACCAGCAGCCAGACACAGGCTCCCATCATCGCACCATCGAGTGTGTACAAGATTATAGTATACAAAGGAGCTAGAAGGTTGTGAAGTATAATGAGAAACTTTCCATTTTCTCCTAACTCCCATTATTTAACATTTTGCTGTGCTGAGGTGGAAAGCCAGAAATATAAAGACAACATGGATGTCTTCACAGCTATGCATCTGTAGCATTTATACTCATCCATAATGAATGAAGTGGAGAGTATTCACATAACAGCATTTCCTTAATAGACTACTCTGAGTCGATAGCTCTACTGCTGAGATAGAGGCAGACCAAGGAGTTTGAAAGAAAATTTAACTTTTCCTATTTACTCAATATTCCCACTTTTGTCAATTACCGGTATATACTACAAACTAAATAGTAGCTGGAGTTTTCTCAGTGGAGCATACTGAATCCTTCTGAGGGCAGCTTAAAGGTCATTTCTTGTTGGGTTTCTTTGATTCTTGTGTTGTCTGTTTGATCCTCTGTGTTCAGACACTTGTTCTTTCTCTTTCGATCCCTTATGCAAAGCCTGTATGGTGGTGGAGAGCGTATTCTGCTGGTAGTTGTTCTGGTGGATGGTGCCGTGGGTTGACTGCATAGTAATGCTGGACCAACCTTTGTCACGAAGGACTGTAAAATAACTCTTTTATTTACCTTTTCATCTGCAACAGTATTATATATCAGTCTGTAAAGAAAAAAGAAATCTAACTTTTATATAGCAACCGGAGGAAAGATTCAGAGACATGCCATTCATTTTGTTCACCATTTGGAGTTGTTAAACTCATTACCGGTAATATCAGAATACTGCTGAACACAAAGACACTGTCTAGACAAGGCAACTATTACCAGTATGAATAAGAAGCTCTGTAATCTCTTGAATGACATAATGTTCAACATTGGTTTGTTTGACTTTTTTCAGAAATGGTTAATTAAAGATGGACTTTTCTATCTATCTCCATGGAAACACACAAGAGGTGCCACCAGGCCAAGTTACAGGTTACTTCTGTGAGAACACATGTTTTCTAAGATATTTTTAATAAATAAAAACATGGACCCCATCACCAGAAATGCTGAGATACTGTCCAATCCAATCAGTGCCCAGTGTTTGCTTTCTTACTATAGACAAACTTAGGTCTCATAAGCTGAGTAAGCATAAACTCAGGAGTCAGGAATGCATTCATTAAAGGCTGAGGACCTCATTCTTTTCTGGTTATTTAATATCCAAACAAGCTCAAACAGTCTGCTACTCTGGCCCATTGTATATATTCAATTTGGGTTAGCTGCGGAACTCAATAAGTCCATTATTTGTGGTGATTGGGCTGACAGTACGCTTGGGTGTGTGTGGCCCAGGTGTTAGCAGCTGGCTCGCCCCACAGACAGTCATTAAGCCCTGAGCTGGAAGGTTAATTCCCCAGCCTGGAGGGGAATGGAGGTGGGAGGCAGAAGGAAAGAGGGGAAGTAGGTAGAGGAAGAGGAGGAAGAGGCAGCGGGGGAGGCGGGGAGGGGGGAGGGGGGGGGGGGGGGGGGGGGGGGGGCAACGGGAGCCTCGGCACTCAGTTCACACAAACAGCACTGTCAGCAAGAGTGCAGGCTGGCAGACGGAGCAAGAGGAGCGCTAGTGCTGCGGCCTGACAGCGCGAGGGAGGAGGGAAGATGGACGGAGGAGCCTGAGATGAATGGCGTTAGGGAGAAGGCGGCGAGGAGCAGGGAAATACAGTAAGAGGGTAAAGAGAATTCATGTCAGGTGGTTGGACAGGCAAAAAGGGTGAGATGAAGGGGACGCGAACAAGCAAGGTAATGGAGCGCACAAAACGGATGGAGGAGGGAGACGGAGAGATACTGTAAAATGGGCTGGGGGAGTGATGAATAGAAGGCAAGGGAGGATTGGTGAAGCGGCCGTGGGATGGGGGAGGGAAGGGGATGGGGGGGAGTCCAGGAGGAAGGGAGGATGACATGAAGAGTTGTTTTGAAAACCTACAGGAAGTCTACTGACAGTCCAGCGCAGCAGAAGCAGAGGAAGAAGAGGAGATTAATCAAAGAAAGCAATAAGCGCTAAACCCTATGAGGAGAGGGTGAGATAGGGTCATATACTGTGGATCGATTTAACAAAAGTAGACCTCAAGTGGAAGTTTGTTTAATATAGCACTTTTCTCTTGCATTGTCACTTTAAGCTGTTGTACAGGTCTGTGTGGGCACATAAAGTGTGAGGCTTGGATGAAGAAACAAATAATCTTAAAGTCTAGACTCACAAATCTAATCAGTCTTATTTTGATTTAATAATTGTTGTGCTTGCAATAAATAGGTTTTAGTAACAAATGATATAGGTTACAGTCTGTTTATGATCCAAATAATGATAAATTATTATCAAAATGATTGTCATGACTTGTGATTGTTTTGATAGCTTGATATTAAATTACAAAATTGTCAACAGTAAAAACATTACTTTTAATTTATTTTTTTTATTTTTTTTATTTTTTTTTATAAAATCAACCTTTATTGGTATGTAAATTTGTTGTAAATTTGTGTTGTCGAACTAGATTACAGCAGTAGACCATGGGAAAATTTTAATACAAAAACATATTTGGGGTAATCCTAGGCTCATATTTTAGCTTGCTCCTGTCAGGCCAACCTAATGATCTGATTGGAGCCCCTTAGTATTGTTGCCATATCAGTGATGCCTCTGTGTTCTAAATTTGTAGACAAGGTCAACATGTTTTTTATCCTCCCCCAGGCCAATCTGGCATCCAGTTGACCAGGGAGTAGATTTAACAGGCAGTGAAAGCATGTAATACCACCATTCCACATGAAAACTGATTTGATACGAGGACAGGAAGTACATCTAAGTGTATGGTATAGATCAAGCATTTAAGGATTTCAGGTAGTAATATTGTTTATCACAATAAAAATGGTTAAATTTTTTTTTTAAATTATCCTTATGCTTGTTAATAAAGATAATTGCCTTTAGACCCTGTACCATTGTAATGTGTATTATCATACGGATGTTATTGAGATTAAAAGTGAGTTTACATAAACAGAATCCTTTTTAAATACATCCTTATTGGGATCCATTAACTCTTTAAGGACTGAGCACGATAAAAAATCATAAAAATCATGTTAAGGGAAGTATCAGAATATACTGCACTTTTTCAAACTACCTCTATTTTACATATCCATCCATATTTTTCCATTTTTTTTAAAATAGCCCCATGCCTCTGCTTTAAGACACCGTTTGAATTTACTTCATGGCACAATTGGTTGCGGATTTACAGTAATGGAAAGTCCGCAACTGGTGCTCTATCAGCGACGATATTATCTGCCACTGTAGGGTTAAGTCAACAATTGACCTCCATTGAAGTGTAACTTAAATTAAGTGTTTTGATCACGTAAATCTGGAACTGGACATTATCTTTGGTCAAACTGCAGCCTGGCAGCTACCAGTGCCCGGTTAGCAGACAGAGCACAATATCCAGGAAACACCTCAGAAAGCAGTGTCCATAGCCCTGTAAGATCAGCTCGTCAAGCTCCCATCTCTCTGCAGAACCACTGGATCCACTAGTGGCAAAACCCAAAGTTTTGGTTAACTCGACTCCTTTACAGCAGAACCGATGGACAGTTAATCGACAGCGGCCATGATGGAGTTGTCACTCCATCTCTCCTCCCGGTGACAGCAAGAGGGCGCAAGGAAACCCTAAGTCCTGCTACCTTCCTGCAGGTGGTTTGTTGCTCTAAAATGATTTTAGGGTTGTGGATCCTGAGCTTTTTTCCCCACTGTCCACTCATGGGTGACCACTTCACCGCAATCAGTCTCCCTGAGCTGCGACTGGTCTCACTCAGCTGCTATGAATACTCGCCCTGCGAAGCTCTGCATCACTACAGCTCACCAGCGTGACAAGCCCAAGGTCTGGCCAGTGGATAGGCCTGTGCGATCACTGCTATTGGATGAGAGGAAATCTCTGCCGCTGTTCAACCAACACCTACAGTGAGTTGTCAGCGCAGCACCTATGAGATCAGAACAGATCGACGCACACGAAGAGGCTCCCAAACACTACTACTGCGGCTCTTCACTGCACAGAAGCATGGCGCCCGGTGTCCAGGATCTCCAACCTCTTTTTAGAAAGTATTCAGCCAAAACCCTTCAGTGCTTGTCCTCAATCTGACATGTGCGAGTAAGCCAAGGCTACACTTCTTCCCACCCAGGTACCCTTGTGCAAAACATAAACAAATTTGCCATCTGTGTCAACTGTGGTAGGTCACATGGGCACAAGCGATCTAATATTGCAGCAGTCTAAAAAAAAAAGAGGACTATATATCTTTAGTCACCATTCAAGGCACCAAAAATCAGTGTGTGATTTCAGGTGGTTGCACGTACAGTGAGGCAAATAAGTATTTGAACACCCTGTGATTTTGCAAGTTCTCCCACTGAGAAATCATGGAGGGGTCTGAAATGTGCATGTTCACTGTGAGACATAATCTAAAAAAAAATCTGGAAATCACGTTGTATGATTAAAAAAAAATTATATATATATATATATATATATTTGTATGTTACTGCTGCAAATAAGTATTTGAACACTTGAGAAAATCAATGTTAATATTTGTTACAGTAGCCTTTGTTTGCAATTACAGAGGTCAAACGTTTCCTGTAGTTTTTCACCAGGTTTGCACACACTGCAGGAGGGATTTTGGCCCACTCCTCTACACAGATCTTCTCTAGGTTAGTCAGGTTTCTGGGCTGTTGCTGAGAAACATGGAGTTTGAGCTCCCTCCAAAGATATCCTATTGGGTTTAGGTCATGTTTAGCTTCTTCCATTTTCTAATAATTGCTCCAGCAGTGGATCTTTTTTCACCAAGCTACTTGGCAATTGCCCCGTAGCCCTTTCCAGCTTTGTGGAGGTCTACAATTTTGTCTCTTGTGCATTTTGACAATTCTTTGGTCTTGGCCATGTTAGTAGTTGGAGTCTTACTGATTGTTTGGGGTGGACAGGTGTCTTTATACAGCTAAAACAGGTGCTTTCTAATTTAAGATAATAAGTGGAGTGAAGGTGGACTTTTTAAAGGTGGACTAACAGGTCTTTGAGGGTCAGAATTCTAGCTGATAGACAGGTGTTCAAATACTTACTTGCAGCAGTAACATACAAATAAATTCTTCTTTAAAATACTCTGACTGTATCCTATTATGTATAGCGCTCATCTTCTCTCATTTAATATTGACCTCTCTCTTGAGTCTCAAACAGAAAATGTGGAAGTGTCATCTCACAACTGAGGTCCTCTGCAACAAATTTAGTATGATAGAAATAACCATTCAAAATCTGATTTAATTGCTAGTACTAGTTATCCCAGCTCTCTTTGCCACACTATTCCCATCAACACAAAGGAAGAGTGTAGTTAAGAATGGTTCTATCTGTATAATAACCTAGTCCAGGTTAAAATATGTTGTGAAATATAGACACCAAAGTTATCAGCTATAGGACTGACCACTGTAAAGTCCCTAGGAAATAAATCCTTTTTATGTCAGGACTTAATAACATCTAATAACATTGACCTACTTTTCATCACTGAAACTTGGCTAAGCCCAGGCTATCATGTGCCACTGAATGAAGCATGTCCTCCAAATGATTCATGTATCAGTCAACCTTGTTTGTCTGGTCGTGGTGGAGTAGAGTTGGAGTTGCGGTTATATATAAAGAACACCTAAAGTGTGCCACTCTAGCATGTCAGTCACTTTTATCTTTTGAATATTTGATGTTTTGTCTATGCTTCCAAAATCCTATAGACTGCATACTTGTCTGCAGAACCCCCAAACTAAAGCCTCATTTTATAGATTCTTCATAGTATCAAAATAGGTTTCTTATTCTTGACGACTTTAACCCTTTAAGGACTGAGCACACTATGGGCCAGACACCTAGACTTTTATATTTTTGTTAGCCATAAAAATCATATTAAAGGAAGTATCACAATTTACTGCATTTTTTCACACATCTACTTCTATTTTACACATCCATCAGTATTTTTTCTTTTACGCATCGAATAAATGACTGGGAAAATCCCCGCAGCACCCGCGCTCTCATTCGTCACCTTTGCGGAGCAACAGAGGCAGATTACCGTAACTGACGGAAAAATATTTAAATAGCCCCGTGCCTCCACTTTGAGACGCTGTTTGAATTTACTTGAGAGCACGACTGGTTGCGGAGTTACGCTGCTGGAAAGTCCGCATCCGCGCTCTATCGGCGACAATAGCCTTCGACGCTATAGGGTTAACATCTATATTTGCTGCCCTACATCATCCACTTTATCTTCTAACTTTATTAAGATTGTTGAATCGTTTAATTTAAGTGAACATGTAAATGCTCCAACCCACTCTAGAGGGCGTACTCTTGACCTAATATTATCATATTCCATTTTAATTGAACATTTTTATCTTACTGATATTATGTCTGACCACAAAATTGTATCCTGTCAGATAGAACTTGCCTCTCTTAAGCTCTCGTTAGCAGACCTTTTAAACCAAATTCAGCTGTGACTTTTTGTGAAATCCCCATAGGGTCATTACAATCTGTGAAAATTCTTGATTACATTGCCCCTTTGAAAACGAAAAAACATACATCAAAATTTCTTCCCTCGCTTAATGATCATACAAGAGAATTAAAGAGACAATGCAGAACAGCAGAGAGGAAGTGGGAAAAGGATCATCTTGTGTCTCTAGAAAACTTAAAAGATCAAATGTTTTCCAATCCATTTTGGGCCTCCTACAAATCGATTGTTGCCTCCACTGCAACAGTTCCTTGCTCATTTAACAAATAAAATAGAGATGATAAGACATATCACCCAATGGACAATCTAGATATTTTGAGTAAGCCCATGTCCAAATTCGACAGTTTTTACCAAATTATCTGTTAGACGACATACCACCAATGTTCCTAAATGTAATTTTCCTTACAGGTCCTCACTTGTTCTCCATCCTTATGTACTGGTCAGTTCCCTGCCTCTCTCAAACGTGCAGCAGTACGACGACTTCTTAAAAGGCCAACACATGACCCCATGGATTTAAATAAGTTTAGGCTTATCTCAAACTTGTCATTCATCTGAAAAGCACTAGACTAATTGCCCGCATGAATAATAATTTTTTGACAAATTTCAATCTGGTTTTCGTAGCAACCATAGTATCAAAAGCTGAGCTAAGATTAAGCAAAACTAAGATGGAACTTGCCCCACTCTCTGCTGGTAGAAGAAGACTCTTTTAGAGAGACTGGAAAGCTGGGTTGATCTTTCAGGTACAGCACTTGCATGACTCTCTTATTTATCAAAATGGTCTTTATCAGTTGTAATGGGACAGTTCTCATCATCTTTTGCACCCCTTTCTTGTGGCATTCCACAAGGTTCAATTCTCAGTCCATTTTTATTCATAATTTACATGCTTCCAATTGGTTTTCCATATTTTTGGAAAACTTATTAATTTCCATTGTTTCGCAGATGATATGTAACTATACTTATGCTTTATCACATGTTTTTACACAAATTTAAATTCTATTATAGTTGTTTTACATGTGTTTGTAATATTTTAATTCTAATATTCATAAGTTATAATTGTCATCATAATGTGTCACAAAATGTCTATTTCATCCCATGCACTAGGCATACCTGGGCATTCAGGTAGGTGTGCTACTTTTTACAATGTTAAACTAAAAACAGTGTTATGTACCTTTTTGAATGTGCTCTTTGCTGATCCTTTTGAATTCCCAGTCCCCTGTCTCCCAAAGCAGGAGACAGAGTTCAATGCCTTGTGTGTATGCAAACGTGCAGATGGATGGTGTAGTGAGAGTGAAACAGCTGTGAGGTCCAGATTGGACAGGATTATTTCCAAAATCTCCCTCATTTAACTCAGCTGCCTAACAAGAGCCTACACACATTGATACTGAGGTGGACTTTGTGTATTTAAAACCTTAAATAAAAGCTTGTTCAGATGTTTGCAATCCTTGTTCAAGTCCAGTCCCAACCCTAGATAAAGAAAAGGTTGTATCAAGAAGCCACTCAGTAGGAGCAGATAATCTTAAATTGTGATTTTTTTTTTTGGCAAATATGAACTTCACACCTTCCCCCTTACGTTTTTGTTGACAGTGTCTCAGGTGCATACTGTTGTTGTGTCCATTGGCAAAACACTTAACCACATCATTCAAGGTATTTAAGGTGGGTGGAGGGCATTGGCACAGATTTGTAGCCTTGTTTCTGTCAGTAAGCCCCAAGCCTATTGTAGTTTACCATGACCAAGTGAATGAATAATGCAATGAAAGCTGGTTTTGAGTGTCCTAGATGAACGTCAGGTGTAGAAAGGGGAAACCAGTTGCTTAGCGGTTGTTACCTGATAAACCAGTAACCTTTTATTACATGACTTTATTTCTTTATACATTCTAAAGATATTAGGGCATGAAAATGAATGATGATGACAGGGACTTTTACTTGGACATTAAAATGGATGACATTATCAAATAGAGTCCAGGACAGCAGCAGAAGTCTTAACAGGTCCGACCTTTTGCAAGAAGTTGAACTCTTCATCTAACAAATTCCTGTGAGGAGTAGGGAGGTCAGAGGCTGGACAGGATCGCTGAAACAATATTATCAGGTCAGCGAGACTGAGGAGCAGGGTCACCTAATAAGACTCCATCTGAGGAGGGTGTAATGCCAGGGAGGGGAAAGTGCTGACGGCCCTCCTCTCTGCCACGCGCATCCAATTCCCCCGCCCCTCCACCGTGCACAGCTGATATTCATGCCGAGCTGCCCTAACACGGCCCACAAACTTTAACGTCTATTTCACCGTCCCATCTATCATTGCTCTGTGGTGATAGAAGAGCGTCAGGCAGGAGGGGGGAGGGGGGAACATGCAAGGCCCATATTGAAATTTAAGGTCAGAAAAGACAATTGTTGTGGCTAGTGTTGTGTGTCCCATTCACATATTCATAGCTGCACATGCAACCATATGTGCTAGGAGGAGACACACACACAAATCGCAGGGCATCCTGACACAAGCAATTCAATATAAAGATACACAGGGCTCGAGCAATAACCTGATCCTGTGGAGAGATGTTATGGGCTTTGACAGGCAGGGCTGAGCCACGCAGCACAGACACTTCTCTCTGTGTCACTAACAAAACAGAGGGATTACAGGATGAAACCAAGCTAAATCTGGACCAGCTCAAAATGGGGGTGAAAAACAAGGATCACATTGAAACAATATTGGACGAATCTGTGGTGAAAAACAAAAGCATTCACGCATTCAGGCCAGGAACAATTCAAGAATTCCATTTTTCTTAGTTGAACACCATATAGAAATCCATATGTGTATTGCATATTAGGGCTTTTTGGACAAATATGTTATTTCATTTTTTTTCTGACATGTATTGCAAGTGTAATGCAAGTGGATAACGATTTATTTTGTCTAAATCAAGATTTAGTTCGCAGGGCACGTTTTAAACATGTCCAGGAGCAACACTGAAATAAAAAAACAAAACACTAATACAAGGCTCTAAGGCATTTCAGAACATTTTTGCTAAACTTAGTTTTAGTTTTTAATTAGTTGGTTTCAGGGGAAGTTATAAAAACTACAGTATTACGACCATTGAAATTGCAGTTCTGTTTAAATTGTGGTTAATCTTGCAGCCCCATTATTACTTATTATTTTAAATCTTGACTGACAAGAAACAGCTTTATGCTCATTTCAGTCTTCTGGTTATAGTTGTCATGAGTCTTCTATGTAGAGCTCATCCTCAGTGCGCCACTTAACTTCACATAACATTTCCAAAAAAAAAACTTGCACTGTTTGTATTAAAAAGTGCAAATCACTTAAATGTAGTTTTTAATGTTACATTTAATGAGTGATATTTAAAGCTTGTATAATTAAACTTGTCATCCTTGGTATTTTCCTGCAGACTAGGACTATATGCGTTTTAAATGTCAAATATGAGCTTTGTGTAGAGTTGAGAGCCACAACATAGCACTGCAGGCTATAGTTGGCCTGGTATTTTCTGTAAAATGTGACTCTTTGTGTGATGATGGAGCGATCAAATGATTCTTTGGTTAATTATGTTTTGTGGTTTGAAAGGATGTTTTGCTCTGGTTTGGTGGAATGTGCATCAAGGCAGGAGTATTAAGGTCATTTGCTTACAGATCGTATCCCTTTTTTCCATTTGAGTGGTGAACTGCATTTTTTTCTCAGATTCAAGATTAATTTGAGTAAATTGTTAGCAACAATTTCACAACTCATTTAAAATACATGCAATAATTTATTAGAAAAATAGCTTGACCCCTTTTTGGAACTTTGCCATTAGACATATCTATCAATGACTGTAAACACTCCCTTTTGTGGTCTAGTTCATTTTTATTGCTAACCAAAAAGCACGTCAGCTTTATAGGGAATAATTAAATATTTTGCGGCAACACCACTAAACAAAACTGTAATTTGCCAATGTTCCCTTTAATTACCATTGGACGCCACGAAATAATTATCATATGCTAAAATGACCTCACATCTTAAATTGATGAGCCATGTGTAATACTCATTTCGAGCCACACTAAAAAAAAGCCTTGCCAAACACACAACAAAACAGCTCAAATGCACTATAGATCTGCCAACGGATGGGTTTAAGGCTTTGTCAAGGTGGAGTTTACATTCTGCCGTCCCATTTTCTGAAAATCCTCTTTAATTAACATCAGAGCTGCAAATGAGGCTAAAGCTCTTCAAACTGTAATCTGCCCAGTTTGAACTGACCAACCATAGAGCTGGAGATAAGGCCTGCCAACAGAAACACTGGGATAATCCAGTTATACCTGGTTCTGCAGCATACAGCTAAAGGCACTCAGATAGCAAACTCATTCTCAGGTGCTGTGGCTTTCATTTTCATTTTCATTTCTTAAAAGCAACAACGCATGCAAATAGCACAGTCTTCCTGGTTTAAAGGTGATAAAATGCTTTATAACTAGAGGAAGGGCTGCTTTTACTTGCTTTTTTTTATCTGCACTGGGGTAGTTACAGGTCAGATCTGTGGAGAGGCAAACTTGCTCATAGTAAGAATGTATGTTTTCAAGGTATTTTTGAACAATAATTACACCTGTACCTGAACGATGTAAGATAGATTGACTTTAATGCCATTTTGTGGAACAATCCCAGAAAAGCCATAATTTCTACTTAGAAAAGGGCAGATGCTCCACCACCAGAAAAGTTACATGGTGCACCTTTTATGTGTGTTAGGTAGATAGATACTGGTATAAGGGTATATGTTGCATTCAAATATGAATCACATTAGTTTTGGATTAGCATTTTAAGCTAACAGTTAGCTGCAGTAGCTAGTGTCCTGAAGCATTCACAGCAGAGTAAACTGGCAAAAATTGTAGAATATATTAGATTGCTTATTAAAAACATGTAGGAGGGCTCTGAGTGTGGTTAGTTTGTTAATCCAAACCCCAAAACTAATAACACACTTGGATCTGGAAGGCTCTTACCGGCTTTGAGGTGGTGTGTGTCTGCCTGCTCTTACCAACACATCCTAGACTTGGCTGTGCAGTGGGCCATGCACTGGGGCTGTGCCTGGCTGTACTGCAGCCTCTAGACACCACCGCTCTTCTTTGGTGACATTTTCAGACATGCCACCAAAGCAAGCGAGCAGGTAGACAGAAGCCCCCAGGTCAATGTTACCGACCTGGTGTGTGGAGTGTATCTGCGGGACACATAACACTCAGTGGTCTTTTCTTTTATTATATAAATCCAATGATGATACGGGCTACTATATGACAGAATGCTTCATCTTGTTGGATGCATAAAGTTTTATTAGTTTTGGGCTTTGGATTAATAAATTAAAAGCACACAGATCTTTCCTACATGTTTTAATAAGTAAACTATGATTTTTGCAATGTCACTCTGATGTGAATGTGTGTGCATCAGGATGTTTGCCAGTGCTGCTAACAGTTAGCTTAAAATGCAGATGGAGAACTATGCTTTCTCTAGGGCAGTGGTTCTCAAATAGTGGGGCACGCCTTCCCAGGGGGGCGCGGTGAGATACCGGGGGGGGCGCGTATGACTCCACGTATGACACTGTAGTACTGTACGCAGTGCGTACGCAGCACGCACTGCAAAGAGCAGGAGAGAGCGAACAGATCGTGACACAGGGCAGTGAACAAGAAACACTTTTGCTAAAGAGACACTATGGAAAACATTTTAACAGGGATGAAAAGAAAGGTGGATATAGACGGAGGTAAAGTCACCCGAAAAATAAGACGAGGAAATCTGATGAGTATTTAGCACTTGGCTTCACCGTGACTCCGGTGGGACACGAGGACAGACCGGTGTCTGCTGTGGCAGCGGACAGTATGAAGCCAAATAAGTTAAGGCCTCACCTCATTACACCTCAGTCACGCTGATAAGATGCTGGAGTTTTTTCAGCGTAAACGTGCCAAATATTGCCAAAAATCATCCCGCTTTGTAAATGTCACTTAAAGCAGCAAGCACTGAGCATCATATAAGGTGGCGTACCAAATTGCTAAATTACTTGTTTTAATTTGATATTTATTTAATTTTAATGTATTATTTTGATATTTATTTAATTTATTCATTTGATAATTAATTTTATTTTTTTATTTGATATTTAATTAAATTTAATTAAATTTATTTGATATTTAATTAAATTTCATTGTATAATTTCATTTATTTTATTTTTTCGGGGGGGGGGGGGTTCTTCTTTATAGGAGGGCATGATAGAAAATAATTGAAGCACTGCTCTAGGGTAAGGCAGAAATGATTAATCAATAAATTTGACAACTAAAAAGCTTAAATTCTTATTTTATTGCCTCAATGATTCATTTAATCTTTAAAATTAGTTAAAGCTGTTTGAAAGTGAAGCGCACAGAGCGTACAGAATCTTTGCTGCGCTTGTTTCTTCATGGAACATGTTTATGCACGGACCCTGCACAGCACTGACTGCATAACAGTGAAGAGAGTGGTGCATTTAATAAAATACATGAGTGAGTTTATGGAGGGAAGTTTAGTTGCATTAGAGAGCATGTAGGACCGCGATGATATAAACAAACCAGTTCAATAAAAGAGGCTAAAGTGAAGGGCACATGGAGCTAGTGCTGCAAAATGACTGTAATGACTGTAGATCAAAGCACAAAATGGCAGGACAGACATATATCCTCTTATCTTAGTTGAAGTGATGGGACACAAAATTTTATGTTTTATTAAATAAATTCATAGAAACTATAACTAGTTCAAGTTTAATGTGGCCTGTTTACAGTATAGTGTGTTAATAGGTCATTGGTAATAATTATTCTAGGGACATTTTGATCTGGTCTGTCATATAAGTTTCTGTTCTGGGGACATGTTGATGTGCAATTAAGAATAAATGTTTATTTCAAGCATAAAACCTCTTATTTGTTTTAATTGTGAACCATAACATAAAAACAATGACTAATACGCTTTTAAAGATTTTATGGAAGGTAAAAAATAGATTATGCAATTAATCAAAGTAAATAACTGATTATTCAATTACTAAAAAAAAAAAAACAACTCCCTACTTTTTGCAAATGTTTGTGATATGTTCAGAATTATCATTATAAATAAATAATACAAACTGTACATTTACTACAAATGCTTATTCATGCTTTTCAAATAATCCATTTCTGTCTACGCCGTTTAGATTTTGCTTTAAACTGTGTTTCCACTGCAGCATGTGCAGTAGGTTCTCTTGTTCTTGAACTAATCCTAACCTTTAACTTAAACTATCTACAGCACTTCATCCCACATTGTATGCTTTTATTTCTTTAGCCTTGTCCTTTTAACAGTTCCCTCTCACCTCATCCTCCCCTGGTCTGCCTTACGTAGCTTTGTGATGTGGTGTCGCAGAGCAGGGCAGGGCGACGCTGGTTCTCTCCAAAACCCCAGAGGAGCACCAGGGAAACAGCTCCAACAGATGGAGCCTATTGTTTGAGTCCAAGTGTCTGTGTGCGTGTGTTTAAGCCTGGGCCTGTATTGTACTGCCGGCCTATGGTAGGGGGAGGGGGGGTGATGGCGGTTTAACACAAGATGTTTGAAAGCTGTTGAGCTGACAGTGTGTCACTGCACTGCCTGGTTAAAAGAGTCTCCAGGAATGTCCTCTCCTGCAGTTTCAATGAACCCTGAGTCAAAAGGCCTAATGAAGCATGCTCTGTTTGCCCAAACAGCCCCTGAGCCTGACCTGTCCGACCCACACCACTCCCACGCCACTTCAGGAGGTCTCCATGGTGACGCTCTATAGAGTCCAGTGGGCTCAAAAAGAGCTTGACTATAGTGAAAAGTGTGCGGTTACGACAAAGAATGTTAGCACATGTGCTGCATATGTTTAAACATGGAGGTATTTTCACCTTTTTGAAGGGTTTTATTCTTCTCTCTCTCTTGCCTGTCTTGTTATTCTGACAAGAAAGGCCATTTAGCAAAGCACTGCTAGCTCACAGCCAGGGAAACATTTTTTTAACAAGCACCTTCTACTTGTCAGTATACCCAAAAGGATCCACACACCCAAGTTCTCGCCCAGAACACAAGCTTGTGCTCATTGCAGTTTAACAATCCTTTGTTCAAGCCAAGCCAGAGCCTCATTATTCAATAAATAAAAACCATAGCCCAAGCTGTGCATATGAGAGAGGCTGTTTGTCCTGGTGTGTGCATGAATAAGTATGCGCGTGTGTTAAGTATGAGTTAAGGACTAATAAAGTGCAAGGCACCTAATTAAATAGTCTTTGTTTATGTTCTATAGCAGTGGTATAAACTCAGCAGGAACAATATGGGCTATGCACCAGGTCACAGTGCTCTCATTTGAGTAACTACAGACAAAAGCTATGAGAGGGAAGGGGGCAATCAACATGAAAAGAAATTCTGCTTAATTGCACAAGTGTGAGAAAGCCAAGACAAAGGAGAGGAAGCTGCTTACCCTGGGCACAGTTGTGCTTCTTAATGTTTAAGTAAATAACAATTCCTTTGGGAAGACAAGAGATGACATAACAATATGAAATTATTTCCTCATTACATCTTGACACAGTCGGAGTTGACAACAATTCTGAAGCAGTAAGCTATTATGCTTCCTGATGCCTTACTTTGCTGTGTTATACTATAAAAACAACCACAGAAATGGAACAGTTCCTTTACTCAAACTCTTAGCACCTCAGTGCACACAGGGACAACTGGACTTTTTTAATTATAAGTGAATCACCCCTCCACTACTCCCTGACATCCTCCTTGAAGAAAACAGCCTGGGAAACCTGAATGGGCAATCAGTGCTGTTCCGCCTTTGCATTCCTGAATCCTGCGCTCTAATGGTGCCATTCATTATAAGCCTTATTAAAATAAACACTGACTTTATGATATAATAACAAATAAGGCAGGCTGCATATACTGTGGTAATGGGCAGAAATTAAAAGTGCCAAGGAACACTACATTACCTCTGTAACCTGGCTCTCCCACACACATGCACATACTCCCACCCTGCACACTGATGGAGTAATCAAGGTTATTTAAATGAGTGTGCAGGCTGCATAAACAGTGGAAACGGTAAAGAACATGGCTGAGCGTGTCTATGCATCCATAACTGAAGGTGGTGAGAGAGGCTGGCCTGGTGGGTGGTGCAGGCCCATGTACATAGCTGTAAGCAAATGTTCACGATATATGAATGTTCAAGGTCTACAAGGTTGGAAAAATATGCAGATAGTCTCTAAGGACAGCTCAGATACTCACTCATGAATGATGTTTTCCTCAAATGCATTCTTTCCTTTTTTCTTGGAAATATCTAGGTAGCTCCTTTTTAAAACGTCTATATAATTATAAGGCATACATTCAGATAAAAGTATGTTTGTATAATGGACGTTTTAAAAATAGTAATTAAAAAAGCTTATTCAGTGTGCTGTCAATACAATAAAATCAATTCTGACTTTTCTTTTATCAAGTGATTATGTGAGGGAACAAAATAAACAGCTAATTATTGCATGCAAGATGAAGCTCTGTGGCTACCCATAATGGAAACAGAGAAGGGAAATGTATTGAATATTCATCATACCACCATTGTTCTCAGCTATACAGGGCCCAGTTGGTTGCCTTGACAGTAAACAAGTCACCTATCAAATTCAAGTATGCACTGAAAGGTAACATGACGCTCTGAAGATAGAAAAGTTGTATTGATTTTAGGCTTTATTGCCGGCCTGGTTATGTGGAACAAACTGGCATAGGCTGCAATTTGATCCCAGGCTGTTCTTTAAGTTGTGTTGCCAGGCAGGTGTGGTACTGCATAAAAAGCTAATTAAAAATGGAATACCTTGTTGTGATGTAGCCGTATAGACTTTAGATTTTGGTGTCAGGTTGTGCCATGTTGCAAAGGACCATGTACTTTAGACCTGTAATAATAAAACTTTCATGGAGTCAAGTAGCAATAGGGACTGACTATTGTGTCCAACTAACACTGTATGTGAGTTGAACTCCCAGAAAGATTTTGTTGATGTGGTGAACACTGTGTACCTGAGTTAAAATATTTCACTGGAAATGAACTCAGGAGTGAATATAAGGTCATATCTGCAGTTACGGAGTTTTTACCCTTCAAGATCAAAGTGTTATGAAAAAGTCTCAAGCAGAGCAGCACCACTGGAATAGGTGTGAGGACCTCAGACACATGGTAAAAAGTAGCTGCTATACTCTTATATAAGGCCAGATACCAACTTAAAGGTGCACTATGAACTTTTCTAGTGGAGAGGCCATCTTATCTCCATGAGAGGATAGTGTTTTGCTGGGAATATTACACAGTACGACATAAAACTTATTTATTGGAGATGGCCAAATTACAGGTCAGATCTGTGGAGAGGTGACTCTGTTGACAATAGGATTGCACGTTTTCCATGGTATTTTTTAGCTATAAGAAAACACGCAATTGAATAATTGCCAGGTGCAATACTTTACAGACAAAGCAACATTTTCCGCGAGACAAGCAGACTTATCAGAAAATGACATGGTGCACCTTTAATCTATAGCCATCAGTAAGATTAGCTCCTTACTGTTAATATATTTTAGTTTTGCTGTATATATATATTGTATGTCATTTCCCTTATTCATGCTCAGGCTTGTGTTTTGATATGTAGATCGAAAAGGGTGTCAGGGGATTTGACAAGCTGCATTTGAGATTTTGTGTGATCTGCCTACATGGATGTAAGAGGCCCCTCAGTGCTACCAGCTGACATTCTCATGCAATCCATCGGATAATTGATTAAAGGTTATGGGAGCGTGGAGATGCGTGGTGAATGTGTGCCATATGGGCCCAGGACTGTACCCTGTTAAGTGTCAATGGACTTAGAGGCTCAAGCACCGGTCATATGGTGAGTCTGTTTATAGGCGCATCCTGATAAAAAGTTTAGTTTTTTTTACATGCAGAAATAAACATGGTGTGAATTTGAAATCTTAAGAACTTGGTGGTACCTCTAACAGCCAAGTAAATCATTTGCCTCTTGATTAACATTACTCAACCATGTATTTAAAACTATATTTTAACTTTAAATTAGTTTTTACATTTTCTTATAGATTTTTTTGGTTCATGTGCTGGACAGGTGTAAGTGTGAAAGGAGGTAAAGGGTGTGACCAGATATTTAGCATATTCTCTGAAAATCTTGAGAATATGGGTGTCAAATCAGTGCACTATGATACTAATTGATACTGAAGCCCATATGAAAACAAGATAGACCACTATCAGGCCACACTTTTGCACTTTTTACCTTAACGGCTATCGGCCTAAAATCCAGCATAAGCCGATATTTTGTTTTGGTCGACTTGCTGCCTAAAGAGACACACAAAGATATATTTTAACACTTACCTTGAGATAATTGCACAAAACATGACTACACTGCTCTCTTATATGTCTGTAGTAAAAAAGTGTGGTGAGTTTGTGGTAAATATTGATTATAGGCTTTGGGGGAAATAATCAAAATCAGCCCTGCATATCGGTCCAGAAATATTGGTAAAGCTTATTGACTATCAATTGCTCTGGGTTCTAAACAATCAGCATTGGCCATGGAAAAAAACAAAAAAACAAAACATATCAGACTATCTCTAATGGAAACTAGATACTTATTTGAACAAGTTAAAATTGCATTAAAATGTGTCGCATAAAGAATATACATCAGAAGTAGTATACATGTCATTTTCAAGAAACTACTGTTATGCTTTGTATTTTAGTTTAAGTTTTTTCATCATCACTGTTGTGTTATCCAAATTGGTATTAAGTTTCTCATTTTGCATCACAAAGTTTTTGAAAACCCATTCTCAAGTATTCTGAGGGTCAGCATAATTCACAATTGAGATTTCTTTCATGTTTTTACTGTTATGTGTCAAAGAAAGCTGTCTGTAATTGTAGTACAGTTTTAAACCCAATCTCAACTGCATCGTTACATTGGTCTTTAGTTGACACTGTGGATCCATTCAGTACTGTATGGAGAACTACGGGGCGATTTCAGTGCACTGTGTTTTATTGTAGTGTGAAAGTGCATTGGGGACAGCTATTGGATGAATCAACGCTACCAAATTGAACTAATTGCACTGTTGCCTGCCCAGTGGACCCAGGCAAGGACTCTGGAGAGTGCAGAGAGGGGATTGCAGAGTACATTACTGAATGAGAGTAATTGCTAGCACCTGTGCCTGGGTGGTTGACTCTACAGGGAATTTAAGTCAGACACTAAAGAGCAAAGGCTGTGAACATATGGGTGTGGCAACAGGAGTTTACCGTTTCCTCTCATTCTATTTCACATCCAGAGAAATGGAGTGTGACTGCACAGTTTTGGTTTGAGGCAGACAGACCACGTGAATTTTTGGTTGAAAAGTTGCAAAAAAGCTGTTTCCAATTACTGCTCCATTCGCTTTTACTCACCTGAAACACAATATTACAGAGAGGCAACAGTTCATGAATAGCTTTAATGTGCTTTAGCTTGCCCTGTCACATTTGGTAGATATCATTTAAGAAACTTCTTCCAGACCCATAACTAGTTGCATGTGAGCTTTCTCACAGCTTCTAGACATGCAGGTATAGGATTGTTTGTTTTGATTTCCCTCTTGGATTATAACAGTTAAGTATTTTTTCAAAATAAAACGGATGCAGAGAAAAATTAAAAAGGTCTGTAAGGAACATTTCCTATCCTGAAACATTATCATCCAGTTAACATGGACTAACTTAATGTTTAAATACATCAACTGCTTTGATAAAGCTAATTGTTGGTTGTATCAACCAACACATCTTGTTACACCGGCCTCTAGTCACAGAACCTTTGAGAACTTGGATAACTTTTATTTTTTGGGAAAAGGTGTCTATACAAAAGTGCCCAAGATGCTTTTTGTATGTGCTGACCACTTTAAGGAGGAATGCTTCACAAATCTGCACCAGAATAGCAAAGGATTTCTTGAAAGACTCCATTTAATAAAGGGGTCATTTCCTTCTATCTGTCCAATCGAAGTGGTAAGTCAAACATAATGCAAAAATTTGATATGGCATTTTTGACTTTAGCTTTGAATAACGTTTGTCATTGTGTTGTTTGCATATCTACCTGCATCAAGTGACTCTTTGTATTCATTGCGCAATTTCTAATTGCCCATTTTGTATTTCAATTTTGTTATCTTCCACCTAAAAATGCTAAAAGGCATCACTTCTTTTCCATACTTGATTGTTTAATGCAGACTTGATGGGGCAATGTGGAAGCAGCTAAATGAGATTTTAAATAGGATTAGAATGGCCAGAGTTTATTTTAGCTTTTGCATTTTTTTTTTCATTTTGCAGCCTTTTAGTATGGACAAACATGAATTGCAATGTTTCAATTAAAGACATAGGTTAATAGAATAGACTTTAGTAAATAATCGTAAGATTACGCTATTACAAAACTGTTAGTTTGAAAAGAGGAGAGAGTGTGGGTGTGAGCGGGGCATTCAGGCCAGAATCATGGCACCTGTCTCTCAGTGTGGACTCTGCACAAGCAGCAGGATGCCTCTGCCCTGCATCTGTGCTCCCTGTAGTTCCCACAAGCCAACATGGCTTACACTAAAAACAAGGTAGAGAAACAAGACTTAAACTCTGACTAATACTATACAGATTCTGTTCTCATTAAAAACTCCACAGAATGTATCTGTCCACAGGCAACTCTAAGAGACCAAAGTTTATACATAGTCGTTGTAGTTGAATTGTTATTATGGCCCACATAAACATGTGAGGCAAGTCTTCAGCACCACAAGGCGTAATTGTGTGTGTTTGTGTAGCTTTCATTGTGAGGGAGGATGGTTATTGCATTTGACAACATTCTGTACAAGCATTATCTAACAATGTTTAGTGTATTATTTTGCATACTCTACATACACCTTTTCACACTAACCATCTGTTCTATGACATCTACCTGTGTCCTCACCTCAGCGCTGCATCTGCTGTGCAATGTGGTTTAGTTTGTACTTTTCCTTTGTTTTCTTTCACTGTTTTTGTCTTTCTTGTGATCTCACCTTCATCGACGTTACACCTTCTGCTTGAATCTTTGTTAAGGTTAACATATCTCTCCGGGGCTAAGATGTTCTGTATCTTATGTGCAAGACACAAAGAACGCACCATCTGTAGAGTTTGTATGTTTGTGCACATATATCAGGGACCACGCAGCCTTCCCTGATGGCCTATTGTTTTGGAAGAGGATGGCTCTTGCTCTCCTCCCCTGGATGCTGGGGAATAGTGCACAGTCTGGCTAATATTTAACTAATGACTCTGCCTTCCCGACTGGAGCGCCCTCCTCTCACCAACTGCCAGACCTGAGCCATCTCTGCAGTGACGCCACTCAAGTGTGGCTGCAGTGTGAAATAGAATGTGGAGGGATGGGGCTGCGCATAGTGTCTGGGGAAAGGGCTATGGGAGAAAATAACTGTTGGAAAGCCCATAAAGGAGTTGTGAGTGAGGGAGAGATGGATGCACTGTGTTGTGTGGGAGGCCAATGAGTCCAGTAGTCTGCGAGAATGCCATATGCTACCTTGAGGCAGAAAGAATCTGAAAAAAGAGGAAAGAGAATTAGACAAGAGTGGCTGGTTTCCATCAGCACTGATTGTTATTATATGTGCCGACCTTCACATTTCGTATGTAGAAGAACACTTCTGTGAGCTTTAGAGGCTCTTCCCAGGAGAAGGGGCTGAGAAAGCCAACATAAGGGAACCAAATATGAGTGTAAGGCATAATTAGATAATAAGAGCTGTGTTTGTCAAGAGCGGTGTACAAAGGGAAACTGGACAGGCTTAATAAAAAAATGTGTGAAATAAAGGGGGTGTTGGGAGAGTGTTGGGGGCACATAGAAATGAGAAACCCAGACTCTGATTACTGCTCTGGTGCCACCAATGCGGCTCCAGTACTGTTGCTGCCAGCCAAATGTAGTATTAGTCACCTCAATAATTAATCACCCTGGGAGCATGTCGTTGCAGCCATGCACTGACCCATTTCTATAGCACTTTTTCCTACAGTAACATACCCACAGAGCCCCTGGTGCACTGTGCCTTCATTTAGTGAGACGGGGGCGCAGACCCAAATCCTCTGGGTCAAGCCTGGTCATTTATTAGCTACGTTTCTCAGGAGAAATAAAAGTAATCTTGCTGCTCTTCTCAAAACCAGAAACCATGCAGTGAGGGAGTGTAACAGTGTCGACTCTGGCCCAATAGGCTTCCTGACTGTCTGTCCTGGTGAAATATGAAGTCCATATGTAGGACGGCCATCTGAAAGCAGGACCCAACAGGGCTCCTCCAGGCTTTGATGCTCATCACCACAAAAGCAGATGGCTGTGTCCTGCTCTTTTAAAGGTTTTTGCAACAAACCCCCCTTTTTCTTTTATCCATCGCTATACGGCCTATTAGCCCCCTGCCTGTCATGGTCTAGCAGCCCTTGCTTAGCCCCCAGGGGAGCTTCAAGACCGATGGAATGAAGTCAAGCTTCCCCATTGACACAGGTCTCACTGGATAGCTTTGAATAGAAGTCAACTGAATGAAAAGGCATGTTTTGGAGGACAAAATGGAATAAGGTGTGAGCTGGATCAATACTGCTGGGTTGTTTGGACTTGAAATGCTGAGCTCTCTCTGTGCTCAAACAAAGCTCTGCTGACTGCAGGTGGCCAAGAATTTTTCCGGACATTTGGGTAAAAAGTAACAAAGTGTATTTAATGGAAGAGAAACCTGCATCCATCCATCTGAACGATTGTGATCAGAGTGGAGTGATAACCTGCTGTGCACGCTCCATATCTGAGCTTCTCCTCTTCACTGAAAGAGCCGGCATTCATCACCAGCACCGTACTCACGCATGTGGAGGCTCACACCCAGGCAATTTCACCAACAGAAAGGCAATCAGGGCTTAAAGTCACACACAATGCAAATAAGTCTGTGAGCCCATCTGTAGTAATCCAAGAGTCTCTCCTGCACCAGTGTGGTCTTTAGCCTCTCCATGGCACAAACCAATTAAGTGTTTGATTCAGAGTGCAGGATGAACGCCTTAATTGATTACGTTGCGATAGTCAGTTCAATTATCAATTTAGACTCAGAAAAAGATGAGATGAGTCAAATCCCCAAAGTTTGATGAGTCACTTCTTCTGTTTGATGGCAGCGGGGTTGTGTGTTTGTTTAAGAAGCTGAATAAAAGCCAGAGTAGGAAGGCAGGAGAGGAGCAGGAAGAAGACTGACACTTAACTGTAGCTACCACAAGCTTGTTTACTGGCACTCTCCTCTCAGCCCCGTCTACACAGCTCAAAATCTGCACTGCTTCCTTGCACCAGGAGAGAATCGCACACCCAGTCTCACACATTTGCATGAACACAATCACCACATACACGCACATTATATGGAATGTGCCAATATGGACATATTCTACAGGTGTACTGAATACAGACAGTCACATTTGCATATAAAGTACACCCATGAGCATATTCCATTGTAGGGGTGGTATATGCACACACAATTAACAATGAATAACACAATAAGAGCATGTAGCAATTCCCAAAGCAATGATGCCAACAGTACATTCAAAACTTTCTTATATACAAATACAGAATACTGGAGAGGAGGGATATGCTGGTGACATAAAGTAGTGTATAATGTATAGCCTATAATTTTAGGTTATTTAGCTGTTTTGATGTTTTTTCCTCATATTCTGTACTTTCACAAAACTACTGTGAAGTTAACTGTCATAGTACCTCTTGATTTTTGGTTTCTGTTGCTGCAGAAAGTTGCTTGTTGTCTCTGTGATTTTGTTTACTTTTGTAATGCAGAGTTACCTTCTTCATTCAAGCTGTAGAGCCACTATGTTCGCTGGTTGAGCTAGGCTAACGAAGTCTCAATGTGCTGTCTGTCAGCAAGGTAATTTCCCACGATGCCTTTGTGTCTAATGCTTTCACTTCTCATGGCTACTTCTGGAAACGAAAAGAGGAACAGCACCTGAACACACACAAATGGCCTGGCCCAATACTATACAGTACAGTAATGTTTCTTATAGTCTATTCTACATCCAATAAATGATACATATTATGCTAAATCAACTTTTTTAGCTCATGGAGCTTTTTCCATTTTAAACCATCCAGTAGCTACAAAGATATCTTTATATCTTTTATATCTTTATACCTTTCAATTCCAGATTAGATGCGTACTATTCATTTTCAGCGAACAGTTATTATTTTTTGATCTGTTTCGTCACTGAATTTCGGGGGAAATACAAGTTCAATAACTTTCGCCATCTTGTTTTTGGTTTGTACTCCAAGCTCAGCATGATGGAGAAAGTAGGCACTGATGAAGCTAGTTGTTGGTTGTATCGCCCAACACATCTTGTTACACCAGCCTCCAGTTAGAGAAGCTTTGAGAACTTGGATAACTTTTATTTTTCAGGAATGGGTGTCTACAAACGTGCCCAAGATGCTTTTTGTATGTGCTGACCACTTTAAGGAGGAATGCTTCACAAATCAGAATCAGAATCAGAAGACTTTTATTGCCATAGTCTGTGAACACAGTTCACAAACTAGGAACTTGCTTCGGTGAAAAAGTGCAACATAAACACACTGAATAAATACAAATACAAATAAGGGCATGCACAAAGTTAAAAAGATATGCTTAAAAAAAATCAAGTGAAATACTTAAAGGGAGAAAATATATACAACAGCAAATCTGTGCCAGTATAGAAAAGGATTTGCTGAAAGACTCCATTTAATAAAGGGATCATTTCCTTCTATCTGTCCAATTAAAGTGGTAAAAAATAACACAAAAAAGTTTGTATGACATTTTTGACTTTAGCTTTGAATAACGTTTGTCATTGTGATGTTTGTATATCTACCTGCATCAAGAGACTCTTTGTATTCATTACGTAATTGTTAATTGCCCATTTTCTATTTTAATTTTGTTATCTTCCACCTAAAAATGGTAAAAGGTTACTTGGCTGTAACTACTTGCACACTCGGCTAGTCGCTTGTTTAGATGCATGCAGGCGACTTATTGGTCACAGAGGTGGGTTTGGATGGTATTTGATTGTAGATCTTGTCAATCAAGCGACCACATGTGAGTTGTAAGAAGCTAAATCTGGTACAAATCATCTTTTCCTTGTAAGATTAATGAATTTGTACATGGTCCCTGTCAAATAAAGAAAGAAAGGAAGAAAGACATAAGCTTCTATATCAAATATTTAACTCACATACTTTATTTTGTACAGAGTTATGTTTAGCACCTACTAATAACAGGATACGCAGGTAGCATTTGTTTTATTCCTCTATTTTGATCTCACGACAGAGACGCTTTTACCTAAATGTTGAGATTAAAAAACACTTAACTTTAAAGCAGAATACCTAATGGCTACTAATATTGGTTATTGATTATATATTGTACAATCAACATGGCATTGTTGTTTAGGGGACTTCCAGTGCACACCATCCATTGTTTGCTACAACAGGCTGCCAGACAGAAATAATAACAACCTGCACAACTGGGACACAGCTCTTTGAGTATACGTATGTAAATATTTATACTATAAACAGATAATATAAAGAAGTAAAGAGGTTAATAGTAGCCTGTGTGTTTTTATGTGAGCTTCAGGTATAGACCTTGGTCTGAAACAACTGTAAAGCTAATATCAATGTTTTTGTTTTTCTTTTTTCTTTTTTACACAGCAACTCTGATAACCCCACAGTGCACAGATGTATTGGTACATCCACTGGCTTTGTGTGTAGACATGCAGTTATCACATCAACACCTGTGAAAAACCCAAGCTTGGCTGATATTTGTTTGGAGATGATGCCAATAAAAAGACAGACCATAGCGGAGGACCCGTTAGAAGGCAGCTCAACAATGGATATTCCACAGGATTATACATATGATCCAAATGATTCACTGACTGTTTTGGCAGAGGTGCCTGATGTGATATAAGTGAAAGCTCCAATTACTAATCTTTTGAAAGAATAGTTGTATACAAATTGTTTATATATTTTTTGTTGTTGTTTGAAGCCCAGACGCAGCCACATCCATCCTTAAAAAGGCCGTTGGAACATTTGTGTGGAGCAGAAATGTCGTCACTGCAACTTTTTTCGAAAGTGGAATAGCCAGCCTATTCTGGGAAGCACACCAGCGGGTAATTTACAGCTATCAGTGGCAGTGTACACCTATGGTGGCTCCTTCATTAAAATTTTAAGTTTTAAGTATTCTTTTACAATAAATACTTATCTTTGTTATAGTGCCAGGAGTTTCATTTAACCTGGCTTTATACACATATGGCGAAAATGCAAAATGCCATCCTTGGAGGGGACATAAGCCTGACACTCTAGGTACTCACTGGTCCTAGAGTAGATTATGATTTTGACTCTGACTTGGTCTGAAATGTTGATCCTCTTTAGGGCATTCCACAAAGTAAAAATAAAATGGAGTAGTGCAGGAATAACAAAACATCAAAACAGTATTGCATTGCATTTGCAGAGTAATGCTGTAAAGTTGGATGGAGTTATCACATGGAGCTTGAGGGCTTGAAGCGGAGCCTTGCTTTCCTGAATGCTTGTGGTACTCTGGAGTCATTACTGACTGACCGACATCCACAATCAAAAAATACCTGAGGGAGGAGAACATCCCTCACCACATAAAAATTGTTAAAACAAAGACTGCTCAGAACTGAACAAGTGGGTTCAAAGCTTGAAGAACCACATCTGCTGGACAGCTGCTTCTTCTACAGCACCAAAGTGGACATTATCAACATTATCAGTTATCAACCAGGCCCAGGATATACACACTTGCGATGATGCAGCTTTTCCTGTGTTTAAACCCACCACAGACAACAAGGGACAAAAGTAAATGGTTTAAGCCAGGTGATCTATTATTATATTATTATAATTATATATATTGTATTATATACTAAATATTTTGTATGCGCTAATTATTTAACAAATGTATCTTTATATGCTTGGTCAAAGCTACACCAGCATTGTGCAGGCTAAAGGCACAGGCAAAAGGCTCAAGGATGTAAAGATGAGCCCACACTTGCAGACCTCAGCAGTGGAATAATTTCACAGTGTGATTCTGCGCTTTGCTCTAAAAAGTGCTGCTTTGCAGGTAGACAAGTATGTTTAAAGTACTTCCTCATTATTTTAATTGTGTAACAACAGTATTGCCGTTTTTCTTTTTAAGACTGTACCTAGCAGCTATACATTTCAATTAGAACACCAGACGTCCACAAGCTACAAAATCAACTTGAGAGCTCATGTACAGGGTGTTTTAAAAAGGGAGAAGGAATCGCAAACCCACATACTGCCCCTCTACATCTGGGAACTCATGGCCTATTCGGATGACACAAGATGGCAGTACAATGTTCCCTTGCTATATCGCGGTTCATTTTTTGCGGACTTGCTGTTTTGCTGATTTTTTTTTTTTTTTTTTTGTGCAGTTTTGGATGTTGTTTTTTATTTATTTATTTATTTTTACAGTGTATGAAGGCGCATTATGATCTGTGTCCTGATTGGCTAAGGGACGTGCTGTGTCTCCTGTACAGTACAGAACACATTCAGCCAAATTTGCATAAATGTTCGATGCTAGCAGTGTGATGGGCTTGACACACGGTGAGCAAAGTCACTTACTCTCCATTTATTTCCAATGGTACCTGTACGACACTGTGAAAATCGCTAGTCTCTCATCTGCACGACAAGCGAAAGTAGTGCACGTGAAAACCTCGCGCTCGTGCATGTCGATGTGCACACGCGGGCCTGTGACTCGATTAATGAAAATTGACGAATGTTCTACTTTTATCACTGTCGCCTGCACAACAGCCAATCAGCAAGAGTTGGATTGACGAGCCAATGCACTGTCCACTTCAGAAACATCATGGAGGAGAAAATCATACTCGCCGTGTCGGATTTCCCAATTCTTTTTGACATATCTCAAAAAGACTACAGAGATATATCAAAAAAAGCAGCTGCCTGGGAACCTCGTTGGTGCCAGGGTGAATATGAGTGGTAAGTTAACATGTGCAAATTTGTTAATCCAGGTAACTTTATGGAGGCTGGTAACCAAATGTATTAAAGACTGATTCAACATTAAAAAATATATTTATTTAAGGTTTTTACATTAAACAAAATGACCATATGGGGGAAAAACATAACATAAAGGCATGTTTTTTTTTCATAAACAGCATGTACAAACTTACCTTTTATTTTTTTATTATTTTATTTTTTATTTTATTATTGCAACTTCAAAATTCCCTCCAAATAAACAGCCAATCAGATGTGCAGGAGGCTCGCGATGCGCTCTGGAACAGAGCGCGACATGACAAGCTGCTGCTAGTCGCTGCAGTTTGTCGCTGCCCATGTGTTTGATTTTAAAACCTCTGCGATGAGTGTCGCTGTCGTTAGTCGCTCCCCGTGTGTCGAGCCCATGACTCTGGGGCATCTAGAACGCGTTGAACCCGTACGTCATCTTGACGCATGTCCAGAGCATGTGTTGCAGTCTGCAAGTGCCTTTGAATGTTTTGTTTTCTCTGTGTCTTTGTGAAGACCAGGTTGCGCAGACCAGGTTGAGAGAGTGACTTTTGTGTATTTATTACATAAAACCCATCAACGGAGGTGATCAGCTCTGTGGTGGCATGTCTGGGTCCATGATTAGCCTTTAAGCTAGCCTTTAAACTACCCGGTACCTGGCATAATTAAGTTGCCGCTAGTTTGTGTCATTCTACCTGTCGCTTTGTCACTGAAGCATAGTCTCTGATTGGTTGACACTGCACGTCAAACGGCAAAAACCTTAGCATTTTCAGCTTTTGAACACACAAACAAAGCGTCTGACGCGTGTACGCTCAAGACGCACCGCGTCAACACCATTTCGTGTCACTCTGACACTTTGAAATGTGCAACAGAAATGCAAGACGCAAGAGACTTTACATGTGGACTTGACATAAAGATGGAGGAAAAGAACATAAGGACTGACAGCAGCAATAAGTTTTAACAAGGATACAAAAAGGGTTGTAACCATCATGCGGATGGAGTCTGCTTTAGCTTTGTGGATCAGTGACTGCAGGAAAAAGAACATTACAAGACATTACAGTGGAACGGCACCAGGACGAAGAGGCGTGGTCAGAGGAACTGTGAAATACACTATTATACTGTGAAATTCACTATTAATCATTTCTTATGTGTTCAACCTCGTAGGTTGACCATTAAAATTAAACTTGTGACAGTATTTCTAAAAGCTGTCATTTTTATTTACAGTATAGTATTTAGTTTTGTTCTATATTACTGTGCTTATTTTTTTTAAATCTACAAAGCTTTGAACTTTGAGTGTTTAAACAAGAGAAATGTGAGAAAATGTTAATGCCTGTCTGAGAAACATGTATAAAGTGTGTGGTGAGGGGTTTTACAGGCTTAAAATATATATAATAATTGTAAAAAAATAAGGTTTTCTACTTAGCGGATTTCGTTTATCGCGGGTTATTTTTTTAACGTAACCCCCGCGATAAACGAAGGAAAACTACCACGCGAACTCTTCGAATTCTAATTGTACACTTAACAGTACATTAGCCAAAAGGACATGCTTGATCCACAAGTAACATCAGTTGTTATATTTACACATTCTGAAGTCTATGCAGTTGTTGTGAGGTACGTGACAAACTTTGTCTGCACCTGTGGTTCATGACATATTCATAAATGTATAATTTTTTGTTGTACTTAATTAAACAGTATTATATAGCCAAGCAGACTATATTCTTGCTCATTTTCTTTCTCACAGAAGACAAGCATGTGAATGGAATTGAAAAGTATGAGCAAACTTTGGAGTTCACTTAATTTGTAATGTATCATCCATCCATCGTTCATTGATACATTAGGCTATATGACACTGAGCAGTATTGTAAAACTAAACGCTCCCTTAGAGATACGGTGAGGAGCTCAGTCAAACGGGAGGACCGGAGTAGAGCCACTGCTCCTCCACATTGAGAGGAGCCAGCTGAGGTGGCTCGGGCATCAGCTCAGGATGCCTCCTGGACACATCCCTACGGAGGTGTTCCAGGCATGTCAAACTGGGAGGAGGCCCCGGGAAAACCCAGGACACGCTGGAGGGACTATGTCTCTCGGCTGATGTGGGAATGCCTCGGGATTCACCCGGAAGAGCTGGAGAAGGTGTATGTGGAGAAGGAAGTTTGAGCCACCCTGCTCAGACTGCTGCCTCCGTGACCCGGCCCCAGATAAAGCGGAAGAAAATGGATGGATGAAGTTGTACAAATAAATAATAGAAAAAAATAAGTATTTTTTAGCTAGTGAAGAAAAAGTTCTTCCTTGAAAGAAAACAAAAAGAAATTGAAAGAGCAAAATGTGTCTTTCAGAGCTTTTGAACGTAATAAATGCCAAATGAATGTCTCATGTGGGAGGCAGTGCTTCACAATGTTTTAGTGTTGTTATACAGTAAACAAGAATTCAGGTTGTTCTTGTTGACACTAATACTGGCTCACACAATGACATATATGCTACCTCTTCACTTAGGTAGCATATGTGTCTTCACTCTAACACAATGTAGTTAAACAACAATGGGCTGAGTTGATGGGGTAGTTGGGCAAGGCGCAGGAGTCAATTGACAATTTGGGTAAGGAAATACATTAATGCAGACAAAAGTGTGCCATGGCACATGCTCAATCACCCTGACATGTGCCTCACTGACCCAGCATGGAGTTTTGAGCATATTGTGGATGTCTATGACCGTTTTCACAGTGCTGACGGAAGCCTCTGTGAGTGGTCCTCTCCCACTGTGGGAGGAGGTCTGCAGCCTTTATCTAGGTCTAGCTGCAGCTCTTTCATGCACACTGCCCACTCCCAGTCATAGACTTCTAAAGCTGAGTCCAATGGGGCCCACAGTGTCCCAGCACTACAACTATTCATGGCTTTAGAAAGGACCTCTCTTAAGTGCAAATGGAAAGATGCTCAGTTTGACTATTACCAAAAATACCACAAACCATTAACACATGATCAAGCATAACGTAATGACATAACAGAAACATGCAATAATAAACAATGTAAGCAACAGTGGCTTAGGTGTCAGTGCTGTTGTCTTATTAATGGAAGGTTGGCAGTGCCATGGTACACTTTTGTGTTCTTTGGCAAGACACTTAACTTACCTAGTGTATGTGTGAATTTCATTGGTGGTGGTTGGAGAGGCTGTAGGTGCAGATTGGCAGCCATGCTCCTATTAGTCAGACCCAAGGCAACTGTGGCTACAGGAGAAGCTTGGTCTTTTGTGTGAATAAAAGATAGACTACTGTAATGGTTTTGTAATACATTTTTTCTCTATTAACATTGATGTGTCGACATTGGAAAAATTCTGCTAGGAGCAAATTGCATGGGATGTTTATAAGCATCAATAATAGCTAGCAATTTTAATCTTACACTGATCAAACTACACATCTAAGCATAGCATTTCTTCAACCTTAGGAAGTTAAGTCTGGTTCAGGGCCTTCTTCATTGTTGCGAGGGCTTACTCAAGGAGACAAAATTGAAAGACAGACTCCCAGATACCAGGAGACATAGAGCCACAATGCATTTCTAATCAACTCACTTGCCGACTTGCAAATTCTCATCTGGTGTGTGCAAGGTCAACCATGAGATGTACAAAACAAAGCAGCAGAGGCAGAGGCAGACAAAGACACGAGACGAGACATGACTTCTGGATGTTATTGTGAATAAGTACTGTTGTTAAGGCAGACGGTGACGGCAAGGTCTACATTTAGGACATTGTGTCTGATGCATCATAAGGTGAATTTTTAAAAGTTGTCTGCCACTGTGTCCTCCATACAATGCCACCTTTTTACCGCTGCTCAGATCTCCAGCTAGTCATTTTTCACTAACACACACTATGTCGTCAGTGTGTGTTGGTGTGTGCTTATGCCAGTGCAGATAGGGGTTATTCTCTTATCCTTTGACCCAGATTCGAGGGAGAACGATGCAGGGGACATGAAAGACACAGCCCTCCCAGCGGAGCCAGGGTCATGTGCCACCTGAACACAGGCGCGCACCGGTACAGTAAGCTAAGCAGAAAACACCATTATGCAGGCACACGGACACACATGGACGACTTCAAAAATATATAAATGCATGTACATGCTAACTCGCCATCATGACGAACAAATCCTGGGACACAACTATAACCTTTGTGAATTATACACTAAAAATACTGTAAACATCTTCAGTCTATTATAACTCAAACAATATGTGTGTAGCTATGTGAGCTCTGTGTTCATTTAAAGATTTATATAAAATAACTGTGACAGTGTGTGGGTGTAGAGCTGTGAGCATGGCAAAGGTGAAGGTCCACAACTGCCATCTGTAATGGCTAGAGTGACTTCAGATGAGCAAAATAAAGTGACATGGATCAATGGACAGTAGTAACTAATAGTAAAAAAATGATTTACCTTAAAAAGAATAAAAAGTCCTTTACTAAAGTAACATAGGTAAACTCACTGGTCAAACTGCAGCACCAGGGGCACAGTTTGGACATAAGCCAGTGTTAAATTTAGAGCCTTACTTTACCAGATGGTTTCTAAGTCCAGGGCAGCAGCAGCACACTTGTGTCCATCCGCCTCTCTGCATGTGCTGTCGACTCCAGCCTGTCCCCTTGGGCAGGTAATAGTTAAATGCTGTCATTTCTGAGCCTTGACTTAGTGCCACAGCCAATAGTTCCGTCACAAAGCAGTCATTACTGTGTGTTTGAATGACAGTCTTTGGCCAGGGCTCTTCTCAAGCTCTCGTCATGACCACTGAAAAAAGTACATTTCTTGTTAGAGCTGACAAGTTAGCTGAGGGAAAAAAGCCATTACTAAAGAAGTAAGGTATCAGGCAGCCTCCTGCTGGTATAAATTGAAACCAAATATAATGGCTCCAAGCCATTCTGCAAAATCTAATAGTGCCATTTTCCTCACTTGCTTGTAATTCATGTGAAGTTTTCTTTACCTCTTTTGGGAAATGGGTTTACCAGTGTTATTTTTCCCTTTCCTATTCAATTATTATATCAAGAATTAATCAAATATGTTGTCCTATTGACCTCAAGCAAACTTGGCCTAGTTCTTCTTCTGAGTCTGTGTTTGAAATGCCTCTTCATCTTTGGGTCATTTCAGAGCTTTGGTGTGACTGAGGCAGGGAGCCGGGACACATGGTTCAAGCCTGGCCTATAATACACAAGGACCTCAGGGATAAGGAAGCTAGTGGGGGTTCTGAGGCATAAAAGTTCCTTTCTTCTGCGCCCGATCCCTTTTCTTTGAGCTGGAAGGAGGGTTGCCACGGCGATGAGGTTGGTCTGTCTCCCATGGCGTGGTCTGGGAAGCACAGCAGCTTGCTCTGACATTTACTCAGGCACAAGAAACAGAGACGAGAGATGTTGTGCACTGAATGACGTGTTGTCTCTATGCTCTGCTACAATATAGTAACTGTCGGTGTTTGTGGAAAGCCCCATTTTAAATCATGATTTTTTGTCTCAAACCATGGAAAACTGGTTGGTTGTCATTTATCTGAAACCACCACAATTGGTCCTTGTTTCCATTCATCTTCATTTCATCTTCACATCCTGCGAGTAGATCCTGCCAACAATCACAAAAGAGGCTTTAACCACCAAATGTGACAAATACAAAGTGCCATTTAAACAAAACACAATCGCCAAAGCATGTTTGCCACATAGTGTTTATTGATTTTAAGCCAAAGGCACAAATGTGGTTAAGATTATCCATTGTTTTGTAGAAGCACACACTGCCTATTTCAGCACACATGACCAGCAGACATTCAAAACTAGCTTTGTTCTATTAGTCACATTGTCTTTCTTCAAAATCAATTCAATTGATGACAATTTTATAAAAAAAAAACAAAAACAGCAACAGTATTTGGGAAATCTAAATAATATATGTGAGCTTTTTAGTGTAAACTAGAATGCCTGGTGACAGTCTTTATTTAAAAAGCATCACACACCCAATATCAGCTACGGTTACATTATAAGTTCACACATGAGGGTTTGGTTTCCATGCTTTTTAGGGACATTGCATCAGGACATAACTTTGTTTGACTCTTATCTTAGTCATAATTACTACTTCCTTAACCTAAACTAAAAACGTAACCAATTTTAACCCATATCTGAACTTTAAATCATGGTGTTGATCCACAGTAATGGATTCACGTCATTGGAATCTAATTTTTGTCCCCATAAGAGAGGCAGGTCCCCATAAATTGAGTGTATACAGATTTAAGTCCCCACAATGTGATAAATATGTGCTCTCATAAACTGTTCCAAGTCTATTTGCCTTATAGGCACGTTGCTGGCCAAGATGGGTGTTTTTAATGTTTTAAATGCTACTAACGCAACCAAACAGATATTGATCCTGTATCACTGTGAAACCATTGCATCACATATCCACATATACAAGTCTTATTAACTTTGTACGTCTTCAGTATCTTCTGTTGCAGACTGTAGCCATCTTGTGTATTTCTGAGTACATGTTAGCTTTGGATTAAACCTTTCCCAGCCAGTCAAACACGGATGGTCCCAAACGCCAAGATGTCTGTGATGCCTGAAAAGCCACAGCAAGTCGAAATCACTTTCCTCTTTTATCCAAAGCTGTTCAAACACTTTGTGATTAAAGGAGACAACAGGCAGCCATATCAGCAAATACAATACTGGTAAGAAGGAAATGGCAGTTGTGATTTGGGTTTAGAAGATAAGCCATGCAACATACACACATTTTACAGCTACAGCAAGCATTCTTTCAGACGGCCTTGTTAGCATATGGCCCATGAGACAAGCCCGATAAAGACGGAATCCATCACAATTCAAGTCATCTGCATGTAACATACAACTAAAAGGAGTGACAGCATTTTATGAGATACATTCATGTGTGCCACTTAGGGAGCCTCAGCCAGACTTCCCTGACAGGGGAACACAAGCGCCTCTGTCAGCCCTGAATGAGCTTTATATTCACAAAGTCTGCCGCTTGGAAGGAAAAACCTCCTGTTTTAGCCTTTTCTTCTTTCAGTGCCATATACAAGTGACCTCAGTGGGAATACTCTTTGTTGCTGTTTTTCATGTTAGCTCAGAGAGTGAAAAAAAGACAATCTATCCTCTGTCCAGCTAGTGATTTCCCAGTATATCATACAATTCCTTCGCACAGTCCACTGGGGACTTTGAAATGCAACATCAGTAAGCAAAGAATAAAGCCACATTGACAACACAAGGACAGTGTTCATGAGTGATACACTATTTGAATCTATTCTTAAATGGACTTTGCAAAGTCAAATACAAATCAAAGCATCAATAGTCATCTCCCATGTTTACAGGGTGAATGGGAAACAAAGGGGCACATTTTAAATGTGCAGAATCAAAGAATCATAGAATCAATAATCATTTACATTTTGTTGTTAGTGAGTGGTTTTGGAAATTGTGTTTCGTTTACTAACTGTAAAAGGAGTCACACATTATTGGAGTACTATAACCCTAATGTAATGCATAGATTTTGTCAATCTTACCCATCTGAGACTGTATAATATCCAGATTAGGTTCTCTCCTGCAGCCTCTCCATAGTCCAGACACCATGCTGACATGGTTGCTGGCTTCATTTGTTAACTCCTCATCTTTTCTGAATGTGTGCTTCTGCCTCAGTGAGACACCAGATAAAGACAGGCTGCCCCATGCTTGCTGACAGTTTGTTCATTTGTGCATATGATGGTATCATTGCCAGAGGCTCTTAGCTCTAAAGCGGTGGGGGTCTCAGAGATGCATATCACGTGTCCCGGCTGCTGTCCGTCTCTGGGGTCAGTGCATGTGCCCAGATGAGCCTGGAGGGGATCTCCTCACCCTCACAGTGATTACTTTGCTGGGACTAAGTTATGTTAATGCATTCGTCTCCAAAAGCTCCCTGATTATTTTGAGTTCCTCACCAACTGTTTTAGATTTTGCTCGCTTGCTATTTTATGCAAAGATGCTTTTTTCCCCCCACCGCTTGGTTGGCACAGCGCTAGCCGAGCACAGGAGATAAGAGGAGGGAATTCTGACGATTGTTGAATTCTGTGCCCTTATTTTAATATGCCCTTGATATGTGAATGAATGCAAATGAAAATATGTCAGGCCTTTCCCTCAAAGTATTGGATGTTGCTATTTTGGAAAATGACAGTGCAGCTGAATGAGGTGAATCACACTGCAGATGCTATATCATTTTGTTATTTCTCTGTCCCTCTAAATTGCTTGATGTTTTATTTAAACTGTAGCTCTAATCCATAACAACTTCCTCTGTCTCTGATCTGAACCTGGCATTTTTCCATTTGGCCTTGGTTTGAAGTCCGACTGCACCTGCTGCTCTCACTGTTTGCATTAGAAAAGAGCTGTGCTGTTCATGGAGCTGTGTTAAGGGGATATCAGCATAATACCAGCCTGAATATGTTGGAGCATATTCCTCTAATCCTGAGTACACTGTAATCAGAGCAGACTGGACTCCCCTCACTTCCACTACTCAAATATAGGCCCTCTGTTATATAGGTAGGCTGAACTATACTGCACAAGATGGAAATCAGGAGGAAATGAAGAACCAAAGAGAAGAATGAATTTCAATGAGAAATGTATAAGGTAGACCTGCTTTAAGATTGATATGGATAAACCTGTAGACCTTACAGTACAATATAAAAGCATTTTTTCTGTTATTCCAAGGCTCTTTATTTGGAGCTGGATTTGGTCAGTAAATGTAGAGATTTATTCCATTCATTGCTACTGGGATACAGATTTTGTTCCTGTTAGATTAATTGGTAGTTTTAACAACAAAATGAAATAATGATTAATCCCGTGCTTAATGCCAAGTTGTTGTTTTTTGTTTTTTTTTGTTTTTTTGTGTTTGTTCATGAATAATTTTGAACCATAATTATCCAGACTTGTTTACACTTGATGTAGGATTGTGACACTTCCTGTAGCTTATTCCTAATGTCACTGGTAATATATTAATGTGTTGAAAATAAAATTGTCTTGTAATTGCAAATTCAACATAAAGTCATACCATTAATGACTGACAATATTAAGTTGTAAAGCACTAAGCTGATCTATATATATAGTGCTGTGAACAGCATCGCAGGGATTTACAGTGAATTTGAGGAGATTTTTGAAAACGAGAGCAGTGACCAGATGCGCTAGGGAAAGCAGCATCTGCAGCATTAATTACAATGGCCCCCTCCCCTCTACACCGCCACCTGTTTTATTTCAATAGCCTTTACTTTAGATGTACGAGTGAAATCCTAGATTCCACTTTCAACATCCTAGCTGATGCAATCACATACAACCTGCCCGGCCCCCACCGATCACCTCCTCAAACTACACACACACACAACCAATTCCCCTGTGGCTATCTCGATCTCTTATCTATTAAGAGGGAAAGTGAGAAAGTGAGCAAATAAAAACTTGCTGTCACCCAAGACGTCTGGTTCATGCACACGTTTCTTCTTCTACTGAATTGATTCGGGGAGTCAAGCGTTCATCTGATGGGGAGTTCGGCCCCTGGGAGAGGACAGGAGCTTGCTGTGTTTGCGCTGTGAATCATATGTTGTGGTGTCACGCCTTTGTTTATGTTGTTGGCTGTGATCACAATCCCGAGGTAACATGTGCTTAGCGGGGAGCGGCTCATCATAGCATAGACGATGTTATAGATCAAGTGTTTCACAGGTCGGATGTATGAAGTATGCATTACAGATTACAGAGTCAATAATCCGCTCAAGTTGAAATGCAAATAAATACACCTATTATTGAACATGAGCAAAACCTCCCAATCGTGACCAATAGGGGTGGGTATCAAGTTGTCAATACGATACATACCTCATAGGCCATAGGTATCGATATGTATCGCAATACATATGTTTCAAATAAATCTGATACAGTCCAGTCCTAAATAAAGGCTTTTGGCCCATTACTTATGGGGTTCGAATGGCTACTTGTGTGAATGTGTTGACTTGACTACTAGAATTATTACTTCACAAATTCAGTGTTTATTTAGCTACATCTGTGGTAACTCTGGATATGATCAGGGGAGGTCACGGTGTCCACGGGGTGACATAAATTATCATACAGTATGTCAAATGTCTCGGCAAAGAGGATTTGTGGCAATAAAACACACAAGATAACGCACATCAATCTTCCCATCTCTTTATAGGCCTAAGTGCTAACGGCCCAAGCTTATCTGAATGGAGCTGAAGGATTGATGGGGGAGGTGCAAGTGCGGTACAAGCCTCTTATAATTGAAGATCTCTACCAAAGGGTATATATATTTATGCATTGGCCACGCCCCCTTATTTCAGCAATGTAAGATTAGCCTCTAGCACAAAAAGAAACTGCAGTGCTTTCCCAAATTACCAATTAAAATTTAAATATTCATAAAGCCAGTGAATTTGCAGTTTTAGCTTTATTTTCAAAGAGTAAGAAAAACAATGCATCTGCATACAGTGTGTAAATATAGACATAAGCTTTTACTGTAATAATACTCTATCAGACTAATGAACAGAAGCACAAGGCAGACTCTAGATACAGAAACTACATTTGCCTTTTTCCGCTTGACCTCCCACAGAGATGCAGAGACTTAAATTCTCCCGGTGATGTCGGGTTCCAAACAGCTACAGTGAATAAACAAGATTACCCATTTGGACATGCCAGTAAATCTTATCATATTGGAGCTGTGAGAGGGCAGAGGCAATAAGAAGCATGCACGCAGCCACAGTGTGTGCACTCTTCACTTCTGAAAAATATAGTTTTGTGGTGTTTTCTAATTTTGTCATCTTATGGGACCTCAATGTTTTGCAGTTAATGGCAAATGTGGTGAAATGGCAAATAAAACATTTATTCTATTAATTATAGTTGCACTGAAAACTCTCTTTGAGTTGAAAGACATGATTGACACTTGCATTACTATTTTCTTGTGTATTTATATTTCTTTTCTATTGCTGCATAGTGCATGAAATAGACAGCAGGGATTGAATTGGCTGAATAAGTCTTGCTTACTGAAATCTAATCGCAGACAGTTGTGAGTCAACAAAATGAGAGACGCAGAGACTGAGGAGCAGCGAAATGATCAAGGCTGTGTTGACAAAAGCAGAAGGTACGACAGCTTTGTCAGACACCCAGTCCTGTTTCTATTTCATTTTATTATCAACGTCACGCCTCATCATGATGAGATCTTGTAACTGAGCTCATCAGGCACTTTTACGAGACCATAACCTTTAAGTAAGATGATTACAACGGCAAACAAAGTGTGGGCTGGGTGTTGTGGGGCGAGAAACATCTTTGCTCTAAGTGCACATGACACTGATACTGGATCTGGGGCTTATGGGTGCAAAAGATGGAGCAACTGTTATGACAATATGTTTTACATGAGGATGGCTGCAAAGGGATTAGGACAAAAAGTGTCCCTTCCTTTACAAAGTGATGACAAAAATGGTGAGGAGCAGATTCTGTTTTTAAACGATGAGCTTCCTAAATCCCCATGTATCTGTTAAATCCTTGTAATGTGGATTAAGACCTGTTGAAACATATATGCATACATATTAAAGGAACAGATTGTGTCAGACAAATCCTTAATGTTTGCCCTAGAAACACACCGATTTACTGGTATGACCAAAACATATGAATTAAGATTAAGTGTAAATTTTCCTGAAAAGACTCTGATCTCCTACACTACTGTCTATAAGAAAGTAATGTGTTTTTCAGCTTGTTCTACTATTTTCAAATCAAACCATAGATGCCCTATCATCACTACAATATTTATACATAAATTTAAGTACAATTATTATCCTAGCCCATCATCACCACAATATCAGCAGAACATCTCTCTTCATCAGCGCCAGTCACAGCCCCTCCTCTCTCACCACATCAGCAGCACACTTTTGGTTGAATTAAAGTGGAGTGTATAGACTCAACATTTTGATCAGATGCGGCGCGTGATGGAAAGAGTACTGAAAATGTGTAAAATTATACTTACAATTACAAGAACAGCTGCTGAAACTAAGTAAAAAAGTATGTATGTTGCTAGTCTCTTTTAAAGCAAAGATACATTGTTTCAAACTGCAATCCACATATTATTTAAGCTCTGGCCAATCAGAGTAGCAGTGCTGTCGTGTGGTAGGAATAGAGAGGAGCAGAGACGGCAGTAAAACAGTTGTGCATTCGGACGCTTGAGACTTGTACTGTACTCCAATGTAAATCAATTATCTACAGTTACATAGTTAGAATTAACTAAATTAAAAGTACAAGTACAGTTTTAAAAGTCTACTCAGATATGAAAGAACCCTTGCCCTGAAGCTCCTCACTGCAGCTTGTGTCACTCACTGCCCAAAATTCACCACCAAATCCTTTCTTTTTTCTGGGTAAATGATTCTCTGCCAACTGCCTCTGTCATGCAACCATTCATTAAATCGCTCACTCTTTTCAGACACATATTTTGTCTCATTCTTAATAAGCTGTCTGTATTTCTTTTAGGACCCCTATTTTTGTGTTTTTATCATGGGATAACTGGCATTCACATTATGACTTCCTGCTGTGAGAAAAAAGCAATGACAGAAAAATAAAAACAACAGTCTCTCAGTAAATATCACCAGCATGACATGTGATATGAATAAAGGCATGATAAACTAATCACAAATGTATTATTTTGTTTGTCTGTGTATACAGTGGCCCTGCCAGTTAAGATTTTATCCATCATATAGAAAATAGGCAGGTGAAAATTGTGCATTCTTGGGCTTGCACAAGGAGACAGAGCCTAAAAGAGCAGACATCTGTGAGCTGTGAGTCAGCAGAAGGCTCAATATGTGCTGAAGAAATGAATATATGAGATTGAAGTGACTTAGGCTTTCAAAGAGCAGCCCTGCTATTTGTACTGATATCACTATTTTGCTGCTGATTTTGTCAAATCCCTCACACCTCACTCCTGTCTGAAACCTTTGATCCCAGTCAAGCTAGACATAGGAATTCTGTATGAAAAAGCACTCACAGAGACAGACAAGAAGACATTTCTTTTCATTTAGCGTGCATCTGAAATATGTTATCGTGGCAAAGAGTGCTTTTGTGCTGTTTATCTCCTCATGGTCCATTCCTCATTACATCACTGTGTGCAGTGTTGGTAATAACTGGTTACAGTGAGCACAGTTTTCTTCCTGTTAATGTTGGAGCCAGGGGCTGAATGAACACAATGGTTTTGACACAGGCAGAGATTCAGTTTTGGCAGAAAGAATGACTCTGTTTACTGAATGGCTGCTTGAGTACTCTAATGAGGCGATATTACTATACCAAATGATGAAAAATTCATGTTACAAGTCGGAGTTGGTGCAGACAGCTCTCAGGAATTTCATTTGCTGTTTGATATTCTTAGTTGCCTGCTCAGCAGGCACTATTGTATGATTGGAAGAGAAAAAAAACACACTTAGAGCTGAAAGCCCAAGCTATTATTGTGAATAGCCTGTAGACACAGCCACACGAGTGAGAAAATGTGCTGTGAGCATGTCCACTGTGTGTGAGAGAGGGAGGACGGCTCAGGTGAGAGCATGCACTTTGAATACTAAGTCATCACCCGCCCATCTCATCCACATTATGTGCTTTGATAAGTGCATTTATGGAAGAGTCTGCTTGGCTTCACAATGCAGATAATTGAAGAGCCCAAAGTAAATAAAATCAACCATCGTCTAAAAGCATACTAGCCGACAGCAGACTATTGCTGCCTGAATCCTGACTGCTGATCAGAATCAGACTATCAGTGACCCGAGGCACCACAGGGGTCCTCCGTGGGCCCGAACATGAACATGTAGATTACATTCTCCTGTAGAGACCAGTGATTGTGCTGCTAATACTGGGATTGGGCTGATTTGTGAAGCCTCGTGTACAAGTGTTTGGGCCTGGGGCTGCAGCAGAGCTCTCATTATGCCCTGTGTATTCAGATGTTCCTCCACTGGCTTTATTTTCCCTCTTTCTTTACACAGGTGCCTCTATTTTCTTTTGGTTGCCGTGTCTGCAGGTTCCTGTGATATGTCTGTGCTCTTGTGTGTCATCCACCTTGACACATTTCTTTGCAAACCTTTTAGCTGCTCTATTCCCTGTTCGCATGTAAGCCCTGCTCCTCTGTGCCCCTCTCTTCCCATACGTCTAAATGAGGCTCAGGCTGTGGACCCTCGGGGTGGTGGTGATAGAATGCATTTGGGGGGCCAGCAGCTCCCTCTCCAAAGCGCATGCAAAATGATCCCAATGGAGAATGACTGGCTGCCGCTTACCTCGGTGAGAGGGGTGGCATGGTAACACCGCTGCTCTCACTAAAACCCTTGGCAAAATGGGCTGTGCAATCACTCCCTGTTAAAATGTTTGGATAAAGCAAGTCGCTGAGGAAAAGGAATTGGCTGAAAGTAAGCTGGCACACATCCAACCTCAGCGGAAGGAAGTCTGTTTTTTATTCCTGTTTCATGTTCCTTGACTAGAAATTAAAATTATGAGCATGGCAGAATAAAGGGTTCCTTTATAGTTTCAGAAACACATAGCAACTAACTAAATCCAACTGGAACCACCTCCAAAAATCAACAATGCAAAAGGCACAAGACTGAATATGAAAAAGGCAACATATTAAACCCTCTCTCTGGGGACATGCAGGCAGATTACGCTCAGGGAAATTTATTGTGAGACTAAATGCTTTACCCAGGTTTCCATTTAAAAACACAATTTATTAATTTCCATTTTACTATTTTTTTCTATTTTCCAGAGTGACCCTGCCTGTTAAATATTCATGAGCCATTCAAAATGAAAGATACACATTTTGTACATTTGACCCGCAGCCTCATACAGTTGGCTTTATAATCTGCTCAGTCCTGTATATACCGTCCCACTCTGAGGTGAAGCGGGCACCATTTTACAAACAGAAAAACACCATTAGTTTCCCACATGTTCACTGTTGATTAGAACTGGATGAAGAGACTGCAATCTCCTCATTTGGCACATCGAGAGGCACATAAATATCTTCATAACATTCTGCTGTTGTTCCAAAAAAGCACCACACGCATATTCTCTCTCTCTCTCTCCCCAGATTTAGAAAATTGCTTTCCATTACAGGATTTAGATAAGATACCAGAAAAGGAATACAAAATGAAACTCGTAGAGACCTTTAAAGCTAGAATTATCATGTAACTTTAGGTCAAAGAATCACTGTTTTTTACTTGTACTTTTTCATCCCAAATTAAGGTATACTCTTAAAAAAAAACAAAAAAAAAAAACACAGAATTTTAACACTTGTGATTCCAATAAAATCACAGTAATTTATATAGCAACCTGATGGCTATTGTTTTTTTGTTTTGTTTTTGAGATTGTAGAAAGTGTCATACTCCCAAATGCGACCAGTTTATAGTTTATCACCAGTTTACAGTTTATCACTAGACCCTAAAACCTTGTATAGTTCAACAAAAAATCGACATGCAATTTGGATCCCAGCAGTTAATTATAAATAACCTGAGATGTTTTGTTTACTCAACATAAGACCCCTCAATAAGTTTAGAAGGGATTCGATGGGAAAACACAAAAGCAGTGAAGCTACTATATGTTGTTTACTGTGTGTGTTTTTATGCCATAATGAGCACAACTAACTTATCTAACTCAAAGGTGGTGTATAGAAAGTGCGCTCTTCCCTTCCTTATTTTCTCAGTGGCGTTTTATTGAGCTGTTCAATAAGCCCCTCACATGTCTCCGGATTGGGACTCATGGCTCAGTGTGTGTCCCTCCCATCTTGAGAAATTATGCATTGGCTGTGATGCTACCCGCTGAATCCCTGCTGGGCTCTAGCACTGTTCTGGGATGCAGCCCAAGTCTAATCATCCGATACAAGTTTGAAAGACCAAAAGATTTTTTCTTCTTTAGAAAGGGGGAGGAAGGCAGCATCACATGGAACTGGCCTGGTCCAAATATCCTGTGTGTGGAGTGGGCCAGGTAATGAGTGATCTGCCTGCAGGGCTCTCCAGGATGAGGGCTTCCCTGCGGAATTGGTGGTTGTTTTTTATTAATTTACAAAGCAAGTACAAATTATATACAAAAGATACAAAAACACAACACCGCAACAGTTTCATACAAAAATAGAATGCAGCCATTTCCTCCAGTAATGCAGTGGGGCGGCCGTAGTCCAGTCAGGTCTCACACAGGAACTCAAAGGTTGATGTTTGATGATGGTTCGTGCTTCTGGCTTGTGAATGTGTGAGCGAATAAAAGGTCCCTTCATGTAAAGCCATATAACATACAGGCAAGTAACACAGGTAGTTGTTTCCATTCACAACCAATTTACAATTTTAATGTATTTTTAGAAATGTATCCGTATGTATCATTAGATGAGAGAATAAGAGTGGTAGTGCCTTTTAATTTGCACTTGGCTGAAATAAAATACTGTATAAAATTCAGATATACAGTGATTGTTTGACTGCACATCACCCACAGTTCAAATGAATACAGGGGAATATCTGCTGACAAGTCTAACTATTCCATTTAATCTTCTATGTGGAAAAACCTGCAAAGGAACACGTGTAATCTGGACATGTGCTTGTTTAGGTGGGTCAGTATGTAATTTGTTTGTGTAGTGGACCAAGATTAATTTTTCCTCACCTATTTTCCATTTTTGGTTGCATTCCACATCACGTCTCGCTGCAAACAACATAAACAAAAATGTAAGTGACAGGAAAAGTAGGCTTCGTTTATTCCTCGCCTCCAGGCATCCTACTCATGCTTATTATGGCTGAATCTCTGCCACGAGCACCACAGTGCAGTACATAGGCAAGATGTTGTGAATGCCTTGTTGTTGTTTTCCTAATGCTTCCTTGACACCAGATGTGACCTTGATAATGTCTTGTAAACATGGACTGAAAAAAGGTCAGATGTCACAACTTAGGAGTGACATTGCTCACTGTCCAAACATCATTTCATTTTTTCCTTATGTTACCCTGTGCTCTTATGTCTAAATACATAGTTCAGTGCTGAATGTTTGTATGTGTCAGTGAACGCAGATCCAGTGCTGCTCATTACAAAGTCTGAAAAGGTGTGCACACTAGCGCGCTAGTCAGTTTGGGGCTGTTGTGTTGGATGTAACGCAAGTAAGTAGCTTTTTAGTTTTGTGATTGTCTTATTTCCTGTAAATAAAGAATTGATCATAATTTGGGTTAAAGGAGCTAAAACCAGGTGACGGCCAGTGCGTGCCCAGAGCTCCTAGTATAGCAGAATGCCACTGCTGTGTCAGATTTTGCTCTCATTTCTCCTTGTTAGCTTTTTGTAGTTGGTGTAGTTTTATAGTTGCTTATTTATAATATTAGTAGTGGATTAGCAGTGCACTAGAGGGCTAGTGCAATGCGGAGTAGCCTGCTTCTGGGTTAGCACAAGACACTTTAGACTCCAAGCATAGTGCACTTTAAACATCTAAAACTCAAAGTACTTTAATCCAGTTACACGTAAGCACTTTATACTACAGCACTTAAATTTATATTTTTCACTGCCCTAGCACTTTGGTCCACTGTAATACAGGACTTTACTAGTTATTTTGGTTTGATTAACGTTTGGTTTTGCATTACTAATTTTGGTTTTGTTGTGATTTACTTCAGTAAAATGTCAGTGCCAACATGTTATGTTGTCAATAGATTTTATTTTTGTGTAGCTAGCCTCAAACGTAAGTTAATATAAAAGAAAGAAAAGCCTTCTAGGACGATTGTTTAATTAAATTTGCACATTACCACTATGCTACCTTCATCCTTTGCTTTGCGAGACTTGGCTGTTATTTATATTGAGGGAATGATCAAACCAATTTATTGCTTAACCTTAGACTTAGACAAATTGTTTTGATCCACAAGGGATCAAAACACAGCAACACTGCATTACAAACTATCTGGAGACATCTTATGCAAAATTGCTTTTTAAGAACACTGATAAGTTATATTTTGTATTTTTTAGATTTTTTTTTCATACTCAAGCCATATATGCCTTTTTTCTTCCCAAAAAGCATAATACACGTAGGATTTAGCAGCTGTTTTTGGCACATATTTTTGAAAAAAAAATAATACCACATTTTTGCTGTCCGCAAGTGAAGTCAACATGGACCATCCGCGCAGTGCATGATGGTGACATATGGCAACGGGCCAGGCAGGAAAAAGCTCCACAGTTTTAAACAGGAAGTCAAAATGTTGTGTTTTTAAAATAAAAATAAAAAAAACACAAAAACATAATGTGCCCTTAATATCATGTAATCAAGTCAAAAGCAGATAAATAAGAAATAAATCCAAATAAAAATTGATAATTGTGTAAAATATCCTTTCCCAATGTATCATCAATATCTAACCCAAGGACCCTTCCCGAGGGCTCATCTCTTCACCATTTTCTTATCCTCTTGTGGTCCCCCGTTATCCAGACCTCTTTGTAAGTCGACTTCACTTGGATAACCCGCTTAATTAGAAGCACTGGAGCAGATAATAGGTCATGTTTATCAGCCATGTTTATCATAAAACACTACACAAACAGCTGATATGGAGCACAACAGATTTGTTAGGCTTTGTCTGCATATGGCACATCTGATCTGATCCAAGCAACAACTATTTATAAAGCGTACACTTGAGATCCATTCAATGTAATGGACCATGAGGCTTTTGCTCTATAGTAAAATAATAATGTCTGCTGTTTACTGTGGTGGACTCCAATCGCAAAAAAAAAGGCTGAATTATGTTGTTTGTTGAACTCCAGCCTGCTGCAGTGGGCACCTTTTGTATGGTGTAATTACAAAAGTCGTCAGGAGCATAAAGGAATGAAGTAATTGTGTTTGACCTCTCGAGCTACTATGTGTTTGTGGAATTGAATGCTCATACCTTGAGAAGATGCACTGTATAGTTAAGGGGTGCCTTCATGGTGAAAAGGTTTTTTTGTTACTTTTTTTTTCCCCCCCAAGAAACTGGGGTTTAAACTATGTCAGTTGAGTATGTCTTGCACAAGCCTACACATTCAGAACGGGTAATAAAAAATAACTACAAATAATAAACTAGACTTAACAACTTAGCTACATTTATTTACATTTTATAGATTTTGAAGGAGAGACGATGGTGATCCTAGATTTTTAATAAGCAGGTATTTAGGGCTAGGATGGTGTGTTGGGACTTTTTACTGTTTTGTTGCAGTTATGAATAATATTTATACATTTGTCATAGTGAGACATATATTATATAAATAATCCAAACAAAATGCTGTAAAATGTCTCTTACCACTAAAAATAAAAGGACAATAAAATACAAAATGTTACTAGATCAACAAAAGAAGCATATTTGGAAGTCTTTGTTGTGAATTTGGATCATCCACTGCTTGTCCTTAAGCGGTGCGAATGGGTGGAACTGGCTCTGAGGCCAAGAACACCATTGTGATCAGGAGAGACAATAACAGGCAAAAAGAGCCTGTATACCAAAACCACCATGAGTCAACCCACTGCCTTCCACGTGCGCTAATCCACTATACTCGTAAGCTGCAGGATGTAATTGAAACAGTGCTGACAGTGGCGTTAAAGATAAAGCACAGGCTTCAGTGAAGGCGGAGAAAAATGGCAGCAGATGGTCCTTCTCTTATGGCTTGTGATGCACGGAGAAGCGTTTTACCTTACTTTGTCTCTTTACAGCGGCGTGTGCATTTTGCTTAGAAATGACCAATATTTCTGGCCAACTTACTTGCTTTTTTCTTTTTGATAGGCCAATAACAAAACTATTAAGAAATATTCTTACTGCTTGATTATAACAAGACAGCACTGCTTCATATATTTTTTTGTGTTGCATGCATTGTAGCTGGCTTTGCAGTTGGAGTTGTATCTTTATAGTAAACCTTTGTGACATTTCCCCCTAAATCCTTCACATTCTCCAGTTATGGGTTGCATGGTCCAGACTGATAACACAATATGAAGTTTGACATAAAACTTTGCGAGTGTCTGTACCTCTTCTTCCTCACTTCTAGGCTCTCCCTCCTGCACTTTGTCGCGGCAGGCCTGCGGGCAGACTGTCTCTCCTCCTGAGCTCAAAGATGCTGCCGCACCTCGGATGGGCCCTCGTGGGGAAGCACACGCAAAAGGAGAGCCCAAGAGCAAGAGACTGGCAGTGGCGGCAACGAAGTGAGAGATTGGGTAGATGAGGAAGAAATGAGTTTTCATGTTCGCAGCCTGTCCTTTTGAAGCACAGACCAAAACAACCTGAGGCCCGCAGCAGCCGTCCCAGTGGCGGACATGACAGTCATTTTGGCAGGCGCCAGTGTTCACCAGGGACACCACGTCGCCTGTGTTCCCACCCTGTCCTCCCCATCGCCACAGCAACCCATGCTTCCAGTTTTCCATCGCTCCTCCTAGCTCTCACATGCCAAGGCACATTTGGCACCCCAGGACCAAAGCCTTCCATTCCAGCCAGCCTCCCTGTGATGCCAATGGTTTTGGAAACGGTAACACGAATCTGGCACAACACATACAACACAAAACACTGCCCACTCAAACTGAACTTTCTAAATAAAAACGATAGGCGGGGAGAATCCTCTTTGTGGAGATATCTCCCCTGGGCCAGTCCAGAAATCAGAGCAACACTGAACATATAAAAATCAGGTTAGCCAAATGTATTTTCTACAACAACAACGCCCGTGCCAAGTAAAAAAATAATTACAACAAAAGAAAAGAATACTAATTTGGAAGTGGATAATCATTCAGCCATACATGGCCAGAGTGTTGTGATCATCGCTCCTATTGTTTTTTTATTGTCTTTCATCTCTGTTAAGAGGCGATGAAAATCAATGGCAAGCTTTCCCTGCGGCTTGGCACTCGCTGCACCCAAGTGAAATGGATGAAGACGGCTCTGGGGTATAGCTCCTTTAGCACACTCTGTCGCTCATGCACACGCCACTGTACACACACAAACCACCAGCAGCTAGTGCTGCTGCTGCTGAGGAAGATCACTATCTGCGTTTTAATTGATCTTGGTCACAGTTTAATGTGAGGCAGGATTAGCTGTTATCGGAGGAAGGAAAGAGGGCACAAGGAGGGTTTGAGGAGATATCACAGTCCCTGACGCTAAAACCCGACGCCCTTCATGACAGGAATTCTCTGATCTGACCCACAAAGATGTGAGAGTGCCGTCGAGGCAGCTGGGAAAGTGGAAAGCTGGGCAGCAGCGATGGGCCACATCAAGCTGAACTTAATCCCAATTTCTCAGTGACATTTTGGGCCAAATCTTTGGCTATTTCCAGCCTTATGGAACGAGTAAAGCAGCTGCTACCACAAGTTTGTGCTATTTACATGGAGAACTAGTTACCATAAGCCAGTGGTTTAAAGTGAGCTTTGTGTAGTTGTTAGTAGGTCAATTATCATGCAAGGACACGTGATAGATAGACAGTGTCTTGACATAATTATATTTTGAAAGATACTATACAGTGCACAGTCTACTCTGTCTCATGTATGGGCAGTCTGTGTCACTCCCTGTGATTCAATCAAAGAACAAAATAATAAAGGTATGTAACACAGGGTCAACATTATTCATGAAAATGACACACATTCAAAAACAGACCTGTGTTCTATGTCCACATGTCTGCATGAATGGATATTTTCTTTTCTTTTTTTTTTTTTTTCTTTTTTTTTTCTGAGCCTCTGACTTCAAAAAATGTGAATTGGCGTCAGCTTAAATGCCAGTCCAATATGAAAAAACACACAAACAAACAAAAAAAAAACATGGTAGCATGTGCCAGCTGGTCAAGCTTCAAACTGGATAGGGGAGAAAAACATCATAGCTGAACAGGAATAACTGCAACCGGGAGAGTTGTTACACCAAATACAGCATTGTGAAATCGGACCAAAACAAACTGACAGTGAAGACAAGACCCTACGATGCTAAATCTGCTTTAACTTAACCCATTCAATGACTTTGCTCATGGTACAGGGCTTTGATGTGATTTACTATAGGGAGCTGCTCTGGGAAGGCAGGCTGGCAGCTTCAAAAGGTGTAGACCAGAAAAACAAATCATCCCAGCCATGAATCTGTTGCTTCTCTCACTGCTCTTTTCTCCACTTGGACAGTTTTCTCATTCAGCACTCTCCACTGACAGTAGACTATAGTTCAAGAGCCTCTTAACAGTCTGCCTCACCCCGATCCACCCCCAGCCAACTGCTTTTCTCTGGGTTCCCAAGACAACACTTAACCCAAAGGATGGATGAAAAATCGGAGGCAGCAGAATGTTCAATTTCCCCACCGAGAATGCACTAAATGAGACGGGATTTGATTTGAGAGTGTTGTGTTGCCTTAGATGCATTTGTAACTTTGTTGTGCAAATGGTCAATATAGTATATCGTAATAGCATCAGTTGCAAGGCAGTCAGACAAACAACACAGCGTCAGCAATCAACTTCTTTTCCTACTCTGATTCATGGCGGGGTGACAATTGACACAGTATTGATTCTCATAGTGTATAAGCTAATTAAATTAGGAGTGTTTTATGACCTCCAGATCGGAGCATTATACAGTAGAGGAACACATCCACCTTTATGAGCAGCAAACACCTCCGTGCCCCAACTCATTCAGGGCCATAAAAACATATTTATGAGAGCATCAGGCCATTGAGCCACAGCAATGTTTGCCATTTTCTCTGCGCTCTGTGATTCCATCCAAGCATCAAGATTGATTTGGAGAGCTCCTACTGTGTCACCCTCCATAAGGAATATGTATAATTCATCACCCTGCTTCTCCTTTTTATAAACATATACTCAGACTATTACCAGCCTTTAAAGATAGACTATAAAGCAGGAGGAAACTTAAAAGGGCACTATGTAACTTGCAGGTAGAGTGTCTGCTGCCTGTTTGTTTCCATTCATATTGTATTGTTTTGGCCAAAATCTAGGATGTACCAGGCAAAGGTGCAGGTCAGTTTCAGCATTATGCCTCTGATGATGTAATTAACAACAATCAAGATAGCAAGGTGCTGACACAGAACAGAAGTGCAAAAAAGGTTGCATGAATGAAGACCATTAGATTTTCTTTTACTCTTAATATTTATTAAGAGAGATTGACATTTATTAAGAGACTGACCTGTAGGCTTTTATTTGATAGTAATGTAAGAGGAGTGGGTGAAAGACTGGGGAGAGGCATTCGGCATATTGTCTCAATATTGTAGCTGGCACAGAGTCTAGCATGTGTTCATTGTGACGAAATTCCTTGACTTCAGTGCAGGATATTTTGTTATTTTTTAACTATCAAGGATTGCCAGTATTTGTTTCTCTTATGCCATGTTTGCTTTAATGTTATACACTACCAGTCTAAAGTTTGGACACACTTTTTCATTTATGTTGATTTATGTTTATTTCCATAATTATTTATATTGTATATTCTAACTGAAGGCATCAGAACTATGAATGGACGCATACGGAATGGAGTAAACAAAAGAGTTGGCTGGCCAAACAAAACTCAAATTTACAAAACAAAGGGTGGCTACTTGGAAGATTTGAATATAAAATATATATTTTTTTAAATGTTGAGTTATTTAACTTTTTTTTTTTCTTTGTTGCATCATTGTTTATATATTGCGTCATATATTTGAAGTCTTCCAGATAAAATTTAGAAAGTAGTAAACATAAATAAAAAAACATTGAACTAGAAGGCGTGTCCAAACTTTTGACTGGTTGTGTAAATAGGTTAATAAACTAAGAACCATGTGTGAATTATTTATGCGCATAGTGGTTTCCCCCTTTGGCACAATATATGTCTAGCTGTAATTTCTACAAATGTCAGAGGTGTGAAGACAAAGCTGTGGAAAAGCTCTGGCCTGTCTGTAGTTACGGCTGATGGAGGGGAAGTTGGATTATTTTCTGTGATGATTTCCCACAATGCCTAGAGCAGAGTGCACACAAGTCCCATGTTGTTCTCCTCGAGCAGAGACAGTAACAGACTGTCACATGCTCGGACCCTGCCAGCTGTACAATCACCAACACCAATCCTGTCTGGCAATTGTCAGCCTGTCATTCCTAATGGTCACATTGGGCTAGGCACCCACTCAACAGCTCCTCTCTGTACCTGAGCCCAGGGACTACACCATGCTCCGTCTCCTCTGAGGGGTGAAATTGTCTCCATACGTTATGAGTTTGTGCTTATGTAGCAAATGCTTGAGTAAACCTGTGTTTTTGTTTGACTTTGCCAGGGAGCCAGGAAATGTATAATTCTGTCAAGCACCTATCCAGAAAGGGAGGCTCGCTGGGCCAGGCAGGACTACAGTCATTACATCCACGCTCGCGCACAAGCAGATGGCAAAACAGATGATCCTCGCTCATCTCACTTATGACCATCCATATTTATTTCATGGTTGCTGGCCCACAGACTCCCCATGCCCATCACTTCTCCATGAGCGCCTTGGCAGGGAGTGCACTGCCGATGCACACAAGTGTTTGGAAAACAAAACGGGCATAAAAAAAGGAAGCATGTGAGAGCGAAAACAAGCAAAAATGAGCATGAAGCAAAGCTGTGAAACCCAAAAAGCAAAACAATGCTTCTTTCCAATGCTCGCCCATCAAAGCTGTTAAATAACTTTTCATTGATCAAAGACAGCAGCAAATCCATGTGTTGTTGTGGGCTGCTGTTCATGACTAAAGCTGTGGTCGATGCTGGTTGACGTGATTTATATGGCTTCGTGGAGTGCCAATAAATGAAAGGTCTGATTGGCCCAGTGTAGATCTTCACTCACTGCCTTTGATCTGTGCTACTTACTGTGGAAATGAGCAGCCCGGCTAAGACAAGTCAGAGAAAGCCCATACATTATAGCCCTATGCCCTGGAGCCAAGCCAGGGCTAAAAAGCCCAAATTGGTCCACACCAATGCTGTTTAATGGAACCTGTATGACTAAAGGCCAATTTTAAATCCACTTGACCAGCTCAATACCAACTGTGAAACGTCAATACCATACATTTTTGCTGAGACAGGGAATCGTCCTGTTTTACCTGGAATTTTAATGATCTTGATCCTCATCTGTGTGCCAGAAATGTGCGTATCTGTGACTGGATATATTAGACCACCATCATCATATCTTACCTTGGCCTTGTGCTCACCGTCCCTGCTCGTTCTTATTGTGGCTGTCTCAAAACATATGTCTTCGCCTTGCCTGATCTGGCAGTGTCCTGGACGGAGGCTGATATTTAGGTTAATCATAAGAAGTGACACAGAGGTGTCCCCCGGGGTCAGCAGCTGAGTGAGCAACTCAATTAAAAACAAACAGCAGAGAGGAGCACGCATCCATGTGCTCTCAGGGAGAGGGAGGTCGCTCTGACCACTCCGTACCTCCTCCAGCAGCCCATTCACCACAGCTCTGGCACTGCCATGGGGAGGAGTGAGCCTGCTCCACTTACTGCAGTGATTCACCAGAACCAAGGGCCGTCTGCAGGACATGTGACACATACAGATGAGTGGAGGGCAGCTCTGTTCCATTATCACTCAGCCATGGGACTCAGGAGCAGGAGGTGGGCTCAGGAGCGGGAATCATAAACATCATCCAAACCACAATTTCCCTGCCTACTTTCCCTTGAGCCAGACTCAAAGAGCGGCCATGGTGGGGTTAGTGATAAGGGCAGATTGGGTCTATCCTGTTAGTAGGGGTACAGAAAAAGCCAAAAGGCTCAGAATAGATAGCTAGCTCTATCAAGGCTAAGGAAGGGCCCTTGAGTCTAAGTGCCATCATTTCCAATAGCAACAAGCAGATAAAAACAGCTGGTGCCCGTGGCAAAACTCCTGTGCTGATTTATTTAACCCAAGGATACAAGATAGGTTAACACAAGATCACTGCTTTTACAAAGTAGACTTAAGCAAACTACTTATAAATATCAAAAATATTTTCCTATTACATGAAAACTATTCAAATGTTTCGTAGCTTTTGTTAATACAACAAAGGGAAACAGTGGGTTTGATTTTTACTTTGATAAAACTGACGGTTAATCTCAGGTAGTGTACAAAGGCAAATAAGTGTGTAACTGAAGCATTCACAGTTTACCATGACGACTAATCTAATGTAAATTTTGCCATAAAGTAAACAACCCCACAAAGGCCGTAACACAAAAAAAGACCAATGCTTTGCCTAAATGTTGCACTAATAAACTCTTATCTTGTGTTGCAGCAAAGTAATAATTGTGCATTTTTTGGTCTTCTTTGGAATATTCATTTGTCAGAGAGACTGTGATAAAATGAGATAATGTGATGAAGGTGAAAGCTATTTAAAATGTGTCCTCTGATGCGTTTGTATCTGGACTGCATCGTGGAGCTGCATGGGCACCAGACAGTGGTGATGCAGATGTTCATCAATCACTGCTCTCTCTGACTGACAGTTGTTGAGCCTTCACCAGTGGCAGACTGTTAAGTATCATCAGAGCAGAGGAGCGCACTGCGCAATCTCGCGTCACACTGGAGTTTTGTGGCTCTTGTTGCTGTGGCGATTGCCAAGGGCAGGTTATGGTGCCCTGACCCGTAGTCCCTCCAAAAGGATAATGAGCGTCGCAGCTCCCAAAATGAATGGCGTGGGCAGCCAAGGTTCAACCTGTTTCCTCATAATGAGCTTCTAACCCTTCAACAGCAAGCCGCAGGCTTTTTAGCCATAAAATGTTTTTACTTCCACAATTCTTGAGGATCACATGGAGAAAGCAAATTGTATGTGTCATAAGAATGCACATCAAACCATGAGATGGGGTTATTAAACAGAACCCAACACCAGTTGACATTTTGAGGTCAGCTCCTCTTCACTCTTCAGTCAGACTACTCAGCATTCCTGATTAGTCGCAGTGGCTCTGAGGGGCGCACAGTGTAACTGTTGGTCCAAGGAGTTAATTAAGAATGACACACAAAGCAACAAACAAAGCAACATATCAGCTCTATTAAATGTCCTGTGAAGGCAGGCAGCAGTACAAACATGCCATCCACTCAGATCCCTGAAACCCAAGGCCAGACCCAGGAGACAGGCAGCAGACAGGGCCGTGATTTTGGCCATCAAACTCATGTCTTCTTCCCCAAGTGGGCAGGGAACAGAGGTGGCCAAGGGAGACAGTGTAGCTGCACAGTGTTGTGTGAGATGTCCGGATACTGTGCATGTGTGAGATGGGGTTGAGGGGAGCAGATAAGAGAGAGGACACTAGCTCAGAGCGCAGGGACTTTTCAAGTGTAAGCCTGTCAGGCACAGAGTCCTGTGACAGCCAAACTCAACTCCTGGTGAGGCACAGTTTCCTCCACCGCAGCTGCAGATTACAGTGATTGTCCTCCTGCACGGACCACCCAGAGCCAACATGGACTCCACTCACTGCCATATGTGGGCAGGGACTAAGTGAAATAACGGTTTGAAAACATGTTACAGCTGACTCTGGGTATTAAATAATATAGAATCAAATTTAGGCTTACCAACATTGAATAGATTCTTGTTTTCTAGTTAGTTCATCTTGATAATACTCTTACACAATAGAAGCCTCGAACTGGCATGTGTTAACAGTATAATTAAGACTGCTGCGATGGTTAAGATGATAGACTTTTTACAACACTCCACTAGCACTTCACTCTTTACCTCTGCCATTGAAGTCCTGGAGATGGGAGCAGAAGAAATGCTTATTACAAAAAGAGAATGAAAAATGACGTAAAGCCTCCTCTTTTCACCTCGGTAATTAGAGGCTGAACAGGTGTGAACGCGGCCCAGTGGAAGGGGTGGCAGTTGGTGTGGAGAAGTGATTGGTCCCCATTGAGCACTGGGGTATTGACGTGGATCTAAACCTTGGCCCTGCGCTCGCTCACACTGCTCCATAATGATAGCTCTCAGCAAGACTGTGATTTCATTGAGACTTTGATGTGAGCGTTAATGGCCGCTGACAGATGAGATGGCACCAGCTCCTCTCATTGTGCTCTCCAGCCTCGCCAGCGCAGGGCTTTACCAAGAATTGATTTAATCTGACCTTTAGTCGTCTTGCGTTAAATCCATATTAACCCGCGTAGGATTAATGAAAGAGAAGGACCTATTTGTCATGGTGATCCAACAAAGATGGTTTAAGTGGTTTTACTTGTACTAAAATGTTGAACATCAGAATCTTCACATATTTGTATAAGATAGCTATTACTTTTTTTGTGTGTGTACTCTGTATCATTGCCTTGCCTTTCAATAGCCACTAATCCAATGCATCTATTTGCTCCCTTCTGCCATTGGAAATCAGAAGAAAACTATGCGATCTGGTTCAATGTGCCCATAGAGAAATGTATCTTCTGCGTTAAGTCATCCTTCAGTGCTGTTTGGGCAACCTGTCAGGGGCAGCGGGCAACTACAATGCTGCTCTGGGGGCACCTAGATTTTGACTTAGGTTTGGTCAAGACTACCTAGCTGGAGGATTATTGTGCATATTTTGGCTTGTTTCTTTTAATTTCATTTTCCAAAGTAAATAGTTTGATTCATTAATTTACAAAAGGTCACATTAGCATTATTCTAGACCATAAACAGGAGAAAGCAAAACGCAAACACACATTGGCTATTCCATTCCACTGTATGGTATAAAACGTACAGTATCTATCTCCATGGAGAATGTTCCAAAGTATGGTTTTAATTTTCTATTTCCACTGAATCATGCAGGTGGCACATCCAGAAAGTTACACACTGCTGCTGCAACATCGTTCAAGATTTAAATTTGAATACATTTGTAGGCCTTAAAAAATGAATGATTATTGGAGTAGAGCTAGTGTGAAACAGCATGTTCCTGTGTGCTGTCGCTCTCCCTCTGTGGGCCTGCTTTGGGAGGTAACAGTCAGTGTCCCTGGTCAGATTTGCACAATGCCATGTTTGTTTAAAACGTGCAAACAGATGTTGAGGAACACTTCACCTCTGTCATGTTGTATTATGTTCCGCGTCAGCTGCAGAAGGAAATACAGCTCATCTCTTCGGCTTGTGCCTCTCAATGAACACAAACGCACACACATATATCCCAACATGGGCATGCAGTGTCACAGCACGCGCAATCAATCACCACCACTGTTTGTTTATATGTACCCAGCCACACTTGAGTTCCAGCACAGGCCAGCCAACTCTAATATTTACCATGTGGCGATCACTACAGGTTGGACTGTGTTTAGCCCTCCCTCCTTCCTTCCCCCTCCTCCCCTCACATCGCTCGAACAGGTCTCAGCTGCAGTGAAGGCATGTCAAGCCAACACTGCACTAATCAGTCATATTTCACTTAAAGCACGTCTGGACCAAACCACCTAGAAACCTCGACTCTCCTTCCTCTTCTCTTTACTTTGCCTGTCTCCAGAGCGCCCAGTGCAGGGAAACGCTTAATGAATCAGACAAGCTGTTCACATGGGCAATAATGAGCTAGTTTGGTTGAGGGGAACCACAATTTCTTCTTTTCCACAAAGGTACTTGAGCTAGTGTTAGAACAATAATGAATGGGACCACAGGGAAGTGTGTTGAATATACTGTTATTAAAAGTGCACTCTGGAAACGCATGTAACATAGAACATACTGAAAAAGGTACAGCCAGACCTCACTTTAAAAATTATTTGACTAAAGATAGATTAGATTATACCATGTAAACACAAGAGTCACAAAGGAGGACTGTAGGCACTTTGATGCATGTAAATCACCATATCCCCCACCCTTCTTAAGTGCACCCCCAGGACAACATTTTAGGAGATAGAATCTGCTTTTCCACAACTCAAAATATCCCAGCTTTCAAGTGATCGCATATCTCCAAAGCTAATCTGTTCTTCTCTCAAAAGGGCCTCTTTTTAATTCAATTCATTCAATCATTTGAGAATTTTAATACAACACGTGTTATGTGGAACAGTTGTACCTCTGAGCAATATTCTCCGCTGGCGTCTCAGCTCGGCAAATTTGATCCAGGTGTGTGTCACTTGGGAGGAAAGTCTATCCAAACCATGAAATATTAACACTAATATTTGCGTAAGGTCGAAAATCCCCTGTTTTTTCAAATTTTCATAATGGATTAGGAAGTGGCTATGAAAACAATGTGTTTGTCAAACGTAGCAAATGTTGAACAGACTCCAGGACTGCCATGGCTTACATCCTCTGTGGAAATGATTGAATTACTGGTAAGGTAGTTAAGGAGCGTGCTGGCAAAGGTTTTGGACAGTAGTGTGTAGTGATGACCGGACATCCTTGCATCCTTTTTTTTCCTCATTCTTCTAACGATGCAGCGGATGTGACATTAGAAAAAGGAACTGCCAGAGAAAGTACACAGGACGCTCAGAAGTTGGTTTGAGGCACGGATGAAAAATGTAATCAGGAAATCCTGGAAGGAAGGCGGCTGCAGGGAGCGAGTGGCCAGCTAATAATAGTGCTGATAAGAGAACGGTGTAACCCAAACAATACCGACTAACTGCTTTAAAGCTGGTCTCACAGGAAACCAGGATTGCAATTTGCATTTGACTCCAGCAGCCCCAAAGCGGTATGCCAAAACTCCACTGAAATATTATAAGCATTATCGCATTTACAAGATTTTTTAACTAACAGCTAATCCACTTATCTATCATTTTAGTGATCATGATGCTATATTCTTTAGGCAATGCTGTTACACCCAAAATTATTCATCCATTGGACAATTTGTTATTGGTGATTTTTTTATCAGGTCGGTTCTCTATGGAAGCTAGACTGTAAAACATTGTGCTGGTGCCTATTATTCAGAAATAGCACATGTCCATGCCTTCTTTACCCAGCCTTTATTACAGTATATTTGATCATTTCTGGAAGTTTTTTTTCCCTTCTCATTTCCTCTGAGACACTGCTCTCTGTCAAAGATCTCCGGGTTTGTAATGTTCAAAGACTTCCTTTACTCGTATTTCTTAGTTCTTTCCACAAATTGACAATGAGGGAAATTGGAATGGACTTTGGTAACTCACTTCAAGATGTTGATCTCATTCCTTTGTTTGAGTGATTGATAGGCAGTTTTAACCAATCACAGTGACGTGTGAAGTCTCAGATGATTGTCATGATACTAAAATTCTCAACTAAATTTTGTTACTAAGGAGAAGGCTCCATACTAAATAATATTTTTGGTACTTGTAGGAAAAAAATGTGTTATGTTAGTTCTGTTATATATCAAGAAAGGGCCAATTTTGTCCTTTATACTTTTTTCACTGATTCACTTTTTTTTTTCTGTTCTTATACTGATGTCGATATTTTAGCTTTAAGTATGAGCCGATACCGATATCAACCAATACTAGGGCAGAGACTGAAAACATTTTCTTTAAATACAAACAGCATATGGTAAAAAAGAAAAAAAAAAATCCAATTGTCTTTTATAACTATTATTTATCATTTAAAGTAACTACAGAACAGCTTTGAAAACTATTACAAGGTGTTTTGTGCCAACATTGGCCAATAAATTGTCTTATTACATCAATTTATAATCCAAAATGGGAAATCAATTCAACCAATATCTTTGAACCAGTGTCCGATCCATAAAAATGTTCAATATTTGTGATGATATCCAATACCAGTATCATATTGGTGCAACCCCACTATGTTTTTAATGATATAACTGGACTTCTAAGCCTCCATCATGATCTACAAAAAATAAGGCTGAAAACAAAACCATACTCTTTTGAATAAAAACAAGCGTTTCCTCATTCTCAAACACAGACTGCCAGGCCGCCCCTCTCTCCTCCCGAGATGTCCCCATGTAACAGATGCTTATCCCGAACAACTATCCAAAAGGATTGAACCTGAAGCAATGGAGCAGAAGGAAGCCCATTTCCAGATGTGTGCCAGCAAAACAAGGCTAATGTTCTTATCGGTTGAGTTGGTGCAAACACTCTCAACTTGTTTTTGTGTAACTGGTACCTATATAGAGACTTGGAGTATCACAGTTTTTCAAACAATTTTACAACCTACAAAAAATACAAAACTGGGGCAGGTGAAGGGTTGTTGTCCATATGCTCGTTAGCATGTTGGTTTATTTGTAAATATTGAAGGAGCATTAATTTCATGTCAACCATTAGTGGTCCATCATTTCTTAAACTTTCTGTCTATTATTTAGCCTTTGTTGCTGGGTTTCAGATTTTTGTTGTATACAGCAGGCTGGAGGGTCTAGTCACTTTTTAAAAAATGATTAGGATTTTTCTTTAAAAATTTCATGGCAAAGTACAACAGGAAAAACTGTCTATATCTATGAGTATGGCATTTTCACATTGTAGAATCCGAAAAGCACCCATGTTATTATTATGTGTGCTAGTTTAGGTATTAAATAATTTGCCTGCTGCTCTCATTCTTTCTCCATTCTCCATCAATTGCACTTGCCGAAGCCATGTTGATTATTCATAATGAATTATATTTAGTGACTAATGCTCTTCCACCATAATGTACTTTGCTACTTTGTTCTGGGTGCATTCTTTATTTGACTCATGATTAGACATTTTGTTGTCTTAAAAATTCTGAATTATTTTAATTCATAATTTGAGGTGGGTATATCGACTGGACTGGCAGCATTCACTGGATGCTGGAAATCAAAGATTACATTGAACAAATAGAATCCAATGTTTGAAGTCATCCAACACATTGATCTGCCTGTGTCTGTGTGGTGAAAGTTGAGGCTGAAGAGCTCATTTAGAGCAGAGGAGGTGTATTGACCCTGCAGCAGACGTACATGAGCAGATCTTTAGCTCCCTTCCTTAGCTGCTCTTTACCACCAAACACAAGGGACCCTTGTGTGGCTGTGTCTCCATTGGCTGGCAGCTGTGGGCTGAGCCAGCGCTTATCCACGCATCCACATCCAGTTCTGACTTTCCTTTTCCTTTGTGATCGTTTAAAATGGAGCAGCAAGGCATCGGTTGCATGTTTTGTTACCTCTGTACTTTATGAACAAATAATGTTTACCAAATAAATCACTCACGTTTTTAGTCACTAACAATTCTAAGATGGGCATATATCCAATACTACAATATTTGTGTTTTGCAAAACAATATCTTGTAGAACTTAAGAAATATATAATATATATCTATGTGTAGATAGAGTACTGATCATGTTTTGTGTTGTCATATGCACCTGCATATAACATGTTCTAATGATTCTCTAATTTGTGCTTAATTTGGTTGGATAATACTTGCTGTAAATATAAGTCATAGTTTTACACCAAAAGAAAGTTGAGAAACACTTGAAGTAGAAAGTTCTATTTTAGAGAGTTCTGTATTGATGGCATCACACTTAGGAGAATTCTGTCCAAACTTTAGGCAGAATTTACATGCACATTTTTACAAACACATTTTTTGTACTTCAACACTATTTCAACAAAATAAAGGTATTTTCTTATATATTATTTGTCAAATAATTATTTCTGTGAACATTATAGAACTGTGCTGTTACCTACCATGTACAACATGGTAACAGATTTGTCCCATTGTGATTTCCAACCAGAAACATTTTAAGCAAAAATCTTTAATAATATCTTAACTGTGCTAGTTAATTAGTAGTCTAACTTGCCATAGGCACTTTAAATAAAACTACTTGCGCAATTATTGCATTCAATAATGTTGTTTTTAGATGTAATTTATACATGTGCTTAGAAAAGAAAATAAGAAAGTAGCAAAAGCAGAGTTGCTAAAGTCAGTCCAATAATCTTTAGGGGTCTGATGGATTCAGCTTGCATTAACGCATGTCAAAAATACCCTGTCTACAGAGCGTCTGGAGATGGTTTGGGCAAATATGAGTAGTTATGATAATCGCAGGAAACATAAGACGTATATTTATGTACCCAGTAAAGGGAATGTGCCATTGATTTAAAGCAGGGGTATTAACTTACAGGCTTTTTAGGCTTAAGAAGAGGATATAAGTGTGCTGCGGTATATTTTGTTTGTATCAGGGCTCTGTTCACTGCGGCCTGTGAAGGTATGTCAAATAAGTGTGCCAAAGCCATTCCAGATGTTCCATTTTAAATCATGTCATCTCTGCTTAGAGTGACTGTCTGGGAAGTGCATTTAGAGTAAATGCCCCTTAAACAAGGTAGTTTTACAGCGCATTTGGAGGGATCAGCACTCCGCTTGATCCACTCCCATCTCGCCTCACTGTCGACTCTCACTGACCTCGCACAAACTCAACGTGACATGCTCTCTTTAAGCTTTAAGACAATTTGACAAATAAGTGATGACCGCTCACATTTTTTATTTAGAGCAGGATAAAAAATTGAACAACTCAAGACCTTGATTTTTAAACAAGTCTCCTGCTCATCGCCCACTTCCTTTAGTCCATCCTCTGCTTAGCTCTCCCATTTTCCCATTACCAATCCTTATTTTATGCCTGCCTCATATAAAGTGTGTCACTGGCACTGAGCTGCCCATGCAGAAACAATGAGAAAAACAACAAGATATTATTAGGCCGAGTTCCAAAAGACGCTCCACTGACGCTGTTCCCTTTTTCTCTCATTTGGGACTTCTTCAATTATACTTCTCTGTCATCCCCCACTCAGCATAATGACTCCTGAAAGGTAGATAACTATTAATAGAGTTGGCACAGTGCTGGAGTGCTATGGATTGGCCTGCAGCGCTGTGACTAAGTACAAGTGATGTCTCCGGTGACAAGCTCCCGTGTCTCTGTCATGGACGCACAGACTTTCTGCATACATTAGCCAGGCCTGGATCCTCTGTCCGTACTCTTCAGGACACCACCACAGCTGCCCCAAAGTGCTTCTCAAATGAGGAGAGGTGTTTAAATTGTTTGGTGGATGCTATTATTCTGAGGAAGGCGAAATAGACTGAATGCTACTTGTGGACAGCAGTTGCCTCAGGACTGGCCTTTGTAGAGACTTTTGAACTAACAGAGAGCTCAAACTGTTTTCACTCTCTCAGTGTCTCCTCTGAAACAACATCCCACTCCGATTCCTCCAAACAGCCCTTCACTAGAGTTACAAGAGCCAAATGACTAAGTCTTTCTGAGAGAGAGCTCTGTTCCCTCCAGCCAGATGTTCCTCATTCATTTTTCCCAGATGCAGCTGTATATGTAAATAACCAATGGCTTGTGCAGTTGGTTGGTTGAAGCATGGGATATTGTCTTGTCTTTGTGCTCGATGGGGCAAACCTGTTTTTCCACAATGATTGTTTCATTTCTATGTGGACTATTGAGTCTATAGAGAAAAACAGACCCTCAAGCTTTAGTTAGTTTACTTACAGCGGTAGACAATCAAATTACTTAAATAAAGAACTGGAAATAAACCAGTGGCGTAGATTTGGTATTTCTGTCTTTGAAGTGTGTGTACTGCAGTGTATACATACAGAGGTAGTTGGATTTTAAGGCTCAAAAAACTATGGATCTTATTTTTGCTAAAGAATGTAGCTCCATGTTCCAAGTGGAGGTGCATTTTGATCCCTTTCTTGTGTGTCAGTAGGTTTGCATGTCTATCACCCATCTCCACTCAGTTCCCCCACAGCACCCCTTTATACTCCGTTGCAACCATCAGGCGCTTGAAGCAAGAAGAAGACTGACAGGCGACCCGCTGGAGAGGTGTGCAGACAAGTTGAGCAGAACAATAACAAAAGTGAACTCAGAGGCAGAAGAGGGGAAGAGGACAGACCCTAATAATGGCCGGGCCATAGCTTGACATGCTATGAAAAGTGACAGTGGACGAGTCATCCATTATTTATAGCTGAACGGAGCGGAGTTATTTATTTTCTCAAGCAGCATGAGCAGCAAGGGATCATGGCACAAAACAAGCAGCCAGTCGCGGCCTATTCGTGTGATTGTCAGCACACAGCCATGAGGGCCCAGAGCAAAGGGACACCACCGCTCCTCTGCTGGGGACAGTGGGACAGTATTTACAGAAACCTGGTGTAATGGAAATCCAAGTTATTATTTGAATGATATGCAAATAATGCTCATAATATAATTTTCACATTGGATAGTACACTAATTTTGTAAATCTGTAGTTACTCAAACACTTTTTAACTTGTGTGTAAAATTGGAAGAAGAAGAACAGTTTCACTCAAATATCAAAAGAAAGGGGAATTCCACACTACATATGACGGTTGTTGCTCTGCTTACTGCTGTTTGTGAAAATAGCTGTTGTGAAAATGTCATTAGGTTTACAGAGTATTTTTGTAGTGGTACAATGTATGTGATATAAATGTGCTGATGTTCTGTCACCTCTGCATTACCACAAGTTCAACACAGCATTTTAATTGTAGCTGTGACATTTGTGTAGCCTTTGAAGCTAATGTGTTGGCTGTGCATTGTGTGGGAAGCTCTCATTATTTTGTCATAGATCATTGTAAACATTGAACTGTGCAAGAAGAATTCAAAATCATAAAATGTGAGCTTATAAATTCAACAGACAATCAGGAAATGCATGCCACTATTTCTGTGTGGGACTTACATTGGGCAAGTGCATTATAAGGACCAAAAATAAGTTTCCCATGTGCATTAGTTAGTTATTAGTTAGTATTAGTATTAAACTATATGTTGGTCCAAATTTTCTAAAATACAATATTGCTCTCTTCCTGTCAAAACTACAGATGCCCCACCTCTTCATATTGCAATTTTAGGAGCATTATACCACGGTTTAAAGCTCTGTTGATTTCACGTGATATGTTTTTATGGGTTAATTGTTGTTCATATTACATTCCTAATTCCACCACTACAACAGTAGGCCTAAATATTTTTGTATTGATATTGGTATTCTACACTAAAAACATATCCACAGCTTATAGTCTGGGACTGATGTGCTTCCTTGTGCTTTATGACATGGACCTAAGTTGGTAGCTTTGGTCTGCTATCTAAAATGGCAACACTAAAGTAGAAAAATGACATAAAAAGCAGTCTGTACTGCTATATGCCTGTAAATACTGTATAGTGGTATTTTGTTGATAACCGTGTCGGACAGCAGTGGCTCCTCTTTGGGAAAGCATCATAAGAATTCTCTGTTCCTATCGCAGTTGTTTGGTATCTTTAAATATTGTGAGTGCAGCGCTGTTTGTCTGGATGTGGCTTAGTGTAAATATGCCTGGGACGCCATCAGGGCATTTCTGGCTCACAGTGATACGCATGACATCAGGAACAGATGTTGCACATGGCAAGCCCCATCGAGGGACAACCGCTTCGCATCAGTGCATGAATATTTCACACCGTTTACTGCTGTTTTTACCATTGAAGTCTGCCAGGCTCACCCCATCACACTCAAACCAAGATACCCAAAATGTGGAGATACAGCAACGGCTTTATTACTGGAAAAAATGTGAAGAGATGTATGAGTTGCTGACCAGCTGAAAAATAAATTGTGCTAAAATTTAAATGTGAGCAACCCTAAGGTCATATTATGTTTTTATTTATGATTATTTATTGAATGTGTAAAAAGGGCAATGAGCCATGGGTAAATTAAATAATACAGACAACTGTTTTATTCAATTGAATTTATTTTTGTACAGCTCAAAGTCACAACAGCAGCTTCATTAAATTGTTAATTTAAGCAACAGAAAATCAAACAATGAAACGGTAAACAGTCAGTAAACTGGTCAGTAAAACACAAGCAGATTAACCAACATATGTCCCTGGTTTAACTCTTGGGTCATGGACAAAGACATGGCTTTGAAAAAGTAAGACAAACTAATGCTCCCCCATTAATGTCAGTGTTACCCCTGAACAATTTTAGCTTCAAATCAGAATACTATGGCTGTCACGCTGTCAATAGTATACAGTGCATAGGCAGACATCTATACAAAGTATAATTTTTATTCAGCACTGATATAGCATACTTTTCTTTCTCTTATAACCACAGGCACATTATAATTTATACATTAATAATAAGTAGAGTCGAACTCAGATGTACTTTCCAACCTCCGCTACAGTTAAGTAAAAGGCAGATTGTCTATGTGTACTTTATAGCTTAAAGCATTAGAGGTAGACTGCAGCCTTCCTGTCCTTTCCTGTACCGGCAGTGCTATCATATTGTCAGTCTATACCTCAGAGTCCCTACAGTAATGACCACGGTAATGTCATACTGTAGATCTTTTCTATATATTTGTGCAGTTCAACAGGCACATTCCTGTAATCCACACCCTTTTCCAAGCGCAGCGTGAACCAGCAGCCTAGACCTCTCCTTGACCCCAGAGGAAAAGAATCCTCACAGCCTATCCCCAGAGAGACTTTCATTACAGACCAAAAACACAGCCATGGGTGGCCAGAGTCGTATTCTGATATTAGGGCAGAGGACATGGATTTGATCCCAGTCTGGGAATACTGCGCTGGACTACTGCAGTGAGAGAGAGAGAGGGAGAGTGAGAGAAAGAGAGAGAGAAGGAGGGAGAGAGGGGTCGGCTGCTCCACCACTCTCTGCTTGGCTGTAATGGCCCCCCTTCTGCTCGTCAATCACACGTACAGAAAAATGCTTAATTGCAAAAATTTCCAAGCAGTGCAGTGGCCTGACGTCATATTATTGGAACGGGAAAGAGGAGACAGGTTTGAATGATCTGTGAAAGGAGTGGATGGATATACCAGCAAACACACATGTCCTTATGAATGATGTTAAGTGTTATGGGTGACACACATGGGCCAGCATTCAATATGACGATTACAGTAAAAGCAAGTGTAATGTTACTACTATGGTTACCAGACAGTAGACCCCTGGGTGAACCTAAATGCAGGCACTTGGACATAAATGGAATCTAAAATTAAATTCAGGTGCATTGGATGGAGAGTCAAACTAAAGACTGCATGTTATACTTGAAAGCACACTATGTAGCCAAAAAATGAGTTTTGGAGCTGTCTACCATGTTATAATATTGTTCCCTTATCAAAAACATGCCTGATGTCATTCTTGCATGTTTAAGTAATTTAGCAATCTCTCCTGGGCCCTATTAGAACCTTCTTTATGGTTAGCAGTATGTTTATGTCCAATGCTGAGCCCACAAGCCTATGTCACCTATGCTTCTGCACAGTAATTTTACATTTATACACAAATGTTAATATGTTTCAAAACAATAAAAGGTAACATCTTGATCTAAATATGTTATGTGTTAGCTATTCACACCTCATAGGAGTAATACTCTATTTTTAATCTTCAGAAAATGTTATAGATTATCTTTCATACAAAGTAATTATATTAATTATGATACAAATTGAATCAGTGTGAAAATATGCTTCCATCTGTTTTTTATCCCAGTCTTGTTTTTCAGTAATACTGTTTCACAAGTCACTATGAAATACTTTACATTCAGTCCACGCTGTGTATTTTTGTGAACCTTTCGTAAAACATGACATAGTTTTGAATCAAAACAACACTCACATTCCTCATATTCCATCTCATGTTTTCTCAACACAACCTTGGACTGAGTGTCTCTTCTTGAGAGAATGAACTCGTTTTATATTTGGTTTCAAAATCCTTTGGCTTAACCACATGTTTCCCATCAGTGTCAATAGGTTTTCCTTCACTCCTGTTTGACGAGTTTTGTGGTGGACAGGCAGCGGACGGAGCAGTTGTCAGCCTTCCTCTGTACCATGACAGACACCTCCGGTTTAATTGACCCAGGGTCAAACGGGACCTGGGACAATATTTAGTTAAATTATTCTCATTTAACCGCGAATCATATTTCCATACATTGAGGTTTCATGCTTTATTTATGACCTCTGTACAATTACCATGCAAGCGGCATCTTAAGTGTCACCCCTTTCTCCCTCTGAACAGTTTAGTAAATATCAAACCATATTTATTATTAATAAGGCCGGCACAGCTGAAAACTCCCCTTTTATGTATAAATTATTCACAGGCTCAAAAGCTCAGGGAGCATAGCGCACTCCATTCGACACCACAGAGACTGGCATAATTAATTCTATTGGAGAAAACCTATGCAAAGTTAGCATGTTTGTGTGCCCCTCTCTCTCCATCTGGGTGAGCCATAGGAGATCATGCATTTCAATCGGAGCCTCATGCCTGGTGACAGACTTAGCACAAAGCTTGTTGATTTTATTATCACAACACAACTGTCGGTGGCTCCCCTGCTGTTTTACTGCTCACCCAGCTCCTACCTTTAGTCACCCCATTGATGCTTTCACACAATCTGGGACACGAACGCATGAACTGTGTCGTCTTCTACTGCTGTCTATCGCTCTCAACGCAGTCCAAATTGTGACATACAAATAATATCTTTGATGTCTCACGCACACACAGACAGTTTACCAATGTGCTCGCTCACACTAACCGAGCCTATGCTCCCCAGCTGCGCAAGCTGTTTCTCCCATCAACATGTGTTTACTAGCAGGGGACCCTTATGTTTCCATTACAGGGAGGCAATAAACAGGAAGACCGTCCCCCAAGTGTTTAAGAACTACTGTTCAGGGGGGAGGCTCATGTGAGGAGTGGGCCCTAATCACACAGTAACCTTTAATTAAATGTGGAAAAATATCACTGTTTTTTGTGTGGAATCCAAACAAGCTCCTCAGCAACCGCCTCCATGCACTTTGATGAATTTTTCACCGTCCGATGCGGCACTTACCACCTGGCTTACTTTTAACATGTGGTGTGTGTTTTAGTGTTTGTGAAGAGTAGTGGGGGGTAGGAGAGGGAGGGGGGTTGTGTTAAGATTAGATTAAGCCGTGTCTCTCCACAATATACAAGTGAAAGACTGATTAACCAGATGATGGCCTATTATTTTAGTTAATCAATAGACCCTTGAATAACTAATGAAGAACATCAAAGAGGGAGCATGTAAACAGCCACGGGCCAGCGGTAGATTGCACTGTTCTCACCTCTTCAGAAAAAAAGCTTTTGTTGGAACATGGTAATGATTTTTCCTCCTGGCTTTATTGTACTATATACTGTATAATAGGTTTTCTCATATTCAACTACACTGGCATATACGTTTGGAGCTTATTAAAGCACAGAAGATGCAGCGTTCTACAAAGGAAAAAATGCTCCAATTTAGAAACAAAACAAAGAAGAGCTTTTTCTAAACACCGGTCCAACCTTGTTTTTCTAGACATCATATCTGACTTATAAGAACTGTATGTAGCCTGTGCGCTTAGAATTTTTACAAGGTACATTCACAGCTGCACCTGGGTTGCCATTGCCTTAGCCACATACAAGTTTTGTCATTCTCAGATTATGGACAGGCCATGCCTTGTATGAAAGCTCAGAACCTCCAGAAAAAAACAGCTGCATAGACTGCACTATCGGTGATTAATTATTGGCTGCAGATTTAGTTAGTGAGGATTCAGGTGGAGGATTTAACTGGATTTGGCTGTAAGAACTGGCAACCGAAATGGGAGACTCATTCTGCTTTCTGATTGGATGATCAAAACTATACACAACTTGACCAACATGTCCAGTGTGTTTGTAATTAAGAATAAAGGAACATTACAATTGTTATCAGTGAAATATGTTTGATTTGGACATGTTTACCTCTTATCTGGGGACACAGATAGGTCATTTTGATGGACTTTAAAATCAAAATCTTGCATACGGTTCCTCTAAAGCTTCATTTTCCACAGGGAAAACTTTTTGTAGTGTAAGACTGCATTGTGAGACTATTCAGGTAAAGATTGGTTTTATGAATGATTTTCAAAAAGGTGGGTTGAGTGCACAAAATACACAAAGTCTACTTGAAAAGCAGACTTTGGAAAAGAGACGTGTGAGTCTTTCTATTAAGGCATAAAAACATTACAGTATTCATGCTGTGTAGATCCATGTTATCACAAAAAAAAAAAACCCTGATAAATCTATCTTCAACAATAATACTATAAAAATTTATGGCGCTTGATATTTATTGATCATTTCTAGGATTTGAATCCAAAAATCTTGATTTATCAAACACATTTTCTGCCTTTACATTTTACAAAAGAGGCAGACTGATAAATGTGTGTATAAATGATGACACTGTTCCTATTTGATCCATGATGTTTTCTATTACAAGTGTTGGGATAGAGAGAGTAAAGTGATAATTACACCATTTGGCAAAACATCTGCAGCTAATCCACGCTCGCGGCAACTGCTTACACATAAATCACCTTAATTAATTCCCCCAAATCTGGAAACTAATTGAACAGGATACTCATTTTCAATAGTCATCATTCAGAGAAGAGCTCTATTGTCTGAAGGAAGGATGTTTTTTACTCAGAGAAATAAACTGTTTTCAGGTAAATGCTAAAGAAAGTCTGCAAGTCAAAGAGTAGCACTTATCTCTTCACAAAAGCTCTGTTAATTAAATTGGGTATTGTATGTGTATTGCAACCCCTATTGGATTATGCATGAATGAGTGGTTGTGTATTGTAGTGATGGTAGTTTCACCTAGCGGTCTTTTGAGGTATTACAACATCTGGGCACGTGTGGAATAGTCAGTTTGTTATGTTTTGGCCCAGAACATGCATGTTCATAAATGACAATGACTAATCTGACAATATTTTGCTACACGTTTATAATATAGGTTATTGTTTGAAAAATACATTTTAAAAAAACATATGTCGTGTTCCTTTTGCAATTTCATTCTGATTTTTGTTATTTACATATTGAATTGGCATAGATTTTTACACCAAATGTCCTTCCAGACGCAATCATCAAGACTGGCACAATAAGTTGGATTCCTTGTGTATGCCTGTTTTGGACTAAGTTGCGCAGAGAAAACAGCACATCTTTTAGTTTTGTTTGAAAATAGGCAATAGATCTTTAAAACAAGCCAAGCTATAAGCCCAAAACGAAGCAAGTATCACCATCCCCGCGTCCCACACCCACACACAAAAAGACTTTTCCTCCAGAATGCCGCAGTGTGGTAACAGTATGGTGACAATCCACAACAAAGCCCTGACCGCTCGTGTCCATCATCACATCACACTTCCTTGATGGGTGCCTTGTGTATTTGCGCTGTGAAAACTCTCCTCTTCTGCGCGTTCCATTAAAGTCTGTAAAAAGTGTGTTTAAATGCCCTCCCCATGACACCCTCTCAGCCAATGGTGGGACCCCAGGGGCGGAGGAAGGGGGGGGGTCGCTGTGTACTCCCCCTGGTACGCATCAGAGACTGAGGGGCTTCACCAATGCCAGATTTCAGTACACCCCGCTCTTTGGCAGATGACAGTCAGCGCGCATTTCCCATTGGAGACAGGAGAGCGAAATGAGGGGAGCGGAGTGAGAGAGGAACTTCACTGCGCACTGTGGATAGAGGAGAGACCACTGTACTGAGCTCACTGTATGCGTACGCGGGTTCGAGAGTGGACCGTGGCGATTTAACAAGCGGAGAAGAAGCGGACGTGGGGGAAAGTTACCACTAAAGTATGGAGATGTATCAATAACAGTCTTTGCCAAGTGCCCGGAGAAATTTTTTCTTTACACTGGATTGTACTATAGACTGCATCTTTGAGCGTCCAGCGAATGAGAACCAGTGGTGCCGTGGTGGACTCTAGCACAGTCGCATTGGAGCGGGGAGCCAAGCCATCCACAAGTCAGCCAGTGGTCGCAGCATCACGCAACATGTTCACGCTGTACCTTATCTTCTGCCTTATGGCCACAGGTACGTCTTTTGTTACGTTTTTTCCACGTGGATGTGTACATAGATGCACTACGGTCCACTCTAGCGCGCTGCGTCAAGTAATGTTGGGAGGTAGAGGAGTAGCGCGTATGGTGCAGTGCCACAGTGGTGCTGGAATCTACGGGTGATTGTGTGTTATCACTTTGAAATGGTCTTTAAAGTGAAGTTTCGGTTGAGATGTTACGCTATGAGCTGGATGAAATAGTATGGTCGCTTCGGCATCTCGAAATCTTACTGTTGGACCAGAGCGCACCTGCAGAGTTAAAGTTGCGTTTTTAAATGAGCGGTCGTACAGTTTTAATTACTCTATTGAGAAGGCTAATTGTGATGGACTGTGGACTCAAGGCACATCCAAATAAGCTTTTAACACAATTAAAGTGTTGGGCTTCAGCAAACGTTGAAACGGGTCTCCATGGAACGGACTTCTGACCGGCTTCTTACGAGCCTTGCGTAAATGTTCAACTAAAGTGGGTTCACCTCAAGACAATTTGGTGTAAATGCCATAAGTGTTGTACGCTGTGTTAAATATTGCCCCGTGGTGCCTGTTTCAACGTTGTCGTGAGGAGTAGAATCTGTGCGTAACGGGGAGTTTACCGTGCCTCGCTGGGGCCGGGGCAGTTCTGTCTCGCGGGCATGTGGCTGAGTGAGAGAAAAAGAGAGGGGGACTTTTCTATTGTTTGTGTCCTGGATTTAGGCGCACCTGTCTCCCCTCTCAACCAATCAAAAGACAGATTGATTTTAAACTATTCAACTCGCATTTTTTCTGTCATTGCATTTACATTGTGCTAAATCGTTAAAGGTGGCAACCAAAAGTGCACAGGGGGTGCTATAGCGTGTTGTTGTAATGTTTTTGATGTAGTGTATGTCTTCTGTGACCACTAAATCAAAAAGAGAAAGTTAGAGAGATTTCACGAGCAGACCATCCATATTTATCAAGTCTAAATAAGCCCATTATAAAGATGCAAGCTTCTGAGCAGCTGCTTTAATCAAGCTGAATAATTTAGAGCTGCAAATGCTCTGTTACAAAAATAAAAAAAGCATGGTGTAATTAATACTGAGCCTGCTAAGTGATCAGAAACAGAAATAAACCAGTGCTGAACAGAAATGATTCACTTTGAATGCAGCATGGCAGAGAGTGGGCACAGTTGGAGATCTTCTGAGAGGGAGACAAAAGAGGGAATAATATAGTCTGTGATTGTTTTAGACTGCCTGTAGCTTTTGCTTTTTATCATATGCACTTTCTCAGACACAAAAACACACTCACAAATGGCACCGCGAACTCAACCATGTGCTGTTTTCCACACAGCTTTACCTTTTTAGTGGTGCTTCCACATAGTTTTGTGGTTATTGAGAGCCGCAGGGGGTGGGATCTGACACCAGTGGACCTCTGCTCCCTGGTGCACTAACAACAGCTGGATAAGAGGGGTCTGTCTCAAGGCGCCCTATACTAACACACCCTCTCTCTTACACACACACACATAATGGGAACGTAACAGCTGCCCTAATTAGAACCTAAGAGACCCTAGGCCTCATTTATTGTGGCACAGGCACACACTGAGTCACTGATGCTCTAAATTGGCTGCATTCACAAACTCCTCTGCAGTTCAAAATGTCTTCTTTTAAACTTAGTGTTAGGCTCAGAGTTCACCCACAAGTAGGCCTGTGTGGCGCCATACTACACAGATAATTTACTCTCTCACAGTCCCCTGGGCTCCCAGAGGAATTGGATTCCACAGTGCATCAGTATTCTGAGTAATCTTCAGTGAGCTCCTCTTTGGAAACCTTTTGCTTTGGGTCGCTTGCCTCTCATCGGGCCAAGTTCAAAGGCTGCGAGCGGAGATTACAAGTTTCTCTGCCTTTCCTCTTAAGTCGCGTCGCCTCTTGTGTCTCGCTGTATAGTGCAACGCCACAGAAACGTTCCACCTTGCTGCTTCTCACATGTCTTTTTGCCCTGTTGTGCAGCTACAGGAGAGAGAATCTCTTTAAGAGGCCAGAGGCGTTTGGCAGATCTTATGTTTATTCACACATAAATAAACATGTACACAACATCACAAATGACTCCAGCCTCGTCATGTCCTCACATTACAGCACATTTGCATCTCCTTAATTCAGCGCTGATATGTTTTTGGACACAGGGGCAGCTTCACCCCAGAGGTTTGTTTTGGGCAGCTGTGCATATTTCATGAACCACTGTTCTTTGAGTCATGCCCATGAGTTACGCCAAGCAGAAAAAATGAAGTGGAGGGGGCTCAGATGTGGCACAAATGTCTCCATAATTAAACCGAAAAACACAAAATTGCAATCCAACAGCACTAGGCTGCGGATGTGGAATATGCTGTTTTCCAATAAACACAAACTTTGTGTAGTATTTTAATTACATTACTACAGTAAGAAAGGTCAGTTATGGGCCAAGGACAAAATGATTAATTATGCTGCAGAGCCATTAGAAGTGTTAAGGGATTTGGACAACGCACAATTTATTATGTGCTTTTAACTTAAAGATTAGTCCAGTTTGGTCACTTTATATCATCTCTATTAAATATAAACCCATATGATTGCAAGATAGGACCTGTGCCTTGGTGGAGATGCAGTTTTTTGTCTTGCGATTGGAGTACATCGATACATATTCCTTTATCCAATGCATTTCTAAAAGTGTTTGTACAACCCCACATACCTTCTATCTCACAAACAAACATCACTTTTTCTGGCTGCTCCTCTCTAATATTAAGCCTTGAGCAATAAGTGGGTAGCAGACATAAAGTTGTGAGGCAGGAACCCCAGCCAAACAGCAAGATACGATGTGCACAAAAGTTGCAGACACAGCAGAAAGTGAACAGAGCCGAGTCCCGAACAGAAGTGGCTTGCATTATTTAGGAGACACAGTCATGGCAAAGATATAGATGAATTTTGGCCTACTTTGATTTCCTGTCTATGTGGGAGCCAAGTAATAGTTCAGCTGCTTGAGTGTTTTATTGAACATTGTAGCAGAATTTTAAAGATTCACTCCCTGGATGGCGGCGGCTAATGGTATGATTTATATTGTAGCAGCGGTCTACTTAAATACGCTAAAGACAGGATTTGTGCTGAGAGTAGACTCCATTAATATACTTCTTGCATTTATCCTTGTTTAAGGTATTGGTGGTGAAGCCTCTCAAAGCTGACTACACTTCTGTCGGTCATGTTTGTCACTTGGCAGCCTCCGTATTTCTATATTTATCATTTCGACATGAACAACCCAAAGCAATAAAGTTGTGTTTATTCATAGAAAATCTCTGATATTACAAGGTTAGTTAGTTTCAAATGATGGAATTCAAAATGCTATCTCCAAATCTCTAGATCACATACATCACTATCGGAAACGTCAGGTCTGTTTGTCACTTTAACTTAATAATTCAGAAAGTTTGATTTAATAAAGCTGGTTAAATAAGGCATGGTGATCTATTAGATGTGAATTAAGATTTCAATGCTGTCTGGTGATGGTGTCAGTAATTGTGATGTTTCTTCTCACAATAATAGTAGCACTAAAATTTATATTATGACATCCCTATTGGAGACTATAGATCTTATTTTATGGGTGTCAATTTTATGAAGGCTGTATAAAACAACAAAAGGTTAGTAAAATATGTGCACTATTAAACACCAGAGTAGCAAATGTTTGTCTATTCATACACACTTGCTCTAAAAGTAGACCGAAAACAATAGTGTTTCATATCATTGCCTCCTTCTAATCAGCTTTGCCATGTGGGTAAACAAAGATAAAGAACTTGGCACTGTGTCCTGAAGCCTCGTTATCAGCTCCCACTTATTTAACTGGATGTCTTCTGAGGTTTGGCTCTAGAAGGGAAGTAGCCTTAGCTCAAGCAAGGATGCTACTTTAACCTATTTTTTTACCTAAGTCTGTCTGTCATTTCCTCTTTTTGTCTCCTGCTTTCTCCTTGCTGCCTGTCTTGCACACGCACATTGTCACCTTGTCTTCCTCTGAGGGCACTCGGAGGATCCGGTTGGAGGAAATGACAAAGAATGGGACAATACAGGGCTGTGTCAGCTTCCTGCCACTGCCTGGAGTCTTCTTCTGCCTATTCTTTCCCCTTAGTTTAAGCACCTAAGGCAGTATCATCTACATACAGACTGGTGGGGGACCCCATATACAACTTGTTTATTCTTTTTTGCAAGCAAGCAGCTGTAAAAAATAGCAAAGAGGAAGGATTAATTTGGTGCATGTCATTAAAACAGCACCCCGAGGTAAACAGTCATTTTCATATAAGCTATTTAGGAAATCCTTGGATTGCATTTGTTGTCCCTTGATACACAAGTCACCTAGAAAGACAAAGCATTTCTGAAATCAGCAGAGTAGAAAAATTGCAGATATATATATTTTTATTTTCCAATCCATTCCCATCCCGCAAGACACACATTTTATATCTCTTGCCAAGACACAGAAAGCAACTGCAAATTGAAATTTTCAGTGTTGCAGCAATATCTGTTCCTGTGTTATCTCCTGCAGCCATGTTCCTTAACACTGAATTTAGGAGTTTTATTTCTGCCTGAAAAGGAATAATCATTTTGAAACAGTATACTGGCTGTGAGGTAATTTTTAACAACACTCATGAGTAATAAGCAGAAGGGAACAAAAGCAGTAATTAAGTGAAATACTGTATAATTGTATGATTATATTTTAGTATTTTATTGTAAATTCTAAAGCAAATTGAACATAAAACACAACTAAATGTACTTGTATTGCTATGACTACCACAAATATTACTCTTAACCTACAGTGATCAGGCTACTCATATCTGAAAAATCCCACTCACAATTAATAAACACGAAGAAGTAAAACTCTCCTGAATGTTAGAAATTGTGTTTAATTAAGTGTAATTTCCATTCACCATCAATAGGTGTGTTTTCATTTCTTGTGACATTCCCACATCATCCAGAAGTGAGTCACTCAGAGCAGGAGGTCAAGGGCACAGATTGGAGAGCGGTGTGCAGATGACTGTGGTGTCTCTGGGCGTGCTTGCCCTTTCTGTACTGATTAGTCAAAGTCCAACTGTCTAATTAATAAAGCTCAATCTTCCACAATATGTCATCTCTTTCTCTACAGTACACAGCCTATGTTGTGTCATAGGCACAAAGGGTATTTGCATTACTCAGTCAGCCACTAACTAATAGGTGATTAGGTCTAGGGGCATTGGGACTGTAAATGTGCACCGCTCTTATATTTATAGGTCTATTCGAGGAGGAGGCAGCTAATTTGCAATCAACTGAGGGGTGTCAGTCAAAGTGAATTGATCGCACTGTTAACTGCTGCTTCTTCAATACAAAACATGTTAATAGTATTGATCTGCGATGGGGATGAATATCAAGGTGTGTGGGTTTGTGGTAGGTGGTTGGATAGAACAGGAAGCAAAGGTGTGGTTCATCTTTGGTTAGCGGAGATGCCATTGGGCTTGGTGTGAGAACAGAGGAAAGAAAGTAAAGCCAGGCGGAGAGGTCAAAGGGATTTAGCGCCAGGAGCCGTGTGTTGCGGGTAATGGATATGCTTGTGTTGGTGAGAGGCATACCTGCTCCTTTTTCTTTTACAGCGAGGGAGAGGTGAAAAAAACAAAGGTGTAACAGCGGCAACTCCGAGGGGGATTAATGGAAACGTGATCTCTCAACACCTCCGGCTAAACGCAATGTCTGCGGTGTGCACTTGGACATGTGGGCACCTACTTTTGTTAGTGATATTGTAAGAATAACAAAAGGGATGAGAGTTGTAAAGATAACATAATCCTCACATCTAAACCAAAGCTAGGAAAAGTTTGGATAGGGCGCTCCATGTCCTCTCAAAGATAGAAAGATGGGGTTGTGAGGTGAACCTAACACCTCTGTTGGAGAAAGCGGACGGTCCATTGTTCCAGCACAGTGCACCCGTCTCAGTGAGGCATCCCACCTCCCAGGGGGGCAGAACGGGAACGCGCAGAGGAGAAGAGGGACCGATTGTTCCCTCCTCAGACTATCCACAGATGGGGCTGCAGCACACAGGATGCTGCCTGTTTGCTTTGGAAAGTCCCAGGCGTTTGCTTTGCAGTACAGAAGACTCTGGGGGATAGGGAGAAGAGACTGCCAGTGGAGACAGCAAGAGTGGGAATAGATAGTGGGGTATGGAAAGAAAGAAAATGAATGAAAGAAGAAAAGAAAGGACCTTGCCTAATATAATGTCAGTGAATATAATGTCAGGGAGGGAAGACAGATGATGCAGCGAGGGTAGTTGGGTGTGGAAGTGCTCAAGTTATTCCCATTTTCAAAACAGAGACATATAGCCAGAGATAATGGACAAGAGAGAGAGAGTAAAGAGCTGTGGAAAGCTAGAAGCGAGGGACGAGATATACAAACCTGGGCTGCATCAGTCATGCAGTTTGGTGCAGAAGCCATTTGTACCTATTGTTCTCCATAATTTGTTTTCTTCAACTTGCAAACGGGAGGGGTAGAGGGGAGATGCACCGCTAGAGCAGCCATTTATTTTTGCTCTAATTACATAAGTGAGACAGCGTAATTAGACGTATAGCTAAATAGACAAAAACATAAGGGAAAGATGCTCGTTTGGGAACAAAAGTGTAGATAAATCTTAAAAAAACATTCTGTATATCACATTGTAGAGTATGTTAAAAGTAGAGTAAAGGCAGAGGAGGGAAGGGTGAACGCAGGGATAAAAGATGAGAGAGGTGTGCAGGAAAGCCCTCTTCAGAGTGCACTTTGAGGTGTGGCCAAAGAGTGGCTTCATTTAATACACCTGCTCAGTGGGAGAAGACTGACTCACACGAGGAAGATGAGGAGGTGGTAGATCTCACCTCTGATTGGTTACATCAAAGGCAGCTAGCGGATTCTCAGAACTGTTTGTTGTGGTTTGTTTGGGAGGGGCCCCGAGAGAGGATGTTTTTTGGGGTCAGAGGTCATGTGACAGGCTTTTCGCCCTGGTTCAATTTACGCCACAGCACCACCACAGGCCACAACCTTAAAAGAGTAATTTTCTGCAGGTGTTTGATGATGTTCAGAGGTACATGATGTCAAGGAAAGGAAGTCTAATTGCAAGCTACATCAGACCCATGCCATCCTGTGTCCAATTTTATCCCAGGAACAACAAAGTCAAAAACCAAAGGCATGTCAGCTAATTATATTTTTGCTAACTACCCAAAAGCATGTTACTTGAAAAAAAAAGTACATAGTTGTGGTGTCACCTTTTTGCACTGTGAGTTCTGGTACAGTCCAAAATCAAAGCCATGGTTTGGAATGAGGTACCAGCTTTGAAGTACTCCCCTGTCTGCTGAATGTGTGTGGTTGGCTCATTGATTGATTTGGCATGTTTCTTCTAGTCTAGATCACACTTTGAACACAGCACATAGCAGACTATTGAAAGCTAAATATATGTGTGTCTGATGGACCAATATACAGCGATTGAGAATCTATCAGTAGTGTTTGTGTGTTGTGAAAAACAACATTTTAATCGGGTTACACTGGTGCCACTTAATGTTCCCGTGCGTGCATCTGCCTAGGTTGACTGGTGGGCGTTGCGTGGGTGTGTTAAACATGTCAGCACTCTTTTGGGGACCTGCGGTTGTGGATAAAGATAAATAGCTCTTAATGAATCCACTCAATCACCATCATGTGTAAAGCAGTGACCAGAGAGTGAGCACTGGACAGGCCTGATTGGAAGAAGAATCCATTGAAGTTAGTTTTTTGTGGCAAGCTCTTGAGCCGTCACGCTTCAATATTAACCATTCACAGCAGCTCTAACTGGCCCGTCTCTCTCTAAACAACCCCCTGACACACCAGTCTATACTTTGTTATTGTGAAAGGGAGTTCTTTAAAAGCCAATTTAAACCCAATCCTTTTGTTTAACCCCCCAGGAATTCAAGCTGGCTCTGTATTGTGCAGACTAAAGGGGGTGTGCGTGCCTTTTATGCCACTTTGGTTTCGTGTGTGTCATCTTTGAGCATGTGATAAAAGAACAGGGCCTGTATAAGAACTGGTGGAGGATTTTCGGGTATAGCGGGAATCAATGGTCCAATTGAAAAACCTCTTATAGCCATGACTGTTGCTGTAATGCTGTGGAAACGGACAGTCGTCATGTGGATCCCTATAATATAGCTGGAGGCTTGGATCACAGCTGAAGTTCGGATTGAGAAAAGCAAAGTCTTCTGAGGATTTCAAAGAGGCTCACATGATGGGGGAAAGGAGATTCAGTGCTTCCATTCGATTTTGCAAAACCACCATTCTGCCAAAGGACAAACATAACAGTGGGCTTCAATTTGCCTTGACAAATAAGAGAGTACCCTGTGAGCTTTGCCTGCTTTGATCCCAGGTAATGTGCTAACAGGCAGCTGGCTCTTGCATTACCCATAGCATTACAGTGTGTGTCTACTCAAGCTGAGGTGCGAGTGTGCGTGTTTGGTCAGTTGTGGCTTCCGAATGTGTGCGCTTTCACACCAATTAATGAATAGCTTTATGTGCCTGCTGAGGTGGCGATGGCCTGTCTCTAGCGGGGCCTAGCTGTTTTTTTCCTGTTCTGTTCCATGTCAGGCTATGATGTCCAGGCACCTCTCTCTTCGCACTAACACATTAATGAGATCGCTCTAATTAGTGCATACAGGAGTCTAAAACAGGAGGGCGCAGTGGCCATTGTGTGTTGTTCTAATCAGGGGAGCCCTTCCAGACAGAGGGGGACCAGTGGCACTATAGTGGGAAAGTTCACACGTACAGAAAAGGCCTGCTTAAATTAGTCACTGCTTAATTGGGAAGAAAAGATTTGCGACCAGTTTTAAGTTGGGTGCCTCACTCACGTTCTGCCCCTCCTCGGGGACACTTGGAAAAAAATCATTTCCCTCTTACTCTCATAATCCAATCTGTTCAATATCAAATAATCTTGCCCAATTTTTCATCCTGTTTTTTCACCTTACTGCTGAAGCAGTCTTCTCTGGGGATGAGGCGCTTGTTAAAGGAAAACGCTCCTCTGAGGATCATGGGGAACAGTGGCCACACAGATACAGGAGATAATAATAGAGGCAAATAGGTAAGAAATAGGCCATTGTGGAGGAGTAGGCAGTGATGTGAGTTGTGCTGCTCTAACGTGTGTCCCACAGCACTTAACATGCCCCAAGCCGGGTCCTCTGGCACTTAATTACAATCCAATAAGGTGCTGCCTGTTGGTCATTGTTCCTGCAGTGTGTTTACCCTCTTCCAGAGCTCCATTCGCTGCTTAATCTGCCGAGAAGCTGAATGTCAATAGGTTAGGTCAGACTCCAGGCCGTGGTACAGCACAGGATCAGCAGGATGAAGGAAGGGGGTCATCTCTCGCTCCTCTCAATATTTTCTCTGCATTGTTGTTCTTTCCCCCCTCCTCTCCTGCTTCTCCTCCTTTCTTCTCACTTCTAATCCGTCCTCTTGATTGTTCTAAGCTGCTTTCAGCCAGCCGCTGGGAGGGCGGGGGGCTCCGGGAGTCTGTTTTAATTAAGATTTAAAAGACGACTCCCTCAAGAAGGGAGATTTAAGCGCAGGACAGGCTGAGCAGAGTAAATGAGAGAAGGTACGACAGATTGTTGAGAGAGAGCTCAACAAATATCAGAAATCACTCTAAGAATAAGTAAGAAGCTATTATTTAATGCACACAAAGTGAGCTGAGCAGACACCTACACATTCACACTTTGGCAGTCAGACTCGGAGGTATTTGAGAGGCTAAGCCAAATGGGATTTTTTTCATTTGTAATCAAGCGGTACAATCTATACAGATTGATCTCAACTTCCTGTGATTCATAGCGTATCCTGTGAGGGTGATATGGGATCAGCAGTAGCCAGCAGGCAGCCAGAGGGACTTATCTCCACACTGCGTCTAATGATCGATCATCGCACCAGATCAGCTTAAGAGGCTGCAGTTTGCTGTTTATCGCAGCTCAACCCGCAGCCTTGTGACCTGCACACACTTAGTTTTCACACTTCACTGTATTTGGATTTTTTTCATAAAGTTTACTTTTACTGTCTTTGTATTAGATTAGACATTTGTGCATTTAATTTACTGTTTTATCACACCGGGGCACAACTCTCCTAAAAACACCAGCTCAGTATCTAAACATCAGGAATTTACTGTAGCTGTATGCCTGGCTACTGAACTTGTGGTCTGAGAAAACACACTGGAGAAAGTACTTTGTGCCAAGAATCCAGGATCTTATCAAAAAGTCATTATTTTATTGTTTAAATTCTGGCCTTGTGCACTCTTGTACAGACACCAACTTTTACTTTTCTGAAGGTCAACAGTTCTGCTCTGGTACAGACTTTGTTTACATACTTGAAAATGAATGGTCACTTAGACCTGTGGACCTGACTGGACTTTTCCTTTTACTTGATGACTAAATTACTGCACTTTTCAACCATTTTCTTTAGCTTCTGCAGCCCACCCAAAACCCACTGCCCGACTCATATTTTAACCACCCTTAAGCATCAGACAGAATCCATCAGACGCATGCTGTCCAATAGCTGAAACAGCCACATTGCTTCCATCTGTTCTTATTGGCTGTGTTACATTCTTTAACACCCACAGACCTGGTACACAATGAGGTGTTTAAGTTCATCGCGCTGTAAATGCTTAAGTGCTAAAGGTCATGGGGTCATTAGCCCAACCCAGGCGCTTTCTCTGCTATGATCCATTTCAGCACACCAGGCACCATATGTCCAAGTTTTCACAGTCAATGAGCCAACTTAGCCTCTAGCACAAAGGGGGAATCTGCATTGCTACGGTCGCTTATAGGACAGAATGCACCACTAGTCAAGCCACTGGCCGTTGGAGGGAAACTATTGTGTGGTAGGTGTGGTATGGGAGACAAAAAAAGTTTGAAAAAGCGTGATCTTGCCCTTAGCTCTTTTTTTTGCACTCTCTCTTTGAAAACCCTTTGAGACTCCTCCTGTCACTCAGACACTTGTTAATAAGGCCAGGAAAAGATATGAAAGATCTGTCTCTCATGTCTTCCACTTTGAGGTTGTTCTTCCGGGTATCAAGGGGAAAACGCATCTTTATGAAGTAATGCCGCATTTTAATAGAAACAATAAACCAGGCTGCTTATAAAGTCATATTTCACGTCACATATCCTGTTGTTGTGTTGGCGCTCCAGGGATTTTGGCACACAAAAGAAAAGCCCCTCTGCCCATTATTCGACTTGTAAAAAGGTTTAAAGGGAAAGTGGTGTACGGAGATCCTGAGGGAGGGATGCATCACACGTATATTCTTTCACTGCAGCGATTAATATCTGATGAAAAAAAAGGTCAGACTTGAGTCGAATAGGTCCACTATATCACAGTTACAGTGGTAGCATTCCGTTTCATACATCAGTCGTAGCTGTGATGTCTCGTCAGGCTGGTCGCACAGGAGAGGCCCACACGGCACATTATCAAAGATTGATGGGGCGTCCTACTTAAAGACAGGGAGGAGACACGCGCGGGGTGCTAAGTGTTACCCTCAGCACTTTTGGGAGACTTTTTTTGTTGGTTACGGACATTCTTCAAACATCGCCATGACCAAATAAAACTATGCAGGAGTTAGGACACACATTAAGGCCATCTGCTGTATAATGTGGGTTGTAATGATATGCGGTCTCATGCAACAAACTGTAATGTAGACCACACAGCCACCCTCCTCTCTCTCTGCACGCATTATGTCATCGTGTCATCACACCAGTTTACAATGCCCCCCCACCTTGGACCAATACAGGAACACCACATAGGAGCTGCAGTTTGAAAATGCTCTCACCCACTCATTCAGCTACTACAAATTTCCCCCATCAAACCTTTTAAAATCCATACCCTTAACTACTAACAAACCAATTATAGGAGACAAAATGTTAGTTATCCTTTCCAGAAGAAAAAGAGCTATAGAAAAAAGAAAATCTGTGTTTTTCAATTTACCGGTTACTAGTTTTGCACAGCTTGTGTAAAGAACTGTTTGGGGGTGAAGTTGCTGATTACCTTAAGTTAAGAATTCTATCTGTCTCCTCCTCCACCCCTCCTCCTTTTCCCTGTAACAGAAGACAAAACAAACCGACAGAACAAACAAAGCAAATTTTTCCAAATCCTTTCTTCTCAAAACACAATTCTAAGCCATCTCTTATACCCACTGTTGGGCGTCATCTTTCCCTTTTTTTGTTCAGCGTGCTTGTTTAATAATTAATTGATTAATTAGCGTGCTCATTAATCATTGATTCGTTAATCATGGCCTGATTTTTCTTGAGGAAGAGGCGCAATTTGAAAAAGCCTGACTTCACATTTCACTCTAATTATGCTGCTTTACTAATCAACGCTTAAGAAATGGAGTTTCAGGAAATGAGTTTTCTCGTTTTCCCTGTTTCTCAAAGCTGTTTGTACTGTATTGAGGTTGGTAGGTAATGCTTTTGTTCCTTTTCAGTGTGATAGTCTTGCATTTATCATTTTAGAGGCAATGAAAAGCTAAAATTGATGTGGGATTTAAAGTTTGTGTGCAGAGCTTTAGAAGTTGGTGGCAGACACTGATGAATACATGTCCAGTGTTTAGTGTTTGTGCTCTGTCTGAGGTGGCAGTATAGTGAATCACAGTCTTATTGTTTGTTGTAGATTCGCGGCTCTCCTGGGACTACAGGTAATTTGTTTAATCGCTGTGAGTTATGTTCTTGGGACAGAGCGATTGCGGCACACCCAACAGCTCAGATATATCTTGTGCAAACTGGCTTGTGAAGAAAAAGGCAGGATTTAATTAAAAGTGTTTTTGTGTTGGATGCGGACTTCAGACCAGTAGCTTGATCGGCGGGCTGCTCTGTAGAACCTCTCGTCAGTCGCTGACAAAGAAGAATTATGCATCAAATTAGTGGCAGCTATAGTGAGTGCGGTGGAGGTAAGGCGGGCATTAACCTCTGAGCCTTAAAAAGCACATATTAACAACACTAATGAGACTCCCGTAGAGCGTACTGTGTTTTATAGGTGCACACAAAAGCGCAGCAGCGACTTCAGTGTATCATCAATGCTACTCCACAAGACCCTCCATCACCCAGCAGCAGCACTGAACAATAGACACAGCCCTTTACAGCTAATGAGATGCATACATTTACTGCATTATACTCTAATTAAATATAATAACATAAAGAAGGGAAAATATTAATTATAAAACATGCTGCTTCCTATTGTGAAAGCCAAGGGGGTCTCCACTGGGCTCAATTAGCAAGTGTAGGCCTGAAATCCCCAGACTAGATTAATTGACACCCCAGGGCTTTGAGTCCCAGCACCAAATCTATGCAGAGGAACCCTTTGTTTTCATTCGCTCTTAGAAAAAGCAAGAGACAGCAATTTTACATTAACTCCTCATTCTTGTATGGATTTTTCATCAATTATTTATCCTATGTTTATTTGTTTTGTTTACTTGTCATGTCTGCAGCTCGGGACTCAAATGATCTAGTTTTTCATATTCTTCTTTTCAAGCTGCCATTCACTCACATGTTATAATATTTCTTTCCACACACAAACAAACTGAAGCAAGGCATTCAGAAAACACAAGCATACAAGTTAATGATTTAAAAGCATTGTAAATTACGCTGAAAGCCCTTCTGTCTGTCCAAATAGTGGTGAAAACAAGGCAGGAGATGGGAGACAGTGGGGAGGGAAGAAGTGACAGAGAAAGAGGAGTGGGAAAGAGAGAGAGGGGGGGGGGGGGGGGGCTTGGACAGAAAAGGGTTGGAGCCATGACACAGATCCAGCTAGCATCTGTCTGGCAGTTAAAACACCGGGGGGTAAGTGGGAGCGAAATGACAAGACGAGCTCAATCAACATCTTGTCAACACCGTCCTGATGTGTACAGACAATTTCATACTGCCACCTCCTCCTTGCGTTCCACCCCTTGGATTTTTTTTTCTTTTTTATATATATATGCGTTTTTATTTCCTGTCTTCCTGCCAGCCAGCCTAGTCACTTGCTATCTGTCTGCGCACAGAGTCAGCTTGCAGCCCTTTGCCTCCTGGCCTCGGAAAAGGGGGAGGGAGGGGGGGGTTGTGTGGTGGAATTACATCGCGTATAGACCCCCTCCAGATATGGGACTGTGGAGCAGCGTATGTATTGCAGATGACTGGTTGAAGCGTACACACGGATATTCGCTGTGTCAAATAGGCTGTCGCACTTTCTCCCTTTCACTTGGTTTGTATGCATACCGCTCTATTACCCCATCCAGCGCATTCGTGATAGCAGCTACCCGGTTAGAAGATGTGCCACTGCTCAGCCATGCGGTGCTGCCCCCGTGTGCACTAGAAAAAAAAACTTGCGGTGACAAGGTAGCAGACAGACTGATTACACCATTCCATCAATCCCCTCTAAGGCCCTTTGCAATTGGCCACTGACAGGAACCCACTTTTTCCATTTTTACCATACTTCACTTTTCCGGTCGTTCGAACATGTAGTGGCTTCTTTCTTACTATTTTTTTCTCTTTCCTTCTCTGTGCCGTGCTTTCCTGAGTGTTGTGTTGACAAGCTGACACAAACCCCTGTGATTTTCACACCGGGGGTTGCAGAGAAGGAGAGAACAAGGAAGAGAGAGGGGGGAAAAAAACGAGGACAGTGGATGGTGAAGTGCAAAGAGGAGAGGCTGGCATGAGATGACAGCTGACACCGAGTCTGAGAAAAGTGAGCTGTGAGAGAAAGCAAATCAACAATTAGTAACAGGGAGGGCTTGTGGTGGCCTGCGTGTGCTTGATTTGGGGGATCATGGTGAACGGATGGAGAAGGATTGAGTGGAATAGGCCTGGGTGGGGTGTTGGAGGAGAGGGAGGAAAAGAGAGGAGAGAGGGAGGGTGGGGGCAAGGATGAGCGGGTCCAGTTTGTAAAAAGGGTCGCAGTCTGAGCCAAGATTTTCACAATGGAATAAAGGCTGAGAGGGGAGGCTTGGAGGATTATACCACGGCAAACAGCTCTTTAAAAGCTGTTAGACTCCAATTTGGGCACAAAAACCCAGAATGGAGAGAAAGATAGTGAACGTGGGTGGCTGGTTGCAGCGTGAGATGATTGTCATGAAGGTATAGAGCCGCATAATCACACATATGCTGGCTGTAGTACCGATAAGTTGGGGAGAGGGGCTTGTTGATAGATAGCTTCCCACACTAAAGTATGTAGAAGTTCACCGGGAGTCACGCTAATGAGCTTAGTTGATGGATCAAACAGGGAGATGGGTGCAAAGTTTCTCCCGTGGGACCCTAGTTCAACTACCTCAGCAATACTTTAACTGTTTGTATAAATGTGCGCGCAGACGAAAGACAAAGGGATAATAATTCCATACAGAGAGAAAGGGTGCACGCATTTTCCAGCCCGATTTAGAAGCCTTATCGAGACAAGGCACAATGGATGGCATTTGGGGAAAGGGGTTGTTTATTCCAAGCTTGACACTTTTTGCCAATTGTTTTGTGTTGTTGTTTTTTGCCTCTCTCTTTCTCCAGCTCATTTTCTCCCCTCTCATTGTGGAGGAGTCTTAGCAGCTGGGCACCCGATTCTCCTCACCAATAGCAGATACCAACCACTTGCATTTTTTTTTTTTTTTTGAACAGTTTTGAATTATTTCTGCATGAAGCAAATTGCCCAGTCGCGTTGAGAGCACTTATATTATAGACTCTACAAGATTGGATGGGGATGAGGACTAAAACTGTATATTTTATGTATTGTGTTAAGTGCTATTGTAAAAACATGCTAAAATGGACTTCGAGTACATAAAAACTAATATAGAGTATCGCCCATCCTCTCCAAACCATATCACAAGTAGTTTCAAGTGACTTTTAAGCCTGTTTTATTCTGTCCGATTATAATGACTGTGACTTGGTAATGAGTAGTGCGCATGTTAAATCCACATTTTCATCTAAAGGTCATTTGTAGTAGCACTAGCTTTCTCTGGGTTTAGCCCCATTACACACATGCGGAGTGACTGTTTCAATCTAATTCACTGGAGGCAGATGTGCAGATGTGGATGGATCATTACTGACATCTGTCCGTCTCTGCCTGATCTGTGCCCATGCCTCTGTATCAGTCGGGATAGACAGAGAGAGAGCACAGGGTTTAGTGCGGTTGTAAAAGCTCTTTAATAGGTTATGTCCAAGTCCCTTTTTGCACTTAGCTCTAGCCATGTGACTCACTGACTGAAGTTAGTATGTCAATAATAACTCAATTGTCAAGTATGCATTTTCAGCTCGCATGTTTTATCCTCGTCGGTAGAGTAATGGAAACTGTACCACTACGGCCAAGACTTGTTTTGGGAAATTTTGTTATAGGTTCTGACAGTTTCTTCAATGTCTCTCCCCTCTCTTCACCCCCATTTTATGCTGCTTACTGTCCTGTCTAATAAGGATTACAAAAAATGAGCAAGATGATAGTGCATAAATAATACATAAACTATTCTACTCTGATGGCCACGTCCTATTAGCTTTTATAAATCATTAAAATTCAAGGTTGTGTAAGTAGTTTTATGAGAAAAAAAATAAGAGAAATAGGTCTAATAAACATAGCAGATTACATTCCACAAGCAACAAGTCTCAAAATGAAAGCCTTTATATAGTTATTTATAAAGTAGAAATGAGTAGTTATGATTTATTACTTCTGTGTCTGCTCAGTGACACATACAAATATGCACATGCAAATACACCACACTATGTGCTAAACCAAGACGACATGCGGAGTCAGCTCTCACTGTAAAGCATAAACGCATACACATTTAGGCAAACTTAGCCCTGTGTGCACCGTTGCCGTGAAATGATATTCCACTTTGAGAAATCCGGATTAAAATGTATCCGGCCGAATGTTTTGACCTTGTTATTGAGGGATAGAAGTGTATGCCCGCACTGAGGAAGGTACGAATTTTTGAAATGAGAAAATACAATCTCAATAGTCTACTGGTAGAACAAAAAGGAACAATACTTAAATCAATCCTCAACTAGTTGAAATCTTTGTGCTAGCCCCATGCCTGGATAAATTGAGATATTTTTTCCCAGGGTGTATGACGCCAACCAATGCCCACTACTAGGAAATAGATACTCCAGACAACCACGTACCGCAAAGCAGTTCTTAACGCATTTAAACCATGCACTTATGTTTACAGTAGCCCTGTGCCCTTGCCTATACACTAATCTTAACTTAAGTATTTTAGTCAGCTCATATTAGAAATGATAAGTTAAACAGAGCCACATTTCAGCAGTGTGGTAAATAAAGTCATACTGGGAAAAATATGTGAAAATATGTGACTGTAGCGCTTTTTTGAGCAATTCATTCCCAGCCAACAGGAGCAGCTCATATCAGGACTGTGGTGCATCCAGAGGCATGTTTGTGTATGTTTCTGCAGCACAGCACGTCCCTTCACACCCACATTTCCCCATTTATTCTCCACTTTTACACTGCCTACTTTCTGTTCCATTCCCCCCTCTCTCTCTCTCTCCCTCCATCAGAAATGTATTCATGTAATTAAGCTTCTAATACACCGTCAAAGAATTGTCTAATTCAGCAAGGAGGAATTAAGAAATCTGGCATGAGTCATTAGCCAGTGGAGATGTTCTGTAGAGCATTTTCAATAAGAGCGCCAATGGATGTACGCGGCGAACTGGGTACTTTATATTTGTAACATGACGTATGCATCAGACTGTGAGCGATGATAATTGCCATATGTGAGCATGCAAAATTACACGTGGGTGAAGCAAAGACAACAATTCTGAGCATGTAATCCATCAAAACAATCAGGCTACACTGCAGAGTTATTATTATCATTGTAAACATTTAGATGCTTCAGGCGAGATGCTTAATTGCAATTGATGTTTTGCACCATAGTGAGTAAAAAGTGTATAAATCCCCAAAAGATTAACTGGGACTGGAGAAAAGGCACTTCTTGGGCTGTGAGGGGGAAATGCCAGCCTCCGCTAAATGTGTAATAGTCTGCTTCATTTCTCATTTCAAGTTTTCAAATTGGTCCCTTTTGATCCACAGTGCAGAGTGCATATACTGTATAACGTGAACGCTGTTTGCAATCTTTACGAAGACTACATAAAAAGTCTATTGGAAAGCTATATAAATTGTTTACACATCTCTGGATGGGACTTGGTTATAGAAAGTTTAAATAAACATTCTGAGATCTTTGAGTTCACATAGCTGTGCTGCACTTTGCACAGGGAGTATAGGGTGCAGGGGGTAGCAGACATGGGGCAGGGTTAAGTTCACGGTGCGCCTCAAGATGAAGTGGATAATTGAGTCGGGAATAAACTCCACCAACAACCTTTCAAAGACCCCCCCTGTACGTGCACTTTTGTAAACCAAAGAAAACTGGAGAGAATGGAGTAAGGAAGAGAGGGGGTAGAGCTGGGAATGAGAACAGGGGTGAGAGAAGTGCGAGAGAAAATCCCAGCTACCCTCTGGGGGGAAAAGCTCCTATTGAAAAGCTATTAAACTTGCATTTAGCAGGATTGATTAGAAATGAAGAGGCCTATTAAAAGAGTGGGACAAGGGGACAATAGTGCGTCTCTGGCCACCGTATGTTGCCCTCCTTTTCAGCAGCTTTCTTTTGCTTGGATCAGGACAGGGAGGGGAGAGAAGGGGGGGGGGGGGGGGGGGGTCCAAGCCTGTCTGTTTAAGCGCTCCCACCAAGAGAAGCCAAGGAGGGAGGGGGCTTAACACCGCCTGAATAGAACGCTCTTTATCTTTCTCTGTCCCGCTTCCCGACCATTCTCCATCATGCAACAAAGAAGTAAAAAAAGAAGAGTTTAAGTCCCCCCCCCAACTGACTCACACAGGCTCCCCACTTCGATAACCAACCATGCACCCCTTCTACCTTCTTCATGTGGATTAGTTACCTCTGGAGCGCTGCCATCTTTTTCCTGCCAGTAGGGTTTGTAATGCTCAATCTTTAGCATATAGAGGCACAAACAGTTGAGGCGCTGGATCCGTATTCACGCTGCGTTCCTTGTTCCTGTGTGTGAAGCCAGACCAACCAATCCGGGGAGACTCCTCTGTAAGATAAGCGCACTTAAACACATAGCCTTAGCAGCAGCAGGTGTGTCTCGGCTGAATTTTCCTAGCAGCCTCAAACGCATGGATCCCGGGGGAACTTTAATGGAGTTTTGATTGTTTAACATCCATTTTTACTAAAAAGCACCCGCACAAGCACGACAGGCAGATTTTCCTCCCGAGATGGCTCTTTGCTTCATGCCAACACGCAGATAAGCATATGGTGTTGGAAAAGAGTTAAATAAGTTATGAGGCACTGCTGACTCAAGAAGCCACAGTTTTCACATGTTTGCTACATCTATTCCGTCGGAGCGTGTTAGAATCTGCAATGATGTGTTATTTTATGCATTTCAGGTTGTGTTAACATCAGTTTGTACTTAATATACAGGGAACTTTGCTGGCACTTTTCTATAAAGTTATGTCTAAAAGAAAGTCCATATGTTTCCATGGTTCAATTGAAAAACGCACAACTACTTAAGAAATAAAGTCACCAGACACCTATAAAAAATATGACTTATTGTACAGATTCTAATTAGCTTAGCAAACCTTTTGTTCTATATCACAAAGGTGCACTGTTTAAGTTTTCTGGTGGAGGACGCAAAGCCTTCTTTTCATGTTGTTTTGCTTGAAACCTATTTCCTAGCACAGGGACATTACCATACTAACTACTTTTTATCAATAAATGCAACACAAACAAGTTAAAAACAATACTGTGTAACGTTCCTGGCAAAGCAATCATTTCTATGAGACAAGCAGGTTGTAGACTCTCCACCAGAAAAGCTGCATAGTGCCCCTTTAATGTCTAAAATCATTAACATGGAAATAAGGACAGAATACACAAGATTTCTCTTTCATGGTGCTTCTTTTGAGTCATGCTTTATCTCAATATTATAATAACATTGCATTTTCTCTCTTTGTTCCAGGGGCCTCCAAAGCAGCTTACTTCTCCCAGCAGCCCCAGGATCAGGTGGTAGTTGCAGGCCAGTCAGTGACCCTGCCGTGTGTTATTGTGGGCTACAGAGGGATGGTGCAGTGGACCAAAGATGGCTTGGCGCTGGGAGGAGAGCGAGATTTACCAGGTACTACACAATACGTTTGTCTTCACTACACCGGTGTTATTGCTTCCCCCGTCTCGCTCTGTCTTGTTGCGATCAATGCCACATCTCATTAGAAACACTGCCTCCTCTGTCAACTGTTAAGGTTTTACACAAATGAATGGAGAGAGCAATGTTCTACATGCAGGCAGACCGCAGCTGCACAGACCAAACTTTAATTTATTCTTTAGCATTTTAAGGGTCTTGTAAGAAGGTAGATAATCAATTGTTTCTTGTCACATCTTGGCATTTAAATGTGCTCAGAAGTGGAGAGAAGGCAGCAAGGGTTCCTCTTGACCTTAACATCGTGCCTTTATTGTGTATTCCACCTCATAATGCCACCATAATGAGCTTTCTGTCTATTTTTCCTCACTTGTTGTAGCCACACGTCAGGTCTTTATATGTTTATTATGGTTTGTTTGCCTCTCTAATGCCTTTCGCCTTGTTGGCTTCATGTAGGATGGACACGCTACTCCTTAATGGGCGACCCGCTATCAGGCGAGCACAGCTTGCTGATCGATTCGGCTGAGTTGGCGGATGACGCGGTGTATGAGTGTCAGGCTACACAGGCAGGACTGCGCTCCCACCGTGCCAAACTCACTGTACTAGGTAAGAAACATGATCTACACAGCACGCCTTTGTGGAGGACAGGCAGCCAATCAGGGCAGTGTCTTCATTACAGCACACATGGGTATTGACAAAGCCTACAGCACTGCAATAGTGAGATGTGGAACCAGTGCTTTAGTAAATACAGATTTTTTTATGGTTGTATAACAGATATAGTCATAATAAGGAATCAATATAAATACTATGTTTATGTGTTTATGCGTTTTCTTATTATTGTGGTTGTATTGGTTTGTGTAGAAAAAGGATTTTCACCTGAACTAAAATGTATGTTTTGGCAGAAGTCCATACTGTCAGAGTAATTTTAGTTACAAACTTAAGTTGTGGCTATTAATTGCCTTTCCTACAATATCCTTTTACACAGTGCAACAACAAGTACTAGATTTCTCAATTAACAGCAAACTATTTACCATTGGCTCACCAACGGAACATGACAAATATCTCTTCCAAGTTCACGCCCCTAATGTCTCATATTAATGCTTAGCCAAGAGATTCTGGAAAAAATATGGCCTGTCCCTTTGCCTCAGAAGTGATAATCACAGCGGTGTGGACGTCCGGGGTAATGTGATTGCTGTAGTCACAAATGACTCTCCACGTCACTTGAAAGTCAGGGTTTGCACTGTTAGCACATTTTACAATGAGCCACAACATTTGTCAACTCCACTGCGCTTTTTGCATTAACATGATGTGAGTGATCTACTTCTTCATGTGGGACTTCCAATGAGGGTGAGAGACAGAGATAGAGGGAGAGTGAGGGGTGAGGGGAGGAGAGGAGGGTCCTTTGGGAGATGGATGTGGCATAGCACTGCTGGCATCTGCTGGCATGTAAAGGAACATCAGTCTATTAATTAAACCTGTCAATTGTGTTTATATTTGCTTACGAGCTCGAGGAGAGGTAGACTCAGAGGAATTATAAGGCTCTTATGGCAGAGCGTGTTGTCCTTGAGTCAAGCTGTTGGCATTAAGGTGCCAGTTCATGTAGTCAGAGATGAGTGCCACAGATGGGGTTGCCGTGGAAAGGCAAGCCGTTTGTGATAACGCTTTGTGGGATAATTCGAGGCTGCCCACCTTTCATAAGTTTAGTGTCACTGCAAAAAGCAAAGGTCCTGAGGCAGACTGGTCATCCACTGCCCACACAATGAGTCAAAGATGCCCATGTGGAGGCTGGAACAAAAGTTGATAATGCCACTTAAAATCCCATTTAAAGCCCTATAAAAGGTTGACTCGCAAATGTTACATCTACATAAAATGAATCAGATGGATTGCTTTAGACCCCATGATTGTGTGTGGACACAGGGGTTGAAAGGGGGTGTTTAGTGTGTGTGCAAATCAATGTGGCCAGACGACACCAAAGCAATCCGGCACAGTCAAAGGAGTCAACGCAGGAGTGCAGTCAGGGGAATCGGCATGGAAATTAAAATCACCTAGCTCTCGGATTCCATTAGTGTCCGTAGCGCGGCAGCGGAAGGACCTCTGACAATTCAGATACACACAGTGAAATTGGTTCGGTGGAAAGAGCGAGAAAGGCCAGCACAAACTCCATGTTTACGCCTTCTCTTATTGGTCGGGGAGATAGGTGCCTTCATCAGGGCTGGCATGCTTGGCTTGCCAATGGTGTGTGCGAAACCATGCAAATAAATGAACAAATAAGCAATTCACTTGAAACATCACTCTGCAACAGTAAAAGCAAATAGAGCAATAATGCTTGTCCCAAGAAAGAAAATAAGGTTTATATGTATTTGTTTATGTTCTCTGATAAATGACAATTGTTTGTTAATCCACAACCTGTTAAGATGAAAAAACTAGGATATGTTTTGGTTGTTCCTGTAGCAATTTATTGTTGCTGAGCTAAGAGCAACTCCAGCTCAATATCAGCGAGAGTGTACAGGAGTCTGGAGCTGGAATGAGTTTTTGTTTTAAGTGTTTATTTCTTTTGTTCTGTGCAGTTCCTCCGTCAGACCCAGTGGTGGAGGGCGGACCAGTGGTGCGTCTGAAAGCCCACACACCACACAACCTCACCTGCAAAGCCTCAGGAGCCAAACCAGCAGCCGAAATTACTTGGTACAGAGACGGAGAAGTCATGGAGTCAGCCATTTACTCCAAGGTACACAATAAAGTAACATTCAATCATTGATAATGTTTATGAGTTTGAGAATGATAAGAAATTAGGACCACTGCCATAGCAATTAACAATTTAAAGCAAAATATGGTATCTTTTGAATTAAAAAAAGTCCTCAAAGTCCTCATTTTGCATGTAACAGTAACCTAAAGCCCATGAATCATATGGGAGTCAACATTACATTTTCCTTAAATAAATAATTGACACATTGCTGTATCTTTGTTGCATTGGAAACATATTAAACAAATGTAGGATTTAAAAAAATAAATCTTTGCGCAATTTCCAAAGCTACATAAGTTATGAATATGGGTAAAATGGACAAAATATGAAATATAAAAACTTATTACATAAAAATAACATAAATGTGCCAATCAGACTTAAAGATGTAACAAAATGTCCCTTTCAAAATGACCTTTTTTCCATCTGCCTTTAATGGTCTTTGATATTGCTCAAATATTTGCCACTTTTAGATTTGCCCGCTCACTCCAGCCCCCTCTCGTACGCTTTGACCCCCCCACACACACTCCTTTATCCCCCTCTCTCCCCTCTCCCCTCTCCCCCCTCCCCTGCCTATCCCCCTGCTCACTAATGCAGCCACACTACAGCACAACTGGAGCATGCCAAAGCGCAGACAGGCATGAGTGTTTCATACAGTAGAGTTTTCTGCGGAGGAGAAATCAGCCACAACAATGCAGAAATACAATGGGGGATGCGCCGGAGCGTAAGGCTTGCCACGGCTGGGAAAAAGTGTCACATTTTTCATGCTCCCTGACCACGCTAAACGACGCTAAACGGTACATTTAGGAAGCCTGCACTGAGAAGAAGAAGGAGAAGAAACAGGAGGATAGAGGGTGGAGGAGGAGAGTGGAGGAAATATAGTGATGCGTGATGGCAACATTCAAAACAGTCAGTTGAAAGCACTCTACACGCGAGGTGGTGACAGGAACTGATGTGATTTAATCTAGCATAAAAACGCTTTCTGTGTCCAGCTGTGGTCGGAAAAGGGTTCACTGACGTGACCAGGGAGAAGGCTCAGCTTGCCCTTGCTTTTCTCAAACATGTGCGTCCAATAAGCAAAAGTCTATGGCCAGAGTGGAATTCATGTCTTTTATATGCAAGATGTTGATGTGTGTTTCAGCCAGGAAGCTGTAAGCCACATCTTGGGAATCTACACCTTTCCTCACTTAGGTGTATTGATTTCTGGGAGCAGTAAATAGATTTAAAAGATGATGACAAACAAGGAGCGCTGACGGGGAACACTTTCAGAAATGTGAGACCAGCACAATATTCCCAACTGCATCGTAAAATATATGATTTAACAGCCACGTCAAAGAAGGAGATGGCAATTTTAATACATTGCACTTAAAAAAAAGAACTCATGTTGTCACTGGGGGCTTTCTAAATCCACTCTCAAACAGCATCTTACTATGTTATGCCATAACCAGTCTTAGCATTACTTCATATTAGTAATGTATTTAGACTGTAAAACTATACAGACAACATGCTGTTATAAAGTGTGTTTTTATTGTTGCATTGTAGACACTCATGGAGGATGGGAAGAGGGAGTCAGCTGTAAGCATGCTTCCCATTGTTCCGGAGGACAGTGATTCTGGACGCACCTACACCTGCCGTGTGCTCAACCCAGCTGCCCCCGCAGGACGCCAAACATCCATCACCATCAACGTCCAACGTGAGTATACCACTGTGATATTATAGCAGGTCTTGATATCAGCATTAGCCAATTAACAAGATGTCTTAACTGTGTCAAATATAATATAAAACATAGTGATCGTGCCGTATTGGCATATTTTGTAGGTCTGTATAGAATCTATAATGACAAAAGTGTATATGTTATATGTATATGTTAAGAAAACCAATATAAACATGCATTAAGATAATTACATACCAAATATTGTATTGAATTCTGTCGACTGACATCACCAGCCAACGAGTACCATTTTAAAAGAACTAGACATATTAGTCAACAAGTAAACAAAGATTAATATTATATCCAATTATAAAAATATTTGTAAAAAATATTGTTCATATCTGTATTTCTTCCTTTTGGCCTAATACTAAGTGACATACCAAATATTGTATTGAATTCTGTCGACTGACATCACCAGCCAACGAGTACCTTTTTAAAAGAACTAGACATATTAGTCAACAAGTAAACAAAGATTAATATTATATCCAATTATAAAAATATTTGTAAAAAATATTGTTCATATCTGTATTTCTTCCTTTTGGCCTAATACTAAGTGATTTTCTTCTTACTTTAGACCCTCCTGCAGTGACATTATCAGTCCAGCCACAGACAGTGACTGAGGGAGCCAAGGTCCTCTTTATCTGCTCTGCCTCGGCCAACCCAGAGATCACTGGATACAGGTAAACATGGGGATATGCTCTAGCTAGCAGATGTGTCCATATTGTTAAGCCTGTGGTAGATAAGCCACATTTGAACCGTGATGTGTATGTGCTTGTTTTGAAGGAGAGGATAAATAGCCTGCTTGATTGGCAGAGTTTGATTGAGATTGACACAAGCCATGAATCAGCTAATAGCCACTTTGTCACGCCTGGCTAAGTGCCTTCCCTGAACTAATGCAAGTGTATAATGTGATTATTGGTGTGTCCCAGGTGGTCCAAAGGAGGAGTCCCTATTAAGGAGGCAAACGGGGACAGCCTGGAGGTGACAGTTGACTATTCCTACTTCACGGACCCTGTCTCCTGCGAGGTGTCCAACTCTGTAGGCAGCACCAATGTTAGCACTCTAGTGGATGTCCAGTGTAAGCTTGGTTTTTCATGATTTTCTGTTTATGCTATTTTTCAAAGCCAAGCACGCATTGATTTGTTGTTGCTCTATGTTGTTTCACCCCAGTCGGCCCTAGACTTCTCTCGGAGCCAAAGCCAATGACAGTAGATTTGGGGATGGATGCTGCCTTCACTTGCGCCTGGACTGGGAACCCTCCTCTGACGCTGGCCTGGACAAAGCAAGGCTCCACAGTGGTAAGGAAATGTGCATTATTCACCACTTTATTTTGGTAGCAAAGCCCCTTCAACACCAGATTTCAACACTGTTCCCCACAGAGAGACCTACAGGCATGAATCCCTCACACTTACCCTTCACACTCACATGTTGCTCAGGCTTCAACACCTCCCCTCGTACGCTCCCTCTGGGCTCAAGGCCTCTGGCAAAAAACTGTCCTGTGACATATTCATGCAGCATCGCCATATATTCATCAATCATTCATTTGTGTAGAGTTGGACAATAACAAGATACACAGATTATTATTAAGTTGGTTAGACTTATTAGGGAGTCTTCTGTTTTGGAGAAAAGGTCAGTTCTTATATCTAAAAGTTGTTTTTAGAGCTACAGTAGCTTCTGTTTTAGTTGCTGGATTTCAAGTGACATCGCAACATTCTATAGCAGGGGTCGGGAACCTATGGCTCGCGAGCCAGACATGGCTTTTTTGATGACTACATCTGGCTCTCAGATAAATTTTAGCTGACATTTGTTAATACAATAAGTAATGAATAAATTGTACATAAATACAGAAGTAATCAAATCAAGTAATTCTCAAAAATAAACAATACTACGGTAAGAAAACCATTTGGCTCTGCCTTTATGCGCTGCCTCTCTGCGCTGCCTCAACTAACACGTTCTCACAGTGCGTGCTGTTTTCCTTCGTGCACGCTATCGCTCTTAAAGTGACGGTAACAAATTTACGTAAAACTTCAATAATGACAATCCTAAGATATTTTCCAAAATCAACATTAATGCAATAAACAAGTGTAGCTTATAAATATAAATCAAATATTAACATAAAACATCATTTATTAACATTCAAATATTAACACTGAATTTGCACGCATTACCAAACATAAACATAAACTTGGCTCCCACAGATGTTATTAAAAAAATATTAACAATACATTCAGAGACTTCTTATACACTAAAATTGTTGGTCTTGTTTAAAAATTCACACATTTAGTTGTATTCAGAGTTAAAAAATATTGTATGGCTCTCACGGAAATACATTTTAAAATATGTGACTTTTTTGGCTCTCTTGGCTAAAAAGGTTCCCAACCCCTGTTCTATAGGCTAATCATATTTAATACAGATTTTTGTTGTAATATGTTGTATTTTGTGCATTTTAACAAAACAAATGTGTCATTCAAGAATTCAAGAGTCTAGTAACTAATTGAATTGGTCAGCTTCAACATTTGTGAATTTATCTTTTATTTATTATAAGAATATCATATAATCAATAGGGCAATCAGGCTCTTGCCTCCCATCTGGGAGTATGACATCATCACACTCTACCATCTGAAAAAGCACCATTAACAATCACGTTTACACTAGTACAAGTGGTACAATTATTTGCAGTACTGGTATTTACTGTACATTTTCCACCTCTATAAACCTAAGCATTTGTTATTTTACCTCAGATCTTGTTATGTAGGCTTCCAGCACATTAGACACTTGAGCATTAATTTGCTCTAAATCAATTTGTTAGAAAAAGCAAATTGGACGTTTCCATCGCAGCGCTACATCATTCGATAAAAGTCTCTTAGCTTGTCCCATCAGTGGTAACATCAGAGGGGCTTCTAATATAATTTCTTAGGTGGTGCTGGAGTAAACACCCCAGTAAAAAAAGATGGCGTAAGCGATGCTGTCAGCCCTTAAGAGTGAAAGCTTTTAGCCTTTCTGAGCAAATCATGCCAGGAGTTTTTTTCTAATCCGCCTACTGCCACTGTCCCTCACATTGCTACAAGTAATGGATTAATTGGGTTACTCCATAAGTGTGCTGAAATAAAAAATTGAAGAGTGGGAGTGATGTGGGCAGCGGTGGAAGGAGGGGGTGTGGGTGTGTGTGGGGGGTAAAAGGATTAATCACAGCATGATGGAATGACAGGATCAATGAGCTAAGGAGCGCTGAGTGAGCGTGGCTACTCCAAAGGCTAGGGCCCACTCACACCACGCTATGCGCCCAGCCGTCCCCACTGTTTAATTACAACAATCTTCCCAGCAGCACGATCACTCTGAGTACTTAATGCTCTGATTAAGGCTCTTCACAATGAAATTAAACTCAAAAACACTAACATTAGTTACAGCGGCCAGCCCACCTCAGTGCAGCCGACTCAGAGGTCCTTGCGTGTCGAATTAGCTTTGCTCTCGCACCTTTTTCACTTCTCACTTGTCTCCCCAGGTGCTCAGTAACAGTAACACCTTGCAGCTGAAGGCTGTGACCCAGGAGGATGCGGGGGTCTACACATGCAAGGCCATCGTACCACGGATTGGAGTGGCAGAAAGAGACGTTACTTTGACTGTAAACGGTTAGTGACGTTTATTTAAACCTATACAGTACAATTAAAATGTGATACTTGTGTAATATTAATAGGGTTTTCATTGTTCTGCTATTCACTTTGTTCTTCACACCAGGCCCACCTATCATCACAGCAGATGCCACACAGCATGCCATCAAGCACTCCAAGGGCAAGCTGGAGTGCAGAGTGGCAAGCAGCCCCCCACCTGATAAGATTGTAAGTGCCGCATCTTCTTTTTTCAAGTCATTTACTATATGAAGGGAGCCTTGCACATACCCCATCACACCTATACAGTAGCTAATCAATGTAGTTTTAACCCTGACCTTACCTTCACGTCTCCACCACTAACAAACACACACTTATTCACAACTGTAATTGCACTAACTTTCACTGAAAAAAACAGTAGTGCCAAGGAGAGCTGCAGGAGACAGGTTTCCAGTGGGTTTTAGCCAAAGCGCATTCAATTAGCAGCCCAGGAGGCATCACTCGGTTGACCCTACTGAACCGCAGAGCATACACTGGGCTGAGAGGGGATAATTAGGGTGTGAGGAGTGAGAGACAGGTGCCCTGCTGGCCTTGAGCCGGAGACAGCACATAGCAGCCTTATTTCATACTGCAGTGAGCAAACCCTCCTTAGGCTTCACCCACAGGGCACACGTGGGAGGTAGCTTAAACATGAGCCCGTGAGCCATGTCAGCAATAGAGCCGCTTGGAGGTCAGCAGAGGGAGAGTAGAGAGAGTAACATATAGTGAGGGTGTAACGATAAACAGTCACCTGTGCTAGCACCCATGTTAGCGGTTGTTCTTAAGGGGACACATTATGTAAACAATGTTATAACATCATTAGCTTACTCAGAGTTTCATATGAATTGATTCATGCTTGTTTGAGTAATCATGTATTGTCCTGCAATCTAGGCATGAGGCAGAAATTTTCTGTTTTCACCAACTTCCTATCTCCACCCACTACTCTGTATTAACTTTCAGATTCAGACTCTGGCTCATACATGTAGGGTTAAAAATGTCACATGGCCCTTTTTCAACAATAAAAAACATAAATGAAAATCCTTTGATTATGGTGAAATGCCACTATGAAGAGATGAGGCCTTTCAGTTTTTTACCCTGTTTTAATTCTTAAGCTGTTTTACATTAACCATGTATTTTTAAATGAACAAAATGTAAAATAAATAATGATTTGTCTTCTTTAAAGATGTGACTAACTCCCTGTTGCTCCTCTCTTCAGGTGTGGACGTTTGGAGACATGACTCTGTCCTCTGGCTCTTCTGGTCGTTATTCAGTGCACACGGTCACCAGCAGTGTCGGGGTGGTGTCAACGCTTGTGCTGTCTGAGACTTTGGTGCAGGATTTCCAGATGCGCTACAACTGCACTGCCTGGAACCGATTTGGCACTGGCACAGCTCTAGTTACACTAAAGGAGCAAGGTACATCACCCTATCTGTTTTACTAATACTCAGAGTGGCAAAGAGGCCAGATTAAGTGGAAGCACTGGGCTCGTCCTGTGCTTATCTTAATTATACTCTTCTAATCGATTTGATTTAATCAGCAGATGGCTCCTTTAATGAATATGTTTGCCCTATAACATAGATATTGATTAGGGGCAAAAGTCAATTAGAGAAAACCGCATGTGTTTGTGGTCACATTCATATTATGTATCACTGTAACTGAGTCCAGCCCAACATCTCTGCCCCATTAGGTCATGTGAGAATTAGCCACTGCTACTACACACTGTTGTAGTATGAGCCTTTGTTGCGGCAGACACCAAAAAAGGTCTTCAGCAGTAATTTACATCAAGGCTGTGGAGTGGGGTCTCCGGAGAAATGGCTAGTGGTATCTCCTGGAATCTCTAATTAGATTACTGTCTATTGCTTCATTGCATGTCAGGCCTTATTACCCTTCTCTCACAGAGATTACAGACAATGGCCGGGCAGCGTGAAGTCGGAGTGGCGGCAATAGCATAATAGCATATGCTAGTTGTGAGCAGGACAGAGCTCATGACATATGAATTTACATAGCCTATGAAGGGTATGGGATTAGCAAGACAAATTCATTGATCTATTCCTCTTTGTGTAGTCATTTGGATGTAGGCTTGTATGTAGTTTCATTTTATCACTCAAACTTACCATATAGTTTTACTGTTCTTGTTACAGAAGCCTTGCCTATGCTGATCATCGTTGGGGGCGCAGTTGGGGGAGGCTGTGTGCTACTCATATGTGTCATTACTTTGGTGTCTCTGTGCTGCAGACACACTGGCAAAGGTGAGCTCAACGGTTAGTATGATCTACAAATTCTAATTAATAATATAAACATATAATTTAGTTGCCGAGTGAATATTCAAAATGTATTTAATGTATGTCAATAGGTAAAAGATGCACTCGTCTCTCCAAGAGTGATATCAGAGTTCAGATAGTTCACAGTGATCACAATGCAACCCGAGGCAATGACGATGAGGAGGACGTCAAAGAGCCCATGGTAAACTTTTTTTTATACTTACTGATAACTTTAATGATAGCTTTTGATATCTGACATCAACACTAATAGTTTTGTTTTGAACTTATTCAAATGAGATTCATCTTAGTAATGCTTTGGCATGCTTGGTCTTCCCTCAGGCTCCAAACAGCAGCGAATCTCCCGGGACATCCCGCACAGAACACAGCGATCTACTGGAAGAGGAGGAGGATGAACGATCAGACATTAAGGTGCGAAGTGCATACTTTATATGATCAAAAAATGCCAAGTTTAATGTATACAGTGATGACAGCCTCTTCCACATTTGACTGAAGTATACTTACTGAATGTTTTCCTCTTAGGATCCAACCAATGGATATTATAATGTGCGTGGGCATGATGACCGACACATTCGAGGTACTGGATTTGGATCAGAGTTTGCACCAAACTCTCGTCCGGTCTACACCCCCTCCCAGCTGCCCTCTCCGAGCCCAGTGTATGGCCAGCACGGCACCCAACCACGGATCTATGAGTTTGCCCACAGATATGCCACCAACACTGTGAGCCGCTCCTCCTACGAGCAGCAGCCCACGCAGCAGCAGCAGCAGCCGGCGCAGCAGGGAAACATGTATCCCACAGACCCTGTGTACAGTGGCTCCGCCTACCTGCCCGCGCCCTATGGCCGCGCTTTCACCAGTTATGTCAAACCTGCCTCTTATGAGAAGGTGGATGCTTATGACCAATCGGACCAGGCTAGCAAAGTGTCTAGTTCATCTCGTTTCTCTTATGCATCTTCACAGGTGTCGTCCCAGCAGTCTGACTATGGGCGGCCCTCACAGCGAATGCAGACTCATGTCTGATGGACAAAACAAAAAGACAGTTAGTGGGTAACTGCTGTGTGGACTAACATACTCAGTGACTTTCTCTACTTGGATGGTCCTTTATGGACATTTTGAACAGTATTTGGATGAAGTCATTTTGGTTATGAAATAACCAAGCCCATTCTACTGCGGGAACAACGATGAAGCTGGAGCAATCAAAAGACAGTGATGTTCAAGCTTCTAAATAATAGTGTGATACCTCATCAGGTTATCTCCATGTTTCAATCAGACTGTGGAGGTATTCTCCCAGTGTAAGGGCCAACTATGTACTTTCATCAATATGAATGGCCAATCGACTGGGGGGGCTGTTTACCTGCATTCCAGAGTTTACTAAACATCAGCTATGGCCTCTTATTTCTTGAATGAAGAAACTACAAGCTACAAGATATTCAAGGAAAAACACATGTACTGTTGTCTGCCATTTGGTGTTTTGTTGGCATGCAAAAGGAATTCTAAGCACATTCGTGTCTATCATCAACAAAGGAGTGAGCGAACCACAGAAACTGTCCATTATGATTCTGCACAACAGGCTAGCTCAACTGACCACCAGTGCTGCAGGCACTGAATTTTGGTACATCCGCTCAGAGGTGGAGCCTGAGGGTCAGTGCTGGTCATTGGATAACACCTGTGGTGGAGTAATGAGGAGAATGTGTAATTTAGTCGATGCTCTGTCAGATAAAGGTTTGATGTATGTATTGTACCAAGAGGGACCCAAAGATGGGGCTGACTGTATAGAGGTGCTTTTGTAAGGTTAAGTCAGTGGGAGAAACAAAGAAATTGCTTTTATGGAACAATCAAAAATGAGTTTAGATTCATGAAAATGAAATATTGGCAATCTTGAATAGAAATAAACTTGAAAGCAGCATCGTCAGGCTTATGGGTAGAGTACGGCAGTCCAAAGGTGTACCACACACTCCAGATTCTGAGATGTTTACAAAAACAGTACTACCCTGAATATCATGTGTACAAATGACTGAGCCCATACTTTTTCTCTGTTGCATGCAAACGATGTGTCTAGTGAAACTCTTGAGCGTTTATCTTCATGAACATTTCATGTTTGAGCCGTGGCTTTGTGCACATGGCCCGTTCCACTTTCTGGACATTTCTGTATGAATGCCTGTACTGCCATTTGTCTGAGGCTGGTAGTGGCAGCCAACAAGAGAACAATGAGACTTAAAGTAAGAAAGCAAAGATCATCGCTTGTCTTTATTTTTATATTTTTAATGAGCCTTAATGTACAGCGTGCAAGCTGCTAAACTGTAAATTTGATCTTTATATACATTTATCTGTTGATTTATTTTGGTTCATAGTTTGTTGTCCATCTATCATTCAACGCAATTAATGCTTTTTGGGTCATAACTAATTGCCATCCATTTTTATTGTTTTAATAATGTATTGAGAAGTTTATTTGCTATAATAAGCTATTGTTGCTTGTACCTTTGTACACATATTTATATTTAAATAAAATCATTTCCGATAACTGCTTGGTGTGAATCCTGGTGAAAGAGGCATGGTGAGTGCTGAAGCCTCGCTGGGTTTAGGGCACAGCTACAAACAAAGCCTCCCATGTTGCAACAATGATGAATACATAAATTAGCAGCACTGTCTATGTTGATTTTCCTATTCCCCCAGTGGAGTCGCATTTTTAATGAAGACAGATGAGCCAAGGGAACCCCCCACTGTAACGTGCACGTCTTGTCGGGTAATAGGAGAGAGCGGTGACAAAGACAGGTATTATTGTGTAGTCAGAGCCTGCCGTGTCACCTCTGTGCAGTAGGTATGCGCTGTGGGGAGGAGAGTACATGTTCATTACAATGATTTTGTGAGAAGCGACAAGGTCTCATAACACACACATTTATTATGCACAACAAGATGCAAAATGACACCCAGACAAATAACACAGATAATGCAATTAGACTGTTGGGAATCAAATAAAGGATATTTATTATTCCTGCTATAGCAGATTATATAAAATATATTGCATTGTGACACGTAAAAAAAGCCCATGAAACCAAATCACTCAATATACATCAACAATTCTGTTTGAATGTACACATTTACATGTGGTCTGTATAGTAAGTTGAGACTTTCTTTGCCCCTCAATAAATAATATATGACAAATCTTTGGTATTTATTTAAAAGGGTTAAAAACTTAAAATTGTTACAAGAATAACCTTCAGTGATTGGTTTTTGCTTTCAGGTGCTTGTGACCAAGAACCATGATCAAACTTTAACCAGTCACCTGCAAACTGAACTAATCCTCTTTGAACTCTCTGCTCCCAATTTCTATTTAAATGTCATATCCTCCACAAACCAAGCAAGGCTGCAGCGGATGTGTAAAATGCTTTAAGAGTGCTGTCCAAAGTACACAATTTCAACATCAGCACTTTTGAGAGACCACAGAGTCTTAAATACTGGCCACCTTCCAAATATAACCATTGCCTTTTGAGTGGATTCATTCTCATTTGAAGTATTTAATGAATTCAATTAAAATTTACGGGCTTTTTTAAAAAGAAAAATAGTCCTGACATTTAACAAAATAAAAAGCTTTAATTAGTATAAAAACCAAGGCTCTGATTCATGTTGTAGCTAGCAGTATTGACGCTTTGCTTAAAGAGGGGAATAAAATTAGGTTCACTGTTAAAAAATACACTATAGATTCAAGATAAAACTGGCAAAATGCAACATTTATACCAGCTATTTCAAGAAGGTAATTTGTTTAAACCAGTTAAAGTGTTAAAATGTCTACTCCGTTGCAAATGTTTACCATAACACTAAAACACAAGATGGATTTACAAAACAAAATGTAGGCGAGTGTTGTGATCGTGTGGGTCAGAGGCTGAAAAACAGGTCCATTCAACAAATCCCTGAGTGCACATCTGCTACTGAGGAAATAGATCTTGGAGAGACTTCAACCAAATGTTCATCTCCGTATCCATGCCTTGGCACTATGAGGCAGCTCTCAGCACTACGTCCATTTCAGATACCGGTCTCTTTCTTGATCCAGTCCCGCAGCTTGGTGACACGCGAGTAGACACCTGGCTTATTGCGTCGTGCACAGCCTTCGCCCCAGCTCACGATCCCAGCCTGAAACCACTTCCCACTTTCCTCAAAACACGTCAGGGGTCCACCGGAGTCTCCCTGCCCAACACAACCACATCATAATGTTCATTAGACACAACAATCTACAAGCTGGTGATCATATGAATAGGCCCAGTAATTGGAGATATTAACCAAGATAGAACAATAATGTGCAATTAACCTTATATACACCATACTACACCATACTACACTACTGTATTGAAAACTACAACCGCAGACTGATGGAAGCTGCAACATTGGCTCCTCCAACAAGGAGTACCAAACACTAACTCACTCACACGCCACCGCAGCAGTATGCATTGGTCGGAGGGGCTTCTAATTGCTGACCTTTGTGTAGGTGAATAAGCACTCTAGCTACTGCTCCTTTTGCCTTTTATCAACAGCAAATTCTACCATAGAATTCTGACCTGCCCTCCATTTCAATTTTAAATTATGAGCAGTTTAGACTGATTATAATGTCACTTGAACACAACCTATTACTGTACTCACCTGGCATGCATCAACTCCTCCAGACAAGAAGCCGCTGCACATCATTCTGGATGTGACCTGTCCCTCTGTCACCGTGTTACAAACACTGTCATTGATGATTTTCACCGAGGCTTTTTGAAGCAACTGCGCCGCCCGACCTGTGCGGACGACCATACAAAAGGGTCAGGACTCATGCCATGTTACTCCACTGTTCATCACCAACATCAAAGGTGTTAATGGTCTGGATTAGTGTTGGCTAATGAAGGTTTAAGGGGCCTCCCGAGAGAGCCCATGTCTGTCTTGATATATGGTTATGGGAAGGGCTTAATGGAATAGAGAAGATTAGAAAAAGATGAGAGGAAACAGGAGGGAGGGCTGAGCGGGAGAAGAAGTGTGTCATGATGAGAGAGAGGCAGGAGGAATCAGTGGGACATTAAAGACAAGAAAGGAGACAGTGAAATGAAGATGAGCAGAGGTGAAACACAGAAAACAGCTAAATATTCTACTAAAAAAGACTTGTATTAACAATGTGTGTTTATGAAACTAAATATTAAATGTTTGAACTAAAAATGTGTATGTTGGTCAAACTAAGCCTTTAAATGTTACACAAATGGCATTGTTAATGTGTTTTTTTTCATGTGGACTAAGAGAAAATGGTTTTAAATCTTTAATTGCTATGCCAATGGTGCTAGTTTTTCCATCACTCTGAAACTCATGGATAGTTTCTAGGTATTATTTTTTTTACAATCCTATTAACAGCACAGCGGCAAATTCCATAAACAATGAAATAAGAGTAAACAAAGAAATAACATAATTTCTCATGTACTACCTCCTTCTCGCATGGCGCCCCAGCCCGTGACCCAGCAGGACATGCCTGCAGTGAAGACGTGGGAGGACGAGGGTAAGCAGATGGGCTGGATGCTGTTCGTGAACTCCAGCGGCTCGCTCAGCTCCAGCAGGGCGATGTCATAGTCAAAGGTCATCTGGTTGTAATCCGGGTGTGTGATGATCCGACGAATGGAGCGGCGTTGTACATCCTCGTGCTTGTACTGGTCCTGCATGCCACTGTAGCTCTGCCAGTTTGAGGGAATGCGGTTTCTGCCATTGAAATACACTGAGGGTGAGACTAGAGACAGACACTTGTAGACATCTGTACACATCTTTACACACAACCAGGACACCACATCTGTTCATGTGACTTTAAAACGTTCTCCCCTCCAGGCTTATAGCATAATTTTAAAAAAAGAGAATTCTACCCATTTGTAAATGGCTTGATGTGAATAGATTGAGCATTTTATGGATCTCATACTGTTGGGCAGTTAGATGCCTCAGTGGCAGTGGCTTTGGCTATAGTGCATAGTGTCATTATGTCCTCAGGCAAGACAGATATCTTGCTTAATATGAATGTGGCGTGTGAGAAATATGTGATGGCCACAGGGGCCAGGGCACAGATTGGAAGCCTTGCTTCTGTCAGTCTGCCTCAGGGCAATTGTTGCTACTGTAGTAGCTTACCATGCACAGGTATAGAATGTGCAGTGCATGAAAGTGTATAGTGCTATATAAGGCTGATGCATTATTTTTAGTGGTTGGAGTCATTTGAACACAACTCTGCAATCTTGTGTACCAAACCAAAGAGTTGAACATGAGCGCACACTGTATACTACACATCAGCGACTAACTTGATTTGTAACCAGGTCCAAACATATTGTCCATACCAAATAACTAATAATTTATACTAGCAGATAGGTGATGAAGGTGATGATGTTGATGATAATTATATGTTGCATCCATATGTAAATGAACGTAAAAGTGCTCTGGTGGCCAAGCCCTTTTTTTTTTCTTTTTTTTTTAATTCTTTCTGTTATTTTGAGTTATTTGCAGAGTAGTTTTGAATTTTGAAATAAACAGGAGCTGAGGTTCAGAGCAGGTGCAGACTTTGACTGAGACAATAACAGCAGCTGACGTTCAATCAACATGGCCAGTGTGCCACCTAGAGGGCAACATAAAAACTCCACTCCAGAAAAAAACGCAATCACTCATAATAGAACCCCAGTTATTTCCATCTTTGTAAAACCATTCATTTTAAATAGTGTTATGAATATGCAAGTCTCCGCTAATGGAAAAGATTAAACTGCATAATACTTACTCTTGGCTGTTGGTAATGAAGCAGTGTGAGGCTGAGAGAAGCCACTTGGGGGACAGGATGGAGGCTCCGCACACGTGTCCGGAGGTCAAGAAGTGAAGGCTGACCTGCCACGGCCATTCGCCCAGCTCTGCATTCTGCCCTCCAACGATGCGGTTCAGCTTATATGGTCTGGTCCCGCAGTCTAGCATTATTCACGTGGGAAATGAGAGCAGAGTATGTCAAAGGCGGGCATGACTGATCACACACAAATCAAGAGCGGAGAAAGTAGGTTGAGTAGAAGTCATTATGACACAGAATGTAAAAAATAGAACTCTTGAATACTAATATGGAGTACTGGCATATTGGCTGATCACAATGAAAGGGAACAGAGGGAGCAGCCTGGGGGTTCAATGAGGGAAAAAAACAAAAACATCAGAGATGACAAGAAATGCTTTCAAAGAAGAAATAAATAAATTAAACAGTCAAGGCTCAGGGCTCTTTCTAAGAGACAGTCCAACATGCTTCTCAACACAGACATTTCATAATCTAGTTTGAATACCACATAGAAATTAGATTCACTTTCATCTGTAGAAGAAATTAGCACAAATAGAAATAGATTTTTCTTAAAATGTGGAATAGTTTCGTACCACAATGGGCCTCGTCCGATTTATCAGAACAGTCGTCTATGCGGTCGCACTCAGCGTTGACCTTGTTGACACATTCCCCATTGTCACACTTGAAGCTGAATTCGGAGCAGATACCAGGAGCTGCGTCAAAGAAACAGGAAAAAAATAAAAATCATTACCTATTCGAATCTTGGCATTTGCTAAGTTTAACCAGTAAAACAGCACATAATTAGCAGTGCTTCAAAGTAAGGCTTGAATGCACAAAGCATAGTGATTGAAGAGCAGATTGCATTGATTGGGGCGTATTGATTGAGGTTGAGGTCTAATATCCCTCTTTACTCACAGAAGTGAAAATCAAACGGAAATGCAAGTGAGCGTTGAGAGAGAGGAAATGGATAAAGACTGAGACAGAAGTGAGAAAAAAGAGCAAAAAATATATATGATAATCAACTAGTCAGTGAACTGTATATAGAAAAAAGAAGTCAATTTCTTTATTTTCATTTTGGTCAAAATTCCAGACTACAAGGCACTGTCTTATACACTGGAGTGACTAAACCTAGTACCAGTATTGTAAATAGGGGTGGAACAAGACAACTTCCAGACACACCACAATATTGGGTCTACTAGAGCAAGACAAGAGTTCAACATAATGTATATTAAATAAATTAATATTAAAGAAATATGAAAAAGGGGGGGGGGGGGCCCTTTTTCATATTTTGGTGCCTTTGTAGCACTGCTTTTTGGAAAGCTCAACTTAACCCTTTTGTTATGTATGTGTGCAAAATCTTGTGGTAACTTTATCGAGAGATCTGGCACGAGTCTGGTCATTGATTGTAAATGTTTCTAAATGTTTAAAAATTGGATAAAACTCTAACTTACATGTTTTACAGGAGGCTTCATCACTTCCATCCTCGCAGTCTTGTCTACCGTTACAGACAACGTCCTGAGGCATACACATCCCATTCCCACAGCGCCACTCGTTGTTCTCACAGCCTGAGAGCAATCATAAAACTGAATTAGAGCTTTTCAATGAGGCATTAACCACTTTGATAACACACCCAATGAGATAAGCAGCTGCATTTGCATATCGCAGAGCTGAAAGAAATAGTGATACTTTACCCTGAGTAGTTCTAAGTTTCAGATGATGTCACAACATTCTTCAGGCCAATATTATTTAATACAGATGGATGGCAGGTAAAATGCAGTTTGTTAAAACACAAATTTTAGTTTTAATACAGTGAGTTCTAGGGTCTAGTCATTTTTAGAAATTATTAGGTCCAACATTTGTTAATTTACTTTATAAATATATTTCTTGGCTATTTCTTGACCCCAATCTGGCAGTGTGACATCATCACAGTCTAGAATCTGAAAACTACCACTTAATATATAGTATTAAGTAACAAAGCCATTAATTCTATTACAAAATAATACCACCAAAATGAACACTGCTGCAATCAGCACTACTAATTATGGTTGCTACTATTAACTATATACTACTCACAAATACAAAATACTTACTGCAGGCTTTCTCATCACTGCCATCTCCACAGTCATTGACTCGATCACAAATCCAGAGTTTTGGTTTGCATAAGCCATTGGCACAGGAAAATTGGTCCTTGTCACAACCTGGGAGCAAAATGGTATTCAGTTTGTACATGCACTAAAAAAACAAATATTGGGAAAATATACAAGAAAACAAATGAACACAGTTCTAAATAACATGGGTAAAGCTGAAATGTGTGTGATTTTCAAACTGTGAAAGGAATGTATTGAAAGCATTACCCACAGTTCCAAGTTGTTCCTAGCTCTCTCGAACCCTTTGGCACACAGCTAGTATTCATATGCATATTTCTTTCTGGACCCTGAACTGCCATCTTAATGTGGTGGAGGGTTTTGAGCAACCAAATGATCCTGGAAGCTATGTTGTTGGGAGCTTCACGCCCTTGCTAGGGTCACCCATGGCAAACAGGTCCTGGGGGATGGGTCAGACTAAGAGTGGTTCAGAAGCCCTTCATGAAGAGGATAAAAACAAGGCCAGTTATGTCCGCCTGGACTTGTGTTACTGGGGCCCCACCCTGGAGCCAGGCCTGGGGTGGGTGCTCGCCAACGAGCGCCTGGTGGCCAGGCCTTTCTCCACGGGCCCGGACGTGCTCAGCCCAGAGGAGCGACGTGGGGTCATCTTCCCGTGGACCCACCACCTGCAGGAGGATCCATGAAAGGCTGGTGCATGGAGATCTGGGCGGCGGTCAAAGGCGGGGGCCTCAACAACCAGATCTCCAGACAAGGAGACTGGTTCTGGGGACATGGAATGTCACCTCCCTCCACCTGGGGGAGGAGGGAGGAGCCTGACCCTGTGCGGAAGGTTGAGCATTACGGACTACATATAGTTGGCCTCACCTCCATGCACAGCTTGGGCTCTGGAACCACACTCCTCAAGAGGGGCTGGACTCTCCACTTCTCTGTGGAGTGTTTCCCCATGAGAAGAGGTGGCGGAATGGTGTGGGCTTGCTTATTGCCCCACACCTTGTGTTGGAGTTCACCCCGGTGAACGAGAGGGTCGCTTTGGGTCGGGGACAGGTCTCTCACTGTTGTGTCGGCCTAGGGGCCGGACTCCATTGTTGTCCTGGGAGACTTCAATGCCCATGTGGGTAACAACAGTGACACCTGGAGAGGAGTGATCAGGAAGAACGGCCTCCCTGATCTGAACCCAAGTGGAGTTCTGTTATTGGACTTCTGTGCTAGCCACAGTTTGTCCATAAGAAACACCATGTTCGAACACAAGGGTGTCCATCAGTGCAGGTGGCACCGCGACACTCTAGGTCGGAGGTCGATGTTCGACTTTGTTGTCGTGTCATCTGACCTTCGGCCGCGTGTCTCGGACACTTGGGTGAAGAGAGGGGCAGAGCTGTCAACCGATTACCACCGTGTGGTGAGTTGGATCCGCTGAGGAGGAAGCCGGACAGACCCGGCATGCTCAAGTGTATTGTGAGGGTCTGTTGGGATCCCGGGGGATCCCGACTGGAGACATGGATTCCAAGTGGGCCATGTTCTCCACCTCTATTGTTGATGCGGCTGCTTGTAGCTGTGGTCCCCGACCCCGGTGGTGGACACCGGAAGTAAGGAATACCATTAGGCTGAAGGAGTCCTACACTCACCTATGATCATGAGCTTCAGGTAATGACCAAAAGGAAAAAGATTGCGGATACAAGCGGCCAAAATGAGTTTCCTCCGCAGGGTGGCTGGGCGCTCCCTTAGAGATAAAGTGAGGAGCTCGGAATAGAGCTGCTGCTCCTCCACGTCAAGAGGAACCAGCTGAGGTGGCTCAGACATCTGTTCCGGATGCCTCCTGGACGCCTCCCCGAGGGAGGTGTTCCGAGCATGTACCACCGGAAGGAGGCCCCTGGGGAGACCCAGGGCATGCTGGAGGGATTATGTCTCTCAGCTGGCCTGGGAACACCTTGGGGTCCCACCAGAGGAGCTGGAGGACGTGTCTAGGGTGAGGGAAGTCTGGGAGACCCTCCTATGGCTGCTGCCTCTGCGACCCGGTTCCGGATAAGTGGTAGAAAATGGATGGATGGATTTCTTTCTGGACATGTGCCCAGCTTTAGAACAGATTTAATTCTTCTTTTCTTTTTTTTAAGTAAGATTGATCGCTGTAGCACAGCCAAAATGCACTCATTCTAAAGCGTATAGAAAATGCATAAATTAGACGTCCGCACACAATAAGTGCTGCTTTTACAAAATAATCAGTGAGTAGGGATGCAGTGATCCAGTTTTACATGTTCAGATACCGATGTCGATACTTTTGCCCTCTACCTACACCCAGTATCAACTGATATCAGTGCAGAGACTGAAAATAGCATTTATTTCTGTTAAAGACAAATAACACATTTTGATCATTTTTCACCTCATGTTTTGTAACTAGAGACAGCTTTGTAAAAATACAAGTTTAATATTATGAAACGTTTGAGCCAACATTGGCCAGTAAATTGTCTTATTGCACCATTTTACAGACTGAAATGGGATATTGGCTGCATTCCTACTAATGAGGGTAAACAAAATTTACTCTTTTGAAAAAAAAAAGTCAGGTACCCTAATCAATCTCATATACAGTAAAAGACCAAAGTGAGAAAAAGAAATAACTCGTCAGAGTTCTGAGAGTGAAGAGAGACTTACTGCATTTGATCTCGTCACTCATGTCACCGCAGTCGTTCCAGCCGTCGCACTTCAGTTCCTTGGAAATGCACAGACCAGAGAGGCAGGCAAACTCATTGGGACAAGCTGAAAGTAAAAGATAAAGGAGAATTGCACTGACACAGCTGTAATTCAAGAACCTTTATCATCCACGCTGATGTTCATTGTTAACACAGGAGCCACTGCACTCTGACTGACTCACCTATTAAATAGGTTAATTTAGATGCACAATGTAACGTATCTAGTTGTACTTTTCTGCTTGTCAGGAGAAGATATTGCTTTGCCTGGAATGTTCCACAGTATAACACTAAAATTATCTCAATAGAGAGAGTAAACAATGCCAACAGGCCGAGTTACAAGACAGATCTGTAGAGAGGTGACCCTACTTTCAAGGTATTTTCAGCAATAAAAACACCTGTCATCAAATAGATGCAAGTTAAAGAACTTTAAATCCATACTGTGGAAGATTCCAGGGAAAGTAACAACTCCATGGAGACAAGCAGGTGGCATAACCAGAAAAGTTACATAGTGCACCTTTAAGATGTGTATACTTGCATCTAGACAAGTTTGAACAGCCACTATTAGTAAGGTAGAAAGATCAGTGTGTAATGCAATGAAGGAAATTAGAAATAAAATCTGTTCTAATATAAACTGACAGTATGACAGGTTAAAAATTGATATTAACAAAGCTTTTCAGAATGAAGTGTAGCTGTCAGGTAGTGAATGACCCAAGTAGTGAGTGAGGCCAATAAACACAATTTGAGCCAATTCATGAAGCACTTGGCTGTCACTCCTGCAATTTCCAAACTAAACCACTATATTTTACTGTCAGTCACAACTCCCTGGAGCCACTCCACGACTTTATTTCTAATGACATCCGGTACAAGTCTCACTGTCAACATTTAATTTGACATCTCAAAAAATTGTATAAATGTAGTGTAGACAGCATATGAACTCACGGTTATTGGGATCATAGGCGCTATACTCGGCACTAAAGCCTTTGTCAGTAAACGACTCATCAGAATGAAACAGAACTTCGAGCTCATTGGTGGAACTGGTTAGTGACAGGGAAGACATCTCACCACAATACCTGAAAAAAGTGCAAATATGTGAGCATCAGCTGGTAGATATGTGAACATGGAAAGAGATGGACTCAATGCATTATAGACATAAATCTTTGCACTGTTCAGAGTGGAAAAAAAGACAATAAAATGGACAGTAGTTAAACTGTCTAAATTGGATCAGTATTTATTAACTCAGTTATAATATGGGTGATATTAATATACTTATATCAACAGTGGCTATAGTAATAGTTGCAGTAGAAGTAGGAGATCTTTTAGTTAATGGCACGTTTAGTTCTTTTTAATCAATATTGTTTGTTCGTTTAATGTCAACTTAAACAATAGAATTTCAAGTTATGATACCTATCATTACAGCATTGAGTCATTTTATCATTACCAATGAAACAATATAATGTATATATTATATTTTCCGTGGCATATTTTCCAATTTTAAACATTTCCAATTTCTTTTGCAAATAAGGTATCCAAAAAGACAAAAAAAAAAAAAACAAAAAAAAAAAACAGCTTTTGGATTACATTTTTATGAACAGCTTTGCCAGCTAATTATATTGTTTTTGATTCTCACTTTACATCCATGGCCTGCACATAGTCTTTGTGGCACACACGGACGTCCACACCAGGCTCCTTCATGCGGAACATAGTGAATTTCAGACGCACTTTTTGCCCAGAGGGAACCTGCAGCAAAGAGAGGGGGCAGATTTGTGTTTCAAAGTCTTATTTACAATGCAAGTAACCCCTCAACCAACACACTGAATCATATATGCACGTAAAACAGCCATGCACTGAAAATTGAAATGTATGAAGTGTATTTTACCATTGCAACACACACTACACACAACATACTGCGGCCCGGTAAAGGCTGCAGCAGTAAAAGCAGCCTGACATATGAAGATAGAAGAGGTACTGAACAGCTTGGCTTCTGTACTGCTGCCTCAGCACCCCTCTCATGGCAGGATAAGGACGGGGAGGGGAGGAGTGGGGGAGTTTTGCCAGTGAAAGAGAAGGAGGGGGAGCAGCTCTGGAACAAACCTTGATGGTCCATTTGCAGTCAGTGGCAGGGGGGTAGAAGCTGGGGTGCTGTGGAGAGGTGATCACTCCCTTGCTATCAGTGAGGACACCGCCACATCTCTGAACTGAAAAATAAAGCACACTGCTGCTTACTTCTAATAATGAACAACCCATAGATATTTCAAAATGCCTGTTACGGTTATTTCCACACAAATGTAAATTTTGCTAATACTGTTGTATAAGTGCTACTATAATTACCAGAAGCCTTGGGTAGAGCTTTATAGACAGCCTTAAAGCCTGGTTTCTGGATGTCTCCGTCAGTGATGAAGTTAATTAACATAATGTTCCCCGATGACACCACCTCCAGTGGGTTGGTCGGAGGTCGCTGACCACACTTCCTGCAGGAAAAAAAGAAAAAAATAGAATGTTTAGATCTACAACTCAAAGATGGACATTGCACCTAGAGTAAAATGAGTTACAAAAACCTTGGACAGTTCTAGGATGGCCTACTTTACCAAAATCAAGCATTTTTTACAGACTATACACTGAAAATATGGAGGAGATGAAAGGAGCGATCCTGCTCAGAAAAAGGCCTGTGTGTAGTTTCAAAGTCAAACATGAGCTCCATTAGTAAAAAGTTTGAGCGCTGCTGGAGGCAGAGCTGCGGAGGTGTGAATGACACTGCTAGAGCACTAATACATCTAACTCCAGTAGAATAATGTAATTATATTGTATTATATTATGGCTCTCATAAACTCCATGTCACCTTGGATAAAGTTGATTACTCAATAGCATTATAAAAGCGTTATGCATCACTTGGTAACTCAGATTTGTTTGGCAGTGGTTTCGGGAACAGCCCGGGGCTACAACTGATGTTGTACGAGGGGTCTGTATTTCTAAAGCAAATCAGCAGTCTCTCATTGACACAGTGCAATCACACACAGAGGCGCAGTAGACTTCAGCCTGGCACCCTCCACACGTTTAAAGGTCTTTCTGAGCCAACTCAATCTCACAGAGGTCTCCAATGTTAACAATAAAATGAGATGTGCTGTGCTAAAAGCTGCAGGGCCAGAGAAGCAGAAAAAGTAGTAATCACAAACGTAGTAAAAGGAGCAGGGTGGGGTGTTTTTTCAACACACATCAAAACTGCTTTTACTCCAAACTCCCAGTGCAACATTTCATTCAAGCACAAAGTGATTTCTAGCAGTACTCCTCTGGGAATGTTGTTCAACGATATTTCTCCCCTCTCGGATCTTCAAGGCAAAATAAATGACAAAGTGTGTTGGTTTAACCCTGTCAACAGAGACCTTAGAATGTTTGAGGCAGAGCTGGATTTTTTGTCACCATTTTAATTTTTATCTTGCAAGCAAAAGGGCAACATGAGTACTTGGATAATCTAACCATTCACATTTTCTTTACTACTTTGCAGTTATTAAAGCTGAGAAAATAAGCTTTTTTTTCCCTTGTGAAATAATGTTCTGTAACAACCCTTTGTTATCTGCAAATAATTGTAAAAGGTTTGATAGATTACTATGTTATATTTTGGGATGAGTTTGGGTTGGCTGTGCTAGGGCAGTCTACTCTGTTTTACAAAGTTGTGAACGTGAACACAAGGACTTGTGAGAGCTAGGAACAAGTTAAGTGTCATGAAACAGCTTAAAAAAAATGATCCCTTTTACAGTTTGAACATCTGGACCGGTACCCCAGGTTTAATCCCAAATGCTTACTCTGTGATCGTCTGAGAGTCATCCGGACTTAGCGAGTCGTAGATGGACACAAAGTCGTCAGTACAGTCATCTTCAATGTGGAAAAGGGGAAAATCGACAGAGATGACATTCTCCTCAGAGGCTCGAATCTGCCACTGACACCTGGATTTGGCTGGATAAGCATCGGGAAAACCAGGAGAGGTGAAGGACTGTTGATCTTCTGAGGCCTCCAACGTGAAGAAACACTCTCCTGAAACAAAACAATCAGTTGTTGTGATACAGATTAATATTATATATTAATATAAGTTAATATTTGAAGCTTTATTCGATTTAAGGTGAGACAAGAGAAAGAAAACCACTATTTAGTAAAGAAACTTGAATTAGGTAGTAGGGCCTTTATAATGTTTGACTGGAAAATTTCTTTGTATTTAGAGGCAAATTACATGTTAAAGCAAGAGCAAAAAAGAGCAAAAACCTTAAAATTGTCGGGAAAAAAAGGAAAATTGTTTTTGCTGCCCTTAATATTTATTTATGTATTTTGGCTTTATGGCTTACTTTTCATCAAGCAACAAATAGTGATTTGAATAAGAATTAGCTTTTGTATTGTAGGTGCTTTTGGCTTACTGTCTCATTATGCTCTCACCCTTTGAAGATACATTATGGGTTTGATAAATAAAAACATAAATATGTGTATGCTGACAAAATGAATGACAACACCTTTCAATTATTTATGGATCTGTCCATAATAAGAGATCAATGTATGAGAAATCCATATAAAAGACAGCATATGATGGTGAATACATTTTACAGAGAGTGAACAAACTGCTGGTCAGATGAGTGGCATTGCGTGTACAATGCAGTCTGGAGCAGTCATCTGTTAAAGCTGACTGTGAGGTGGCCAGCTGGAAAATGACTACTGTGTGAGATTGAGGTAGGACATGGTGTACTCACTGGCACTGGGGTTCCTGGCCATACGTGGATCTGTGACTGGACACACATAAAAAGGGAGAGAAAAATGAGAAGGGTAAGAAAAGGTCACTAAACTTGAAAGGTTGAATGAATTTGATGCATGAGGCTGAAATATATGGGTTGTAAATTTTGTGGTTAAAAGAACAGCTATAATGGTGGTGGGTGGGCTTATGAGTATGAGAAATGACAAAATATTCAGATCATGATTTTCTTTGAGACTAAATCACAATTTCAGTTCATGCACTCTTAATATATATGGGTCTAAGTTACTTAAACCACATGCTGATTCTGAGAAGGATTAGAGCTACGTTAAACAGACAATTATTGAATCATAATGACAATTTCACCGAAATAACACTGGGATCACCATGATTTCAGATTTATCACCATATCGCCCATACTTATATTGCCCATACTTAGCAGTCTATTTCACCTTAATAATACATTTCTATTTTACAATCTGGGACATCAAATCCCAAACTGAAATTTAAAGAGAAGTAAAAACCCTGAGTCATGGGGCTGGCATTTCGGCGCGTGGCCAGAAAATAGACAAATGCCACAAGAATGCTGAGTGGACAGAAGAAGAGAAAGCGCTGTCTCGAGCCAGGTTAAGGCTGAGCTAATGTCATTAGAGGATTCAAGCTGCATAAAATGTGCACTTTCTAATGCAGCAGGAGCACAGGAGCACAGGAGCACAGGAGCACAGGGGCCTGGCCCATCTGCCAACATCTTATCACCACAGTTTCCTACACTAGAAATAATGTGCTCATAGTATCCTTAACAGTGATACGAGGGGACAATGACCTTTTGCAGCTCTATATTCATATAGTTGTCCATCTTTTCTCAAATGCCAAATATATCTGTTTGCATTTGCATTGGTTACCAGAGCCTTAGAATGAGGTTTCACTATAGCGCAAGTATTTATTCTGTTGCTATAATAATTTGTTAGCCGCCCAGGGTTTCTGGCACATTTAAAAATGCACTATATAAAATTTCACACGGACAGTCACCCACCTGCTTGTTTCCATGGAAATATTATTGCCATGCCTGAAATGCTCCACAAAATGTGGACAATTAATTAAACAATTAAACTCCATGGACGCAAGCAGGGATTCCATTAGGGTAAGTTACAGGTATGTGGCACATTCCAGGCAAAACAATAACATCTCCATGGACACCAGCAGGTGCCGGACCCACTCAAGTGAAAAGTTACATAGTGTACCTTTAACAAATATTATATTAACACTATTGCAGATTGCAATGATATGTAATTCAATGTGTTTTGTATGATACATACATGATGCAGTGATTTCATGTATGTTGATAGCCGTGGGCTGTAAACTACGAGCCTTTTGAATTCCAGCCTCCAATACCTCCAGGACACGCTCCTCTGAGAACTCTGGAACCACCTCCAGGTTATCTGGGGGGATGTCAAACTGAGACCAGTAGTAGGCGATCACACCCTCACTAAGAGAAAGAGAGTACTGTCAAATGTTCAAGTTTACATATGACAAAAAACAGTTGCCCATCGTTGTAGAATGACCTGTCACCATTAACACCTTATCTAGTGTATTTAACTCCTCTATTCATAATTTTGCTTTTACTATTTTACATAGGGCTGTGCAAAATATTGATTTCATGAACATAAACAAGACTATTCATCAGTGCCAATTAACATAAAAAATAGCCACATTCATTCCTGCAGAGTCTGAACCCGGCTCTAAACCATATGTTTTACTGACAGAGGATTGGCAGTGGACTCCAAACTCAAGCTGGTCATCAACAATCTTGATTCTATTAAAACTTTATTCATTTTAAACGTAGGATTTCTTTGCCCATTTCCTATTGCATTCTTTTATCATTTATCAAGTGAGCTACAGTGACCAAATTATTACTATGTGGCTTAAAATGATCAATGTAAAAAAACCTAAGTCTTACCTGAAAGCTGTAACCACCGTCTTGGTGTAATATTTCTGTAGGAGTTCATCTTCATCGTAATAGGACTTCAGCTGTTAAAGGCATGAGATATTGTTATAGTTAGATAGACATTTTCAACAGATAGTGCAAGTCTTCAGTTTAAAAGGCCCATAATAAGCAAAATTACCATAGTTGTGTTGTTTCATTTCTTTTTTACAAACTGTTTTGTATTATACACTACCAGCTAGACACACAAAACTCAATCAATGTTTTTTTTTTCTTTATGTTTACTAAATCCAACATTTTAGAAAAATACAGAAGACAACAAATATATATGAAGTAAGATCTATGTAATTATGTAGCAAAGAAAAACAGTTAAATAACTACAATTAAAAAAAACAACAACAACTTAATAATCAAATGCTCAAAGTAGCCTCCCTCTGCTTTGTCGGAAAAAGGTATTTAACGTTTATCTAACTCTTTACTACATAATTCCATACATCTTGCTTCATGTATTTGATGTTTTCCATATGTATCTAAAATGTAGAAAGTAGTAAGCATAAAGAAAAAATATATATACCGGTATATTGAATGAAGGGTGTGTCCAAACTTTTGACTGGTATTGTATAAATTATATAAACTCACTTGAGCCTCCAGCACACGAGCCATATCAGTGAACTGTGGACTAGAGGTGTCTTCTAACTTCTGATCGTAAGGTTGGTCTGTTAGCTTCATGTGACCACTGAACACTTGGACTGATGCTTGGCGTTGAGAGCTTAGCGTCGGATCTTTGTCATCTTTAACTGTAAAATATAAGATAAATAAAATAAAGAGAGCTGGACTTTTAATGAACTGATAGAAAGTTCCCGTTGAGCAAAGGCAGTTTATAGACATGTTTGTTTAATGATCAGAGTACGACCAACTACAATTTCTTTCCTCTTGGCAACTCAAAGCTTTCAAAACGTCTAATACTAATGGGAAATACTGGTGTCCAAACACATTTAACGAGTGTGATTTCAAAGGACAGAAGCTTCAAACACTGTCTAAATGAGCCGCTTTATCTAAAACTTGAGACAGAAACGCAACCACTTATGTCAAGAAACTTACAATGTTGCCATATTAAAATGCCCAAACATTACTCCAGTTTTGATTGGTTCTTGTTAAAAAGCACCCTGTTAAATAAGTTTGATGACAGGGCTCTTACTTACAGACAAAAAGCCAAATAAGAAATGCTGCTACCGCTGCCACAATGAGAACAGCCACCAGGATGCCGATGGCGATGGCTGTCTTATTCCTTGATCGAGTCTTCTGTTTATTGGTTAGGAAGTCGATCTGCTCATGCTGGCCATTCCGATCCTAGAAACAGAAGCAGTATAAAAGTTAATATCTGGAAAATTTTGGTTAAGGTTGAAAAAGATTTACATTGTGTACATAGACAGATATCTTATTGTGTGAGTCTGTTGTTTTTCCATTTCTGTTTGTCGAAAGCCATGTGAAGCAAGTCAACAATACAATATTTCTATCTGTATATAAAAGTATCATGAGTTTTTTGTGTATCAAAAATTATAATAATATTGTGATAATGTTTTTGGAATCTATCAGAAATGTGCTAAAAGTGCCTACTTTACTCAAAAAGCAAATGAACAGTAAGATTAGCCACAAAAGGGCAGAAAAATCACTTAATGCCATTTTTGAGAGATTTCTTTACTTTTTAATTCGCTCTTTTTGCAGGTTTTAATAAAAAAAAAATAAAAAAAGTTATACAATATTATTTGTATTTGTAATCTCTGGGAAATCTTGGGAATTCATTGCCTAATACTGCGTGTTTCGTAAATGTGAATGCCTTGTTGAGTTTGGACTGCTGCCACTTGGCCAGGACACTTGTAAAAGAGATTATTCATGTCTTCATTTTTATCCTGGTTACATAAAAGATTTAATAAATGAATAATTATGCATTTATTAAAATGTATAGTTTATAAGAAATCAGATCCCATGTTTCAATTTCCATTTCTCAAAAAACATCATGCTGGAACATATTTGCAAATTTGTCATCAGTATCACTAAGATAAGGAACCAGCCAAACTAACACTATTCAAGTGGGGACAAATTTAAATCAGAGTACAAATTTCCCTTTGGGCGTATTAAAAATTACAAAAACAAATTGTAAATGAATAGCTCTGGCTCTACCTGACTGAAGTATGTTTTTAATCACAAAACCTTGACTAATCTAATTCACTCCTTTGACTCACTGAAATCGAGGAAAGCTGGCCGAGCAGGTTTGAGCTGGGGACAATTCTCCTATAAAAATGAAATGAATAAGTGACCTCCACCAATATGATATCATGTCCCAAAAGGCATCGTGGGACTTTGTAGGATTTTACAACAGTGACAGGTCCTAGCACGCAGCTTCACCTTACGGCAGCTGAACTGGTGTAACCTGTTTGTGTCACAGCTTCTGCACTCACAACTGCATAACCCATAAATACAGAACAACCATTAGGACTAAGAGAATTATTCCAGCAATTATAGGCATGCAAGGTCTGTCAATAATGTATGTGTGCCAGGCTTTCACAAGTGGGTGGATAGAAGGAAAAGGTTTCAGGCCAGTTAGTAATCAACACACAATGAATTCAGCGGCTGCAGCCTGTGAGTGAAGAACCCCAAGAGCCATTAGGGATGGAAAATCACTTTGGTATTAAATCAATTTGTCAGATATGCTGCCCCTTAAGATGGAGGCTCAATTACATGAGTCCAGATGATAACTCATGGCAATTAAGGGCTATTCTTATCCAGCCCAGGCCTCCACACATGTTTTCTAATTGGAATCTTTAACAGCAATCATAGACCAGAATGGAGAGAATCATTAGAGATGGGGTCAGCAAGTGCTCCTGGGTCTGTCTCTATCAGTCACCCTGATCACAGCCTAATAAAGCCATTATACGCTCTTCAGCAGAGGCTAATGCTACGACTTTTCCTAGAGTGCACTGCTAAACTTTTCCATTTCTGGCATCTTTTTAAGCATGCAACATTGAAACATTACGAAACAACAAAAATAAATAGGTAGAAGCATAGACAACTGAATATTAAGCTGCAGATATCTGACGATGAGTGATTGTGAGTAGATGAACCAGTTTGACAGGAGGGGAGACGAGCTGTTACTGAGGTGGGGTTTGAAGGAACAGTTAACAGACTATAGAAAACTTAGGCTTTCATTAAAACTAAGACAATACTATAGAAGCAAATGAGCAGGATGTTTGTGTCACATAGTACACATCAAATATGCATTATACCATTTCAAATTGTTAATCAAGCTACAATCTGTTTTACATAAATTTCTTCTGGTTTCCTTTTATAAATGATCAATGTTGCAAAAGTAACAGTCTATTGAGCAATGAAATAACAACCTTGTTTGACGGAAGATCAGGTTATGGGTCAACTTTAACCTGTTCCTGTTAACGTTTTATGATTAGTAATGTCAACAGATAGAGTGACTCGTACACACCTCTGCATATTAGCATATCCATTGTAGTTTGTGTTAAAATGTTGACGTGTACATTCCTCAAACTAGAAAGTTAATGTAGTTAAAGATTAAACTTTGTCAAGGCTTCAGTTTATATGCAACGCTACACATTTCATATGAACGCATAAGACCGAAAGAAAGAAGGTCTTAAACAGATTTATCTACTATTCATCTATGGGCAGTAGACATAAAAAGATGACCAATGCACCACTTCTAACAAGACCTAGGCCTACTTGTACTATTAGTAACTTAGATGTACATCAAGTTTCACATAACAGAAATTAGGACCAAGCTACTGTGATTTATCACTTCTCTGTGTCATGTAGGGACAATGGGGATCGGTGAATGGATGCCAGATCATTTCTAGGAACCACAGGGAAGGGCTCTAGGAAAACTCATGTTTGTTTACCCCACCTACTTTTGAATAAGTTTAGGTAAGAATCTGTGTCACAAATTGTGTACTAATCCAGAGCAAAGTCAGTAAAGTCATTTAAACTCCCATACTAGCCTAAAGCAGCTATACACTCAGATTAAGTGAGAAATATTTGTGATTTTAACCAACATGACATTCTTAGGCCCATTATTTGGTAACTGACATTCTCCAATGCAAGTTTCATCTCAAAAACTCCTTCTTACAGTTTTAGTAGGCTACAATTATGCAATCAGTCATCTATCTAGCCTTTCCGCCTTTCAAATTGTGCAATATTGACAAACTTACATTGTACTCGTATCTGGCGGAGTGCATTTTGAAGCAGCTCCCGGGGAAGATCTACTCAGATTAGGCGACACCTTCCTGTTCCACCCCCGGTACAGCGTTCCCCTCGGAGTGCTCAGGTGTCCGTCCTCAAAATGAACTCCAAAGACAAATACAGTAGACAAATCAATCAATTCTCTTTGTCAGATTGTTTGGTCGCCGTTTGATACTGCTACAAACAATTTGTGGTCTTCCTCACACACCTAAACCACGCCCAGATACCTGCGTAAAGTGAGTGCGCGCTTCACCTGTCAAACCAAATATAGGCCACACGTTTGTCACAGCTTTTCTTGGGCAATATAGAGGTGTGGATGTTAAAATAATAGTACTGATAAAGGTTTAAGTAGCAAGTAGCTTAGATTTAAGGTTATTTCAATGCATTCCACAGACAAATCAAATCAGGAGGTAATTTCACATTTTGTCCCTGAATCCATATTATTGCGATCTGCTTGAGGATTTCTGTAATACACATCTCTCGCCACCAGATGTCTCTCTTCACCAAGCCAAAAAAACAAAGCAGGAGAGCAGCGTGTGGGTGAAATCGCCGCAGAAACAGGGCTTGGTTCAGACTACATCCACTTGCACATAATAGCGGTGGGTGCCATTGGAGAGAGGGAGAGCGCGCACTGTGATCAGACACACAGGAAGGATACCTCATAAGGAAGCAGACGCACTATCCATCACACCAACTGATGTAACCAAACGACGTATACTCGAGTCATTTATTTGAGAATTGTTTCTCCCAGGGACGAAAACACGAGTGACACCAACGAAAGAGAAAAATGGGACATACTGCGGTACCTATATTGATGGCTGTATTGTCCTTCTTCCTGTGGGGAGACAACGTCGAGGTAAGAAATAAAACTACAACGTTGCGCGTAATAATTTCGACAAATGGCGACGTGACTGATGCGATTAAATACATGTATGAGCATCTTGTATCACAAATTGTCCAAAGGTCCAGAATGCATCTTCCTGCCGTTGTCAGATACTGAGCTATGTATATGGGACACCATTTCATTTGTAAATGTATCATCCAAACGCGACGACGCACGTATTTCCATCTGGGCAGAGGCATAACAGTGGGGTCGTGAGCGTTTTAAAAGTCTGCTTCTGCTGTGTGTGATTTTTGTACGCTGCGTCAAGCCCAGGCCTGTGTCTTGTCAGAAGAAATGTTATAGGCCTTGGATCTGTAGAAAGATGGAGATCAAATGTAGTTTCATTGCATCCATATTTTGCGCTTTTCCTCTTTTACTGAAGGGCTTATACATTCCCAAGTGTGCCAACAATGCCAGAGCTTATAGGGAATAGACAATTAAACTACAAGAAGGATTTGGTGTGGATAGGTAGTTTTGTTACATGCTGTTACTCTGTTGTGACTTTGACATATCATTGTGCATTGAGGACCTCAATAAGGAGAATCCTAATAATTTATTGCCTTCTCATCTGTCAATAGCCAAACAGCAAGTACAGTAGAAAGCCCCCACACACAGAAAGACAGATCAATGTTTCCCCAGCTGCTCCTGTCTCTGCCCCTTCTCTCTCCATGACCTTACAGTCTGTGAGGGGTTAGAGCTCCATTTCACTGTAACAAGCAAGGGCACATTTCAAACTAATTTTAAGGGGTATGACTTCAATAGTACAGAATGTGATTTCCTATTCCACCTTAAAATACTCAGGTTTGGAGTATTCCCCTTAAGAGGATTTGTAGATGTTTATATATTAGTGATCTTGTGTAAGTCGTGGCAGTCCTAACCCACTCTCCCTTTTTCATAGAGAAATCCATCTCCTCCATAAGAGCCTTAGTGGGATTACTGTGATGCACTAGCAATGGGCTTGAGCTTCATACAAGGAAACCTGCTTGTGAAGGTTTACATTGAAGATTACAGCAGAAGAAGGGAGGCTCTGCTGGATTAGGCTGTCGCATTAGGCCTAATAAAACTGTCAGACTCCTCTAATAAATCACCTCCTTGAAATTAGTTAATTTGATGATCCCATTTTCAGAATCCACTGTGTTTTATTGTGTGCAAACACTATGAAATATGCAATTATTTCTGATATGCTCTTGTTACTTGATCGACAGACTGTTATCACAGGTTTATGAATGTTTTCACAGTTGTAGACATTTCCTTGAAAGTATAAAGCAAGTTACAGTGCTAGAAGCAAAGTGTCTTATCAGAGTCTGGGCGTTTGTACAGATGCTATTGTGTGGGAAATACTGCATGTTATGCTATAGATTCTATAGATTAACTTACACACATATAGTTATGAAACATGTATAGAACTAATCTAAAATAATATAGTCAAGATAAATTGCATTATGTGGAATAAGCATTGGAGTGTGTTTTCTGGTTGTGTCAGACCAGAAAGCTCAAGTCCAGTCCTATTGGCTTAGGACTAGACGAAATATACAATGGCCTTTCTGGCTGATGCAAAATGATGTATATATTTTAAGTGTAGAAAAAAGCATTGAGTCTTACTGTTGTGTAACATCCTAATCAAAGTTATGCAGAGTGAACGTGGATATATTCCCACTATCTTTACATAAGGAGAAGAAGACTCTAAATTGGATCTCTATTTGGAGACAGAGTACCAGGGAATGATTTTAGGAAATTTTTTTTTGAAAAAGTGAGTCATGAAATTGCTTGCAGCTCACGACTACCTGCAGTGCTGTGATAGCTGTAGGCCTGTTCCCAATCCACACCACCATCTGCCTCTCGGAGCAGGACAAGAGGATTTTGGTTAAAAAAAAGGAAAAAGGAAATAGATCAGGACAGCTAGACCTCTGTATACACACACTCACTGCGTTGGATTCACGTAATTAATTTTAGAGCCAGGAGATAATCGTGTTGGACTAATGGATTCCTGTGTGCTCGCTTGGCTCCATTCTAAAGGCCATGAACCAGTGAACATGAATGTTATCATTTTATTGTGTCACTTATTCTTTTTGCTAGCATACTTCCACTTACAATTCTATAGTGCACTTTCAAATTGATGTGAATTATTCATGAACATTCATTTTAGAATAGGCACAGTAGGGTATTAGAGAAATGCATTTTTTCAAATGTTCTTACCACTGACAAGCTTAGAACTGAGTGACAGGAGATCAAGACTAAGGAATGCATGAATCCTCAATAGAAAACTGTTTATTTTTGAAGAATTAATTTCCCAAAACAAAATAAGTAGGTTACCATTTGCTTGAACTTTCAGTTAAACTATTAAACCATACCTCCTTGTAGGTATCGCTGATTTTATGGGTAGAATAAAGTTACAGCCATTTACAGCCAAATCATTTATTATAAATTACATTTTTTGGGGGATTATTGAGATGTGCATATAGTTCACTTATCCTAGAATCTGTGTTTCCCATTATAAAAGACTACAGTGATCCTCCTAATAGTCTAGAATTAAATCTGTCATAGTATTATCAGTCTGCAATTGATGTTTTGCTTGTATAATTCTCTTCAAAATGCACACTTAAGTCATCTCCAGTAACATTTGAGAAAAGACTTGAAAAATGAATTGCTAAACTAATCCAAAAATGTATGATGATGATGATGTCACTTATCATTTGGTGAGGACAGGCATCCATACGTTTCAGAACATGCTCATGGAGTGAATGAAACAATTAGTTCCAAATCTTACTCAACAAAACAGAGCGTTCTGAACTCAGGGGAAACATTTGTAACAGTGTTTGTATGATAAGCCTTTCAGATATAATGTAGTCAGAGAAAGGTTATGTTGGTTATTTCTACACTGATTTTTATTTAAAGCTTTGTAAAGCATTGCCCAAGTGTACAGATTAGAAACGTAGCATCAAAACTAGACTTGTTTGTATCAACTGGAAAATTTGACCTCTTTTGAATTGTTTTAGAATGGCCTTGGTCTGTATCAAAAATAGTGTCCACATGATATATGATATAATGTTTTTACTATATATTGTGCAGCCCTGTTATTGTCAAAAAGAAGTGTTTTTTATCATTGTCGAATAGAAAGTATCAAGCCTTTTCCTAGGTATCAACATCATAGTTTTAATTTTTAATACTGAATTTATGACAATACTAGCATGGATACAACTAGCTGCGTCACCTGGAGCGTACTCAAAACCTCTAGCTCCTTCTCGAATCGTGAGCAGCAGATATATGACTGTGCTGCAGTCCAAGGTCCAAGGTCTGCTGCAGAAATGTCTGGCTAAGCATAATGGTTTCTGTATAAAGTTTAATGCCGAAGGAGAGCACCCTGTTTAGTACTGCCGGCTGTGGGAGGCTCTGGTACCCTCTCAAACATCTGCAGTGTGCGATAACGCTGGTCCCGCATGTTTAGGGAGAGAGAGAGAGTCCTAGCATCACCAATGATTTGAAAAATGGAGATTGTAACTGAGGGAGAGCAACAGGGTGCAGGTGATGGACAGTGTGTAGAATTTGATGTGGGCTCAACGGTGAAGTGTATGCTAATAGAGAGGGCTATTTAGTGCTGTACTCTAAAGCAGCAGTAAAGTCAGGGAGTGTGGTACTTACGGACTTGGCATATTTTAATGTCTGTTCTATAAGGACTCGTAGGATGAATAATGGAATTCTGTTCTGTTCCATTGACAAATGGGTACAACTTTACAGAGACTCTCCTTGAAGGCGGAACAATTAATCACATTAGCACTTAAGTATTGTGTAGCATAAATTCAGGCGCGGCAGCATCTCAGTTGTTAGAGCCCTCGTGTACCAACCCAAAGGTCAGGGGATTGATTCCTACTCAGACCAAGTAGTGTGTATTTGTGTGGAGTGATTACAACTCAAGGCTAGATTTTACATTTACATTTATTATATATATATATATATATATATATATATATATATATATATATATATATATATATATATATATATATATATATATATATATATATATATATATATATATAATCTCCCCTTGGTGGGCTAAATGTAAATATAAAATCTAGCCTTGAGTTGTAATCACTGGTGTTCCTCCTCAGTCAACTCAGTAAAACATCCGTCACTTGCAGCTTTATAAAGATGGGAGCATTAATTATTGAAGGACACTGGAAGGTCTGGCTCAGGCTCGTCAGCTGCATTTTGGTGCTTGTCACGCACTTTTCATACACAGCTAAAACTGCAGTGTTCACCTCACTCACCATTTGACGCCTCTGTAGTAGGTAGAGCAGCATTAACAATATGTCACTTTAACAACCGCTTTCTACCCAGAGTGACCCCTGCCTCATTATTTCATGAATCTATTTACAATAATTGTCTGTTTTTCAATAGCTTAGTTTTCTCTGTATGTTTTTATAAGCAGATAGAGACAGACAGTTAATATGATAAATCAAACTGTATGCATCAAAGGCAAAGCCAAAATCTAATTCATAATTCATTGCTGTAAAGTGGGGTAAATCGATCAGTAACTGCTTGATAATAATTCCATGATGACAAATTTAGGTGTTATTAGGAAAGGTTGAATAAGACAAAAAAGATATATTATAAATGCATTGAATCTGGTGTCTGATACAGCAATAATGTAGCAATATATTGTGCATGTCTAAGTACTAGTGTGGATTCTAAATATATATATACCTCACCCCACTTGTATATGATCATCGCATATATTGTAAATGTTGTTTCTAAGAGTAAGTACTGGAACAAATGTACATTGTACTCTTTTAAACACAGCTATAAAATGATATTTGCACTTTTTTTGAGCAATTTTCCAGACTTTCATCTCACATTTGATACACCTCAAATAATTAATTTAAAGGCAAATTTGAGTTCATTTCGGCTGGATTTCCAAAATATCTTCTTGTTATCATTAGCGGGATTAATATTAAGATGATCACTTTTGTCTATATTGTCCAGGCCAAACCCACCTCCCTCCAGAGCACACAAAAGATGCCTGTCTCTTACCTCTCTCATCCATCTCTACCCACCACACCCCCTCCCTCCCCGCACCCTCCTCTGTTGTGTCTGCTGTCTGTAACTGCCACATCTCAGGACCACTCCCACCCCAGACCCTCCATTCTCCAGCACCCCCCCTCCCCATTCTGCTCAAGCAGCTCTAACCAGCCCCAGTCAGTCACATCACAATGATTTGAGAAAATATATGTGATTTGTCTGACCGGCATTGTGATTAGATGTGCGATTAGTGTTTTAATAATAGAATGTTCCCCTTTTAAAATGTGCCCAGAGAGAATTGATAAAAAGATTGAAATATGCGTTGACAGCAGAACATGTTTGTACAGATCTAAACTACAGGATAAACTTTTTTTTTGCAGAATAAGACAGGGCATTTTGTGTTTTGTGGAGGAACTCATGATACTTCAAAAATTGCAGCTTTTGCCAATTGTGTCATATTGAAATAGTGATTTTGATTTGGTTGCAGTTAATCACGGAGCTCTATTTTCGTTATTTACCCTTCTTGATTTATTTTTGAGCTATGGTTTAAACACAAGACTGGCCACATATACGTTGACTTTGTTTCTAACTAGCTGGCATAGTCTGGCAGTAACAAGAACTGAACATCATTTGAATTTTGTTGAATATTTGATATCATTTCTATATATAGAGAAGTTCGCTGAGGTTATGGGCGGGAGTCATGAGGGATGGAAACAAGAACATCTCTGATCTTGTCCATTCTTCCCTTGAGGCCTAATTGGTGCTTCTTAGACACAGATTTTGCAGCTTATTTTTGCCTTTTGTGGTGGAGATAATGAATGAGAGTCTCAGGTGCTGCTGTCAAGGCCATCTGGAAACTGAATGCTTGAATCACTGTCTATTGTCTGTTCTGTGTTCAGTAATTGTAATTATTCAGGTTAGAATATAATGGAAAAGAAATAGAATAATTGTGACATTTTAGAATAACTTTTTTTTTCAGTTCAATCTTGACTCAAAAAAGTAAACCTATGTAAAGTGTTCTGGGTGTTTATGTCATGTTACTTTTATCATTCAGAAAGTTTGATTTCGTAAAGCTGGTCACATTGTGGAGAATTGGTGATCTGATTGGTGATCAATGTGAATGAATGCCTCACAGCCTAAAATTCTCCCCCATAGTCTAAAAACAACATGGAAATTAGACTCCGTTACTCACTGTAAATGGTTACATTTATATGATATACCTCTTTTCTACCTTCAAGGCACTCAAAGCACTCACCCATTCATACACGCTCATACACCAGTGTATGTAGACACTAGGGGCGAGGTGGGTTAAGTGTCTTGTCTAAGGACACAACAGCTGGAAATGTACCGCCAGTGAGGGTCAGTGAATTTGACCACTGAACCAATGATGTTTGTGTCAAGAGTGGGATTTGAAACAACAACCAGTGGACAAACTGAGCTACTGTCACCCCTAAGTATTATTATAAAGAGTCTCCACTCCACAAACGTGACTGGTTAAACATTAAATATAGGCAGTAAGTGACATTTATACACTACAAATTGAATGAGACTAAATAATTCAAATAAAAATAATTTGTTCCACCATAATCTTAACAAAATCTATGGGAAACACTCATGATTCGTAAATCCTTATCAAAGACCAAAAGCAGTCTATAAACAACATCTTATTGAACATAAACAAAAAGAATGATTGATGTTTAGATTGGGCAGTCCATATTGAGTTTAAAACCAGTAGAAATCAGATAAGGGTATTATTTAATCCACTGGGCAATTCTACAGCACAAATCCACAGACTACACAGATAGCTTTATGTTTTTGCTGGAGAGAGCTGGTATAAAATTACACTTAGATGCCTAAAGCCAGTCATGACATGTCAGTCTGACACCAACACTCAACTCTCTCAAACTCACTATTTATGGGCATCACTCATTTTCTACATGTTTTATTAGTGTTCATTTTTATTGCCTCATTAAAAATATAATAAAACATCAAAATGATATGTACAGAAGAAATCTATTCTATATACAAATTAGATTTGTTGTTGTTGTTGTTGCTGTTGTTGTTGTTGTTGTTGCTGTTGTTTTTGTTGTTGTTGTTGTTGTTGTTGTTGTTGTGAAAATAACACTGTCTAAAATTGAGGGTATTTAATGAATCTTCAGTGGAATTAAAATCAGTATTTGAAATTTTAGTATTGTGACAACGCTAATCCAAATATTAAAAATGAGCTATATTGTTTGTTGGTTTAACCAGACATATCTACATGAATGTTTTTTTGTCTGTCCAAAAACATGATGCTCGATACATAGATAAACACAGACTATAATTTTAACTGTTTGTTACAACATTTTTCATCTGTCTTATACATCCTCACTTGAAAAGTAATATTTCTCTACTGCATCTGGGTCTAGATCTTGTAATGAACAACATGACAAATGTTTGACTTACACTCTGATTCACACAATATTATGCAGCAGGGAAACACTCATCCATAACAAAGTACAAAACATATTGACTGTAAGGGACAAAGGTGCAGACTAGTATTCACATTACTTTCAATAGCTTAGTGGCTACAGGGTCATGGGTGAATTCCTCCTTTCCTTGTCTGCTTTTAAAATGGAGTATATACAAGCTTTCTTGCGCGACTTTTGAGTTGTGTCCTTCGGCAAGACAATTCACCTCAGTGAAGCGTACACTGGATGAACTTGGCTCCTCTGTGAACCCAAAGGCATGAACATAATTTCATTTAGGTGAGCTGTGATGTTGCAGCTGCACTTTTTCCTGTTGTCAATGGGTACAACTAATGTATATCAATAAATGTTTTGTATTTTTTTTCCAGGCTTAGAGCAATGAGAGAAGTCTGCATTGATTTTGAAACATTTGAAACTATTAGTTTAAAAGACAATAACGTTTTTCCCTTTTTTTCCCATTTACCTTGGATTTAAACGATTACAGGTGTTTGGAGTTTTTTTTAAATGCCTTCTTACTGTGAGTGGGGTCACCTCCACTGATCTGACCTTTAACCTGGTGCATGGTGTCATCTGCTTGTCTCATGGACATAGCTATGTTTAATTCCATATTGTGGAACATTTTAGACAAAGCAATAACTAAGACAAGCACCTTTAAACTTTATTTTTGGACTGCCCCTGGTGTTGTGTTACTTAAAATGTTTTGATATTTCTGTTTCTAGATGTCAAGTATTTGTCACCTAAATCACCTCAGTGTTTAGTGAAGCCTGACTTAAATTCAAAGCCAGTTCTAATCAGCTGTTCACAGGGCGGACAAGCGAGGTGTGCTGATAATGAGCGGCGCTGGGAGAGAGAGGGGCCATGAGTGACATGCAGTAAATTCTGTAGGGAACCGGTTGCTACAGTAACTGGCTCCTGTGGGCGGTGTATCCACGGCAACCACCCTCCGTGTCCAAGGGATGCTGAGACAGAGAAAATACAGAGTTAAAGGACCTAAAACTGTGTGTTTACATGTGAGCATATGAGAAACCAGTTATGAGTTATTACAAGAAATACAGGATGTACTGAACTAGTTTATTGTTTGTTTATGTTGTTGTTGTTTTTTTGGAGAGGTCTGGATTTTAAACTATACTTTTGCTCTGTGTTCTTCTCCATTTAAGATAATATGTAACTGATATTTTGCTGACAACCTACCTATATGAGGGACACACGTGTGTGCTATAAAAATGTACTATCCATACCACATTCATATGGAGTCTTAGCCTCATAGGTCATAGGTCAAAATGATATGTTAACTTTTATGATTACAATTATTTAGAATTAGTGTGTAATAAAATACTACCTATTAGGCTGTATTGTTACAACATATTCAATAGTTAGTTGCTCCATTTCACTTATCATTCTAAAAATGTATTCAACAAATGTGGTTTACGTCAAAACATAATCTTGTTTACAATATGTCTTCTTTGTGTGGCGCATGGTTCAGACAGCCTGCCTCTGTATGTATGTACGTATATATAACCCCAAAGCCTCATTTCCATAGGGCTCATCTGTTAGACAGCTCCCATGGGAGTTGGCACGATGTGATCAGATTTATTTATGTGCATAAATAAGAGACAAGCAAAGAGATAGATGAATGTTTTAACCCGGCTTTCTGTCATCTCTAAGGCCCAGCTCGGTCTTCCCCATCCCTCTTCATGGAAACACTCAAATGGGATTATTTATTGCCTGTTGCCATGGCATAAATCCAGGTCATACTCATTGATCGAGTATTGCAAACTATTAGTTAAAGGTGGACTATGTTACTTTTCTGCTGGAGGGTCAGCTACCTGTCTCCATGGAAATGTTATTGCTTTCCCTGGAATGTTTGACAGTATGTCACGTAGTGTTAAACTTAACGATCTCTGTGGAAACAAACAGGAGATGCTAATTCTAGGTCTAGGTCTTTCAGAGAGGAGGGCCCACTCACAGTAAGAGTGCGTATTTATTAATATCATTTAACATCAATAAACATGCTCATATTTGAATAAAGAGTAGGCTTAATGCCATATTGTGGAGCATTCCAGGGAAAGAAAAATCTTCATTAAAACAAGCAAGTGGCCTTCTTCCAGAAAAAATACATAATACACCTTTAATTGTATACTTAAATTAAATAATAAGCAATATGGACTTGTATAAAATATCATGATGCATTTCACACTGTTAAAAATCACCAACTTCTAGGTTTTAGTTCAAATCTATGTGGAGTTCATAATTAGAACAGACAGATGTGATTTGTTTTGACATGCCTGTGGAGCTGTGGGATTGGTGGACTTCTAAAACACCAAAAGCAAAAGAGGGAAGATCTAATTAATAATATAATGAAACCTAGATAGAGCCAAAGTAAAAAAAAAAAAAAAAAAAAAAAGTTGTGTTGGGTTCCTAGACCCTCCCATTTGTCTTCAAAAAGTCTCCTCCTCAGAAGTGCTCATGTGATGTGAAATGTCAGCTTTGATGAGAGGGAAGCATGCCACATTTAGGCCTGTCATGATAAATACTACATCAACATATGGTTCAATACTTAACAGATGGTACAATCATTTTAAGGGGTCAATATTTATCGTTGGGACTTTCTTTGTACTACTTGGAAATATTTTGTTAATTCTATATACGATAAGATCTGAGCTGTAGAGGTTTGAATCATGAACTTCTATGACTCATTTTAGATATAAACTAACTGCTTAAGTGTTGCATTCTGTTCTAAAAATATAAGGCATATATTACAAAATAAGCAATTAGAACACATGGTATATGGGATATATAATATATAAATTGTAAAATGATACTTGTACCAAATATGCTTCATCCTTTTCTCCATTGGTCAGCATGTGTAAGCAATTATTAATATAACCATTGCTTAAATAAATAATCATTTATTCAGTTCAACGTTAAATACATAAATCACTATTCTTTCTATTGTTCCTATTGTGCAAAGAAGAAGAAAATCCCAGATTCAGTGGCAATTCTGTTTGTATTAGAATGCTTCAGATGGACCTGCTCAAATCTCCACTAAGCCCCTGATTCCTCCAATCGGAAGGTATCTGTGTGCAGCTCAAATCTCATCACAGCTTCAGACTGCTGAGAATTAACAGGCTGCATCCCCATGTGTGCCACTGTCAAGGAGGTTTAGCCATGTTACATAACAGCAAATATCTATTGACAATGACCCATGAAATGAAACATTAGAGCCTTGCTATATTACCAACTCTGTTTATATTTAGGCAAACATTATGACCACTATCAGTGAATTACAGAGAATATCTCTTCATTCTAGCACTTGATAGAGTGAGGATGGTGTGGCAATAGCTCAGTGGTAGGGGTAAGTGTGGCACAGTGGCTGACTGGGTTTTGACTCCTGGGCAGCGTGGGAACTTTCTGTGTTGAATGTTTCTCTGCATGTCCTGGTGAGTTTCCTTCGGGTACGCCGTTTCTCCAATTTGCCTAAAATGTGCAAAATTGGCAAAATCCTCTAGCTAAGGTGGTCTTGGTCAAGCCTGGCTGGATATCTGGAGAGGGGACCCATGCACCCACTGTGGTCCCCATTATTCCTCGTGGTTGGTCCATTTGCATTGAAAGATGGACCTTAATAATTCATCTAATAACCCAAAGGTTATTAGTTAGATGCTGTTTAATTGTGCATTCTTGAGTAACACACTTCAGAATGTGTTTGAGAAGGCACAGTTTGATAAGTGAGACAAAGCCTCTCTTAAAAGTCTGCTCTTATTGGATGTTTTCACTCTATAACTATCAATTTTCAAGAAAATACTGGTGTTGAAATAGTGGCAGCTGCTGCATATATCATGACCACCAGTAACAGTCACTTACTCATAATGTTATGTTGGAGTGGTTTATGTAACTATAATTACATTTCTTATACTATCTCTTAATTCATAGAAAGAACATGAATTGCAAATTGACCAGTGCTCCTTTGTAGTATAGCCATTTGAGGACAGAACACTCAGTGCCATGCGTCACGATGACTCAAAATTAGCATTGGTTTAGCAGTGGGTGTGATGGAGGCAGACGTGCGTGGACTTGCTCATCTCAACTATCACAATTATGGCAAACACATTTCCAAAACGCCTTCCCCAATACTTCAGTGTTCATATGACAGATGATGGCAGGAAGTTATACAGCTGGAAAAGAGAAATGAAGTCCTATATTCACAAGTGGAAGTAAAACTATCAAAGTTCTGTTGAAAGTCTGTTGCCCTTACTCAGTTCATTCTATTAATAATGATTCAAATTATATTAATGCAGCTTCTGTTGGCTCAGTAACTTCAGAATATTTGACCAACTGGTGCTGAAAAAATATTTTTCCTTTAGTAGCAATTTTTGTCCTCTGGTAGGGCCTGAGGGAGCACTACAGAAAGGTAGGTAGGTCGCCACAAATAGATGATGAAAACTAAGATTTTCCTCAAAGAAATTGTGTTAAATTGAATTTATGAACATTGTAATTCTGTTTTAACATTCTGTCTTATGATAAATACATGAAAAGGTACATTCAGTACAGGTACCTGGGAAAGAATGCTAGGTAAGCAGCCTTATAATGACCTCTATTCAAATGCCACATATTATAATTCCTTCTTAAATCTAAATAAAAGTCCATTTTGGGGGCTGGTATTGTCTGCAGTTTGAAAATTAGATAGAGCCTGGTGATTATATGGCCAGCTGCCCACAGAGCACTGCTGTAATCTGACTGATGAGGCAGAGTTAGAGACGACAGCATGTTCCAACATCTCTCCAAACAGCAGCCTCCACTGTAATGGCTGCTAATTAAATATTAAAACCAGATATTCTGCTTAGTACATTGGTTTACAACTCTGCATGGTGCTGTAGGCTAATAGGCTGCTAAAACCCAATGAAGTCATTTCCACTTTGTGCATCAGTTTCCTATGAATCGAAAATGAATGTCTTCAATTAGCCATTAGCGGGGGATATACAATAATGAGTGTAGATGCGCAGCGCTAACCTGCTCCATCCTGCTCTGTCCCCTCTGCTCCAGGAGCCTGCCGACAGACTAATGCTGCTTCTCCCTAATAAAGACATGCCACACCAGGAAGAGGCTTGATGGAACCTATGAATAATTAACTAATATGATTACAATGATGAATGCACCCCAATCTATCTGGCCATTTAGCACTGGCCGGAGGCAGGAGAGTTCAGCTGCAAAGTGTCAGGTATTTTGTGTGAGTTTTCTTTGGGAGCAAAACAGCAAGATATATAGGTGCACTATGTAAGTTGCCTGGTCGATGCTCTGTCATCAGTTTGTTTCATCAAAATGCTATTGCTTTGTTTCACAATATGGTATAAACTTCATTTATGGTATAAACTTCATTTATTCAATTCCAGGCATTTTTATTCATGGGTTAAAGCATCCTGTTACATCCAACATTTTGAGGACTTTTTCCCATTCAAAAGATGTAATATTTTGTTGACAAATGTCCCAATTTTAGATCATTATGGAACCTATGGATAGAGTCACCTTCTTGTCTCTATGAATACTGATAAGTTTTATGAAAAAAAAAACAACAAAACTATAAAACTATATTATCTCCATGGAGAACAAAAGGTTTCAGACCCTCCACCTAAAAACTTATAAATTACACCTTTAAAAGTAGCTTTGAATAAGGACTGAGGAGAGAAGATGATGCCCTGAGGAAGACTCTTTCTACTCCACCATCTGTGCCGCAGTGAAGCAGCAGATACAGTATCAGAAGAGCACAGTTTAGCTGTGGGCTCTGTTTTGTAATTTCACTGCTGTGGCGCTGGCAATGGGCCATTTGAATCAAGTTTACACAGTGATCCACAGTGCATGGGTAAGTATACAAACGATTTAGAGTTTTTTATGTATTCATTCATCTCATAATTCATAACAAGTCATTAACAGCTCGTAATTTAGTACTATTTGTGCCAGTCCCAGTCCTAAATAAATAGAGGATGCCTTATCCCAAAGTGTCATGTGAAGCATAGGCTGTTTATATAAATGTACATAGCTAGCCTGTGTTAGGCATGTTCTATCAAAAATGATGACTGGAATCAATCAGTTAAAATCACAAAAATGTATTCCCTGCCAATTACAATCCTAATACACAGCTTTGGGTCAGACCATTATCCCTAACAGCCTACGTACGCAGGACTTAAATCAGGCGCTCTGACTGCCTGCCTTTCCCTAGACCCAGAGATAAAAAAAAAAACAATCATGAATATGCAAATAATATGTTGAGCAGGTTCACGCCTTAGTTCCTTCTTCAAACATCTTACATTTCTCTGCGACATCCCCTGCTGCACCGGTCTTTTTTTTTCCACAAATAAGTCCAACCTGGAGACATCTCTGGCTGCCTTATCTCTTTAAAGGAGTTCCTGCAAAGCACACAACTGCCTCCCGTTATTCAGAACACACTGTTGCCTTTAAAGGGGCACTATTATAGCAGATAGATGAGAGTGTTAAAGCATTAAAACAGTGCTCAAACCAATATGTGACGTCATTAAAACAAATATATAAATTCAATGTTTTGATATATGGTGCACCTAAGAAGCTTTATTACTTGATATATCCTTCACCTTCTAGTCGCTGCATTTCCAACAGAAAGTGAGCATGCTTCCTGCTCCATCGACTCTGGCTTCAATTCACTTTCTACTGAACTGCTGCTGTCAGGCTCGTCAAATGTTCGTATTAACCTGCTATACATGATCCTGGTGTTTTTATTTCTCCATTTTGTCAGTAAATCAAGTTATGAACGTTAATAACAGACCAATGAGTTGCCCTCTTTCGCTGAGGTTGCTTCAGCTAGAGTTAGCAATAGGTTTGATTGACAGTGTTGCAAAAGGCCCACTCTCTGCTATTCCAGCAGGGGCAGAGTCTTCAACAGCCTGGCTCCAGATTGGCTTTTTGGTTGCTATGATATTTGCCATCAGAATTGCAAATATGAAACCCCATGGAAGTATAATAAGATCTGGAAGATTAACCAAAAGATGGAGTCATATTGTTTTCAATGGCTTGTGCTTATTGGCACAAAATGCCAAAAATGTTTTTTTCTTCCACATTATCTGAATACTGGCCTTGCTAACGTGTGACATCAGAAACGTGTACATTTGATTAGTTCTGACCAATCAGAGTGATAGCTGCTAGGCTAAATCTTACAAAGATGATAGGATAGGTGACTTGAGGATTTAAAAATTCTAAAAAGTTCATGTTGTGAAAATACAGAAGAATTCCTGCAAAATCTGACCTTTGTGAAAGGTGTCAATGTCCTGTCAGTCGAAAAAAAAAAAATATTTATACAGTACTATGTAATTTACCACGTGGGTTTATACTAGTTCTGATACTGATTAAGACCATTCTAAAACCATCCAGGGAAAGTCAGTTTTATGTTTTCTTTATTGATACTTGTTGAACTTGTAGTTTTAGTATTGATTAGTATCTGGGTAATATTTTTGAGAATCCTACATCACATTTTTAAATAAATACAGCTATATGAGAAACAAGAGGGGAGTTGAATGGTACCTCATGTCAGTGCTGTTTCTTTTTGTAGTCTTTTTGTGATGCTCACACACTTTGGCCCTGTGACTTCAAGAGTGTGAACACAGAACAAATTACTGTAACAAATGCAGGATAAAACAGAATTGAAGATCAATGCAGTGTTTTATGTATTATCAAAGCCCATGTACCATGTGATGGCACTGCTCTCCTTGCTTTGAAGTGCTCAGTGCGTTTGTGGAATCGCGCCGTAGTGTGCACTCTGCCAGCCACTTGTCGTTTGACAAATGATTGGTGGACTCCTCCCCTCTCTGCCTTATACTTGCCTGACAGGGCCAAGAGATTGCATCATTATGGGATGAAGTCATGCTGCAACATAAGGGTGGAACAGGTGCTGAAAATTTAATTAGGGCAGGGAGGATGGAGTTGTTGGGACATGTAAAACGACTATCCAAGCCAAAATCAAATTGGGTGAAAACTCTATTTACTGAGAAATTAAATCTATGCCACAACAACATGTCATAGTCATTGGTGCATTATAGATGCTTCTGATGCTTTTTGTTCAGGTTTGGAAGTCCAACTGTACTATAACTGTCCAGAATTCATAATTACTTTGCTGTATATGTCTATTTGATTGTGTATCCACCAAAGTACAGCCTAAATCAAAAACCTGGCAAGCTAAAAGATAATACATCACAGAGGCCAAGAGGAAAAGCAGGCGGTGAAAGGACCAAAAAGCCAATCAATGTCTGCAGCTTTATATCACCAGTTTGTTATTAATGGGGCAGTTTTCTGCAGTGGGCAGCTGCCAGGACCAGAGCACTCTGCCTCCTCAGCACTGGGACATGATATGTGGCTCCACTGCATTTAGGCCTCTAGTTACCACATAATACTGAACCAGCCTTACTGTGCTGTAGCTTTAGGGTCCGGTTTAGTTATGATTTTGATCTCTTCTGAAATCCTGCCCTATTATGAATACTACACAACTATTATAATACAGTGTGTGCCTCTACAGAAAATCCTAAACAGAAGGAGATTACAGTCTGATGTCAATATACACAAAAACACATATTTGTCAACAGTGTTATTAACCCAGATATGTATTTTAGCTGTCATATTCTCATGTGTTCTATGTGTACACATACAGTATTGATACCAAAGTACAAAAGCTATTTATATCTGCAGAAAAAATGCTTAGTTGATTTTATGTGCATCTCAGGGACTCCCTGTGTGTGTGTGGATAATGGACAGACCAAACACAGCTGTCAGGAGGTTTCAATCTATAACAATTTGTAGAACTACACCGCCAGAGCTCCAAACGTGATTAGGAACTACACGCAAAGACAAGTCACATTCTCAGACAGTGCCTGGATCAGGTGTGTGCAAAAGTGTTTTTGTTCAATTATGTTTGTACTATTTGTGATCAGACTGAGACTTATGTTAATTAAAATTATAATAACTAAATTTTTTTTTTTTTTTCAAACTTGAAAAGTCACTGTTGGAACATACAGTTGTAAGTAGACAGTCGGGTCATATAAGTGGAGCGTTATATCATAATTTGTGAAGCACATACAGTAGCTTTGTATCTGTGACCATGGACTCACTGCGTGGACGGAGGAGTTGTTGTCTTAAACACTGTTTCTTATTGGTGTTATCACAGGAGGGACATGTAATCTGGTCCCATCACACTGAAGATGGGCGTGCAGCCTTGGAGAGCTGGAGGTCAGAGCCGAGGGCTCCTGATGGACTACTATTGATTTAGCAGAACGTGGCGATACAGTTGCAGTCGCTCACCATTGATTTTCTGCAAATGCAGTAGTGAAGAGCAGCAGAATGAGAGCGCAGGGCCAGAGGGAGCTGCAGGTTATCTGCTCAAATATCCGGAAGTTTGTTTTTTCTTTGTGCTACTGACCTTCTCCAAGGCAAACAGAGAGCGCTTAGATGTTTGCTGAGCTTCTGAAGTGGCTGATGGGGCAGCTCAAGTACAGCTTACTCCTACTAATTATTATTTCTCTTTTATGATTACAATTCATTTAATTGCCCTGACTGACATGAACCACTTATGAAAAATGTTCACATTAAGGCTTTGAATGCCCAAAAGCTATTGAGCATGTCAAACTCAGTAAAAATGAACCTTTGCCATTTTCTTTGTTATTTTAAATCCACTTTTTATGTAATTTGTGTGATGAATTTTGTACATCAACAGAGCACAGAATTTGATTATGAGTAAATGTTAATTAAACTTCAAACATGTTTCATAGTCATTGGTGAGAGTGTCTTTGATGGCCTCCCATATTTTCTCTCTACACTCATCCCTCAGGCTCAGTCGCTGTAGTAATTGGCTCTGCAGCGTCAGGCGTCTTGTGTGTCGTCAGTGGCTCTATCTCTGTCAGAGCACATGAAAGAATACAGCTACAGTACCTCATGGCTCCAGGCTTCATCATTAAGGGGTTTTCAGGGTTAAAAAGTTCACATTACATGTACTTTCTACCCCCAAATGTACCTGTCAAAAAGGAGGATTATTTTTCAAATTTTTAGGGGAAACTAGAGAAGATTTGCTCACCAGTTAGAACATGACCCGTCTGTGCATCTTGATACCTTTTTAACTTGTAACTAGGGATGAAGGGTTTGGGCAAGAAAAAAAAAAAGATTAAAAAAAGATTAAAATTAGATTTAGTAGTATTTAAAAATCAAGATTCAGTTCACAGTGTTCACAGTGTTCACAGTGTACTGAGTCATTAACATGTGAGAGCGTGCACTTCAATGTAGGTCTTGACAACAGGGTTAGCAAGACGCCATGGAGAAAAAGTATTCACCTTTGTGCATTGGACAGAAGTAGTAGTGGTAATAAATAGTTACAGCCTTAGTGCTTTGCTAATTACAACCATTCCAATTGAAATTTTGATTTGATTGTGATCAGTCTTGGAGCCCTATTGAAAGCCATTGCATGTTAGTCTATTTCCCATCCTTTGCTGTGCACTGTTAATGTAGTGAAGTGGCTCACCGGTCAATGCGGCTGTATTAACACCTGACTCCAATCCTCTCTGCTGTTTGTTCCTCTGTGTGGGGTCCCATGGGTGCCTCCTGAGCAGGGCAACATATCCTGTGATCAATAACAACATCCTAGAAGGCCAGAGGAGGCAGAGCAGGAGGAGCTGTCATTTACATACCTTCTTTTTATGGAGCGTCCGGGAGTTCTCTGTGTTCTAAACCACCGAGCAGTGCTTTATAACACTGAGGACTTTTAACACTAACTGTGTGTAGACCCCACAAAGAGTAGTTATCATCAAGGCAATGGCTAAGGAGGATCCTAATAAACAAACTAATTAACAGGTTGTGTCTTGGAGGAGTTATTCAAGTATAATAGTAATAATAGTATAATATTTATATGGTTATATGATATGTTTTTAGTACTTGCCCTAATAGTTCTGTCACTCTAATGCAATTTTAATTTGAAACCTGGAGTCTGAAATCTCAATTTGGAAAAAGGTTTTAAAAATTGTACACTTTTGACAAAAAAATTTATGTTTGTTTGTTTATTTTGTTAACATTTATTTTCTATTGCTGGTCAGTGTTAATAAACTAAATAAACAGTTTTGAAAAATATCCCTGCACTGTCTCAAGAATCTAATTTAAATGCTACATATCTTTATTTGGCATCTCGCTTTGATACAGTGAAACTTCCCAAACAACAATTCTTTAACAATTCTAATTAGATTTTTTAAAATGATATACTATGGGACATCCCTTAACCTGGATCTCTCTATATCTTTTCTTTCCAGGGTCTAGCGATGAACGAGGTGAATGGGCCGGGCCTGTCTGAGCCTCAGCCGCAGATTGCCATGTACTGTGGCCGCGTGCTCCTCTACATGAACACTCAGACGGGACAGTGGGAGCCTGACCCCCAGGGGCGACAGGGCTGCTTCACTGAGCACAGCCAGGTCCTGTCTTACTGCCAGGAGGTGAGCCTGGACCATACAGAATGCAAGTCACCACACAGTCACTATACAGACCTATATTATCACCTTTGTTACTACACTCCTAGACAGATCTTTTAATGGAAAAACTAACAAAAATACACATTACTTGTTCTCTGTATACTGAAATAAGTCTCCAAAAATTATTTGGTAGGGTTGACCGTATATTGAACAATCTTACTAAATAAAATGTAAACAAAAAGTATTTTATTAACAATTAAAATGGCTTTCAATGTTTGTTTCCTCGACAAAAGCAGTACAATTTTGAATTATTTTTCATTTAACACAAAAAAAGAGTCCGAACTCTGCAAACGCTTTAACTGACAATTAAAAAGACCCAAACTGACAAAGTGGCAGCATCAAATGACTGAGTCTTTATTGAAATTTAGTAAACTGCACAGTTCTACTATCTTTTGCCATGTTTAAAGAATACACTTAGAATTAATAATATTTAGTTTTAGTTATTTTCAGTATTTGTTGTGTTACAGACTCACTGTCATTTAAAAATATATTACATGTAATTTAAAAGTTTGGATTTTTTCATGCATGTAGGACTAGTCTTCATTTCTCTCTAACTTATTGTATTGTGTGTATATAGAAATATATATTTACCATCAGTACCGCCATCTTTCCCTGTACTGTATGTTCCTGTGAAGAGTATTGCATGAATAATACAGCTATGATAAAAGGATTCTTGCTCCCTCTGCTGGTTAAACAGGGCATAACAGCCAGCAGTGACATTGATAACCTCAATAGACTGTAATAGGATTAACTGCTGCATTATGGTCTGCAAAGGCTTTCAGACAAAATCCTTCAATTTTTCTCAACTTTTGTGAAGGAAAACCATCTTTAGACTCCGGGTCAGTTTCACTATGTTTAAACTTCATCATGTTTGTGCTTCCATCTTTGACCTGAATTTGAAATGAAAGCAGCTAAACTTGAAGCTAATATATTCGTAGCTTTGTTAATGCTTTTGTTAGTGTCAAAAACAAAATGCTGCATGACTTTTTCCCTATTTGCCACTGCAGACTGGATGCATGCCCCTGTATGCACTGCTAATATTACTTAATTTCAGAATTTTTACATTGTTTTGAGTAATTTTAGTTTAGTTTATGTTTCATTTTAAGTATTTTTTTCCCTTTTTAAGCAGTTTACTAATAGCAATGAGTATTTATGTATTACTGAATACAATTTTTGACTTTTGAGTTTCGACTTGAAGTTTCATAGATTGACATACATACATTAAATCTGCATAGAAATACTAGACTAGACTTAGGCCTACTAATGTACCACTATACTCAAAACAAGGTACTGAATTTAAGTAATTTTATAAGAGTGATATTCATTATTTGCAGTGTGCTCTTTCTGTCTACCTTTGAGTGTCTCTCTAATGACGTCTGCTTGACCCCTTGCCCTCTGACCTTGTGTTCTGTCCCTGTTTGTCCATATTCTGCATGGACGTTCAGATGTACCCCAATCTTCAAATTTCCCACGCCGAGGAGGCAAACAAACCCGTCACCATTCCACAGTGGTGTAAGAAAGGCTGGGGCCACTGTCCGAACCGTGCCCCCATAGTGGTGCCTTACCGCTGCATGGGTAAGACACACTACACTGTTCACATTGAAATGTCATCAGAGAAATACTGTATATTTAAAAATGACTACTTTCAAGTCCAAATGTGGTATGCGTGTCATTTTTAGGTGATGATTGTACTCATAAAAAGGCTAGTTTTATTAGCTTGCCACATGCCATTTAACTTATTAGTCATGGTGTTTTTATTACAAAAAAAAAAAAAAAATACTGAAAAACATGCATTCTTACTGTGAGCAATCGCGTCTCCACAGGTCTGACTTGTAGCTTTCCCATGTGGCGTCACCTCCTCATGAACATGGAGATAGATCCATTTACTGGTATTCTGTGGAACACTCCAGACAAAGCAATAATTTCACATCTAAATTAATACACATTTTACATTATTGAAACTGAAAATGGACGCTTAAGCTATTGGCATATTTGGCATGTCAATCTCACATAAACCTATATTTTATTTAGGAATGCCATGCCATTATTTTACATGGCTGCTTGTCTAGTGTCTATGTCCCAGTTTGAATTGTAAAAGAGTTTGGTGTCTTCCCCAAAGTGTTCAGCAGTGACAGACTGACAGACATGAAACACCACAGTGAATCAGTACAAAAACATGGTGGAATGCTTCAGTGGGATCACAGCTAACCTCATGCCTTTACATAACCCATTACATAAAGCGCTGTCTGTATCTGAGCAAAGGGATATTTCTTCTTGGGGTCTACAGCCTAACTATATTTGTGTGATTTAATTTGTTGTACATTATTTATGCATTTGATTCAGAATTAAACTGCATATTTTAGCAGTTTCTAGTGGTTATGTCCACATGTAGCCACTAGAGGGACAAATTGGCCAACAATGTACATTAGATACAGCCTTGACACATAATGCTTTTCTTTTAGTGCATTATCTGTGGTCCTCTATATCCACTGGACTCTGTAAAAAGCAAGTTCTTATATATAGACAGTAATATAACACAATATGCAAATATAAAATAAGTAGATATTCTTATTCTTTTGTTACTGTGTCCATGATCCCTCAATGAGCCATACCTTTTTTCTAAGACAATTCTATTTTTCCAAACAAATGCCATATGTGTATGTCCTAGTGTTCTGCTTTAACATCCTAGTATTGCTTACTTACCTTTCCTTGTGTGTTTGACTGCAGAGGGGGAGTATGTGAGCGAGGCCCTGCTGGTTCCTGACCGCTGCCGCTTCCTGCACAAAGAGCAGATGGACATTTGTGAGAGCTACGTCTACTGGCACAACATCGCCAAAAAGGTGAGAGATCAGGGCAAACCAAGTTGAAACATGCAGTTAACTGTACATACATGGTCTGTGTACCAGCTAAATTGCCTTAGATGAAAATAAACATAGTTGCGTAGCCCTAGAGGTTCAGAATCTCACCTCACAGTAAGAAGATCTTGAGTTTGAGGATACTGGATATTTTTTGTGTGGAATTTGTGTGCTCGCCCTGTGCCTTAGTACAATTTCTCTGTCTACACAATTTTGTTGTTCAACATAAAAGTAACAAAAATGAAAACAATTTAATTACATGTTGCACAGACTATAATGCAGTATGAATGCTCAAATTACATGCGGTTTATATGCCCAAAATATCTCTTAAATCCTCAATTCATGTCATAACAAACCCCTACTGTGGATTAAATATGATTTAAAAGGCCATGCTGTGTGTTCTAGGCCTGCACAGCAGACAATCTGGAGCTCCACAGCTACGGCATGCTACTCCCATGTGGTGATCACTTCAGAGGAGTGGAGTACGTGTGCTGCCCGGGTCGAAGCACCTCCAACAAACTGGAGCTGGAGACAGGCGAAGGCCATGCTCTGCCCGAGATCATCACCTCACAGAGTGGAGGGAGAGTCAAGCCTGAGTAATTATTGACGCTCACCATAATTTAGCTTTATTTCTAGACATGAAGAATGATTTGGTTATTGTAAAGAAAATATGGGTATCCTACTGTTTATTATTCCTGAAGGTCTTTCTGTAACAACAGCACAAAAGGGAAGTGGGTTTTTTTGAAATTGTACAATGTGATTATGTAAATGTAACTCTCTCAGACTAGAAACAGGAATTAGTATAAGAAAAAGGAATTTGAAGAATCTGATTGAAAGTATAAAATATGCGGATTAACAATAAGCATTTTCTTGTCTCATCTTAACACCACATGCCAATTCATGGGTTTCAAACTCATGGAAAATGAACACCGTTGTCATAGCAATTAAGAAACAAAACTAAATATTCTATCTTTTGAATGATGAAACATGCTGAAAATGGCACCAAAGAAGTTGAAACCCATGAATAGAATGTCGTGATGTTTTTTTTAAACCATAATAATATAATTAAGATAAAACTTTGTCTTTATTAGCGTTAAAGTCCCTACTCCAAGCCCCTCCCCTGACCCTGACCTGGAGGAAGATGAGGATGAAGTAGTGGAGGAGGAAGAGGAGGATGAAGAGGAGGTGGAGGATGATGAAGATGTGGATGACAATGAAGAGGAAGAGGAGGTGGAAGAAGAGGACGAGGAAGAGGAGGAGGAGGAGGGAGCAGTGAAAGACCCAGAGGACTACGAGTACTCCATAGATTCAGGTCCGTACCAGACATCCGACTATCTGAACTTTATCTACAGTGAAAAAAGCCACACTCCATCGGCGCCTCTGAGCAAGGAGGCCCGCTGTGAGTGTCTCTGCTGTAGTTTGCCAAAGTTATTCACCAAGTACACTGTCAGTCAAAATATTAGACTTCAGGAGCATAGGCAAAAATGTTAATAATTTTACAAGTTTATATTAACACAAGAAGCAAAAAGCATATGTCAGTTTAATGTTCAGCTTGTATAGACTATGGAGGAGAAAAATTGACCATTGGCAGCCACTCTGACTCCTTTATTAATGGAAAAACACTTGGTTATTGTGCGCCAAGGTCAAATGTAATGACAGCTAATTTATCATCCTCTCCTGTCTCAAAGTGCAAGATCAAATTAACTCTACAGTTTTTGCTTAAAATTAAAATATATAGACAAACATGAAATCATATCCCAGTTATTATATAAATAAAAGTAAATAAATAAAAGATTACGTAAAAACATCATCATTTTTAAGCCTCATATCTACACAAGAGTTGACAATTTGCCTCCTGGTATCTTGATCTCCTTCTCTGGTTTGCTTTGACATTGAAAAGGTGAGAGCGTTTGCCTGTCTCCCAAACCAAATGATAGGTATTTTCCCCTTTCCACCTCCAAGTCAAGATAAAGATTATCTAAGTTTTAATCGGAGACACGCTGTCACACACACCATATCTGTGGAAAACCTTAGACCACCACATCTGATGAAGATAAACAAACACACAAAGTAGCACAGAAATACACCAATGGGCAGTGCTATTCAAAGTTTTTTTTACTTTGTTGCTAAAACTTCATGATTGGCTGGTATGGGTGGGTGATATTGACAAAATTGATTATCTGGCGGATTTAAGTAAGAAACAAATATGAAAGGACTTTAAATTACCCACAAAATTGCAGAAATATCACTTTATATTGCTTGTTTGTTTCATTTTAATTAGAATTGTCTCTTTTTGCAGATTTTTTTTTTTTAACTATTATCAATATATCCAATATTCAAATTTTGCTTCAACCCCCAAGCAACATTTATAGTTCGATATATTTGCAACCCCTTTTGCCTAATCTCCTTGGCACATGTTATTTTAAAGTGTACTGCTTGGCCCGTGTTCTGCATGCATGAGAATAATGAGGTCTTATTTTCTGTGTAGTGACCACCCCGAGGCCCACAGATGGTGTCGATGTGTATTTTGAGAAGCCTGTGGATGAGACAGAGCATGCTAACTTTCTCCGTGCTAAAACTGACCTGGAGGAGCGGAGAATGAAGCGCATCAATGAGGTAGGCTCACAACATTGACAGGTCAGTGGTCTCTGATTTGACAGTCCATCCATTGAACTGCCACAAGAGCTACACTTTCTCTCTCTCCTCAAATCTAATTTTCTGAATGACATTGCCACTGGCTTGTACATGGTGCAGTCAGAGAAGCAGATAAAAAGGTTCACATATCTCCATAAGTGTCTCATGAGGGCTACGAGGCATGGCTTAAAGTTCACTGTTGTTCAGAAGATAGTATTGGGTTAGATAGAATTATCTCATAAATCGTAACTGTGTTTGTAGATTATGAAAGAATGGGCTGAGGCAGACAACCAGTCAAAGAACCTCCCGAAGTCAGAGAGGCAGGCTCTGAATGAGGTAAGATTACATTACATAATTCATTTATGTGTGACAACCTTCAAGATTAAAATAAGAATGTGCATGTTTGGGGTAGAGCAGAACCAACACAAAATGGGACATGCAAACTAAATGGCTCATATTTTATTTCAGGCAAATAAATGTATATATTTTCTTTAGAAAAATGCTTCATAGCCTGCACCAGTTTGAATGCATTTGATTGTATTCTTTAGCACTAGTGTATTTGTGATCATTAACAGTATCTGAGAAAGGTAATGAATTTGCTTATTGACTTTTGTTTTCCCCTCAGCATTTCCAGTCAGTGCTGCAGACACTGGAGGAGCAGGTTGCTGGAGAGAGGCAAAGACTTGTAGAAACACATCTCGCTCGAGTCGAAGCCATTTTAAACAACAACCGCCGTTTAGCCCTGGAGAACTATCTAACAGCAGTGCAGTCTGACCCTCCCCAGGTACAATAACATTACACAAATAGATGTAGAAGACATTTCTGATGAGGGGATCTGCTGTCTGCTTTTCTCCATTGAGATGTTATTTGTGACTTCAGCCTCCTGCTATAGGAGATATTTGAAGACTTTTCACGGTTCAAAAGATATAATATTGTCTTAAATTGTTAATAGCTTTGACAATGGTCCTAATTTTTCATTGTTCTGAAACCCATGAAATGTTTAGCCTAGAATGCTCTACAGTATGGCATTAAACTTATCAATTTTGCATTTGTTCAATTTCTGGTATTGTATAATTAAATAATACCTTGAGGAGTATTTATTACTGTGAGCAGGGTCACCTATCCACCAATCACAATGTGTAATTTGACCTGGTAGCGTCGTCTCCATGGCAGTGGATATGTTTAACAGCGTGCTGCGGAACATTCCAGGCAAAGCAATAACATCTCCATTGAGACAACCAGTTGGCCAGAAAAGTTACTCGGTGTACCTTTGATGTACAGTTTATAAGTATTTTCTGTTTTTATGTCTCACAGCCAGAGCGGGTGCTGCAGGCTCTTAAGCGCTACATCGCGGCAGAGCAGAAGGATCGGAGACACACTCTCAGGCACTACCGCCATATTGTGGCTGTAGACCCCCAAAAGGCAGAGCAGATGAAGTTCCAGGTTAGCCCTTAAGTCTGAAAACTACATATAATTGTAAGATAATTGTTTTTTATACATTCTTGAGTGCATAAATTCAAAATATGCTCTTAAAGTTTAGGTTATTAACAAGAAAATGTATATTAAATTGGTATAATAAGGTTTGGGATTATTTGGTACAGGATAATTTAGAAGTAATGTATACAATTCATGGCAACTAAAGCATAGTATTGATTTTAGTCTGGGTCAAAGGTAAACCTCCAATGTAATGTAATGTGTCATCATGTCATACTCCTAATGTTAATGGATACAAAATGAACTTAAAGAAGTGTATAGTTTCTGTGGAGATTATAAATTTTCTTGTAAATGTCATCTGTCTTTTTGACTCATAATTTGGCCGTGTTTTGTAATATGTGGTCAAAATTCTGTACAGGTCTACACTCACCTCCATGTGATTGAAGAGAGGATGAATCAGAGCCTTGCACTGCTGTACAAAGACCCCACACTGGCCAAAGAGCTGCACAATGATATCCGTAAGAACTATTACTCAATCTGGGGTTTAAATTTGTTTCACATTTGAGTAGATCGATTTATGGGAAATATTTAAGTGCACATTTCTCATAAGCACAACAATTGTGATATTTAAATATCATTTTAAGCACACATTGATGTCTACAGTGCATATTTTAACAGCGAGAGAGAGAGAGAGAGATAGCTTAAACAGGAAGCTGTAAGAAGATTTCAAGATATATATGTATATTTTTTATTATAAGATTATATTTAATGTAATGTATCTAGCTTTTACAAACCCTTTGGCATGCTAATAGTATATACATACATTACTTTTGTGTCCAAGTCTTATGTGAAAAGATAAAAGGTTTTCTTATTAGGTCAAAACAGCATGCGGTGTTCTGATTTTTGTCTTACATAAAAACTCATTTATTAGAAAAATTTGGTTAATAAGGTGAAGTACACTTTATTAATATCTGGTGAGGGAATTTCATTCTCTGCATTTTACCCATCCTACAACCAGTGCCATTGGGGCAACCTGTCAGAAGCAGTGAGCTACAGTACTTGAGGACACATCTCCAGATCTTTAACTTGGCTTAGTCAGGATACCTTCATTGGAGGCTTTTGCCTGTTGTGCATGTTTTGGGTTGATGGAGGAAAGCGGCAGCTTCAAATTTTCAAGTGTTGTTCAAATACAAACACACTGATTTTTGTCTTCCTGACTGTACAGAGGAGCTGGTGAAGGCAGAGTTAGGGGACATCAGCGAGCTCATGACAACTTCATTCTCTGAAACCCGCACCACTGAAGAACTGCTCCCTGTGGAGAGTGAAGAGGTGAAGGATGACGAAGCAGAGGAAGAGGCCGCCTTCCAAAACAGGCCCTACCCCCCACGTATAGGTACACACACTTAAACTATTGCTGTCCAAGTTATACTGTAATAAAATATGTGACAAATAGATATTATTATTTTTTTCTTTCTATTTACAGATCTACAGTCTAATAAGAAAGGTAAGCTGCTTTCTCAAGTAGAATTACAAAGTAGTTATTAAAGAAGTTATAAGGAATTTACAGTGAAATTGGGGAAACCATTACTCAAATAACTATAGGAGTAATATCTGATTTATAATATGAAGAACAAAATATTAAGTAATCCACAAGCAACTTTCTCACAGTGGAAAAAGTAACCAAACGTTTACTTTTAACTAAGAGTACTGTTGTAATGCTAAAATGTATTCCTCAAGCAGACTGAAATATGGTGTCTGAAAACTACTTAGTGAAGTACACTTACAACAAATAAATGTATTTAAGTATTACTACTGTGTACATTTTTTCAGCACTTGACTAAAGTAGTAGAAAATAAGTTGAACACATTTAAATTGCATTACATGACCTTTCCACATTTCACTTCTAACCATAAATACATTTGTCATTTGTAGTAGATGAATATGATGACAGCACGTCTGAGAGAGGCACTAACTATGAGTATGAAGAAAAGGTAGGGGATTTGAACTGCAAAAATCAGTATAATATGACTCAAGTCTAAAGTCTTTGATTGTGTTGTAGAGTAATACCTCTGCTGAACTCAAGCTTCTAGACTCTAAACCTCCAGAGATTGAAAGAGATGAACTGGTAAGAAATTAATCACGTTTATACAATTACAGGGGTGTTAATTGCGTAAAAAAAACCTTGAAAAAAATGCGTCATCTTTGTCTGGTGGAGGTAAGTGAACGTTACAGTCAAAGCATTAACATTTCCATAGAGTCAAGCAGGTGGCAGACCCCCACCTGAAATGTTACGTAGTGGCCCTTTATGTAGTGTAATGTATCCTAATATATCAGACACATGCACATTCCACTCTCTGGTATGGGATGCCATGGTTTGGGTTAATTTATGTGTAATTTAATGAAAAATAAACTAATAAAATGATTTGATAGCCTTCTTTGAACGCTCATCATCTCAGTGTTTTTTTCAGCTTCTTGATTGGTTGATAAATATTAAATTGATTATAAATGCTTTGCTATATGTTCTGCCATGTAATATTTCTCACCACAATAATTATTTCAAATTTTGCCTAATATTTTATTTCTCTTCCCCCCTCACAGCAGCCCGATGCCTTGGAGACATTTAACCGTGGGGCAATGGTGGGGCTGCTCGTGGTTGCAGTAGCCATTGCCATGGTGATGGTGATCAGTCTGCTGTTGGTGCGCAGGAAGCCCTATGGCACCATCAGCCACGGCATCGTCGAGGTGTGACTTTCATATGGTTTAGTGGTGTGTGGATAATCAAGAAATGGTATTGTGTCGTTTACTGATGTCACAGTACAACAGTAAACTAACAGAAATGTAAAAATACTTAAGTTAGCGTTTATCATTAATACCTTATTAGATGTGTTTACACATAGTGGCCTTGCACCTAAATTAGTTGTTCCACTGTTTTTTACTTCATCATTTTGGCTACCTTTTTACCAGAAACATAGGTTATTACAATTGTCTGTTCTAAATCTAATTAGATTCAGTGTCCAAATAGAGGTTAGTGGTGTAAATAGCACAATATTAAATTTAAATGTTAACTGTGTAGTGGTATATTATTAGTCATACAGGGCCCCTCGTTATAACTTGATGTGCTTTCTAAATGTGTGTGTGACATTTGCCTTTGATACTATGAAATGATTTCCCACCACAGGTCGACCCCATGCTCACACCAGAGGAGAGGCAGCTCAACAAAATGCAGAATCATGGCTACGAAAACCCCACCTACAAATTCTTCGAGCAGATGAACTGAAGAGGTATCAGTGACTGACGACGATACATGCCCAAAACCCTCCCTGTGGACAGGTGGTGGTCGGACCACTCTCTGTGATTGATGACAACTTAAAAATAACTGCTTAAAGTCTGGGCTGCGACCCAAACCCATTGTAAATGAACAAACTCATCTATATCAGAATGTGAATATTACCAAACACTCATCATCTATTGTCATGATAAAGGCCATTCTCCTTTCCATAGCGCGCCACTTCATTTCATACACCCCTAAAACTAGGGATGGGCGATATATAGGATCCAGTATTGTTATCTGCGATATTGGAGGGTTTTCCCAGATATCATATCGGTCCGATATTGAAAATTTAGCCGATATTTGGCACCAATATTTTTCTAAGCTGCCCCAGTCTGTGTGTGCCTCTGTGTCATTTCCAGTTTGTCCTGCATCAGATTTGTCTTTTTGACCAGACTACTGAGTAAAAATGGAAATAGAAGAGCAATTTGGAAAAAAACATGCATGTTTACATACACATGCTACAAAATATTTTATATCCTAGATAAATACATTTTGTTATTATTTTTACAAAAGTGAAAATGTATTAACTTTACTTTTGGTAAAAATCAGTTTTCCACCACAGCAGCAAGACAAATATTGGATCGTATCGGCTCAAAAAAACAAACAAAAAAAAAACAACATATCGGACCATCCCTACCCAAAACATCTTTCAAAACCAAATCACTCCGGTGGCATGACTTGATCAATTGTTCACTACAATCTGAAGTTGAGTGCTGCATAATGCTTTATAGTATTTATTTTTAGTAGTAATATCTTTGTTAAATCGTACCACAGCTAGATATAGACCTATTTATCAATGTAGATGAGTGCAAGTTCGATCCTGCTGTCAAAGTCACTCAGTGGAGGTCATGTATATGTTTTAACTATAATTTCCCTCCATAGGAAAATAGTGTAAAATTGGGACACTGAGAATGGAGATAATTACTTTGAATGTGTGAGGAGTTTATGGTCACTGGCTTTATTGAGTACATGGTAGTCTAACTGTGTCGGCAGTGCGAAAAGCCCTCATAAAAACCACTACTTTTGCGTTGGTGAAGTTTTGATTGCTACCTAGAGACCTGTATACAAGCAGACGTCTGTTTTAACTTAACAGAAGCATGACAACTTGGTGTATGATGCTGCCGTATTTATTTGTGTTGTTCCTATCCTAGCTTTTAACAAGTTTGGGAAAATTGTCACGGTTTTCAAATGGACACTGTAAATACCGTAAGATACTACTAATAGTTGTAGACATTTCTGTTCTTAATTTACAGTGGTGTGACAAGACATAAAAAAATAGTGCATTGTGCTGTTATGAAGAGGAGAAACATTTCCTTACATGGCTGATTGAAAACGGACTGTTGTAAAAACCAGCACAAGACAACGACACAGTACTTCTTTCTGAATGTATTTAAGGTTTAGAGACTCCATCTTCTTTTCAGTGATCTATCGTAGTTACTATCCAAACCTCCTCCCCAGTAGCAGCCTGTTCATTCTTTATTACATTGGTGCATATAGGAGCACTGACTTGTGGGTAATTGGCAGAGATGTGGTGCTGTTATCACAACACTCGAGCAGGACAAGGTCATATGTATACGACTCTACTTTGAATGTTAGCACTGTAAAACAAATTTGACTACTTTCTTCATACGGAGCTCATTGTAGTTTGCCACAATCTAAGAGGGATTGCCCCTTTCTTCGGGTGATCCTGCAGCTTTCGTGTAGTACTACTTGCTTTATAACAATTTGGGTTTGTCTTTAATTTACTTTGTTCACGGCTTAATATTGTAACCTGTTCACAGACAAAGCGATTGACACAGATATCAGCGGTGAGATGTATTAGACAGCAAGTGAACATTTAGTCCTTCAAAGTGTTTTAGCAGGAAATATGAGGGGGGCTGGGTTTTTTTTGATCTGCAGCAGTGATGAGTGGTGAACAAGCAACAAATGATGCATAGGAAGAGTGTAGCCCAAAACAGATGCAAACTGTCAAATTGCAGAAGAAGTCCATACATAGAACTTGATGTTGGTTGGCGTCGGGACAATACAAAAAGGTGATAGGGTTACACCTGATCTATAATCACACATTTAAGAGATGTTTGTACCTTGACCTTTCGCATTTTCTCTTCTCATCGTCATCCATTTTGTGTTTCTCTCGTAAAGGCAGGTGGAAGGTGCATTACAACACTCAAAGAAAGAGTCCTCATTTGGTGTATAAATTGTACAGCTAGTGAATGAAAACCTGTATGTTCACAGTTTACGTCCATGAACTTGTAATAATAATACTGAAATCATAGAGGAGAATAAGCTTGCCTGTGTTTCCCTAAAAACACTCAAAAGTTTCCTACCAGCATTTGAGACATAAAAGGAGTGTGCTGTAGTTACCAGACCACATTTGTATGTCTCTTGAGTTCATCTTGGCCCTTCCTTTTAAATCCCCAATCAACTAAAATCAAATATTAACCAGGATTTTAATTGCTGCATTAATGCCTTTTTCAATGCTGTGTTTTGGATGTAATTTTCTGTATTTTTTATTTGTATGTAATAATCATTTTGGGTCATATTTTTGATCACATGTAATGCAATTTAGAAACTTGCGTAACTGACATGTTTGATAATGTAAAATTTAATGTGTGGTATATACGGCCTAATTGAGAAGATATGGCACTAAGCACAACCAAATTTGTCCATTTGTGTTCATGTGGTTCACTTTTAACAACACTGTCTGATTTCTAATGTATGCGGCTTTAGATGTAGAGGCATCAGTGGCATCATGAGAAGAACTGATTTAGTTTTTATTAAGATTAAAAAAAGGGACAGACAGATATTCTAATTTGGTAAAATGCTCTCTGTTGTGTACCTGTATTTGCAAGCAATCGGAAGTATAATACTGGTCAAGCTAATTAATAGTAATAAAAATAGATGACCCATTAGATACTGTGTGTGTAATTATTTAACACCTTGTACTTGTCATATATCTGGTTTTCTTATTTTTATAATATATTGTTTTGTGGAATAATATTTGTGCTAAATATTTATCATAGTTTTACATCAGTTAAGAGGCAGTTTGTAAAGAGAAATTTGAGAAAAAAGTTTAAAATTACAGGGTTTAGTGCTGATTCTAAAACTGAATCCCTTTATTCTTATCATCAATACAAAAAAAATCTAATCAAAATCAAATCAAAATGCAAGGAACAATTTCCATACAAGGAACACATTTTTCTGACAATTTAAATATTGAGTATTTAAATAAATATAGGCCTTTAAATGTACATTTTCTCCTTATTTCAAACTATTGTAGCACTGGTAAGTCTTATTTAGTCCTATTTAGACCTAGTTTGGATCCGGTGGTCCCCAAAGATACTAAGCATAAAATGTTCAAGAACATAGGACCATAATGAAACCTTGACAGTTTGAGAGGGGTGAGACATGGGGAAACTCTTTAGCTTACTCATAGTGGAAAGTCAACTTTTTATTTCCAAGATTTGCCCACAAGAATACTTTGGAAATAGAAACTTATTTTTTTAAGTTTAAAATACAGATGTGTTGGTTCTGCACATTTACAAATATTGTCTTACCGATAACTAATCCTTCTAAGTAGCTTAGAAAACTTAAAAAAAAATAAAAATAAATAAAAAATTGGAGCAATGATTTCAGATGAATAAATTAAACATTGGATAAGGTTTACTATTATAGAATTATATCAGTATCAGTCATGCAACCATGCTGCTGGTTTGTGTGATAAGAACATAGTAATGACCTGATTTGGCTGAATATTTCTTTATTTTTCACATGGTCTTGACACAGTTCTCAGCAGAAATCCATCAAAGCTTTTGTGTAGGCTCCTTCTCACCACAAATTACTGAGAACCTCTGAGGGCCAAACTCAGGTTCAATTGTTCCAGGCCACAAGGGTGCCGGGTAGTCCTCCTTACCCCCTTTACTGTGAAGTGGCTGTACAGTGCAGCCTACAGAGTACACAGTCATTCTGATAGTGGTTGCTCTCAAGTCTGTTGTTCACTCACCGTTGTGGTATGATCGCAGTGTCACATTGCACATTGCACAGCGTGGATCAGTAGCACTTTGATTCATTCAACAAAACAACAATATGAAACCTCTTTGTTTGCAAAGATTAAAGTCTTTTTTCTGTATGACAAACGTCACTGCGTAGACAAGTCCATTTAAATAAGAGAATGGCATCATTTTTAGGCATTGCGTGTGGGTGCCTGATCACATATTTGTTTGCAGTATATTTACCATCACTAGAGTCTACCTCAACCGTGACAGTGAGTAAACCCAGTTTAGGGGGGTCAGCTCTCCGCAGGGGCAGGTGTAGTGGAGGGGGGAGGGAGCAGACACTACACATATTACTGGTAGGTGCTACTTTCATTTAACACCACATGACATTTAAGAGCTGCTATCATGGTAATTGTTTAGAGAGTCGTGGTTTAAATACAATCCTCAGTTGACCCAGAGTGATGCACAATGTAGAGTGTTGCATCTCATGCATCAAGTGTGATAATAAAGTTATTAAGAAACAGTTGTGGTTAACACTACAACTATGTTCCGCTCCAAGAGGAAAGTGCTTTGGAAACTGATGATGTCCATCTTTAAATAAACCTGATAAATCAGACTGATTCTCATTAAGAATCACAAATTCATTCATTAAAACACAATAGAAAAAAAGTTGAAAACTTAGTCAACTGAAGTTTAAACAGAAGAAGACATTTTTCTTCTCATCCAAAACATTTCCTCAAATGCAGTCACAAAATGTTCTTGTTTTTATTTTCATTCTGAAGCTTAAAAAAACTTTGTTCTGCTCATATTTAATTCTGAGACAAAATAGGAAAGATCTCTATTGCCCAAAATGCTAAGATTTGCACATGCTAAAAAAAACACATGCTCAATAGGTAGAATCCTTCAGCAAGGTGCTCCTGACCAATACTGTTCATCAGCTGGAGATAGAACTGAAATATGCAAATATACCATTTACTGCGTTTGCTGTGTTTTCAGATATTCATTGGTATTACTTAACGATGAGTAGTTTGTCTCTGATTTGTGGCGGCACAGGTTATTTGCCCCAAAATATTTTTTTTCTTTTAAATTTAAATGCTCAACCAAAAATAATTTGTTTTACTGTAGGTACCGACTGTGCACTTGCATTAAGTTGTGTTGTTGTTATAACATAGTACATTTTGTTGACAATAGTCCCCATGGTCTTTTGTTATTCTCAGAGATTCGCACAAACCTCAACATTTGTTGAGTAGAGATACTAAAGTGACCTATTTTTCACACATTTTGACACCTAGTTTTGGTGATGCATATATTTGAGCTTGAAGCGTAGTTTCAGTGCAGTCTAACTTGAGCTGCCTGTACCAGCAGCCTGTTGTGTGTTTGCTTCCTGTCTTTGAAGTGGTTTGTGTCTCTAAACTGAACGGCCTATTAATGTAGTGACCAGCAATAGTCCATACAGCAGACAGCACCACTGGAAGTCAAAGGTCCAAAACCACTGCCCCATTTCTATCACTCAGTCTCACTAATATGTTACTTTTATAGTAGATATTCATCTAACAGGGATTAAAAATGAATCTGTCTGAAAGTGAAAGACATGCCTTTGGTGGCGTAATCAATGAACCAATGAGATAAGGTGAAGAGGAGGGACTAGAGGAGAGGGACTTGAGTCTTCTCCATCAGAGTCATCACAGGCCTGACACAAGAGCAGAGGACTCATCTCCAGTGAGAAGGTAAGGGACACCTTCACTCCATCAGTCACTCATTCAATATAGACTGCAGCTCCCGAAATGTTTTAGCCCCCAAAATAATCAAGTGAACAACTCAGAACCACGACTGCAAAATATTATTTCTAGTGTGGAAACTTTCAAAAATGCATGTATTAATAAGTACATTTATTTGAGTAGTTTATTAGTGCTGCAGTGACTTTGACCATATTTCACAAAAATATATAGTTTCCTATTAAGATATAAAGATATAAAATATGCATTGCCATTATTATGAAATGTATCTTGGAAATATCCCATGACCCCCCAGGGGTCTCTTTGGGAACCTGCGCTAAACAACCAGCCATGAAACAACCAGCATGTTAGATTTAAATGCATTACCCAATAATAAAACCTAAAACTTCGGTATTTATCAGGCACTGGAAATGTCTTATCACCCTTGCATGAGAGACGCTCGCCTGACACTTACTGATATGTTTAGAATCATCCAAATAAAACATGATATTTAGTCATGATAAATATAACTGTATGTTACAACAATAATTCCAATATTAGATGCAGTGCTGATATTGTTCAGTCAATGTGCATGAAGCAGCTTATAATTTATTTAATTTTATAGTTGTACATATTTAGTATTAGTGTCAATAAATACTGCTGAATACGTTGATGCCGTGATGGATTATTTAAAAAAAAGGCAATTAAAATGTATATTATTTTGTAACTGTTATTTGTAATTACTTTAAAATAAGGATATTCTTTACATAAAAATGAATTCAAACCATTATCAACTGAATTGGTATCTGAAATTATAGTTGCAGTTTATATGTAAATGTGCATTAAGGCTTCCCGTCTGTTTCATGGCGACATAGGGGCGTACAGTTCTCCTGCATCACTATTTTGTTGATGTTGTTGACATTACATTTTTACTCCAATTTACTCGTGAGTACAGTCATTTCTCATAGTTTCATAAACTTTTCAGGTTTGTGGCTTTTCAGTGTGTATGAAAGCACGAAAGCTCAAATGCTTCTTATACTTTATTTCCACAGAATATACTTACAACATTCGGTTAAGGAAGTGAACATTTAAACATAGTTAAAGCCACCTTATTATTATTAATTTAAGTCCATAATCTGACTATGATTTTACATATTAGTTGATAAAACTCACAGAACTCATGTTTCAGGTGTGTGACAGAGAAAATGATCCGGCTCAATAACCCCCAGTACTTCCACTTCCTGCAGAGAGCTGATGCCCTGAGGCATTCGCGCTCTCTGTGTGACGCTGTCATCTCTGTGGACGACCACACGTTCCATGCTCACCGTGTGGTTTTGGCCTGTGCCAGCAGAACTCTGGCCCACCTCATGTCTCAGGACCAGGACGGTCCCGTACAGTGCACATTGGAGCACCTCTCCTCACACACATTCAGACAGCTGCTGGACTTCATCTACTCTGAGACACTGGAGGTGACAGAAGAGGACCTGCGGCTGTTGCTCCTGGCCGCACAGAAGCTCCAGATGAGGGGGCTGGAGGAGCAATGCAAGAGCCTGCTCAACAGATTCCAAACAGAAGGCAAAAACAAAAGCGCAGAGCTCATTAAACCAGAAACAGAGGGTGGCAGAAAGGTTAAAGAGGAACAATCAAACCCCCCACATAAGCAGACACACGGCTGCACCACAGAGGAAAAGAGCACATCTGACTCCTCTTCTTCATCTCCTCAGAAGCTCAGTCTGTCTGCTGCTGTAGCACAGCGTCAAAGGGACAGCGTCATCACCTCCAGCTACAGACCCTTCTCTCCCTGGACATTTCCAGCGCACATGTGGAGCTCAGTGAGCACTTTAAGACAAATTGCTCATAATTACTCTCTGATGTCTGCTCACTCAGTTTCAGACAGCTTCACCTGCCCCCTGTCTATGCCCTCTCACCGCGTCCTGCTCTCATCGGCCTTTCAAAGCCCAGCCCAGGCATCTGTGCTGAGCTACTCGCACTTACATTCACATTACTCCACAAACACTGGTCCTCTGAGGGCGGGGGGGCTCCTCAGACAGGGGCTGCTCAAGAGGAGGAAGCACAGAGTCCTTTCTCAGGACAGTCGGAGCTGCAGGACAAGGTCAGTAGAAAAGCTTTTGTTGATCATTTGAATTCTTCCTGTTCCACTCAGACATCACCATCCTCTACTCAGTTGTTCCCTGGAGGCAGTGACAAGCTTGACTCACTGCTGTCTGCGTAGATGTTTTTGAAGGGACCTCTATTTTCCATACACAGTCTCACCTGCAGTTTATCACATTGTAGACCATATTCAAAATGTTCTGTCTTACCAAAAGGGGATCTCCCATATTTTCCCCTTTCAATAATTTTAGCATATTTCCTACTGTACACCATAGACATCCATGAATATTACATGATACTGTAGTTAAGGGGGTTTCAATGTACTGTCTTTTTACTGAGACGTCACCCCTGTTTAATTCATATTACATTTTATATCTGCCACAGGTTTAATAACTATGATTCCTTCTCTATAGTCACATGGATGTTGCCAAAGCAGACACAGGAAGAGACTGCCAGCACTGCTCAGCACAGCCCCAGGGGTCCACAGGTGCGTCCAGCCCCACTACATATTACCGTGGACTTAGAGGTAATATCATTTTCACAGCATGTTGTTGTCATGACCCTTGGCCAAGGCTCCAGCTCCGAGCTGCGCAATGGAAAGTGATAGAGTTGTGGTTTGAGCGCACAGTGCAGCAGGAGCAGTATTGTGGTTACAACTTACAGCAGTGTATATGCAGTACAGTATGTACTGCAGAGAAAACCCCAATAACATATGCACATTATTTTTAAAATCTAGAAATAGCAGATAACAGCCATAACAATACACCAATTTGTCTATATATGTGATGTCTAATGTGCTCTTTATTGAGCAGCTTGTTTTTACTATCAGCCTGATCATGATCTTCATCTGATGTGAGATATCTCTGTGGAACAATTTATGCACTTTGGAAACTTGTGACTTTATGACTCTGTACTATTTTATTTTATTTTTTATTTTTATCTTTAATTGCACAGAATAATTAGAATACTTAGTTGCATGTGCATCTGGCAACTGAGCTTTGGTGAAAATGAAAAAGTTTAGAAGTGTGTAAAACAGTCTGTTTGAGCCACGAGTTTTGATGTGGTTAATGCTGTTTCTGTCACTACTGAAAACAAAGGTACAAAGGCCGGGGTTAGGATGTAGAGTTACAATCCTGCACCTCTATTTAGGGCCAGCAGAAGCCCGGTGACCAGAAATGCTCGCACATGAACCTGAAATTTGTCAGTTCCATCCTTACAGTATTGAGCTTAAGCTCTTGGGCAAGGCGTACCATCTGCCTTGCTGTTGTGAATTTGTAAGTCTGGGATTACTGGTATTTGGAGAGGTTGAAGTTGGGCAAACATAATCATTCTCTATGTCTATGAAATCATTTTCATCATTTTACTAAACCGTAAACCATTTGCAGTTTGTAGATTTTGTGGCAGAGATATGACAAAGCCTGGTATTCGCGCACATGAAACAGAGCGGCGGCTGGACAAACCATACCAATGTAACCACTGCTCCAAGAGGTTCAGCCTGAAGCACCAGCTTGACACGCACAACCGCGTGCACACTGGTCAGTGCCACCTTTCACCTTTGTATTATTATTATTATTATTATTATTATTATTATTATTATTATTATTATTATTATTATTATTATTATTATTATTATTATTAATAATAATAATAATAATAATAATAATAATAATAATAATAATAATAATAATAATAATAATAATAATAATAATAATAATAATAATGTTGTTGTTGTTGTATTTTTCTAGCACATTTTGTAAGTTAAGTAAGTTAAAAATAGCATTAACCAAAAGCTTTTAAGTCTGGTTTTAAACACAGCAGCAGATTCAGTATTTTTGATGGTAGTTGTCAGAGAGATCCAGAGACGTGGGGCATAGTACCTGAAGGTGCTCTCACCACATCGGGACTGTGTTTGTGTAACTGTTAAAAGTTCTTGATTGGATGAATGGAGAGCTCTGAGTGGAGTGTATTCTAAAAACATGTCAGAGATGAATAAAATGTTAAAATCAAACCAGGGAAATGAGAATATAATTTGTGTAATGTGCTCAAACCATTGATTTTTTGTTAAAATTCTAGCAGCAGTATTTTTGAATGAACTGGAGTGTGTGTAGTGACTGATGAGTAAGCACCGCATAAAGTGCATTGCAATTGTCTATTCGACACAGGTTTTGATCTTGGAAATTTTCCATAAATGCACAAAAATGATGTGACTAATGTTTAAAATGTTTCTTCATGACCTTTTTAAAAACATTCTCATTGT